>NC_066242.1:4899917-5613584 GCF_024542735.1 Bombus huntii | reverse complement strand
CGTTATATGGTATGACGTTATAACGTATTACGTTATATGGTATGACGTTATAACGTATTACGTTATATGGTATAACGTTATAACGTATTACGTTATATGGTATGACGTTATAACGTATTTCGTTATATGGTATAACGTTATAACGTATTACGTTATATGCTATAACGTTATAACGTATTACGTTATAAGGTATAACGTTATAACGTATTACGTTATATGGTACAACGTTATATGGTATAACGTTATAACGTATTACGTTATATGGTATGACGTTATAACGTATTACGTTATATGGTATAACGTTATAACGTATTACGTTATATGGTATAACGTTATAACGTATTACGTTATATGGTATAACGTTATAACGTATTGCGTTATATGGTATAACGTTATACTGTATGACGTTCTAACGTATTACGTTATAAGGTATAACGTTATAACGTATTACGGTATACGGTACAACGTTATATGGTATAACGTTATAACGTATTACGTTATATGGTACAACGTTATATGGTATAACGTTATAACGTATTACGTTATAGGGTATAACGTTATATGGTATGACGTTATAACGTATTACGTTATATGGTATAACGTTATAACGCATTGCGTTATATGGTATAACGTTATATTGTATGACGTTATAACGTGTTACGTTATATAGTGTAACGTTATAACGTATTACGTTATAAGGTATAACGTTATAACGTATTACGTTATATGGTATAACGTTATAACGTATTACGTTATATGGTATAACGTTATATGGTATGACGTTATAACGTATTACGTTATATGGTATAACGTTATAACGTATTACGTTATAAGGTATAACGTTATAACGTATTACGTTATATGGTATAACGTTATGTGGTATGACGTTATAACGTATTACGTTATATGGTATAACGTTATAACGTATTACGTTATAAGGTGTAACGTTATAACGTATTACGTTATATGGTACAACGTTATATGGTATGACGTTATAACGTATTACGTTATATGGTATAACGTTATAACGTATTACGTTATAAGGTATAACGTTATAACGTATTACGTTATATGGTACAACGTTATATGGTATAACGTTGTAACGTATTACGTTATAAGGTATAACGTTATAACGTATTACGTTATATGGTACAACGTTATATGGTACTACGTTATATGGTATAACGTTATAACGTATTACGTTATATGGTATAACGTTATAACGTATTACGTTATATGGTATAACGTTATAACGTATTGCGTTATATGGTATAACGTTATATTGTATGACGTTATAACGTGTTACGTTATATAGTGTAACGTTATAACGTATTACGTTATAAGGTATAACGTTATAACGTATTACGTTATATGGTATAACGTTATAACGTATTACGTTATATGGTATGACGTTATAACGTATTTCGTTATATGGTATAACGTTATAACGTATTACGTTATATGGTATAACGTTATAACGTATTACGTTATATGGTATAACGTTATAACGTATTACGTTATATGGTATAACGTTATAACGTATTTCGTTTTATGGTATAACGTGATAACGAATTACATTATATGGTGTAACGTTATAACGTATTACGTTATATGGTGTAACGTTATAACGTATCACGTTATATGGCATAACGTTATAACGTATTACGTTATATGGTATATCGTTATGACGTATTACGTTATATGGTATAACGTTATAACGTATTACGTTATATGGTATAACGTTATAACGTATTACGTTATATGGTATTACGTTATAAGGTATAACGTTATATGGTATGACGTTCTAACGTATTACGTTATAAGGTATAACGTTATAACGTATTACGGTATATGGTGCAACGTTATATGGTATAACGTTATAACGTATTACGTTATATGGTACAACGTTATATGGTATAACGTTATAACGTATTACGTTATAAGGTATAACGTTATATGGTATAACGTTATATCGTATGACGTTATAACGTATTACGTTATAAGGTATAACGTTATATGGTATGACGTTATAACGTATTACGTTATATGGTATAACGTTATATCGTATAACGTTATAAGGTATAACGTTATAACGTATTACGTTATATGGTATATCGTTATGACGTATTACGTTATATGGTATAACATTATAACGTATCACGTTATATGGCATAACGTTATAACGTATTACGTTATAACGTATTACGTTATATGGTATAACGTTATAACGTATTACGTTATATGGTATAACGTTATAACGTATTACGTTATATGGTATGACGTTATAACGTATTACGTTGTATGGTATAACGTTATAACGTATTACGTTATATGGTATGACGTTATAACGTATTTCGTTATATGGTATAACGTTATAACGTATTGCGTTATATGGTATAACGTTATACTGTATGACGTTATAACATTTTACGTTATATTGTGTAACGTTATAACATATTACTTTACATGGTATAACGTTATATGGTATGACGTTATAGCGTATTACGTTATAACGTATTACGTTATATGGTATAACGTTATAACGTATTACGTTATATGGTATAACGTTATAACGTATTGCGTTATATGGTATGACGTTATAACGTATTACGTTATATGGTATAACGTTATAACGTATTTCGTTATATGGTATAACGTGATAACGAATTACATTATATGGTGTAACGTTATAACGTATTACGTTATATGGTGTAACGTTATAACGTATCACGTTATATGGTATAACGTTATAACATATTACGTTATATGGTATGACGTTATAACGTATTACGTTATATGGTATAACGTTATATTGTATGACGTTATAGCGTGTTACGTTATATAGTGTAACGTTATAACGTATTACGTTATAAGGTATAACGTTATAACGTATTACGTTATATGGTATATATTTATGACGTATTACGTTATATGGTACAACGTTATATGGTATAACGTTATAAGGTATAACGTTATAACGTATTGCGTTATATGGTATAACGTTATATTGTATGGCGTTATAACGTATTACGTTATAAGGTATAACGTTATAAGGTATAACGTTATATGGTATGACGTTATAACGTATTACGTTATATGGTATAACGTTATAACATATTAAGTTATAAGGTATAACATTATAACGTATCACGTTATATGGTATAACGTTATAACGTATTACGTTATAAGGTATAACGTTATAACGTATTACGTAATATGGTATAACGTGATAACGAATTACATTATATGGTGTAACGTTATAACGTATTACGTTATATGGTGTAACGTTATAACGTATCACGTTATATGGTATAACGTTATAACATATTACGTTATATGGTATGACGTTATAACGTATTACGTTATATGGTATAACGTTATAACAAATTACGTTAGATGGTATTTCGTTATAAGGTATAACGTTATATGGTATGACGTTCTAACGTATTACGTTATAACGTATAACGTTATAACGTATTACGGTATATGGTACAACGTTATATGGTATAACGTTATAACGTATTACGTTATATGGTACAAAGTTATATGGTATAACGTTAGAACGTATTACGTTATATGGTATAACGTTATAACGTATTGCGTTATATGTTATAACGTTATAACGTATTGCGTTATATGGTACAACGTTATATGGTATAACGTTATAACGTATTACGTTATAAGGTATAACGTTATAACGTATTACGTTATATGGTACAACGTTATATGGTATTACGTTATATGGTATAACATTATAACGTATCACGTTATATGGCATAACGTTATAACGTATTACGTTATAACGTATTACGTTATATGGTATAACGTTATAACGTATTACGTTATATGGTATACCGTTATAACGTATTACGTTATATGGTATAACGTTATAACATATTACGTTAGATGGTATTACGTTATAACATATTACGTTATATGGTATGACGTTATAACGTATTACGTTATATGGTATAACGTTATAACATATTACGTTAGATGGTATTACGTTATAAGGTATAACGTTATATGGTATGACGTTATAACGTATTACGTTATATGGTATAACGTTATAACATATTACGTTAGATGGTATTACGTTATAAGGTATAACGTTATATGGTATGACGTTCTAACGTATTACGTTATAAGGTATAACGTTATAAAGTATTACGGTATATGGTACAACGTTATATGGTATAACGTTATAACGTATTACGTTATATGGTACAAAGTTATATGGTATAACGTTATAACGTATTACGTTATATAGTGTAACGTTATAACGTATTGCGTTATATGGTATAACGTTATATTGTATGACGTTATAACGTATTACGTTACATGGTATAACGTTATAACATATTAGGTTATATGGTATAAAGTTATAACGTATAGCGTTATATGGTGTGACGTTATAACGTATTACGTTATAACGTATTACGTTATGTGGTATAACGTTATAACGTATTACGTTATATGGTATAACGTTATAACGTATTACGTTATATGGTATAACGTTATAACGAATTACGTTATATGGTATAACGTTATAACGTATTACGTTATATGGTATAACGTTATAACGTATTGCGTTATATAGTATAACGTTATATTGTATGACGTTATAACGTACTACGTTATATGGTATAACGTTATAACGTATTACGTTATATGGTATAACGTTGTAACGTATTACGTTAGATGGTATAACGTTATAACGTATAACGTTATAAGGTATAACGTTATAACGTATTACGTTATATGGTATATCGTTATGACGTATTACGTTATATGGTATAACGTTATAACGTATTACGTTATATGGTATGACGTTATAACGCATTACGTTATATGGTATAACGTTATAACGTATTACGTTATATGGTATGACGTTATAACGTATTTCGTTATATGGTATGACGTTATAACGTATTACGTTATATGGTATAACGTTATAACGTATTACGTTATATGGTATGACGTTATAACGCATTACGTTATATGGTATAACGTTATAACGTATTACGTTATATGGTATAACGTTATAACGTATTACGTTATATGGTATGACGTTATAACGTATTACGTTATATGGTATAACGTTATAACGTATTACGTTATATGGTATGACGTTATAACGTATTTCGTTATATGGTATAACGTGATAACGAATTACATTATATGGTGTAACGTTATAACGTATTACGTTATATGGTGTAACGTTATAACGTATCACGTTATATGGTATAACGTTATAACATATTACGTTATATGGTATGACGTTATAACGTATTACGTTATATGGTATAACGTTATAACGTATTACGTTATATGGTATAACGGTATGACGTATTGCGTTATATGGTATAACGTTATAACGTATTGCGTTATATGGTATAACGTTATATTGTATGACGTTATAACGTATACGTTATATAGTGTAACGTTATAACGTATTACGTTATATGGTATATCGTTATATGGTATGACGTTATAACGTATTACGTTAGATGGTATAACGTTATAACGTAATGCGTTACATGGTAAAACGTTATAACGTATTACGTTATATGGTATAACTTTATAACATATTAGGTTATATGGTATAACGTTATAACGTATAGCGTTATATGGTGTGACGTTATACCGTATTACGTTATAACGTATTACGTTATATGGTATAACGTTATAACGTATTACGTTATATCGCATAACGTTATAACGTATTACGTTATATGGTATGACGTTATAACGTATTACGTTATATGGTATAACGTTATAACGTATTACGTTATATGGTATGGCGTTATAACGTATTTCGTTATATGGTAAAACGTTATAACGTATAACGTTATATGGTATAACGTTATAACGTATTACGTTATATGGTATAACGTTATAACGAATTACGTTATATGGTATAACGTTATAACGTATTACGTTATATGGTATAACGTTATAACGTATTGCGTTATATAGTATAACTTTATATTGTATGACGTTATAACGTATTACGTTATATAGTGTAACGTTATATCATACTACGTTACATGGTTTAACGTTATATGGTATGACGTTATAGCGTATTACGTTATAACGTATTACGTTATATGGTATAACGTTATATCGTATTACGTTATATGGTATAACGTTATAACGTATTACGTTATATGGTATGACGTTATAACGTATTACGTTATATGGTATAACGTTATAACGTATTACGTTATATGGTATGACGTTATAACGTATTTCGTTATATGGTACAACGTTATATGGTATAACGTTATAACGTATTACGTTATATGGTATGACGTTATAACGTATTACGTTATAACGTATTACGTTATATGGTATAACGTTATAACGTATTGCGTTATATGGTATAACGTTATAACGTATTACGTTATATGGTATAACGTTATAACGTATTGCGTTATATGGTACAACGTTATACTGTATGACGTTATAACGTATTTCGTTATATTGTGTAACGTTATAACATATTACTTTACATGGTATAACGTTATATGGTATGACGTTATAGCGTATTACGTTATAACGTATTACGTTATATGGTATACCGTTATAACGTATTACGTTATATGGTATAACGTTATAACGTATTACGTTATATGGTATGACGTTATAACGTATTACGTTATATGGTATAACGTTATAACGTATTACGTTATATGGTATGACGTTATAACGTATTTCGTTATATGGTATAACGTGATAACGAATTACATTATATGGTGTAACGTTATAACGTATTACGTTATATGGTGTAACGTTATAACGTATCACGTTATATGGTATAACGTTATAACATATTACGTTATATGGTATGACGTTATAACGTATTACGTTATATGGTATAACGTTATAACATATTACGTTAGATGGTATTACGTTATAAGGTATAACGTTATATGGTATGACGTTCTAACGTATTACGTTATAAGGTATAACGTTATAACGTATTACGGTATATGGTACAACGTTATATGGTATAACGTTATAACGTATTACGTTATATGGTACAACGTTATATGGTATAACGTTATAACGTATTACGTTATAAGGTATAACGTTATATGGTATAACGTTATATGGTATGACGTTATAAGGTATTACGTTATATGGTATAACGTTATAACGAATTACGTTATATGGTATAACGTTATAACGTATTACGTTATATGGTATGACGTTATAACGTATTACGTTATATGGTATGACGTTATAACGTATTACGTTATATGGTATAACGTTATAACGTATTACGTTATATGGTATGACGTTATAACGTATTTCGTTATATGGTATAACGTTATAACGTATTACGTTATATGCTATAACGTTATAACGTATTACGTTATAAGGTATAACGTTATAACGTATTACGTTATATGGTACAACGTTATATGGTATAACGCTATAACGTATTACGTTATATGGTATGACGTTATAACGTATTACGTTATAACGTATTACGTTATATGGTATAACGTTATAACGTATTACGTTATATGGTATAACGTTATAACGTATTACGTTATATGGTATAACGTTATAACGTATTGCGTTATATGGTATAACGTTATACTGTATGACGTTCTAACGTATTACGTTATAAGGTATAACGTTATAACGTATTACGGTATATGATACAACGTTATATGGTGTAACGTTATAACGTATTACGTTATATGGTACAACGTTATATGGTATAACGTTATAACGTATTACGTTATAGGGTATAACGTTATATGGTATGACGTTATAACGTATTACGTTATATGGTATAACGTTATAACGTATTACGTTATAAGGTATAACGTTATAACGTATTACGTTATATGGTATAACGTTATGTGGTATGACGTTATAACGTATTACGTTATATGGTATAACGTTATAACGTATTACGTTATAAGGTGTAACGTTATAACGTATTACGTTATATGGTACAACGTTATATGGTATGACGTTATAACGTATTACGTTATATGGTATAACGTTATAACGTATTACGTTATAAGGTATAACGTTATAACGTATTACGTTATATGGTACAACGTTATATGGTATAACGTTGTAACGTATTACGTTATAAGGTATAACGTTATAACGTATTACGTTATATGGTACAACGTTATATGGTATTACGTTATATGGTATAACGTTATAACGTATTACGTTATATGGTATGACGTTATAACGTATTACGTTATATGGTATAACGTTATAACGTATTACGTTATATGGTATGACGTTATAACGTATTTCGTTATATGGTATAACGTGATAACGAATTACATTATATGGTGTAACATTATAACGTATTACGTTATATGGTGTAACGTTATAACGTATCACGTTATATGGTATAACATTATAACATATTACGTTATATGGTATAACGTTATAACGTATTGCGTTATATGGTATAACGTTATACTGTATGACGTTATAACGATATTACGTTATATAGTGTAACGTTATAACATATTACTTTACATGGTATAACGTTATATGGTATGACGTTATAGCGTATTACGTTATAACGTATTACGTTATATGGTATGACGTTATAACGTATTACGTTATATGGTATAACGTTATAACGTATTACGTTATATGGTATGACGTTATAACGTATTTCGTTATATGGTATAACGTGATAACGAATTACATTATATGGTGTAACATTATAACGTATTACGTTATATGGTGTAACGTTATAACGTATCACGTTATATGGTATAACGTTATAACATATTACGTTATATGGTATGACGTTATAACGTATTACGTTATATGGTATAACGTTATAACATATTACGTTAGATGGCATTACGTTATAAGGTATAACGTTATATGGTATGACGTTCTAACGTATTACGTTATAAGGTATAACGTTATAACGTATTACGGTATATGGTACAACGTTATATGGTATAACGTTATAACGTATTACGTTATATGGTATAACGTTATATGGTATGACGTTATAACGTATTACGTTATATGGTATAACGTTATAACGTATTACGTTATAAGGTATAACGTTATAACGTATTACGTTATATGGTACAACGTTATATGGTATGACGTTATAACGTATTACGTTATATGGTATAACGTTATAACGTATTACGTTATAAGGTATAACGTTATAACGTATTACGTTATATGGTACAACGTTATATGGTATAACGTTATAACGTATTACGTTATAGGGTATAACGTTATAACGTATTACGTTATATGGTACAACGTTATATGGTATTACGTTATATGGTATAACATTATAACGTATCACGTTATTTGGCATAACGTTATAACGTATTACGTTATAACGTATTACGTTATATGGTATAACGTTATAACGTATTACGTTATATGGTATAACGTTATAACGTATTACGTTATATGGTATAACGTTATAACGTATTACGTTATATGGTATATATTTATGACGTATTACGTTATATGGTATAACGTTATAACGTATTACGTTGTATGGTATAACGTTATAACGTATTGCGTTATATGGTATAACGTTATATTGTATGACGTTATAACGTATTACGTTATATAGTGTAACGTTATAACATATTACGTTACATGGTATAACGTTATATGGTATGACGTTATAGCGTATTACGTTATAACGTATTACGTTATATGGTATAACGTTATAACGTATTACGTTATATGGCATAACGTTATAACGTATTACGTTATATGGCATAACGTTATAACGTATTACGTTATATGGTATAACGTTATAACGTATTGCGTTATATGGTATAACGTTATATTGTATGACGTTATAACGTATTTCGTTATATGGTATAACGTTATAACGTATTACGTTATATGGTATAACGTTATAACGTATTGCGTTATATGGTATGACGTAGTAACGTATTACGTTATAAGGTATAACGTTATAACGTATTACGGTATATGGTACAACGTTATATGGTATAACGTTATAACGTATTACGTTATATGGTATGACGTTATAACGTATTACGTTATAACGTATTACGTTATATGGTATAACGTTATAACGTATTACGTTATACGGTATAACGTTATAACGTATTACGTTATATGGTATAACGTTATAACGTATTACGTTATATGGTATAACGTTATAACGTATAACGTTATAAGGTATAACGTTATAACGTATAACGTTATAAGGTATAACGTTATAACGTATTACGTTATATGGTACAACGTTATATGGTATAACGTTATAACGTATTACGTTATAAGGTGTGACGTTATATGGTATGACGTTATAACGTATTACGTTATATGGTATACCGTTATAACGTATTACGTTATATGGTATAACGTTATAACGTATTACGTTATATGGTATATCGTTATGACGTATTACGTTATATGGTATAACATTATAACGTATCACGTTATATGGCATAACGTTATAACGTATTACGTTATAACGTATTACGTTATATGGTATAACGTTATAACGTATTACGTTATATGGTATAACGTTATAACGTATTACGTTATATGGTATAACGTTATAACGTATTGCGTTATATGGTATAACGTTATATTGTATGACGTTATAACGTATTACGTTATATAGTGTAACGTTATAACGTATTACGTTATAAGGTATAACGTTATAACGTATTGCGTTATATGGTATAACGTTATAACGTATTGCGTTATATGGTATAACGTTATAACGTATTGCGTTATATGGTATAACGTTATAACGTATTGCGTTATATGGTATAACGTTATAACGTATTACGTTATATGGTATAACGTTATAACGTATTGCGTTATATGGTATGACGTTATATTGTATGACGTTATAACGTATTACGTTATATAGTGTAACGTTATAACGTACTACGTTATATGGTATGGCGTTATAACGTATTTCGTTATACGGTAAAACGTTATAACGTATTACGTTATATGGTATAACGTTATAACGTATTGCGTTATATGGTATAACGTTATAACGTATTACGTTATATGGTATAACGTTATAAGGTATAACGTTATAACGTATTGCGTTATATGGTATAACGTTATATTGTATGGCGTTATAACGTATTACGTTAAAAGGTATAACGTTATAAGGTACGACATTATAACGTATTACGTTATAACGTATTACGTTATATGGTATAACGTTATAACGTATTACGTTATATGGTATAACGTTATAACGTATTACGTTATATGGTATGACGTTATAACGTATTACGTTATATGGTATAACGTTATAACATATTACGTTAGATGGCATTACGTTATAAGGTATAACGTTATATGGTATGACGTTCTAACGTATTACGTTATAAGGTATAACGTTATAACGTATTACGGTATATGGTACAACGTTATATGGTATAACGTTATAACGTATTATATGGTATAACGTTATATGGTATGACGTTATAACGTATTACGTTATATGGTATAACGTTATAACGTATTACGTTATAAGGTATAACGTTATAACGTATTACGTTATAACGTATTACGTTATATGGTATAACGTTATAACGTATTACGTTATATGGTATAACGTTATAACGTATTACGTTATATGGTATAACGTTATAACGTATTGCGTTATATGGTATAACGTTATACTGTATGACGTTATAACGTATTACGTTATATAGTGTAACGTTATAACATATTACTTTACATGGTATAACGTTATATGGTATGACGTTATAGCGTATTACGTTATAACGTATTACGTTATATGGTATGACGTTATAACGTATTGCGTTATATGGTATAACGTTATACTGTATGACGTTATAACGTATTACGTTATATGGTACAACGTTATATGGTATAACGTTATAACGTATTACGTTATAAGGTATAACGTTATATGGTATAACGTTATATGGTATGACGTTATAAGGTATTACGTTATATGGTATAACGTTATAACGAATTACGTTATATGGTATAACGTTATAACGTATTACGTTATATGGTATGACGTTATAACGTATTACGTTATATGGTATGACGTTATAACGTATTACGTTATATGGTATAACGTTATAACGTATTACGTTATATGGTATGACGTTATAACGTATTTCGTTATATGGTATAACGTTATAACGTATTACGTTATATGCTATAACGTTATAACGTATTACGTTATAAGGTATAACGTTATAACGTATTACGTTATATGGTACAACGTTATATGGTATAACGCTATAACGTATTACGTTATATGGTATGACGTTATAACGTATTACGTTATAACGTATTACGTTATATGGTATAACGTTATAACGTATTACGTTATATGGTATAACGTTATAACGTATTACGTTATATGGTATAACGTTATAACGTATTGCGTTATATGGTATAACGTTATACTGTATGACGTTCTAACGTATTACGTTATAAGGTATAACGTTATAACGTATTACGGTATATGATACAACGTTATATGGTATAACGTTATAACGTATTACGTTATATGGTACAACGTTATATGGTATAACGTTATAACGTATTACGTTATAGGGTATAACGTTATATGGTATGACGTTATAACGTATTACGTTATATGGTATAACGTTATAACGTATTACGTTATAAGGTATAACGTTATAACGTATTACGTTATATGGTATAACGTTATGTGGTATGACGTTATAACGTATTACGTTATATGGTATAACGTTATAACGTATTACGTTATAAGGTGTAACGTTATAACGTATTACGTTATATGGTACAACGTTATATGGTATGACGTTATAACGTATTACGTTATATGGTATAACGTTATAACGTATTACGTTATAAGGTATAACGTTATAACGTATTACGTTATATGGTACAACGTTATATGGTATAACGTTGTAACGTATTACGTTATAAGGTATAACGTTATAACGTATTACGTTATATGGTACAACGTTATATGGTATTACGTTATATGGTATAACGTTATAACGTATTACGTTATATGGTATGACGTTATAACGTATTACGTTATATGGTATAACGTTATAACGTATTACGTTATATGGTATGACGTTATAACGTATTTCGTTATATGGTATAACGTGATAACGAATTACATTATATGGTGTAACATTATAACGTATTACGTTATATGGTGTAACGTTATAACGTATCACGTTATATGGTATAACATTATAACATATTACGTTATATGGTATAACGTTATAACGTATTGCGTTATATGGTATAACGTTATACTGTATGACGTTATAACGATATTACGTTATATAGTGTAACGTTATAACATATTACTTTACATGGTATAACGTTATATGGTATGACGTTATAGCGTATTACGTTATAACGTATTACGTTATATGGTATGACGTTATAACGTATTACGTTATATGGTATAACGTTATAACGTATTACGTTATATGGTATGACGTTATAACGTATTTCGTTATATGGTATAACGTGATAACGAATTACATTATATGGTGTAACATTATAACGTATTACGTTATATGGTGTAACGTTATAACGTATCACGTTATATGGTATAACGTTATAACATATTACGTTATATGGTATGACGTTATAACGTATTACGTTATATGGTATAACGTTATAACATATTACGTTAGATGGCATTACGTTATAAGGTATAACGTTATATGGTATGACGTTCTAACGTATTACGTTATAAGGTATAACGTTATAACGTATTACGGTATATGGTACAACGTTATATGGTATAACGTTATAACGTATTACGTTATATGGTATAACGTTATATGGTATGACGTTATAACGTATTACGTTATATGGTATAACGTTATAACGTATTACGTTATAAGGTATAACGTTATAACGTATTACGTTATATGGTACAACGTTATATGGTATGACGTTATAACGTATTACGTTATATGGTATAACGTTATAACGTATTACGTTATAAGGTATAACGTTATAACGTATTACGTTATATGGTACAACGTTATATGGTATAACGTTATAACGTATTACGTTATAGGGTATAACGTTATAACGTATTACGTTATATGGTACAACGTTATATGGTATTACGTTATATGGTATAACATTATAACGTATCACGTTATTTGGCATAACGTTATAACGTATTACGTTATAACGTATTACGTTATATGGTATAACGTTATAACGTATTACGTTATATGGTATAACGTTATAACGTATTACGTTATATGGTATAACGTTATAACGTATTGCGTTATATGGTATAACGTTATATTGTTTGACGTTATAACGTGTTACGTTATATAGTGTAACGTTATAACGTATTACGTTATAAGGTATAACGTTATAACGTATTACGTTATATGGTATATATTTATGACGTATTACGTTATATGGTATAACGTTATAACGTATTACGTTGTATGGTATAACGTTATAACGTATTGCGTTATATGGTATAACGTTATAACGTATTGCGTTATATGGTATGACGTAGTAACGTATTACGTTATAAGGTATAACGTTATAACGTATTACGGTATATGGTACAACGTTATATGGTATAACGTTATAACGTATTACGTTATATGGTATGACGTTATAACGTATTACGTTATAACGTATTACGTTATATGGTATAACGTTATAACGTATTACGTTATACGGTATAACGTTATAACGTATTACGTTATATGGTATAACGTTATAACGTATTACGTTATATGGTATAACGTTATAACGTATAACGTTATAAGGTATAACGTTATAACGTATAACGTTATAAGGTATAACGTTATAACGTATTACGTTATATGGTACAACGTTATATGGTATAACGTTATAACGTATTACGTTATAAGGTGTGACGTTATATGGTATGACGTTATAACGTATTACGTTATATGGTATACCGTTATAACGTATTACGTTATATGGTATAACGTTATAACGTATTACGTTATATGGTATATCGTTATGACGTATTACGTTATATGGTATAACATTATAACGTATCACGTTATATGGCATAACGTTATAACGTATTACGTTATAACGTATTACGTTATATGGTATAACGTTATAACGTATTACGTTATATGGTATAACGTTATAACGTATTACGTTATATGGTATAACGTTATAACGTATTGCGTTATATGGTATAACGTTATATTGTATGACGTTATAACGTATTACGTTATATAGTGTAACGTTATAACGTATTACGTTATAAGGTATAACGTTATAACGTATTGCGTTATATGGTATAACGTTATAACGTATTGCGTTATATGGTATAACGTTATAACGTATTGCGTTATATGGTATAACGTTATAACGTATTGCGTTATATGGTATAACGTTATAACGTATTACGTTATATGGTATAACGTTATAACGTATTGCGTTATATGGTATGACGTTATATTGTATGACGTTATAACGTATTACGTTATATAGTGTAACGTTATAACGTACTACGTTATATGGTATGGCGTTATAACGTATTTCGTTATACGGTAAAACGTTATAACGTATTACGTTATATGGTATAACGTTATAACGTATTGCGTTATATGGTATAACGTTATAACGTATTACGTTATATGGTATAACGTTATAAGGTATAACGTTATAACGTATTGCGTTATATGGTATAACGTTATATTGTATGGCGTTATAACGTATTACGTTAAAAGGTATAACGTTATAAGGTACGACATTATAACGTATTACGTTATAACGTATTACGTTATATGGTATAACGTTATAACGTATTACGTTATATGGTATAACGTTATAACGTATTACGTTATATGGTATGACGTTATAACGTATTACGTTATATGGTATAACGTTATAACATATTACGTTAGATGGCATTACGTTATAAGGTATAACGTTATATGGTATGACGTTCTAACGTATTACGTTATAAGGTATAACGTTATAACGTATTACGGTATATGGTACAACGTTATAACGTATTGCGTTATATGGTATAACGTTATACTGTATGACGTTATAACGATATTACGTTATATAGTGTAACGTTATAACATATTACGTTAGATGGTATTACGTTATAAGGTATAACGTTATATGGTATGACGTTCTAACGTATTACGTTATAAGGTATAACGTTATAACGTATTACGGTATATCGTACAACGTTATATGGTATAACGTTATAACGTATTACGTTATATGGTACAACGTTATATGGTATAACGTTATAACGTATTACGTTATAAGGTATAACGTTATATGGTATAACGTTATATGGTATGACGTTATAACGTATTACGTTATAAGGTATAACGTTATATGGTATGACGTTATAACGTATTACGTTAAATGGTATAACGTTATAACGTATAACGTTATAAGGTATAACGTTATAACGTATTACGTTATATGGTACAACGTTATATGGTATAACGTTATAACGTATTACGTTATAAGGTATAACGTTATATGGTATGACGTTATAACGTATTACGCTATATGGTATACCGTTATAACGTATTACGTTATATGGTATAACGTTATAACGTATTACGTTATATGGTATATCGTTATGACGTATTACGTTATATGGTATAACATTATAACGTATCACGTTATATGGCATAACGTTATAACGTATTACGTTATAACGTATTACGTTATATGGTATAACGTTATAACGTATTACGTTATATGGTATAACGTTATAACGTATTACGTTATATGGTATAACGTTATAACGTATTACGTTATAAGGTACAACGTTATATGGTATAACGTTATAACGTATTACGTTATATGGTATAACGTTATAACGTATTACGTTATATGGTATAACGTTATAACGTATTGCGTTATATGGTATAACGTTATATTGTATGACGTTATAACGTGTTACGTTATATAGTGTAACGTTATAACGTATTACGTTATAAGGTATAACGTTATAACGTATTACGTTATATGGTATAACGTTATATGGTATGACGTTATAACGTATTACATTATAAGGTATAACGTTATATGGTATGACGTTATAACGTATTACGTTAAATGGTATAACGTTATAACGTATAACGTTATAAGGTATAACGTTATAACGTATTACGTTATATGGTACAACGTTATATGGTATAACGTTATAACGTATTACGTTATAAGGTATAACGTTATATGGTATGACGTTATAACGTATTACGCTATATGGTATACCGTTATAACGTATTACGTTATATGGTATGACGTTATAACGTATTACGTTATATGGTATACCGTTATAACGTATTACGTTATATGGTATAACGGTATAACGTATTACGTTATATGGTATATCGTTATGACGTATTACGTTATATGGTATAACATTATAACGTATCACGTTATATGGCATAACGTTATAACGTATTACGTTATAACGTATTACGTTATATGGTATAACGTTATAACGTATTACGTTATAAGGTATAACGTTATAACGTATTACGTTATATGGTACAACGTTATATGGTATAACGTTATAACGTATTACGTTATATGGTATAACGTTATAACGTATTACGTTATATGGTATAACGTTATAACGTATTGCGTTATATGGTATAACGTTATATTGTATGACGTTATAACGTGTTACGTTATATAGTGTAACGTTATAACGTATTACGATATAAGGTATAACGTTATAACGTATTACGTTATATGGTATATATTTATGACGTATTACGTTATATGGTATAACGTTATAACGTATTACGTTGTATGGTATAACGTTATAACGTATTGCGTTATATGGTATAACGTTATATTGTATGACGTTATAACGTATTACGTTATATAGTGTAACGTTATAACATATTACGTTACATGGTATAACGTTATATGGTATGACGTTATAGCGTATTACGTTATAACGTATTACGTTATATGGTATAACGTTATAACGTATTACGTTATATGGCATAACGTTATATGGTATAACGTTATAACGTATTGCGTTATATGGTATAACGTTATATTGTATGACGTTATAACGTATTTCGTTATATGGTATAACGTTATAACGTATTACGTTATATGGTATAACGTTATAACGTATTGCGTTATATGGTATGACGTAATAACGTATTACGTTATAAGGTATAACGTTATAACGTATTACGTTATATGGTATAACGTTATAACGTATTGCGTTATATGGTATAACGTTATAGTGTATGACGTTATAACGTATTTCGTTATATGGTATAACGTTATAACGTATTACGTTATATGGTATAACGTTATAACGTATTGCGTTATATGGTATGACGTAATAACGTATTACGTTATAAGGTATAACGTTATAACGTATTACGGTATATGGTACAACGTTATATGGTATAACGTTATAACGTATTACGTTATATGGTATGACGTTATAACGTATTACGTTATAACGTATTACGTTATATGGTATAACGTTATAACGTATTACGTTATACGGTATAACGTTATAACGTATTACGTTATATGGTATAACGTTATAACGTATTACGTTATATGGTATAACGTTATAACGTATAACGTTATAAGGTATAACGTTATAACGTATTACGTTATATGGTACAACGTTATATGGTATAACGTTATAACGTATTACGTTATAAGGTGTGACGTTATATGGTATGACGTTATAACGTATTACGTTATATGGTATACCGTTATAACGTATTACGTTATATGGTATAACGTTATAACGTATTACGTTATATGGTATATCGTTATGACGTATTACGTTATATGGTATAACATTATAACGTATCACGTTATATGGCATAACGTTATAACGTATTACGTTATAACGTATTATGTTATATGGTATAACGTTATAACGTATTACGTTATATGGTATAACGTTATAACGTATTACGTTATATGGTATAACGTTATAACGTATTACGTTATAAGGTATAACGTTATATGGTATGACGTTATAACGTATTACGTTATATGGTATACCGTTATAACGTATTACGTTATATGGTATAACGTTATAACGTATTACGTTATATGGTATATCGTTATGACGTATTACGTTATATGGTATAACATTATAACGTATCACGTTATATGGCATAACGTTATAACGTATTACGTTATAACGTATTACGTTATATGGTATAACGTTATAACGTATTACGTTATAAGGTATAACGTTATAACGTATTACGTTATATGGTACAACGTTATATGGTATAACGTTATAACGTATTACGTTATAGGGTATAACGTTATAACGTATTACGTTATATGGTATGACGTTATAACGTATTACGTTATAAGGTATAACGTTATATGGTATGACGTTATAACGTATTACGTTAAATGGTATAACGTTATAACGTATAACGTTATAAGGTATAACGTTATAACGTATTACGTTATATGGTACAACGTTATATGGTATAACGTTATAACGTATTACGTTATAAGGTATAACGTTATATGGTATGACGTTATAACGTATTACGCTATATGGTATACCGTTATAACGTATTACGTTATATGGTATAACGTTATAACGTATTACGTTATATTTTATATCGTTATGACGTATTACGTTATATGGTACAACGTTATATGGTATAACGTTATAACGTATTACGTTATAGGGTATAACGTTATAACGTATTACGTTATATGGTACAACGTTATATGGTATTACGTTATATGGTATAACATTATAACGTATCACGTTATATGGCATAACGTTATAACGTATTACGTTATAACGTATTACGTTATATGGTATAACGTTATAACGTATTACGTTATATGGTATAACGTTATAACGTATTACGTTATATGGTATAACGTTATAACGTATTGCGTTATATGGTATAACGTTATATTGTATGACGTTATAACGTGTTACGTTATATAGTGTAACGTTATAACGTATTACGTTATAAGGTATAACGTTATAACGTATTACGTTATATGGTATATATTTATGACGTATTACGTTATATGGTATAACGTTATAACGTATTACGTTGTATGGTATAACGTTATAACGTATTGCGTTATATGGTATAACGTTATATTGTATGACGTTATAACGTATTACGTTATATAGTGTAACGTTATAACATATTACGTTACATGGTATAACGTTATATGGTATGACGTTATAGCGTATTACGTTATAACGTATTACGTTATATGGTATAACGTTATGACGTATTACGATATATGGCATAACGTTATAACGTATTACGTTATATGGTATGACGTTATAACGTATTACGTTATATGGTATAACGTTATAACGTATTACGTTATATGGTATGGCGTTATAACGTATTTCGTTATATGGTATAACGTTATAACGTATTACGTTATATGGTATAACGTTATAACGTATTGCGTTATATGGTATGACGTAATAACGTATTACGTTATAAGGTATAACGTTATAACGTATTACGGTATATGGTACAACGTTATATGGTATAACGTTATAACGTATTACGTTATATGGTATGACGTTATAACGTATTACGTTATAACGTATTACGTTATAACGTATTACGTTATATGGTATAACGTTATAACGTATTACGTTATACGGTATAACGTTATAACGTATTACGTTATATGGTATAACGTTATAACGTATTACGTTATATGGTATAACGTTATAACGTATAACGTTATAAGGTATAACGTTATAACGTATTACGTTATATGGTACAACGTTATATGGTATAACGTTATAACGTATTACGTTATAAGGTGTGACGTTATATGGTATGACGTTATAACGTATTACGTTATATGGTATACCGTTATAACGTATTACGTTATATGGTATAACGTTATAACGTATTACGTTATATGGTATATCGTTATGACGTATTACGTTATATGGTATAACATTATAACGTATCACGTTATATGGCATAACGTTATAACGTATTACGTTATAACGTATTACGTTATATGGTATAACGTTATAACGTATTACGTTATATGGTATAACGTTATAACGTATTACGTTATATGGTATAACGTTATAACGTATTACGTTATAAGGTATAACGTTATATGGTATGACGTTATAACGTATTACGTTATATGGTATACCGTTATAACGTATTACGTTATATGGTGTAACGTTATAACGTATCACGTTATATGGTATAACGTTATAACATATTACGTTATATGGTATGACGTTATAACGTATTACGTTATATGGTATAACGTTATAACATATTACGTTAGATGGTATTACGTTATAAGGTATAACGTTATATGGTATGACGTTCTAACGTATTACGTTATAAGGTATAACGTTATAACGTATTACGGTATATCGTACAACGTTATATGGTATAACGTTATAACGTATTACGTTATATGGTACAACGTTATATGGTATAACGTTATAACGTATTACGTTATAAGGTATAACGTTATATGGTATAACGTTATATGGTATGACGTTATAACGTATTACGTTATAAGGTATAACGTTATATGGTATGACGTTATAACGTATTACGTTAAATGGTATAACGTTATAACGTATAACGTTATAAGGTATAACGTTATAACGTATTACGTTATATGGTACAACGTTATATGGTATAACGTTATAACGTATTACGTTATAAGGTATAACGTTATATGGTATGACGTTATAACGTATTACGCTATATGGTATACCGTTATAACGTATTACGTTATATGGTATAACGTTATAACGTATTACGTTATATGGTATATCGTTATGACGTATTACGTTATATGGTATAACATTATAACGTATCACGTTATATGGCATAACGTTATAACGTATTACGTTATAACGTATTACGTTATATGGTATAACGTTATAACGTATTACGTTATATGGTATAACGTTATAACGTATTACGTTATATGGTATAACGTTATAACGTATTACGTTATAAGGTATAACGTTATATTGTATGACGTTATAACGTATTACGTTATATGGTATACCGTTATAACGTATTACGTTATATGGTATAACTTTATAACGTATTACGTTATATGGTATATCGTTATGACGTATTACGTTATATGGTATAACATTATAACGTATCACGTTATATGGCATAACGTTATAACGTATTACGTTATAACGTATTACGTTATATGGTATAACGTTATAACGTATTACGTTATAAGGTATAACGTTATAACGTATTACGTTATATGGTACAACGTTATATGGTATAACGTTATAACGTATTACGTTATAGGGTATAACGTTATAACGTATTACGTTATATGGTACAACGTTATATGGTATTACGTTATATGGTATAACATTATAACGTATCACGTTATATGGCATAACGTTATAACGTATTACGTTATAACGTATTACGTTATATGGTATAACGTTATAACGTATTACGTTATATGGTATAACGTTATAACGTATTACGTTATATGGTATAACGTTATAACGTATTGCGTTATATGGTATAACGTTATATTGTATGACGTTATAACGTGTTACGTTATATAGTGTAACGTTATAACGTATTACGTTATAAGGTATAACGTTATAACGTATTACGTTATATGGTATATATTTATGACGTATTACGTTATATGGTATAACGTTATAACGTATTACGTTGTATGGTATAACGTTATAACGTATTGCGTTATATGGTATAACGTTATATTGTATGACGTTATAACGTATTACGTTATATAGTGTAACGTTATAACATATTACGTTACATGGTATAACGTTATATGGTATGACGTTATAGCGTATTACGTTATAACGTATTACGTTATATGGAATAACGTTATAACGTATTACGTTATATGGCATAACGTTATAACGTATTACGTTATATGGTATGACGTTATAACGTATTACGTTATATGGTATAACGTTATAACGTATTACGTTATATGGTATGGCGTTATAACGTATTTCGTTATATGGTAAAACGTTATAACGTATTACGTTATATGGTATAACGTTATAACGTATTGCGTTATATGGTATAACGTTATAACGTATTACGTTATATGGTATAACGTTATAACGTATTGCGTTATATGGTATAACGTTATATTGTATGACGTTATAACGTATTTCGTTATATGGTATAACGTTATAACGTATTACGTTATATGGTATAACGTTATAACGTATTGCGTTATATGGTATGACGTAATAACGTATTACGTTATAATGTATAACGTTATAACGTATTACGGTATATGGTACAACGTTATATGGTATAACGTTATAACGTATTACGTTATATGGTATGACGTTATAACGTATTACGTTATAACGTATTACGTTATATGGTATAACGTTATAACGTATTACGTTATACGGTATAACGTTATAACGTATTACGTTATATGGTATAACGTTATAACGTATTACGTTATATGGTATAACGTTATAACGTATAACGTTATAAGGTATAACGTTATAACGTGTTACGTTATATGGTACAACGTTATATGGTATAACGTTATAACGTATTACGTTATAAGGTGTGACGTTATATGGTATGACGTTATAACGTATTACGTTATATGGTATACCGTTATAACGTATTACGTTATATGGTATTACGTTATAAGGTATAACGTTATATGGTATGACGTTCTAACGTATTACGTTATAAGGTATAACGTTATAACGTATTACGGTATATCGTACAACGTTATATGGTATAACGTTATAACGTATTACGTTATATGGTACAACGTTATATGGTATAACGTTATAACGTATTACGTTATAAGGTATAACGTTATATGGTATAACGTTATATGGTATGACGTTATAACGTATTACGTTATAAGGTATAACGTTATATGGTATGACGTTATAACGTATTACGTTAAATGGTATAACGTTATAACGTATATCGTTATAAGGTATAACGTTATAACGTATTACGTTATATGGTACAACGTTATATGGTATAACGTTATAACGTATTACGTTATAAGGTATAACGTTATATGGTATGACGTTATAACGTATTACGCTATATGGTATACCGTTATAACGTATTACGTTATATGGTATAACGTTATAACGTATTACGTTATATGGTATATCGTTATGACGTATTACGTTATATGGTATAACATTATAACGTATCACGTTATATGGCATAACGTTATAACGTATTACGTTATAACGTATTACGTTATATGGTATAACGTTATAACGTATTACGTTATATGGTATAACGTTATAACGTATTACGTTATATGGTATAACGTTATAACGTATTACGTTATAAGGTATAACGTTATATGGTATGACGTTATAACGTATTACGTTATATGGTATACCGTTATAACGTATTACGTTATATGGTATAACGTTATAACGTATTACGTTATATGGTATATCGTTATGACGTATTACGTTATATGGTATATCGTTATGACGTATTACGTTATATGGTATAACATTATAACGTATCACGTTATATGGCATAACGTTATAACGTATTACGTTATAACGTATTACGTTATATGGTATAACGTTATAACGTATTACGTTATATGGTATAACGTTATAACGTATTACGTTATATGGTATAACGTTATAACGTATTACGTTATAAGGTGTAACGTTATATGGTATGACGTTATAACGTATTACGTTATATGGTATACCGTTATAACGTATTACGTTATATGGTGTAACGTTATAACGTATCACGTTATATGGTATAACGTTATAACATATTACGTTATATGGTATGACGTTATAACGTATTACGTTATATGGTATAACGTTATAACATATTACGTTAGATGGTATTACGTTATAAGGTATAACGTTATATGGTATGACGTTCTAACGTATTACGTTATAAGGTATAACGTTATAACGTATTACGGTATATCGTACAACGTTATATGGTATAACGTTATAACGTATTACGTTATATGGTACAACGTTATATGGTATAACGTTATAACGTATTACGTTATAAGGTATAACGTTATATGGTATAACGTTATATGGTATGACGTTATAACGTATTACGTTATAAGGTATAACGTTATATGGTATGACGTTATAACGTATTACGTTAAATGGTATAACGTTATAACGTATAACGTTATAAGGTATAACGTTATAACGTATTACGTTATATGGTACAACGTTATATGGTATAACGTTATAACGTATTACGTTATAAGGTATAACGTTATATGGTATGACGTTATAACGTATTACGCTATATGGTATACCGTTATAACGTATTACGTTATATGGTATAACGTTATAACGTATTACGTTATATGGTATATCGTTATGACGTATTACGTTATATGGTATAACATTATAACGTATCACGTTATATGGCATAACGTTATAACGTATTACGTTATAACGTATTACGTTATATGGTATAACGTTATAACGTATTACGTTATATGGTATAACGTTATAACGTATTACGTTATATGGTATAACGTTATAACGTATTACGTTATAAGGTATAACGTTATATGGTATGACGTTATAACGTATTACGTTATATGGTATACCGTTATAACGTATTACGTTATATGGTATAACGTTATAACGTATTACGTTATATGGTATATCGTTATGACGTATTACGTTATATGGTATAACATTATAACGTATCACGTTATATGGCATAACGTTATAACGTATTACGTTATAACGTATTACGTTATATGGTATAACGTTATAACGTATTACGTTATAAGGTATAACGTTATAACGTATTACGTTATATGGTACAACGTTATATGGTATAACGTTATAACGTATTACGTTATAGGGTATAACGTTATAACGTATTACGTTATATGGTACAACGTTATAACGTATTACGTTATATGGTATAACGTTATAACGTATTACGTTATATGGTATGGCGTTATAACGTATTTCGTTATATGGTAAAACGTTATAACGTATTACGTTATATGGTATAACGTTATAACGTATTGCGTTATATGGTATAACGTTATAACGTATTACGTTATATGGTATAACGTTATAACGTATTGCGTTATATGGTATAACGTTATATTGTATGACGTTATAACGTATTTCGTTATATGGTATAACGTTATAACGTATTACGTTATATGGTATAACGTTATAACGTATTGCGTTATATGGTATGACGTAATAACGTATTACGTTATAAGGTATAACGTTATAACGTATTACGGTATATGGTACAACGTTATATGGTATAACGTTATAACGTATTACGTTATATGGTATGACGTTATAACGTATTACTTTATAACGTATTACGTTATATGGTATAACGTTATAACGTATTACGTTATACGGTATAACGTTATAACGTATTACGTTATATGGTATAACGTTATAACGTATTACGTTATATGGTATAACGTTATAACGTATAACGTTATAAGGTATAACGTTATAACGTATTACGTTATATGGTACAACGTTATATGGTATAACGTTATAACATATTACGTTATAAGGTATAACGTTATATGGTATGACGTTATAACGTATTACGTTATATGGTATGACGTTATAACGTATTACGTTATATGGTATACCGTTATAACGTATTACGTTATATGGTGTAACGTTATAACGTATCACGTTATATGGTATAACGTTATAACATATTACGTTATATGGTATGACGTTATAACGTATTACGTTATATGGTATAACGTTATAACGTATTACGTTATATGGTATAACGTTATAACGTATTACGTTATAAGGTATAACGTTATATGGTATGACGTTATAACGTATTACGTTATATGGTATACCGTTATAACGTATTACGTTATATGGTGTAACGTTATAACGTATCACGTTATATGGTATAACGTTATAACATATTACGTTATATGGTATGACGTTATAACGTATTACGTTATATGGTATAACGTTATAACATATTACGTTAGATGGTATTACGTTATAAGGTATAACGTTATATGGTATGACGTTCTAACGTATTACGTTATAAGGTATAACGTTATAACGTATTACGGTATATCGTACAACGTTATATGGTATAACGTTATAACGTATTACGTTATATGGTACAACGTTATATGGTATAACGTTATAACGTATTACGTTATAAGGTATAACGTTATATGGTATAACGTTATATGGTATGACGTTATAACGTATTACGTTATAAGGTATAACGTTATATGGTATGACGTTATAACGTATTACGTTAAATGGTATAACGTTATAACGTATAACGTTATAAGGTATAACGTTATAACGTATTACGTTATATGGTACAACGTTATATGGTATAACGTTATAACGTATTACGTTATAAGGTATAACGTTATATGGTATGACGTTATAACGTATTACGCTATATGGTATACCGTTATAACGTATTACGTTATATGGTATACCGTTATAACGTATTACGTTATATGGTATAACGTTATAACGTATTACGTTATATGGTATATCGTTATGACGTATTACGTTATATGGTATAACATTATAACGTATCACGTTATATGGCATAACGTTATAACGTATTACGTTATAACGTATTACGTTATATGGTATAACGTTATAACGTATTACGTTATAAGGTATAACGTTATAACGTATTACGTTATATGGTACAACGTTATATGGTATAACGTTATAACGTATTACGTTATAGGGTATAACGTTATAACGTATTACGTTATATGGTACAACGTTATATGGTATTACGTTATATGGTATAACATTATAACGTATCACGTTATATGGCATAACGTTATAACGTATTACGTTATAACGTATTACGTTATATGGTATAACGTTATAACGTATTACGTTATATGGTATAACGTTATAACGTATTACGTTATATGGTATAACGTTATAACGTATTACGTTATATGGTATAACGTTATAACGTATTACGTTATATGGTATAACGTTATAACGTATTGCGTTATATGGTATAACGTTATATTGTATGACGTTATAACGTGTTACGTTATATAGTGTAACGTTATAACGTATTACGTTATAAGGTATAACGTTATAACGTATTACGTTATATGGTATATATTTATGACGTATTACGTTATATGGTATAACGTTATAACGTATTACGTTGTATGGTATAACGTTATAACGTATTGCGTTATATGGTATAACGTTATATTGTATGACGTTATAACGTATTACGTTATATAGTGTAACGTTATAACATATTACGTTACATGGTATAACGTTATATGGTATGACGTTATAGCGTATTACGTTATAACGTATTACGTTATATGGTATAACGTTATAACGTATTACGTTATATGGCATAACGTTATAACGTATTACGTTATATGGTATGACGTTATAACGTATTACGTTATATGGTATAACGTTATAACGTATTACGTTATATGGTATGGCGTTATAACGTATTTCGTTATATGGTAAAACGTTATAACGTATTACGTTATATGGTATAACGTTATAACGTATTGCGTTATATGGTATAACGTTATAACGTATTACGTTATATGGTATAACGTTATAACGTATTGCGTTATATGGTATAACGTTATATTGTATGACGTTATAACGTATTTCGTTATATGGTATAACGTTATAACGTATTACGTTATATGGTATAACGTTATAACGTATTGCGTTATATGGTATGACGTAATAACGTATTACGTTATAAGGTATAACGTTATAACGTATTACGGTATATGGTACAACGTTATATGGTATAACGTTATAACGTATTACGTTATATGGTATGACGTTATAACGTATTACTTTATAACGTATTACGTTATATGGTATAACGTTATAACGTATTACGTTATACGGTATAACGTTATAACGTATTACGTTATATGGTATAACGTTATAACGTATTACGTTATATGGTATAACGTTATAACGTATAACGTTATAAGGTATAACGTTATAACGTATTACGTTATATGGTACAACGTTATATGGTATAACGTTATAACATATTACGTTATAAGGTGTGACGTTATATGGTATGACGTTATAACGTATTACGTTATATGGTATACCGTTATAACGTATTACGTTATATGGTATAACGTTATAACGTATTACGTTATATGGTATATCGTTATGACGTATTACGTTATATGGTATAACGTTATAACGTATTGCGTTATATGGTATAACGTTATACTGTATGACGTCATAACGTATTACGTTATATAGTGTAACGTTATAACATATTACTTTACATGGTATAACGTTATATGGTATGACGTTATAGCGTATTACGTTATAACGTATTACGTTATATGGTATGACGTTATAACGTATTACGTTATATGGTATAACGTTATAACGTATTACGTTATATGGTATGACGTTATAACGTATTACGTTATATGGTATAACGTTATAACGTATTACGTTATATGGTATGACGTTATAACGTATTTCGTTATATGGTATAACGTGATAACGAATTACATTATATGGTGTAACGTTATAACGTATTACGTTATATGGTATAACGTTATAACATATTACGTTAGATGGTATTACGTTATATGGTATGACGTTATAACGTATTACGTTATATGGTATAACGTTATAACGTATTACGTTATAAGGTATAACGTTATAACGTATTACGTTATATGGTATAACGTTATGTGGTATGACGTTATAACGTATTACGTTATTTGGTATAACGTTATAACGTATTACGTTATAAGGTGTAACGTTATAACGTATTACGTTATATGGTACAACGTTATATGGTATGACGTTATAACGTATTACGTTATATGGTATAACGTTATAACGTATCACGTTATATGGCATAACGTTATAACGTAATACGTTATATGGTATAACGTTATAACGTATTGCGTTATAACGTATTGCGTTATATGGTATAACGTTATAGCGTATTACGTTACAACGTATTACGTTATATGGTATAACGTTATAACGTATTACGTTACATGGTATAACGTTATAACGTATTACGTTATATGGTATGACGTTATAACGTATTACCTTATATGGTATAACGTTATAACGTATTACGTTATATGGTATGACGTTATAACGTATTTCGTTATATGGTATAACGTGATAACGAATTACATTATATGGTGTAACGTTATAACGTATTACGTTATATGGTATAACGTTATAACGTATTGCGTTATATGGTATAACGTTATATTGTATGGCGTTATAACGTATTACGTTATAAGGTATAACGTTATAAGGTATGACATTATAACGTATTACGTTATAACGTATTACGTTATATGGTATAACGTTATAACGTATTACGTTATATGGTATAACGTTATAACGTATTACGTTATATGGTATAACGTTATAACGTATTGCGTTATATGGTATAACGTTATACTGTATGACGTTATAACGTATTACGTTATATAGTGTAACGTTATAACATATTACTTTACATGGTATAACGTTATAAGGTATGACGTTATAGCGTATTACGTTATAACGTATTACGTTATATGGTATGACGTTATAACGTATTACGTTATATGGTATAACGTTATAACGTATTACGTTATATCGTATGACGTTATAACGTATTTCGTTATATGGTATAACGTGATAACGAATTACATTATATGGTGTAACATTATAACGTATTACGTTATATAGTGTAACGTTATAACATATTACTTTACATGGTATAACGTTATATGGTATGACGTTATAGCGTATTACGTTATAACGTATTACGTTATATGGTATGACGTTATAACGTATTACGTTATATGGTATAACGTTATAACGTATTACGTTATATGTTATGACGTTATAACGTATTACGTTATATGGTATAACGTTATAACGTATTACGTTATATGGTATGACGTTATAACGTATTTCGTTATATGGTATAACGTGATAACGAATTACATTATATGGTGTAACGTTATAACGTATTACGTTATATGGTATAACGTTATAACATATTACGTTAGATGGTATTACGTTATATGGTATGACGTTATAACGTATTACGTTATATGGTATAACGTTATAACGTATTACGTTATAAGGTATAACGTTATAACGTATTACGTTATATGGTATAACGTTATGTGGTATGACGTTATAACGTATTACGTTATTTGGTATAACGTTATAACGTATTACGTTATAAGGTGTAACGTTATAACGTATTACGTTATATGGTACAACGTTATATGGTATGACGTTATAACGTATTACGTTATATGGTATAACGTTATAACGTATTACGTTATAAGGTATAAAGTTATAACGTATTACGTTATATGGTATAACATTATAACGTATCACGTTATATGGCATAACGTTATAACGTAATACGTTATATGGTATAACGTTATAACGTATTGCGTTATAACGTATTGCGTTATATGGTATAACGTTATACTGTATGACGTTATAACGTATTACGTTATATTGTGTAACGTTATAACATATTACTTTACATGGTATAACGTTATATGGTATGACGTTATAGCGTATTACGTTATAACGTATTACGTTATATGGTATAACGTTATAACGTATTACGTTACATGGTATAACGTTATAACGTATTACGTTATATGGTATGACGTTATAACGTATTACTTTATATGGTATAACGTTATAACGTATTACGTTATATGGTATGACGTTATAACGTATTTCGTTATATGGTATAACGTGATAACGAATTACATTATATGGTGTAACGTTATAACGTATTACGTTATATGGTGTAACGTTATAACGTATCACGTTATAAGGTATAACGTTATAACGTATTACGGTATATCGTACAACGTTATATGGTATAACGTTATAACGTATTACGTTATATGGTACAACGTTATATGGTATAACGTTATAACGTATTACGTTATAAGGTATAACGTTATATGGTATAACGTTATATGGTATGACGTTATAACGTATTACGTTATAAGGTATAACGTTATATGGTATGACGTTATAACGTATTACGTTAAATGGTATAACGTTATAACGTATAACGTTATAAGGTATAACGTTATAACGTATTACGTTAAATGGTATAACGTTATAACGTATTACGTTATAAGGTATAACGTTATATGGTATGACGTTATAACGTATTACGTTATATGGTATACCGTTATAACGTATTACGTTATATGGTATAACGTTATAACGTATTACGTTATATGGTATATCGTTATGACGTATTACGTTATATGGTATAACATTATAACGTATCACGTTATATGGCATAACGTTATAACGTATTACGTTATAACGTATTACGTTATATGGTATAACGTTATAACGTATTACGTTATATGGTATAACGTTATAACGTATTACGTTATATGGTATAACGTTATAACGTATTGCGTTATATGGTATAACGTTATATTGTATGGCGTTATAACGTATTACGTTATAAGGTATAACGTTATAAGGTATGACGTTATAACGTATTACGTTATAACGTATTACGTTATATGGTATAACGTTATAACGTATTACGTTATATGGTATAACGTTATAACGTATTACGTTATAAGGTATAACGTTATATGGTATGACGTTATAACGTATTACGTTATATGGTATACCGTTATAACGTATTACGTTATATGGTATAACGTTATAACGTATTACGTTATATGGTATATCGTTATGACGTATTACGTTATATGGTATAACATTATAACGTATCACGTTATATGGCATAACGTTATAACGTATTACGTTATAACGTATTACGTTATATGGTATAACGTTATAACGTATTACGTTATATGGTATAACGTTATAACGTATTACGTTATATGGTATAACGTTATAACGTATTACGTTATAAGGTATAACGTTATATGGTATGACGTTATAACGTATTACGTTATATGGTATACCGTTATAACGTATTACGTTATATGGTATAACGTTATAACGTATTACGTTATATGGTATATCGTTATGACGTATTACGTTATATGGTATAACATTATAACGTATCACGTTATATGGCATAACGTTATAACGTATTACGTTATAACGTATTACGTTATATGGTATAACGTTATAACGTATTACGTTATATGGTATAACGTTATAACGTATTACGTTATATGGTATAACGTTATAACGTATTGCGTTATATGGTATAACGTTATATTGTATGGCGTTATAACGTATTACGTTATAAGGTATAACGTTATAAGGTATGACGTTATAACGTATTACGTTATAACGTATTACGTTATATGGTATAACGTTATAACGTATTACGTTATATGGTATAACGTTATAACGTATTACGTTATATGGTATAACGTTATAACGTATTGCGTTATATGGTATAACGTTATACTGTATGACGTTATAACGTATTACGTTATATAGTGTAACGTTATAACATATTACTTTACATGGTATAACGTTATAAGGTATGACGTTATAGCGTATTACGTTATAACGTATTACGTTATATGGTATGACGTTATAACGTATTACGTTATATGGTATAACGTTATAACGTATTACGTTATATCGTATGACGTTATAACGTATTTCGTTATATGGTATAACGTGATAACGAATTACATTATATGGTGTAACATTATAACGTATTACGTTATATGGTGTAACGTTATAACGTATCACGTTATATGGTATAACGTTATAACGTATTACGTTATAAGGTATAACGTTATAACGTATTACGTTATATGGTATAACGTTATGTGGTATGACGTTATAACGTATTACGTTATAAGGTATAACGTTATAACGTATTACGTTATATGGTATAACGTTATGTGGTATGACGTTATAACGTATTACGTTATTTGGTATAACGTTATAACGTATTACGTTATATGGTATAACGTTATGTGGTATGACGTTATAACGTATTACGTTATTTGGTATAACGTTATAACGTATTACGTTATAAGGTGTAACGTTATAACGTATTACGTTATAACGTATTACGTTATATGGTATAACGTTATGTGGTATGACGTTATAACGTATTACGTTATTTGGTATAACGTTATAACGTATTACGTTATAAGGTGTAACGTTATAACGTATTACGTTATAACGTATTACGTTATATGGTATAACGTTATAACGTATTACGTTATATGGTATAACGTTATAACGTATTACGTTATATGGTATAACGTTATAACGTATTACGTTATAAGGTATAACGTTATATGGTATGACGTTATAACGTATTACGTTATATGGTATACCGTTATAACGTATTACGTTATATGGTATAACGTTATAACGTATTACGTTATATGGTATATCGTTATGACGTATTACGTTATATGGTATAACATTATAACGTATCACGTTATATGGCATAACGTTATAACGTATTACGTTATATGGTATAACGTTATAACGTATTACGTTATAAGGTATAACGTTATATGGTATGACGTTATAACGTATTACGTTATATGGTATACCGTTATAACGTATTACGTTATATGGTATAACGTTATAACGTATTACGTTATATGGTATATCGTTATGACGTATTACGTTATATGGTATAACATTATAACGTATCACGTTATATGGCATAACGTTATAACGTATTACGTTATAACGTATTACGTTATATGGTATAACGTTATAACGTATTACGTTATATGGTATAACGTTATAACGTATTACGTTATATGGTATAACGTTATAACGTATTACGTTATAAGGTATAACGTTATATGGTATGACGTTATAACGTATTACGTTATATGGTATACCGTTATAACGTATTACGTTATATGGTATAACGTTATAACGTATTACGTTATATGGTATATCGTTATGACGTATTACGTTATATGGTATAACATTATAACGTATCACGTTATATGGCATAACGTTATAACGTATTACGTTATAACGTATTACGTTATATGGTATAACGTTATAACGTATTACGTTATATGGTATAACGTTATAACGTATTACGTTATATGGTATAACGTTATAACGTATTGCGTTATATGGTATAACGTTATATTGTATGGCGTTATAACGTATTACGTTATAAGGTATAACGTTATAAGGTATGACGTTATAACGTATTACGTTATAACGTATTACGTTATATGGTATAACGTTATAACGTATTACGTTATATGGTATAACGTTATAACGTATTACGTTATATGGTATAACGTTATAACGTATTGCGTTATATGGTATAACGTTATACTGTATGACGTTATAACGTATTACGTTATATAGTGTAACGTTATAACATATTACTTTACATGGTATAACGTTATAAGGTATGACGTTATAGCGTATTACGTTATAACGTATTACGTTATATGGTATGACGTTATAACGTATTACGTTATATGGTATAACGTTATAACGTATTACGTTATATCGTATGACGTTATAACGTATTTCGTTATATGGTATAACGTGATAACGAATTACATTATATGGTGTAACATTATAACGTATTACGTTATATGGTGTAACGTTATAACGTATCACGTTATATGGTATAACGTTATAACATATTACGTTATATGGTATGACGTTATAACGTATTACGTTATATGGTATAACGTTATAACATATTACGTTAGATGGCATTACGTTATAAGGTATAACGTTATATGGTATGACGTTCTAACGTATTACGTTATAAGGTATAACGTTATAACGTATTACGGTATATGGTACAACGTTATATGGTATAACGTTATAACGTATTACGTTATATGGTACAACGTTATATGGTATAACGTTATAACGTATTACGTTATAGGGTATAACGTTATATGGTATGACGTTATAACGTATTACGTTATATGGTATAACGTTATAACGTATTACGTTATAAGGTATAACGTTATAACGTATTACGTTATATGGTACAACGTTATGTGGTATGACGTTATAACGTATTACGTTATTTGGTATAACGTTATAACGTATTACGTTATAAGGTGTAACGTTATAACGTCTTACGTTATATGGTACAACGTTATATGGTATGACGTTATAACGTATTACGTTATATGGTATAACGTTATAACGTATTACGTTATAAGGTATAAAGTTATAACGTATTACGTTATAGGGTACAACGTTATATGGTATAACGTTATAACGTATTACGTTATAAGGTATAACGTTATAATGTATTACGTTATATGGTACAACGTTATATGGTATTACGTTATATGGTATAACATTATAACGTATCACGTTATATGGCATAACGTTATAACGTATTACGTTATAACGTATTACGTTATATGGTATAACGTTATAACGTATTACGTTATATGGTATAACGTTATAACGTATTACGTTATATGGTATAACGTTATAACGTATTACGTTATATGGTATAACGTTATAACGTGTTACGTTATATAGTGTAACGTTATAACGTATTACGTTATAAGGTATAACGTTATAACGTATTACGTTATATGGTATATATTTATGACGTATTACGTTATATGGTATAACGTTATAACGTATTACGTTATATGGTATAACGTTATAACGTATTGCGTTATATGGTATAACGTTATATTGTATGACGTTATAACGTATTTCGTTATATGGGATAACGTTATAACGTATTACGTTATATGGTATAACGTTATAACGTATTGCGTTATATGGTATGACGTTATAACGTATTACGTTATATGGTATAACGTTATAACGTATCACGTTATATGGCATAACGTTATAACGTAATACGTTATATGGTATAACGTTATAACGTATTGCGTTATAACGTATTGCGTTATATGGTATAACGTTATAGCGTATTACGTTACAACGTATTACGTTATATGGTATAACGTTATAACGTATTACGTTACATGGTATAACGTTATAACGTATTACGTTATATGGTATGACGTTATAACGTATTACCTTATATGGTATAACGTTATAACGTATTACGTTATATGGTATGACGTTATAACGTATTTCGTTATATGGTATAACGTGATAACGAATTACATTATATGGTGTAACGTTATAACGTATTACGTTATATGGTGTAACGTTATAACGTATCACGTTATATGGTATAACGTTATAACATATTACGTTATATGGTATGACGTTATAACGTATTACGTTATATGGTATAACGTTATAACATATTACGTTAGATGGTATTACGTTATAAGGTATAACGTTATATGGTATGACGTTCTAACGTATTACGTTATAAGGTATAACGTTATAACGTATTACGGTATATCGTACAACGTTATATGGTATAACGTTATAACGTATTACGTTATATGGTACAACGTTATATGGTATAACGTTATAACGTATTACGTTATAAGGTATAACGTTATATGGTATAACGTTATATGGTATGACGTTATAACGTATTACGTTATAAGGTATAACGTTATATGGTATGACGTTATAACGTATTACGTTAAATGGTATAACGTTATAACGTATAACGTTATAAGGTATAACGTTATAACGTATTACGTTATATGGTACAACGTTATATGGTATAACGTTATAACGTATTACGTTATAAGGTATAACGTTATATGGTATGACGTTATAACGTATTACGCTATATGGTATACCGTTATAACGTATTACGTTATATGGTATAACGCTATAACGTATTACGTTATATGGTATATCGTTATGACGTATTACGTTATATGGTATAACATTATAACGTATCACGTTATATGGCATAACGTTATAACGTATTACGTTATAACGTATTACGTTATATGGTATAACGTTATAACGTATTACGTTATATGGTATAACGTTATAACGTATTACGTTATATGGTATAACGTTATAACGTATTACGTTATAAGGTATAACGTTATATGGTATGACGTTATAACGTATTACGTTATATGGTATACCGTTATAACGTATTACGTTATATGGTATAACGTTATAACGTATTACGTTATATGGTATAACGTTATAACGTATTACGTTATATGGTATAACGTTATAACGTATTACGTTATATGGTATAACGTTATAACGTAATGCGTTATATGGTATAACGTTATATTGTATGGCGTTATAACGTATTACGTTATAAGGTATAACGTTATAAGGTATGACATTATAACGTATTACGTTATAACGTATTACGTTATATGGTATAACGTTATAACGTATTACGTTATATGGTATAACGTTATAACGTATTACGTTATATGGTATAACGTTATAACGTATTGCGTTATATGGTATAACGTTATACTGTATGACGTTATAACGTATTACGTTATATAGTGTAACGTTATAACATATTACTTTACATGGTATAACGTTATAAGGTATGACGTTATAGCGTATTACGTTATAACGTATTACGTTATATGGTATGACGTTATAACGTATTACGTTATATGGTATAACGTTATAACGTATTACGTTATATCGTATGACGTTATAACGTATTTCGTTATATGGTATAACGTGATAACGAATTACATTATATGGTGTAACATTATAACGTATTACGTTATATAGTGTAACGTTATAACATATTACTTTACATGGTATAACGTTATATGGTATGACGTTATAGCGTATTACGTTATAACGTATTACGTTATATGGTATGACGTTATAACGTATTACGTTATATGGTATAACGTTATAACGTATTACGTTATATGTTATGACGTTATAACGTATTACGTTATATGGTATAACGTTATAACGTATTACGTTATATGGTATGACGTTATAACGTATTTCGTAATATGGTATAACGTGATAACGAATTACATTATATGGTGTAACGTTATAACGTATTACGTTATATGGTATAACGTTATAACATATTACGTTAGATGGTATTACGTTATATGGTATGACGTTATAACGTATTACGTTATATGGTATAACGTTATAACGTATTACGTTATAAGGTATAACGTTATAACGTATTACGTTATATGGTATAACGTTATGTGGTATGACGTTATAACGTATTACGTTATTTGGTATAACGTTATAACGTATTACGTTATAAGGTGTAACGTTATAACGTATTACGTTATATGGTACAACGTTATATGGTATGACGTTATAACGTATTACGTTATATGGTATAACGTTATAACGTATTACGTTATAAGGTATAAAGTTATAACGTATTACGTTATATGGTATAACATTATAACGTATCACGTTATATGGCATAACGTTATAACGTAATACGTTATATGGTATAACGTTATAACGTATTGCGTTATAACGTATTGCGTTATATGGTATAACGTTATACTGTATGACGTTATAACGTATTACGTTATATGGTATGACGTTATAACGTATTTCGTTATATGGTATAACGTGATAACGAATTACATTATATGGTGTAACGTTATAACGTATTACGTTATATGGTGTAACGTTATAACGTATCACGTTATAAGGTATAACGTTATAACGTATTACGGTATATCGTACAACGTTATATGGTATAACGTTATAACGTATTACGTTATATGGTACAACGTTATATGGTATAACGTTATAACGTATTACGTTATAAGGTATAACGTTATATGGTATGACGTTATAACGTATTACGTTATATGGTATACCGTTATAACGTATTACGTTATATGGTATAACGTTATAACGTATTACGTTATATGGTATATCGTTATGACGTATTACGTTATATGGTATAACATTATAACGTATCACGTTATATGGCATAACGTTATAACGTATTACGTTATAACGTATTACGTTATATGGTATAACGTTATAACGTATTACGTTATATGGTATAACGTTATAACGTATTACGTTATATGGTATAACGTTATAACGTATTGCGTTATATGGTATAACGTTATATTGTATGGCGTTATAACGTATTACGTTATAAGGTATAACGTTATAAGGTATGACGTTATAACGTATTACGTTATAACGTATTACGTTATATGGTATAACGTTATAACGTATTACGTTATATGGTATAACGTTATAACGTATTACGTTATAAGGTATAACGTTATATGGTATGACGTTATAACGTATTACGTTATATGGTATACCGTTATAACGTATTACGTTATATGGTATAACGTTATAACGTATTACGTTATATGGTATATCGTTATGACGTATTACGTTATATGGTATAACATTATAACGTATCACGTTATATGGCATAACGTTATAACGTATTACGTTATAACGTATTACGTTATATGGTATAACGTTATAACGTATTACGTTATATGGTATAACGTTATAACGTATTACGTTATATGGTATAACGTTATAACGTATTACGTTATAAGGTATAACGTTATATGGTATGACGTTATAACGTATTACGTTATATGGTATACCGTTATAACGTATTACGTTATATGGTATAACGTTATAACGTATTACGTTATATGGTATATCGTTATGACGTATTACGTTATATGGTATAACATTATAACGTATCACGTTATATGGCATAACGTTATAACGTATTACGTTATAACGTATTACGTTATATGGTATAACGTTATAACGTATTACGTTATATGGTATAACGTTATAACGTATTACGTTATATGGTATAACGTTATAACGTATTGCGTTATATGGTATAACGTTATATTGTATGGCGTTATAACGTATTACGTTATAAGGTATAACGTTATAAGGTATGACGTTATAACGTATTACGTTATAACGTATTACGTTATATGGTATAACGTTATAACGTATTACGTTATATGGTATAACGTTATAACGTATTACGTTATATGGTATAACGTTATAACGTATTGCGTTATATGGTATAACGTTATACTGTATGACGTTATAACGTATTACGTTATATAGTGTAACGTTATAACATATTACTTTACATGGTATAACGTTATAAGGTATGACGTTATAGCGTATTACGTTATAACGTATTACGTTATATGGTATGACGTTATAACGTATTACGTTATATGGTATAACGTTATAACGTATTACGTTATATCGTATGACGTTATAACGTATTTCGTTATATGGTATAACGTGATAACGAATTACATTATATGGTGTAACATTATAACGTATTACGTTATATGGTGTAACGTTATAACGTATCACGTTATATGGTATAACGTTATAACGTATTACGTTATAAGGTATAACGTTATAACGTATTACGTTATATGGTATAACGTTATGTGGTATGACGTTATAACGTATTACGTTATAAGGTATAACGTTATAACGTATTACGTTATATGGTATAACGTTATGTGGTATGACGTTATAACGTATTACGTTATTTGGTATAACGTTATAACGTATTACGTTATATGGTATAACGTTATGTGGTATGACGTTATAACGTATTACGTTATTTGGTATAACGTTATAACGTATTACGTTATAAGGTGTAACGTTATAACGTATTACGTTATAACGTATTACGTTATATGGTATAACGTTATGTGGTATGACGTTATAACGTATTACGTTATTTGGTATAACGTTATAACGTATTACGTTATAAGGTGTAACGTTATAACGTATTACGTTATAACGTATTACGTTATATGGTATAACGTTATAACGTATTACGTTATATGGTATAACGTTATAACGTATTACGTTATATGGTATAACGTTATAACGTATTACGTTATAAGGTATAACGTTATATGGTATGACGTTATAACGTATTACGTTATATGGTATACCGTTATAACGTATTACGTTATATGGTATAACGTTATAACGTATTACGTTATATGGTATATCGTTATGACGTATTACGTTATATGGTATAACATTATAACGTATCACGTTATATGGCATAACGTTATAACGTATTACGTTATAACGTATTACGTTATATGGTATAACGTTATAACGTATTACGTTATATGGTATAACGTTATAACGTATTACGTTATATGGTATAACGTTATAACGTATTGCGTTATATGGTATAACGTTATATTGTATGGCGTTATAACGTATTACGTTATAAGGTATAACGTTATAAGGTATGACGTTATAACGTATTACGTTATAACGTATTACGTTATATGGTATAACGTTATAACGTATTACGTTATATGGTATAACGTTATAACGTATTACGTTATAAGGTATAACGTTATATGGTATGACGTTATAACGTATTACGTTATATGGTATACCGTTATAACGTATTACGTTATATGGTATAACGTTATAACGTATTACGTTATATGGTATATCGTTATGACGTATTACGTTATATGGTATAACATTATAACGTATCACGTTATATGGCATAACGTTATAACGTATTACGTTATAACGTATTACGTTATATGGTATAACGTTATAACGTATTACGTTATATGGTATAACGTTATAACGTATTACGTTATATGGTATAACGTTATAACGTATTACGTTATAAGGTATAACGTTATATGGTATGACGTTATAACGTATTACGTTATATGGTATACCGTTATAACGTATTACGTTATATGGTATAACGTTATAACGTATTACGTTATATGGTATATCGTTATGACGTATTACGTTATATGGTATAACATTATAACGTATCACGTTATATGGCATAACGTTATAACGTATTACGTTATAACGTATTACGTTATATGGTATAACGTTATAACGTATTACGTTATATGGTATAACGTTATAACGTATTACGTTATATGGTATAACGTTATAACGTATTGCGTTATATGGTATAACGTTATATTGTATGGCGTTATAACGTATTACGTTATAAGGTATAACGTTATAAGGTATGACGTTATAACGTATTACGTTATAACGTATTACGTTATATGGTATAACGTTATAACGTATTACGTTATATGGTATAACGTTATAACGTATTACGTTATATGGTATAACGTTATAACGTATTGCGTTATATGGTATAACGTTATACTGTATGACGTTATAACGTATTACGTTATATAGTGTAACGTTATAACATATTACTTTACATGGTATAACGTTATAAGGTATGACGTTATAGCGTATGACGTTATAACGTATTTCGTTATATGGTATAACGTGATAACGAATTACATTATATGGTGTAACATTATAACGTATTACGTTATATGGTATGACGTTATAACGTATTACGTTATATGGTATAACGTTATAACGTATTACGTTATATCGTATGACGTTATAACGTATTTCGTTATATGGTATAACGTGATAACGAATTACATTATATGGTGTAACATTATAACGTATTACGTTATATGGTGTAACGTTATAACGTATCACGTTATATGGTATAACGTTATAACATATTACGTTATATGGTATGACGTTATAACGTATTACGTTATATGGTATAACGTTATAACATATTACGTTAGATGGCATTACGTTATAAGGTATAACGTTATATGGTATGACGTTCTAACGTATTACGTTATAAGGTATAACGTTATAACGTATTACGGTATATGGTACAACGTTATATGGTATAACGTTATAACGTATTACGTTATATGGTACAACGTTATATGGTATAACGTTATAACGTATTACGTTATAGGGTATAACGTTATATGGTATGACGTTATAACGTATTACGTTATATGGTATAACGTTATAACGTATTACGTTATAAGGTATAACGTTATAACGTATTACGTTATATGGTACAACGTTATGTGGTATGACGTTATAACGTATTACGTTATTTGGTATAACGTTATAACGTATTACGTTATAAGGTGTAACGTTATAACGTATTACGTTATATGGTACAACGTTATATGGTATGACGTTATAACGTATTACGTTATATGGTATAACGTTATAACGTATTACGTTATAAGGTATAAAGTTATAACGTATTACGTTATATGGTACAACGTTATATGGTATAACGTTATAACGTATTACGTTATAAGGTATAACGTTATAATGTATTACGTTATATGGTACAACGTTATATGGTATTACGTTATATGGTATAACATTATAACGTATCACGTTATATGGCATAACGTTATAACGTATTACGTTATAACGTATTACGTTATATGGTATAACGTTATAACGTATTACGTTATATGGTATAACGTTATAACGTATTACGTTATATGGTATAACGTTATAACGTATTACGTTATATGGTATAACGTTATGACGTGTTACGTTATATAGTGTAACGTTATAACGTATTACGTTATAAGGTATAACGTTATAACGTATTACGTTATATGGTATATATTTATGACGTATTACGTTATATGGTATAACGTTATAACGTATTACGTTATATGGTATAACGTTATAACGTATTGCGTTATATGGTATAACGTTATATTGTATGACGTTATAACGTATTTCGTTATATGGGATAACGTTATAACGTATTACGTTATATGGTATAACGTTATAACGTATTGCGTTATATGGTATGACGTAATAACGTATTACGTTATAAGGTATAACGTTATAACGTATTACGGTATATGGTACAACGTTATATGGTATAACGTTATAACGTATTACGTTATATGGTATATCGTTATAACGTATTACGTTATATGGTATAACATTATAACGTATCACGTTATATGGCATAACGTTATAACGTATTACGTTATAACGTATTACGTTATATGGTATAACGTTATAACGTATTACGTTATATGGTATAACGTTATGTGGTATGACGTTATAACGTATTACGTTATATGGTACAACGTTATATGGTATGACGTTATAACGTATTACGTTATATGGTATAACGTTATAACGTATTACGTTATATGGTATAACGTTATAACATATTGCGTTATATGGTATAACTTTATATTGTATGACGTTATAACGTGTTACGTTATATAGTGTAACGTTATAACGTATTACGTTATAAGGTATAACGTTATAACGTATTACGTTATATGGTATATATTTATGACGTATTACGTTATATGGTATAACGTTATAACGTATTCCGTTATATGGTATGACGTTATAACGTATTTCGTTATATGGTATAACGTTATAACGTATTACGTTATATGGTATAACGTTATAACATATTACGTTACATGGTATAACGTTACATGGTATGACGTTATAGCGTATTACGTTATAACGTATTACGTTATATGGCATAACGTTATAACGTATTACGTTATATGGTATGACGTTATAACGTATTACGTTATATGGTATAACGTTATAACGTATTACGTTATATGGTATGGCGTTATAACGTATTTCGTTATATGGTAAAACGTTATAACGTATTACGTTATATGGTATAACGTTATAACGTATTGCGTTATATGGTATAACGTTATAACGTATTACGTTATATGGTATAACGTTATAACGTATTGCGTTATATGGTATAACGTTATATTGTATGACGTTCTAACGTATTTCGTTATATGGTATAACGTTATAACGTATTACGTTATATGGTATAACGTTATAACCTATTACGTTATATGGTATGACGTAATAACGTATTATGTTATATGGTATGACGTTATAACGTATTTCGTTATATGGTATAACGTTATAACGTATTACGTTATATGGTGTAACGTTATAACGTATCACGTTATATGGTATAACGTGATAACGAATTACATTATATGGTGTAACGTTATAACGTATTACGTTATATGGTGTAACGTTATAACGCATCACGTTATATGGTATAACGTTATAACATATTACGTTATATGGTATGACGTTATAACGTATTACGTTATATGGTATAACGTTATATGGTATAACGTTATAACGTATTACGTTATAAGGTATAACGTTATAACGTATTACGTTATATGGTATAACGTTATGTGGTATGACGTTATAACGTATTACGTTATAAGGTATAACGTTATAACGTATCACGTTATATGGTATAACGTTATAACGTATTACGTTATATGGTACAACGTTATATGGTATAACGTTATAACATATTACGTTATATGGTATAACGTTATAACGTATTGCGTTATATGGTATAACGTTATATTGTATGACGTTATAACGTATTTCGTTATATGGTATAACGTTATAACGTATTACGTTATATGGTATAACGTTATAACCTATTACGTTATATGGTATGACGTTATAACGTATTTCGTTATATGGTATAACGTTATAACGTATTACGTTATATGGTATAACGTTATAACGTATTACGTTATATGGTATGACGTTATAACGTATTTCGTTATATGGTATGACGTTATAGCGTATTACGTTATAACGTATTACGTTATATGGTATAACGTTATAACGTATTACGTTATATGGTATAACGTTATAACGTATTACGTCATTTGGTATGACGTTATAACGTATTTCGTTATATGGTATAACGTTATAACGTATTACGTTATATGGTATAACGTTATAACGTATTACGTTATATGGTATAACGTTATAACGTATTACGTTATAAGGTATAACGTTATAACGTATCACGTTATATGGTATAACGTTATAACGTATTACGTTATATGGTATAACGTTATAACGTATTACGTTATATGGTATAACGTGATAACGAATTACATTATATGGTGTAACGTTATAACGTATTACGTTATATGGTGTAACGTTATAACGTATCACGTTATATGGTATAACGTTATAACATATTACGTTATATGGTATGACGTTATAACGTATTACGTTATATGGTATAACGTTATAACGTATTACGTTATAAGGTATAACGTTATAACCTATTACGTTATATGGTATAACGTTATATGGTATGACGTTATAACGTATTACGTTATAAGGTATAACGTTATATGGTATGACGTTATAACGTATTACGTTATATGGTATAACGTTATAACGTATTACGTTATAAGGTATAACGTTATAACGTATCACGTTATATGGTATAACGTTATAACGTATTACGTTATATGGTATAACGTTATAACGTATTACGTTATATGGTACAACGTTATATGGTATAACGTTATAACGTATTACGTTATATGGTACAACGTTATATGGTATAACGTTATAACGTATCACGTTATATGGTATAACGTTATAACGTATTACGTTATATGGTATAACGTTATAACGTATTACGTTATAAGGTATAACGTTATAACGTATTACGTTATATGGTATAACGTTATAACGTATTACGTTATATGGTACAACGTTATATGGTATAACGTTATAACGTATTACGTTATATGGTACAACGTTATATGGTATAACGTTATAACGTATCACGTTATATGGTATAACGTTATAACGTATTACGTTATATGGCGTAACGTTATAACGTATTACGTTATATGGTATGACGTAATAACGTATTACGTTATATGGTATGACGTTATAACGTATTTCGTTATATGGTATAACGTTATAACGTATTACGTTATATGGTGTAACGTTATAACGTATCACGTTATATGGTATAACGTTATAACCTATTACGTTATATGGTATGACGTAATAACGTATTACGTTATATGGTATGACGTTATAACGTATTACGTTATATGGTACAACGTTATATGGTATAACGTTATAACGTATTACGTTATATGGTATAACGTTATAACGTATTGCGTTATATGGTATAACGTTATATTGTATGACGTTATAACGTATACGTTATATAGTGTAACGTTATAACGTATTACGTTATATGGTATATCGTTATATGGTATGACGTTATAACGTATTACGTTATATAGTGTAACGTTATAACATTTTACGTTACATGGTATAACGTTATATGGTATGACGTTATAGCGTATTACGTTATATGGTATAACGTTATAACGTATTACGTTATATGGTATGACGTTATAACGTATTTCGTTATATGGTATAACGTTATAACGTATTACGTTATATGGTATAACGTTATAACGTATTACGTTATATGGTATGACGTTATAACGTATTTCGTTATATGGTATGACGTTATAGCGTATTACGTTATAACGTATTACGTTATATGGTATAACGTTATAACGTATTACGTTATATGGTATAACGTTATAACGTATTACGTCATTTGGTATGACGTTATAACGTATTTCGTTATATGGTATAACGTTATAACGTATTACGTTATATGGTATAACGTTATAACGTATTACGTTATATGGTATAACGTTATAACGTATTACGTTATAAGGTATAACGTTATAACGTATCACGTTATATGGTATAACGTTATAACGTATTACGTTATATGGTATAACGTTATAACGTATTACGTTATATGGTATAACGTGATAACGAATTACATTATATGGTGTAACGTTATAACGTATTACGTTATATGGTGTAACGTTATAACGTATCACGTTATATGGTATAACGTTATAACATATTACGTTATATGGTATGACGTTATAACGTATTACGTTATATGGTATAACGTTATAACGTATTACGTTATAAGGTATAACGTTATAACCTATTACGTTATATGGTATAACGTTATATGGTATGACGTTATAACGTATTACGTTATAAGGTATAACGTTATATGGTATGACGTTATAACGTATTACGTTATATGGTATAACGTTATAACGTATTACGTTATAAGGTATAACGTTATAACGTATCACGTTATATGGTATAACGTTATAACGTATTACGTTATATGGTATAACGTTATAACGTATTACGTTATATGGTACAACGTTATATGGTATAACGTTATAACGTATTACGTTATATGGTACAACGTTATATGGTATAACGTTATAACGTATCACGTTATATGGTATAACGTTATAACGTATTACGTTATATGGTATAACGTTATAACGTATTACGTTATAAGGTATAACGTTATAACGTATTACGTTATATGGTATAACGTTATAACGTATTACGTTATATGGTACAACGTTATATGGTATAACGTTATAACGTATTACGTTATATGGTACAACGTTATATGGTATAACGTTATAACGTATCACGTTATATGGTATAACGTTATAACGTATTACGTTATATGGCGTAACGTTATAACGTATTACGTTATATGGTATGACGTAATAACGTATTACGTTATATGGTATGACGTTATAACGTATTTCGTTATATGGTATAACGTTATAACGTATTACGTTATATGGTGTAACGTTATAACGTATCACGTTATATGGTATAACGTGATAACGAATTACGTTATATGGTGTAACGTTATAACGTATCACGTTATATGGTATAACGTGATAACGAATTACATTATATGGTGTAACGTTATAACGTATTACGTTATATGGTGTAACGTTATAACGTATCACGTTATATGGTATAACGTTATAACATATTACGTTATATGGTATGACGTTATAACGTATTACGTTATATGGTATAACGTTATATGGTATAACGTTATAACGTATTACGTTATAAGGTATAACGTTATAACGTATTACGTTATATGGAATAACGTTATGTGGTATGACGTTATAACGTATTACGTTATATGGTATAACGTTATAACGTATTACGTTATATGGTATAACGTTATAACGTATTACGTTATAAGGTATAACGTTATAACGTATCGCGTTATATGGTATAACGTTATAACGTATTACGTTATATGGTATAACGTTATAACGTATTACGTTATATGGTGTAACGTTATAACGTATTACGTTATAAGGTATAACGTTATAACGTATCACGTTATATGGTATAACGTTATAACGTATCACGTTATATGGTATAACGTTATAACGTATCACGTTATATGGTATAACGTTATAACGTATTACGTTATATGGTATAACGTTATAACGTATTACGTTATAACGTATTACGTTATAAGGTATAACGTTATAACGTATCACGTTATATGGTATAACGTTATAACGTATCACGTTATATGGTATAACGTTATAACGTATTACGTTATATGGTATAACGTTATAACGTATTACGTTATATGGTACAACGTTATATGGTATAACGTTATAACGTATTACGTTATATGGTACAACGTTATATGGTATAACGTTATAACGTATCACGTTATATGGTATAACGTTATAACGTATTACGTTATATGGCGTAACGTTATAACGTATTACGTTATATGGTATGACGTTATAACGTATTACGTTATATGGTATAACGTTATAACGTATTGCGTTATATGGTATAACGTTATATTGTATGACGCTATAACGTATTTCGTTATATGGTATAACGTTATAACGTATTACGTTATATGGTATAACGTTATAACCTATTACGTTATATGGTATGACGTAATAACGTATTACGTTATATGGTATGACGTTATATGGTATAACGTTATAACGTATTACGTTATATGGTATAACGTTATAACGTATTACGTTATATGGTATAACGTTATAACGTATTACGTTATAAGGTATAACGTTATAACGTATTACGTTATATGGTATGACGTTATAACGTATTTCGTTATATGGTATGACGTTATAGCGTATTACGTTATAACGTATTACGTTATATGGTATAACGTTATAACGTATTACGTTATATGGTATAACGTTATAACGTATTACGTCATTTGGTATGACGTTATAACGTATTTCGTTATATGGTATAACGTTATAACGTATTACGTTATATGGAATAACGTTATAACGTATTACGTTATATGGTATAACGTTATAACGTATTACGTTATAAGGTATAACGTTATAACGTATCACGTTATATGGTATAACGTTATAACGTATTACGTTATATGGTATAACGTTATAACGTATTACGTTATATGGTATAACGTGATAACGAATTACATTATATGGTGTAACGTTATAACGTATTACGTTATATGGTGTAACGTTATAACGTATCACGTTATATGGTATAACGTTATAACATATTACGTTATATGGTATGACGTTATAACGTATTACGTTATATGGTATAACGTTATAACGTATTACGTTATAAGGTATAACGTTATAACCTATTACGTTATATGGTATAACGTTATATGGTATGACGTTATAACGTATTACGTTATAAGGTATAACGTTATATGGTATAACGTTATAACGTATTACGTTATATGGTACAACGTTATATGGTATAACGTTATAACGTATCACGTTATATGGTATAACGTTATAACGTATTACGTTATATGGTATAACGTTATAACGTATTACGTTATAAGGTATAACGTTATAACGTATTACGTTATATGGTATAACGTTATAACGTATTACGTTATATGGTACAACGTTATATGGTATAACGTTATAACGTATTACGTTATATGGTACAACGTTATATGGTATAACGTTATAACGTATCACGTTATATGGTATAACGTTATAACGTATTACGTTATATGGCGTAACGTTATAACGTATTACGTTATATGGTATGACGTAATAACGTATTACGTTATATGGTATGACGTTATAACGTATTTCGTTATATGGTATAACGTTATAACGTATTACGTTATATGGTGTAACGTTATAACGTATCACGTTATATGGTATAACGTGATAACGAATTACGTTATATGGTGTAACGTTATAACGTATCACGTTATATGGTATAACGTGATAACGAATTACATTATATGGTGTAACGTTATAACGTATTACGTTATATGGTGTAACGTTATAACGTATCACGTTATATGGTATAACGTTATAACATATTACGTTATATGGTATGACGTTATAACGTATTACGTTATATGGTATAACGTTATAACGTATTACGTTATATGGTATAACGTTATAACGTATTACGTTATATGGTATAACGTTATAACGTATTACGTTATAAGGTATAACGTTATAACGTATTACGTTATATGGTATAACGTTATAACGTATTACGTTATATGGTGTAACGTTATAACGTATTACGTTATAAGGTGTAACGTTATAACGTATCACGTTATATGGTATAACGTTATAACGTATTACGTTATATGGCGTAACGTTATAACGTATTACGTTATATGGTATGACGTTATAACGTATTACGTTATATGGTATAACGTTATAACGTATTACGTTATATGGTATAACGTTATAACGTATTACGTTATAAGGTATAACGTTATAACGTATTACGTTATATGGTATGACGTTATAACGTATTTCGTTATATGGTATGACGTTATAGCGTATTACGTTATAACGTATTACGTTATATGGTATAACGTTATAACGTATTACGTTATATGGTATAACGTTATAACGTATTACGTCATTTGGTATGACGTTATAACGTATTTCGTTATATGGTATAACGTTATAACGTATTACGTTATATGGTATAACGTTATAACGTATTACGTTATATGGTATAACGTTATAACGTATTACGTTATAAGGTATAACGTTATAACGTATCACGTTATATGGTATAACGTTATAACGTATTACGTTATATGGTATAACGTTATAACGTATTACGTTATATGGTATAACGTGATAACGAATTACATTATATGGTGTAACGTTATAACGTATTACGTTATATGGTGTAACGTTATAACGTATCACGTTATATGGTATAACGTTATAACATATTACGTTATATGGTATGACGTTATAACGTATTACGTTATATGGTATAACGTTATAACGTATTACGTTATAAGGTATAACGTTATAACCTATTACGTTATATGGTATAACGTTATATGGTATGACGTTATAACGTATTACGTTATAAGGTATAACGTTATATGGTATAACGTTATAACGTATTACGTTATATGGTACAACGTTATATGGTATAACGTTATAACGTATCACGTTATATGGTATAACGTTATAACGTATTACGTTATATGGTATAACGTTATAACGTATTACGTTATAAGGTATAACGTTATAACGTATTACGTTATATGGTATAACGTTATAACGTATTACGTTATATGGTACAACGTTATATGGTATAACGTTATAACGTATTACGTTATATGGTACAACGTTATATGGTATAACGTTATAACGTATCACGTTATATGGTATAACGTTATAACGTATTACGTTATATGGCGTAACGTTATAACGTATTACGTTATATGGTATGACGTAATAACGTATTACGTTATATGGTATGACGTTATAACGTATTTCGTTATATGGTATAACGTTATAACGTATTACGTTATATGGTGTAACGTTATAACGTATCACGTTATATGGTATAACCTGATAACGAATTACGTTATATGGTGTAACGTTATAACGTATCACGTTATATGGTATAACGTGATAACGAATTACATTATATGGTGTAACGTTATAACGTATTACGTTATATGGTGTAACGTTATAACGTATCACGTTATATGGTATAACGTTATAACATATTACGTTATATGGTATGACGTTATAACGTATTACGTTATATGGTATAACGTTATAACGTATTACGTTATATGGTATAACGTTATAACGTATTACGTTATAAGGTATAACGTTATAACGTATCGCGTTATATGGTATAACGTTATAACGTATTACGTTATATGGTATAACGTTATAACGTATTACGTTATATGGTGTAACGTTATAACGTATTACGTTATAAGGTATAACGTTATAACGTATCACGTTATATGGTATAACGTTATAACGTATCACGTTATATGGTATAACGTTATAACGTATTACGTTATATGGTATAACGTTATAACGTATTACGTTATATGGTATAACGTTATAACGTATTACGTTATAACGTATTACGTTATAAGGTATAACGTTATAACGTATCACGTTATATGGTATAACGTTATAACGTATCACGTTATATGGTATAACGTTATAACGTATTACGTTATATGGTATAACGTTATAACGTATTACGTTATATGGTACAACGTTATATGGTATAACGTTATAACGTATTACGTTATATGGTACAACGTTATATGGTATAACGTTATAACGTATCACGTTATATGGTATAACGTTATAACGTATTACGTTATATGGCGTAACGTTATAACGTATTACGTTATATGGTATGACGTTATAACGTATTACGTTATATGGTATAACGTTATAACGTATTACGTTATATGGTATAACGTTATAACGTATTGCGTTATATGGTATAACGTTATATTGTATGACGCTATAACGTATTTCGTTATATGGTATAACGTTATAACGTATTACGTTATATGGTATAACGTTATAACCTATTACGTTATATGGTATGACGTAATAACGTATTACGTTATATGGTATGACGTTATATGGTATAACGTTATAACGTATTACGTTATATGGTATAACGTTATAACGTATTACGTTATATGCTATAACGTTATAACGTATTACGTTATAAGGTATAACGTTATAACGTATCACGTTATATGGTATAACGTTATAACGTATTACGTTATATGGTATAACGTTATAACGTATTACGTTATATGGTACAACGTTATATGGTATAACGTTATAACGTATTACGTTATATGGAACAACGTTATATGGTATAACGTTATAACGTATCAAGTTATATGGTATAACGTTATAACGTATTACGATATATGGCATAACGTTATAACGTATTACGTTATATGGTATGACGTTATAACGTATTACGTTATATGGTATAACGTTATAACGTATTACGTTATATGGTATGGCGTTATAACGTATTTCGTTATATGGTAAAACGTTATAACGTATTACGTTATATGGTATAACGTTATAACGTATTGCGTTATATGGTATAACGTTATAACGTATTATGTTATATGGTATAACCTTATAACGTATTGCGTTATATGGTATAACGTTATATTGTATGACGCTATAACGTATTTCGTTATATGGTATAACGTTATAACGTATTACGTTATATGGTATAACGTTATAACCTATTACGTTATATGGTATGACGTAATAACGTATTACGTTATATGGTATGACGTTATAACGTATTTCGTTATATGGTCTAACGTTATAACGTGTTACGTTATATGGTATAACGTTATAACGTATTACGTTATATGGTATAACGTTATAACGTATTACGTTATAAGGTATAACGTTATAACGTATCACGTTATATGGTATAACGATATAACGTATTACGTTATATGGTATAACGTTATAACGTATTACGTTATATGGTGTAACGTTATAACGTATTACGTTATATGGTGTAACGTTATAACGTATCACGTTATATGGTATAACGTTATAACATATTACGTTATATGGTATGACGTTATAACGTATTACGTTATATGGTATAACGTTATATGGTATAACGTTATAACGTATTACGTTATAAGGTATAACGTTATTACGTATTACGTTATATGATATAACGTTATGTGGTATGACGTTATAACGTATTACGTTATATGGTATAACGTTATAACGTATTGCGTTATATGGTATAACGTTATAACGTATTACGTTATATGGTATAACGTTATAACGTATTGCGTTATATGGTATAACGTTATATTGTATGACGCTATAACGTATTTCGTTATATGGTATAACGTTATAACGTATTACGTTATATGGTATAACGTTATAACGTATTACGTTATATGGTATGACGTAATAACGTATTACGTTATATGGTATAACGTTATAACGTATTACGTTATATGGTATGGCGTTATAACGTATTTCGTTATATGGTAAAACGTTATAACGTATTACGTTATATGGTATAACGTTATAACGTATTGCGTTATATGGTATAACGTTATAACGTATTACGTTATATGGTATAACGTTATAACGTATTGCGTTATATGGTATAACGTTATATTGTATGACGCTATAACGTATTTCGTTATATGGTATAACGTTATAACGTATTACGTTATATGGTATAACGTTATAACCTATTACGTTATATGGTATGACGTAATAACGTATTACGTTATATGGTATGACGTAATAACGTATTACGTTATATGGTATAACGTTATAACGTATTACGTTATATGGTATGGCGTTATAACGTATTTCGTTATATGGTAAAACGTTATAACGTATTACGTTATATGGTATAACGTTATAACGTATTGCGTTATATGGTATAACGTTATAACGTATTACGTTATATGGTATAACGTTATAACGTATTGCGTTATATGGTATAACGTTATATTGTATGACGCTATAACGTATTTCGTTATATGGTATAACGTTATAACGTATTACGTTATATGGTATAACGTTATAACCTATTACGTTATATGGTATGACGTAATAACGTATTACGTTATATGGTATGACGTTATAACGTAATTCGTTATATGGTCTAACGTTATAACGTATTACGTTATATGGTATAACGTTATAACGTATTACGTTATATGGTATAACGTTATAACGTATCACGTTATAAGGTATGACGTTATAACGTATCACGTTATATGGTATAACGTTATAACGTATCACGTTATATGGTATAACGTTATAACGTATTACGTTATATGGTGTAACGTTATAACGTATTACGTTATATGGTGTAACGTTATAACGTATTACGTTATATGGTGTAACGTTATAACGTATCACGTTATATGGTATAACGTTATAACATATTACGTTATATGGTATGACGTTATAACGTATTACGTTATATGGTATAACGTTATATGGTATAACGTTATAACGTATTACGTTATAAGGTATAACGTTATAACGTATTACGTTATATGGTATAACGTTATGTGGTATGACGTTATAACCTATTACGTTATATGGTATAACGTTATAACGTATTACGTTATAAGGTATAACGTTATAACGTATTACGTTATATGGTACAACGTTATATGGTATAACGTTATAACGTATTACGTTATAAGGTATAACGTTATAACGTATTACGTTATATGGTACAACGTTATATGGTATTACGTTATATGGTATAACATTATAACGTATCACGTTATATGGTATAACGTTATATTGTATGACGTTATAAAGTATTACGTTATATAGTGTAACGTTATAACGTATCACGTTATATGGTATAAAGTTATAACGTATTACGTTATATGGTACAACGTTATATGGTATAACGTTATAACGTATTACGTTATATGGTATAACGTTATAACGTATTACGTTATATGGTACAACGTTATATGGTATAACGTTATAACGTATTACGTTATATGGTACAACGTTATATGGTATAACGTTATAACGTATCACGTTATATGGCATAACGTTATAACGTATTACGTTATATGGTATGACGTTATAACGTATTACGTTATATGGTATAACGTTATAACGTATTACGTTATATGGTATGGCGTTATAACGTATTTCGTTATATGGTAAAACGTTATAACGTATTACGTTATATGGTATAACGTTATAACGTATTGCGTTATATGGTATAACGTTATAACGTATTGCGTTATATGGTATAACGTTATAACGTATTGCGTTATATGGTATAACGTTATATTGTATGACGCTATAACGTATTTCGTTATATGGTATAACGTTATAACGTATTACGTTATATGGTATAACGTTATAACCTATTACGTTATATGGTATGACGTAATAACGTATTACGTTATATGGTATGACGTTATAACGTATTTCGTTATATGGTCTAACGTTATAACGTATTACGTTATATGGTATAACGTTATAACGTATTACGTTATAAGGTATAACGTTATAACGTATTACGTTATATGGTACAACGTTATAACGTATTACGTTATATGGTATAACGTTATAACGTATTACGTTATAAGGTATAACGTTATAACGTATCACGTTATATGGTATAACGTTATAACGTATTACGTTATATGGTATAACGTTATAACGTATTACGTTATATGGTACAACGTTATATGGTATAACGTTATAACGTATTACGTTATATGGTACAACGTTATATGGTATAACGTTATAACGTATCAAGTTATATGGTATAACGTTATAACGTATTACGATATATGGCATAACGTTATAACGTATTACGTTATAAGGTATAACGTTATAACGTATTACGTTATAAGGTATAACGTTATAACGTATTACGTTATATGGTACAACGTTATATGGTATTACGTTATATGGTATAACATTATAACGTATCACGTTATATGGCGTAACGTTATAACGTATTACGTTATAACGTATTACGTTATATGGTATAACGTTATAACGTATTACGTTATATGGTATAACGTTATAACGTATGACGTTATATGGTATAACGTTATAACGTATTGCGTTATATGGTATAACGTTATATTGTATGACGTTATAACGTATTACGTTATATGGCATAACGTTATAACGTATTACGTTATATGGTATGACGTAATAACGTATTACGTTATATGGTATAACGTTATAACGTATTACGTTATATGGTATGGCGTTATAACGTATTTCGTTATATGGTAAAACGTTATAACGTATTACGTTATATGGTATAACGTTATAACGTATTGCGTTATATGGTATAACGTTATAACGTATTGCGTTATATGGTCTAACGTTATAACGTATTGCGTTATATGGTGTAACGTTATAACGTATTACGTTATATGGTGTAACGTTATAACGTATTACGTTATATGGTGTAACGTTATAACGTATTACGTTATATGGTGTAACGTTATAACGTATCACGTTATATGGTGTAACGTTATAACGTATCACGTTATATGGTATAACGTTATAACATATTACGTTATATGGTATGACGTTATAACGTATTACGTTATATGGTATAACGTTATATGGTATAACGTTATAACGTATTACGTTATAAGGTATAACGTTATAACGTATTACGTTATATGGTATAACGTTATGTGGTATGACGTTATAACGTATTACGTTATATGGTATAACGTTATAACGTATTACGTTATAAGGTATAACGTTATAACGTATTACGTTATATGGTACAACGTTATATGGTATAACGTTATAACGTATTACGTTATAAGGTATAACGTTATAACGTATTACGTTATATGGTACAACGTTATATGGTATTACGTTATATGGTATAACATTAGAACGTATCACGTTATATGGTATAACGTTATATTGTATGACGTTATAAAGTATTACGTTATATAGTGTAACGTTATAACGTATCACGTTATATGGTATAAAGTTATAACGTATTACGTTATATGGTACAACGTTATATGGTATAACGTTATAACGTATTACGTTATATGGTATAACGTTATAACGTATTACGTTATATGGTACAACGTTATATGGTGTAACGTTATAACGTATTACGTTATATGGTACAACGTTATATGGTATAACGTTATAACGTATCACGTTATATGGCATAACGTTATAACGTATTACGTTATATGGTATGACGTTATAACGTATTACGTTATATGGTATAACGTTATAACGTATTACGTTATATGGTATGGCGTTATAACGTATTTCGTTATATGGTAAAACGTTATAACGTATTACGTTATATGGTATAACGTTATAACGTATTGCGTTATATGGTATAACGTTATAACGTATTGCGTTATATGGTATAACGTTATAACGTATTGCGTTATATGGTATAACGTTATATTGTATGACGCTATAACGTATTTCGTTATATGGTATAACGTTATAACCTATTACGTTATATGGTATGACGTAATAACGTATTACGTTATATGGTATGACGTTATAACGTATTTCGTTATATGGTCTAACGTTATAACGTATTACGTTATATGGTATAACGTTATAACGTATTACGTTATATGGTATAACGTTATAACGTATTACGTTATAAGGTATAACGTTATAACGTATCACGTTATATGGTATAACGTTATAACGTATTACGTTATATGGTGTAACGTTATAACGTATTACGTTATATGGTGTAACGTTATAACGTATTACGTTATATGGTGTAACGTTATAACGTATCACGTTATATGGTATAACGTTATAACGTATTACGTTATATGGTATGACGTTATAACGTATTACGTTATATGGTATAACGTTATTATGTATTACGTTATATGGTATGACGTTATAACGTATTTCGTTATATGGTATAACGTTATAACGTATTACGTTATAAGGTATAACGTTATAACCTATTACGTTATATGGTACAACGTTATATGGTATAACGTTATAACATATTACGTTATATGGTATGACGTTATAACGTATTACGTTATAAGGTATAACGTTATATGGTATGACGTTATAACGTATTACGTTATATGGTATAACGTTATAACGTATTACGTTATAAGGTATAACGTTATAACGTATTACGTTATATGGTACATCATTATATGGTATAACGTTATAACGTATTACGTTATAAGGTATAACGTTATAACCTATTACGTTATATGGTACAACGTTATATGGTATAACGTTATGACGTATTACGTTATATGGTATGACGTTATAACGTATTTCGTTATATGGTATAACGTTATAACGTATTTCGTTATATGGTATAACGTTATAACGCATTACGTTATATGGTATAACGTTATAACGCATTGCGTTATATGGTATAACGTTATATTGTATGACGTTATAACGTATTACGTTATATAGTGTAACGTTATAACATTTTACGTTACATGGTATAACGTTATATGGTATGACGTTATAGCGTATTACGTTATAACGTATTACGTTATATGGTATAACGTTATAACGTATTACGTTATATGGTATAACGTTATAACGTATTACGTTATATGGTATGACGTTATAACGTATTACGTTATATGGTATAACGTTATTATGTATTACGTTATATGGTATGACGTTATAACGTATTTCGTTATATGGTATAACGTTATAACGTATTACGTTATATGCTATAACGTTATAACGTATTACGTTATAAGGTATAACGTTATAACGTATTACGTTATATGGTACATCGTTATATGGTATATCGTTATAACGTATTACGTTATATAGTATGACGTTATAACGTATTACGTTATATGGTATAAAGTTATAACGTATTGCGTTATATGGTATAACGTTATACTGTATGACGTATTACGTATTACGTTATATAGAGTAACGTTATAAAGTATTACTTTACATGGTATAACGTTATATGGTATGACGTTATAGCGTATTACGTTATAACGTATTACGTTATATGGTATAACGTTATAACGTATTACGTTATATGGTATAACGTTATAACGTATTACGTTATATGGTATGACGTTATAACGTATTACGTTATATGGTATAACGTTATAACATATTACGTTATTCGGTATGACGTTATAACGTATTACGTTATAAGGTATAACGTTATATGGTATGACGTTATAACGTATTACGTTATATGGTATGACGTTATAACGTATTACGTTATAACGTATTACGTTATATAGTATAACGTTATAACGTATTACGTTATATGGTATAACGTTATAACGTATTACGTTATATGGTATAACGTTATAACGTATTGCGTTATATAGTATAACGTTATATTGTATGACGTTATAACGTATTACGTTATATAGTGTAACGTTATAACATATTACGATACATGGTATAACGTTATATGGTATGACGTTATAGCGTATTACGTTATATAGTGTAACGTTATAACATATTACTTTACATGGTATAACGTTATATGGTATGACGTTATAGCGCATTACGTTATAACGTATTACGTTATATGGTATAACGTTATAACGTATTACGTTATATGGTATAACGTTATAACGTATTACGTTATATGGTATAACGTTATAACGTATTATGTTATATGGTATAACGTTATAACGTATTACGTTATATGGTATGACGTTATAACGTATTACGTTATATGGTATAACGTTATAACAAATTACGTTATTTGGTATGACGTTATAACGTATTACGTTATAAGGTATAACGTTATAACGTATTACGTTATATGGTGCATCGTTATATGGTATAACGTTATAACGTATTACGTTATATAGTGTAACGTTATAACGTATTACGTTATATGGTATAACGTTATATGGTATAACGTTATAACGTATTACGTTATAAGGTATAACGTTATAACCTATAACGTTATATGGTACAACGTTATCTGGTATAACGTTATGACGTATTACGTTATATGGTATGACGTTATAACGTATAACGTTATAACGTATTACGTTATATGGTATAACGTTATAACGTATTACGTTATATGGTATGACGTTATAACGTATTACGTTATATGGTATGACGTTATAACGTATTACGTTATATGGTATAACGTTGTAACGTATTACGTTATATTGTATGACGTTATACTGTATGACGTTATAACGTATTACGTTATATAGTGTAACGTTATAACCTATTACGTTATATGGTACAACGTTATATGGTATAACGTTATAACGTATAACGTTATATGGTATGACGTTATAACGTATTACGTTATAACGTATTACGTTATATGGTATAACGTTATAACGTATAACGTTATGTGGTATAACGTTATAACGTATTACGTTATATGGTATAACGTTATAACGTATTACGATATATGGTATAACGTTATATGGTATGACGTTATAGCGTATTACGTTATAACGTATTACGTTATATGGTATAACGTTATAACGTATTGCGTTATATGGTATAACGTTATACTGTATGACGTTATAACGTATTACGTTATATAGTGTAACGTTATAACGTATTGCGTTATATGGTATAACGTTATACTGTATGACGTTATAACGTATTACGTTATATAGTGTAACGTTATAACATATTACTTTACATGGTATAACGTTATATGGTATGACGTTATAGCGTATTACGTTATAACGTATTACGTTATATGGTATAACGTTATAACGTATTGCGTTATATGGTATAACGTTATACTGTATGACGTTATAACGTATTACGTTATATAGTGTAACGTTATAACATATTACTTTACATGGTATAACGTTATATGGTATGACGTTATAGCGTATTACGTTATATGGTATAACGTTATAACGTATTACGTTATATGGTATGACGTTATAACGGATTACGTTATATGGTATAACGTTATAACGTATTACGTTATATGGTATGACGTTGTAACGTATTACGTTATATGGTATAACGTTATAACGGATTACTTTATAAGGTATAACGTTATAACGTATTACGTTATATGGTATAACGTTATAACGTATTACGTTATATGGTATAACGTTATAACGTATTACGTTATATGGTATGACGTTATAACGTATTACGTTATATGGTATAACGTTATAACGTATTACGTTATATGGTATAACGTTATAACGTATTGCGTTATATGGTATAACGTTATAACATATTGCGCTATAAGGTATAACGTTATAACGTATTACGTTATATGGTATAACGTTATATGGTATAACGTTATAACGTATTACGTTATATGGTATAACGTTATAACATATTACGCTATAAGGTATAACGTTATAACGTATTACGTTATATGGTACAACGTTATATGGTATAACGTTTTAAAGTATTACGTTATAAGGTATAACGTTATAACGTATTACGTAATATGGAATATCGTTATGACGTATTACGTTATATGGTATAACGTTATAACGTATTGCGTTATATGGTATAACGTTATAACGTATTACGTTATATGGTATGTCGTTATGACGTATTACGTTATATGGTATAACATTATAACGTATCACGTTATATGGTATAACGTTATAACGTATTGCGTAATATGGTATATCGTTATGACGTATTACGTTATATGGTATAACGTTATAAAGTATTACGTTATATGGTATGACGTTATAACATATTACGTTATATGGTATGACGTTATAACGTATTACGTTATAAGGTATAACGTTATATGGTATGACGTTATAACGTATTACGTTATATGGTATAACGTTATAACGTATTACGTTATAAGGTATAACGTTATAACGTATTACGTTATATGGTACATCGTTATATGGTATAACGTTATAACGTATTACGTTATAAGGTATAACGTTATATCCTATTACGTTATATGGTACAACGTTATAACGTATTACGTTATATGGTACATCGTTATATGGTATAACGTTATAACGTATGACGTTATAAGGTATAACGTTATAACCTATTACGTTATATGGTACAACGTTATATGGTATAACGTTATAACATATTACGTTATATGGTATGACGTTATAACGTATTACGTTGTAAGGTATAACGTTATATGGTATGACGTTATAACGTATTACGTTATATGGTATAACGTTATAACGTATTACGTTATAAGGTATAACGTTATAACGTATTACGTTATATGGTACATCGTTATATGGTATAACGTTATAACGTATTACGTTATAAGGTATAATGTTATATGGTATGACGTTATAACGTATTACGTTATAAGGTATAACGTTATAACGTATTACGTTATATGGTATGACGTTATAACGTATTACGTTATAAGGTATAACGTTATAACGTATTACGTTATATGGTATGACGTTATAACGTATTACGTTATATGGTATGACGTTATAACGTATTACGTTATATGGTATGACGTTATAACGTATTACGTTATATGGTATAACGTTATAACGTATTACGTTATATGGTATAACGTTATAACGTATTGCGTTATATGGTATAACGTTATAACGTATTACGTAATATGGTATATCGTTATGACGTATCACGTTATATGGTATAACGTTATAACGTATTGTGTAATATGGTATATCGTTATGACGTATTACGTTATATGGTATAACGTTATAACGTATCACGTTATATGGTATAACGTTATATGGTATGACGTTATAGCGTATTACGTTATAACGTATTACGTTATATGGTATAACGATATAACGTATTACGTTATATGGTATAACGATATAACGTATTACGTTATATGGTATGACGTTATAAAGTATTACGTTATATGGTATAACGTTATAACGTATTACGTTATATGGTATAACGTTATATGGTATGACGTTATAACGTATTACGTTATATGGTATAACGATATAACGTATTACGTTATATGGTATGACGTTATAAAGTATTACGTTATATGGTATAACGTTATAACGTATTACGTTATATGGTATAACGTTATATGGTATGACGTTATAACGTATTACGTTATAAGGTATAACGTTATAACGTATTACGTAATATGGTATATCGTTATGACGTATCACGTTATATGGTATAACGTTATAACGTATTGTGTAATATGGTATATCGTTATGACGTATTACGTTATATGGTATAACGTTATAACGTATCACGTTATATGGTATAACGTTATATGGTATGACGTTATAACGTATTACGTTATAAGGTATAACGTTATAACGTATTACGTTATATGGTATATCGTTATAACGTATCACGTTACATGATATAACGCTATAACATATTACGTTATATGGTATGACGTTATAACGTTTTTAGTTATATTGTATAACGTTATATGGTATGACGTTATAACGTATTACGTTATAACGTATTAGGTTATATGGTATAACGTTATAATGTATTACGTTATATGGTATAACGTTATAACGTATTACGTTATATGGTATGACGTTATAACGTATTACGTTATATGGTATAACGTTATAACGTATTACGTTATATGGTATGTCGTTATAACGTATTTCGTTATATGGTATGACGTTATAACGTATTACGTTATATGGTATGACGTTATAACGTATTACGTTATATGGTATAACGTTATAACGTATTACGTTATATGGTATAACGTTATAACGTATTACGTTATATGGTATAACGTTATAACGTATTACGTTATATGGTATAACGTTATATGGTATGACGTTATAGCGTATTACGTTATAACGTATTACGTTATATAGTGTAACGTTATAACTTATTGCGTTATATGGTATAACGTTATACTGTATGACGTTATAACGTATTACGTTATATAGTGTAACGTTATAACATATTACTTTACATGGTATAACGTTATATGGTATGACGTTATAGCGTATTACGTTATAACGTATTACGTTATATGGTATAACGATATAACGTATTACGTTATATGGTATAACGATATAACGTATTACGTTATATGGTATGACGTTATAAAGTATTACGTTATATGGTATAACGTTATAACGTATTACGTTATATAGTGTAACGTTATAACATATTACTTTACATGGTATAACGTTATATGGTATGACGTTATAGCGTATTACGTTATAACGTATTACGTTATATGGTATAACGTTATAACGTATTACGTTATATGGTATAACGATATAACGTATTACGTTATATGGTATGACGTTATAACGTATTACGTTATATGGTATGACGTTATAACGTATTACGTTATATGGTATGACGTTATAACGTATTACGTTATATGGTATAACGTTATACTGTATGACGTTATAACGTATTACGTTATATAGTGTAACGTTATAACCTATTACGTTATATGGTACAACGTTATATGGTATAACGTTATAACGTATTACGTTATATGGTATAACGATATAACGTATTACGTTATATGGTATGACGTTATAACGTATTACGTTATATGGTATGACGTTATAACGTATTTCGTTATATGGTATGACGTTATAACGTATTACGTTATATGGTATGACGTTATAACGTATTACGTTATATGGTATAACGTTATAACGTATTACGTTATATGGTATAACGTTATAACGTATTACGTTATATGGTATAACGTTATAACGTATTACGTTATATGGTATAACGTTATATGGTATGACGTTATAGCGTATTACGTTATAACGTATTACGTTATATGGTATAACGTTATAACGTATTGCGTTATATGGTATAACGTTATACTGTATGACGTTATAACGTATTACGTTATATAGTGTAACGTTATAACGTATTGCGTTATATGGTATAACGTTATACTGTATGACGTTATAACGTATTACGTTATATAGTGTAACGTTATAACATATTACTTTACATGGTATAACGTTATATGGTATGACGTTATAGCGTATTACGTTATAACGTATTACGTTATATGGTATAACGTTATAACGTATTACGTTATATGGTATAACGATATAACGTATTACGTTATATGGTATGACGTTATAACGTATTACGTTATATGGTATAACGTTATAACGTATTACGTTATATGGTATAACGTTATAACGTATTGCGTTATATGGTATAACGTTATACTGTATGACGTTATAACGTATTACGTTATATAGTGTAACGTTATAACATATTATTTTACATGGTATAACGTTATATGGTATGACGTTATAGCGTATTACGTTATAACGTATTACGTTATATGGTATAACGTTTTAACGTATTACGTTATAAGGTATAACGTTATAACGTATTACGTAATATGGAATATCGTTATGACGTATTACGTTATATGGTATAACGTTATAACGTATTGCGTTATATGGTATAACGATATAACGTATTACGTTATATGGTATATCGTTATGACGTATTACGTTATATGGTATAACATTATAACGTATCACGTTATATGGTATAACGTTATAACGTATTGCGTAATATGGTATATCGTTATGACGTATTACGTTATATGGTATAACGTTATAAAGTATTACGTTATATGGTATGACGTTACAACGTATTTCGTTATATGGTATAACGTTATAACGTATTACGATATATGCTATAACGTTATAACGTATTACGTTATATGGTAAACCGTTATATGGTATGCCGTTATAACGTATTACGTTATATGGTATAACGTTATAACATATTACGTTATATGGTATGACGTTATAACGTATTACGTTATAAGGTATAACGTTATATGGTATGACGTTATAACGTATTACGTTATATGGTATAACGTTATAACGTATTACGTTATAAGGTATAACGTTATAACGTATTACGTTATATGGTACATCGTTATATGGTATAACGTTATAACGTATTACGTTATAAGGTATAACGTTATAACCTATTACGTTATATGGTACAACGTTATATGGTATAACGTTATGACGTATTACGTTATATGGTATAACGTTATAACGTATTACGTTATATGGTATGACGTTATAACGTATTACGTTATAAGGTATAACGTTATATGGTATGACGTTATAACGTATTACGTTATATGGTATAACGTTATAACGTATTACGTTATAAGGTATAACGTTATAACATATTACGTTATATGGTACAACGTTATATGGTATAACGTTTTAACGTATTACGTTATAAGGTATAACGTTATAACGTATTACGTAATATGGTATATCATTATGACGTATCACGTTATATGGTATAACGTTATAACGTATTGTGTAATATGGTATATCGTTATGACGTATTACGTTATATGGTATAACGTTATAACGTATCACGTTATATGGTATAGCGTTATATGGTATGACGTTATAACGTATTACGTTATAAGGTATAACGTTATATGGTATGCCGTTATAACGTATTACGTTATATGGTATAACGTTATAACATATTACGTTATATGGTATGACGTTATAACGTATTACGTTATAAGGTATAACGTTATATGGTATGACGTTATAACGTATTACGTTATATGGTATAACGTTATAAAGTATTACGTTATATGGTATGACGTTATAACGTATTACGTTATATGGTAAACCGTTATATGGTATGCCGTTATAACGTATTACGTTATGTGGTATAACGTTATAACATATTACGTTATATGGTATGACCTTATAACGTATTACGTTATATGGTACATCGTTATATGGTATAACGTTATAAGGTATTACGTTATAAGGTATAACGTTATAACATATTACGTTATATGGTACAACGTTATATGGTATAACGTTATGACGTATTACGTTATATGGTATAACGTTATAACGTATTACGTTGTATGGTATGACGTTATAACGTATTACGTTATAAGGTATAACGTTATATGGTATGACGTTATAACGTATTACGTTATATGGTATAACGTTATAACGTATTACGTTATAAGGTATAACGTTATAACATATTACGTTATATGGTACAACGTTATATGGTATAACGTTTTAACGTACTACGTTATAAGGTATAACGTTATAACGTATTACGTAATATGGTATATCGTTATGACGTATCACGTTATATGGTATAACGTTATAACGTATTGTGTAATATGGTATATCGTTATGACGTATTACGTTATATGGTATAACGTTATAACGTATCACGTTATATGGTATAACGTTATATGGTATGACGTTATAACGTATTACGTTATAAGGTATAACGTTATAACGTATTACGTTATATGGTACTACGTTATAAGGTATAACGTTATAACGTATTACGTAATATGGTATATCGTTATGACGTTTCACGTTATATGGTATAACGTTATAACGTATTGTGTAATATGGTATATCGTTATGACGTATTACGTTATATGGTATATCGTTATAACGTATCACGTTATATGATATAACGTTATAACGTATTACGTTATAAGGTATAACGTTATAACGTATTACGTTATATGGTACAACGTTATATGGTATAACGTTTTAACGTATTACGTTATAAGGTATAACGTTATATGGTATGACGTTATAACGTATTACGTTATAAGGTATAACGTTATAACGTATTACGTTATATGGTATATCGTTATGACGTATCACGTTATATGGTATGACGTTATAACGTATTTCGTTATATGGTATAACGTTATAACGTATTACGTTATATGCTATAACGTTATAACGTATTACGTTATGTGATATAACGTTATATGGTATGCCGTTATAACGTATTACGTTATATGGTATAACGTTATAACATATTACGTTATATGGTATAACGTTATAACCTATTACGTTATATGGTACAACGTTATATGGTATAACGTTATAACGTATTACGTTATATGGTATGACGTTATAACGTATTACGTTGTATGGTATAACGTTATAACGTATTACGTTATATGGTATAACGTTATAACGTGTTGCGTTATATGGTATAACGATATATTGTATGACGTTATAACCTATTACTTTATATAATGTAACGTTATAACGTATTACGTTATATGGTATGACGTTATAACGTATTACGTTATATGGTATAACGTTATAACGTATTACGTTATATGCTATAACGTTATAACGTATTACGTTATATGGTATCACGTTATAACGTATTGCGTTATATGGTATAACGATATATTGTATGACGTTATAACGTATTACGTTATATAGTGTAACGTTAAAACGTATTACGATATATGGTATAACGTTATAACGTATTACGTTATATGGTATAACGTTATAACATATTGCGTTATATGGTATAACGTTATATTGTATGACGTTATAACGTATTACGTTATATAGTGTAACGTTATAACGTATTACGTTAAATGGTATGACGTTATAACGTATTACGTTATATGGTATAACGTTATAACTTATTACGTTATATGGTATGACGTTATAACGTATTTCGTTATATAGTATAACGTTATAACGTATTACGTTATATGCTATAACGTTATAACGTATTACGTTATATGGTACAACGTTATATGGTATAACGTTATGACGTATTACGTTATATGGTATAACGTTATAACGTATTACGTTATATGGTATAACGTTATAACGTATCACGTTATAAGGTATAACGTTATATCGTATTGCGTTATATAGTATAACGTTATATGGTATGACGTTATAACGTATTACGTTATATGGTATAACGTTTTAACGTATTACGTTATAAGGTCTAACGTTATAACGTATTACGTAATATGGAATATCGTTATGACGTATTACGTTATATGGTATAACGTTATGACGTATTACGTTATATGGTATAACATTATAACGTATCACGTTATATGGTATAACGTTATAACGTATTACGTTACATGGTATATGGTTATGACGTATAACGTTATATGGTATAACATTATAACGTATCACATTATATAATATAACGTTATAACGTATTACGTTATATGTTATAACGTTATAACGTATTGCGTTATATGGTATAACGTTATATTGTATGACGTTATAACGTATTACGTTATATAGTGTAACGTTATAACGTATTACGTTAAATGGTATGACGTTATAACGTATTACGTTATATGGTATAACGTTATAACGTATTACGTTATATGGTATGACGTTATAACGTATTTCGTTATATGGTATAACGTTATAACGTATTACGTTATATGCTATAACGTTATAACGTATTACGTTATATGGTACAACGTTATATGGTATAACGTTATGACGTATTACGTTATATGGTATGACGTTATATGGTATGACGTTATAACGTATTACGTTATAAGGTATAACGTTATATGGTATGCCGTTATAACGTATTACGTTATATGGTATAACGTTATAACATATTACGTTATATGGTATGACGTTATAACGTATTACGTTATAAGGTATAACGTTATATGGTATGACGTTATAACGTATTACGTTATATGGTATAACGTTATAAAGTATTACGTTATATGGTATGACGTTATAACGTATTACGTTATATGGTAAACCGTTATATGGTATGCCGTTATAACGTATTACGTTATGTGGTATAACGTTATAACATATTACGTTATATGGTATGACCTTATAACGTATTACGTTATATGGTACATCGTTATATGGTATAACGTTATAAGGTATTACGTTATAAGGTATAACGTTATAACATATTACGTTATATGGTACAACGTTATATGGTATAACGTTATGACGTATTACGTTATATGGTATAACGTTATAACGTATTACGTTGTATGGTATGACGTTATAACGTATTACGTTATAAGGTATAACGTTATATGGTATGACGTTATAACGTATTACGTTATATGGTATAACGTTATAACGTATTACGTTATAAGGTATAACGTTATAACATATTACGTTATATGGTACAACGTTATATGGTATAACGTTTTAACGTACTACGTTATAAGGTATAACGTTATAACGTATTACGTAATATGGTATATCGTTATGACGTATCACGTTATATGGTATAACGTTATAACGTATTGTGTAATATGGTATATCGTTATGACGTATTACGTTATATGGTATAACGTTATAACGTATCACGTTATATGGTATAACGTTATATGGTATGACGTTATAACGTATTACGTTATAAGGTATAACGTTATAACGTATTACGTTATATGGTACTACGTTATAAGGTATAACGTTATAACGTATTACGTAATATGGTATATCGTTATGACGTTTCACGTTATATGGTATAACGTTATAACGTATTGTGTAATATGGTATATCGTTATGACGTATTACGTTATATGGTATATCGTTATAACGTATCACGTTATATGATATAACGTTATAACGTATTACGTTATAAGGTATAACGTTATAACGTATTACGTTATATGGTACAACGTTATATGGTATAACGTTTTAACGTATTACGTTATAAGGTATAACGTTATATGGTATGACGTTATAACGTATTACGTTATAAGGTATAACGTTATAACGTATTACGTTATATGGTATATCGTTATGACGTATCACGTTATATGGTATGACGTTATAACGTATTTCGTTATATGGTATAACGTTATAACGTATTACGTTATATGCTATAACGTTATAACGTATTACGTTATGTGATATAACGTTATATGGTATGCCGTTATAACGTATTACGTTATATGGTATAACGTTATAACATATTACGTTATATGGTATAACGTTATAACCTATTACGTTATATGGTACAACGTTATATGGTATAACGTTATAACGTATTACGTTATATGGTATGACGTTATAACGTATTACGTTGTATGGTATAACGTTATAACGTATTACGTTATATGGTATAACGTTATAACGTGTTGCGTTATATGGTATAACGATATATTGTATGACGTTATAACCTATTACTTTATATAATGTAACGTTATAACGTATTACGTTATATGGTATGACGTTATAACGTATTACGTTATATGGTATAACGTTATAACGTATTACGTTATATGCTATAACGTTATAACGTATTACGTTATATGGTATCACGTTATAACGTATTGCGTTATATGGTATAACGATATATTGTATGACGTTATAACGTATTACGTTATATAGTGTAACGTTAAAACGTATTACGATATATGGTATAACGTTATAACGTATTACGTTATATGGTATAACGTTATAACATATTGCGTTATATGGTATAACGTTATATTGTATGACGTTATAACGTATTACGTTATATAGTGTAACGTTATAACGTATTACGTTAAATGGTATGACGTTATAACGTATTACGTTATATGGTATAACGTTATAACTTATTACGTTATATGGTATGACGTTATAACGTATTTCGTTATATAGTATAACGTTATAACGTATTACGTTATATGCTATAACGTTATAACGTATTACGTTATATGGTACAACGTTATATGGTATAACGTTATGACGTATTACGTTATATGGTATAACGTTATAACGTATTACGTTATATGGTATAACGTTATAACGTATCACGTTATAAGGTATAACGTTATATCGTATTGCGTTATATAGTATAACGTTATATGGTATGACGTTATAACGTATTACGTTATATGGTATAACGTTTTAACGTATTACGTTATAAGGTCTAACGTTATAACGTATTACGTAATATGGAATATCGTTATGACGTATTACGTTATATGGTATAACGTTATGACGTATTACGTTATATGGTATAACATTATAACGTATCACGTTATATGGTATAACGTTATAACGTATTACGTTACATGGTATATGGTTATGACGTATAACGTTATATGGTATAACATTATAACGTATCACATTATATAATATAACGTTATAACGTATTACGTTATATGTTATAACGTTATAACGTATTGCGTTATATGGTATAACGTTATATTGTATGACGTTATAACGTATTACGTTATATAGTGTAACGTTATAACGTATTACGTTAAATGGTATGACGTTATAACGTATTACGTTATATGGTATAACGTTATAACGTATTACGTTATATGGTATGACGTTATAACGTATTTCGTTATATGGTATAACGTTATAACGTATTACGTTATATGCTATAACGTTATAACGTATTACGTTATATGGTACAACGTTATATGGTATAACGTTATGACGTATTACGTTATATGGTATGACGTTATAACGTATTACGTTATAACGTATTACGTTATATGGTATAAAGTTATAACGTATTACGTTATATGGTATAACGTTATAACGTATCACGTTATAAGGTATAACGTTATATCGTATTGCGTTATATAGTATAACGTTATATTGTATGACGTTATAACGTATTACGTTATATAGTGTAACGTTATAACATATTACGTTACATGGTATAACGTTATATGGTATGACGTTATAACGTATTACGTTATGTGGTATGACGTTATAACGTATTTCGTTATATGGTATAACGTTATAACGTATTACGTTATATGGTATAACGTTATAACTTATTACGTTATATGGTACGACGTTATAACGTATTACGTTATATGGTATAACGTTATAACGTATTACTTTATATGGTATGACGTTATAACGTATTTCGTTATATGGTATAACGTTATAACTTATTACGTTATATGGTACGACGTTATAACGTATTACGTTATATGGTATAACGTTATAACGTATTACGTTATATGGTATGACGTTATAACGTATTTCGTTATATGGTATAACGTTATAACGTATTACGTTATATGGTATAACGTTATAACGTATTACGTTATATGGTATAACGTTATAACGTATTGCGTTATATGGTATAACGTTATTTTGTATGACGTTATAACGTATTACGTTATATAGTGTAACGTTATAACATTTTACGTTACATGGTATAACGTTATATGGTAAGACGTTATAGCGTATTACGTTATAACGTATTACGTTATATGGTATAACGTTATAACGTATTACGTTATATGGTATAACGTTATAACGTATTACGTTATATGCTATAACGTTATAACGTATTACGTTATATGGTATCACGTTATAACGTATTGCGTTATATGGTATAACGATATATTGTATGACGTTATAACGTATTACGTTATATAGTGTAACGTTATAACGTATTACGATATATGGTATAACGTTATAACGTATTGCGTTATATGGTATAACGTTATATTGTATGACGTTATAACCTATTACTTTATATAATGTAACGTTATAACGTATTACGTTATATGGTATGACGTTATAACGTACTACGTTATATGGTATAACGTTATAACTTATTACGTTATATGGTACGACGTTATAACGTATTACGTTATATGGTATAACGTTATAACGTATTACGTTATATGGTATGACGTTATAACGTATTACGTTATATGGTATCACGTTATAACGTATTGCGTTATATGGTATAACGATATATTGTATAACGTTATAACGTATTACTTTATATGGTATGACGTTATAACGTATTTCGTTATATGGTATAACGTTATAACTTATTACGTTATATGGTACGACGTTATAACGTATTACGTTATATGGTATAACGTTATAACGTATTACGTTATATGGTATGACGTTATAACGTATTACGTTATATAGTGTAACGTTATAACGTATTACGATATATGGTATAACGTTATAACGTATTGCGTTATATGGTATAACGTTATATTGTATGACGTTATAACCTATTACTTTATATAATGTAACGTTATAACGTATTACGTTAAATGGTATGACGTTATAACGTATTACGTTATATGGTATAACGTTATAACGTATTACGTTATATGGTATGACGTTATAACGTATTTCGTTATATGGTATAACGTTATAACGTATTACGTTATATGCTATAACGTTATAACGTATTACGCTATATGGTACAACGTTATATGGTATAACGTTATGACGTATTAAGTTATATGGTATGACGTTATAACGTATTACGTTATAACGTATTACGTTATATGGTATAACGTTATAACGTATTACGTTATATGGTATAACGTTATAACGTATCACGTTATAAGGTATAACGTTATATCGTATTGCGTTATATAGTATGACGTTATATTGTATGACGTTATAACGTATTACGTTATATAGTGTAACGTTATAACATATTACGTTACATGGTATAACGTTATATGGTATGACGTTATAGCGTATTACGTTATAACGTATTACGTTATATGGTATAACGTTATAACGTATTACGTTATGTGGTATGACGTTATAACGTATTTCGTTATATGGTATAACGTTATAACGTATTACGTTATATGGTATAACGTTATAACTTATTACGTTATATGGTACGACGTTATAACGTATTACGTTATATGGTATAACGTTATAACGTATTACGTTATATGGTATGACGTTATAACGTATTTCGTTATATGGTATAACGTTATAACGTATTACGTTATATGGTATAACGTTATATGGTATAACGTTATAACGTATTGCGTTATATGGTATAACGTTATTTTGTATGACGTTATAACGTATTACGTTATATAGTGTAACGTTATAACATTTTACGTTACATGGTATAACGTTATATGGTAAGACGTTATAGCGTATTACGTTATAACGTATTACGTTATATGGTATAACGTTATAACGTATTACGTTATATGGTATAACGTTATAACGTATTACGTTATATGGTATGACGTTATAACGTATTACGTTATATGGTATAACGTTATTACGTATTACGTTATATGGTATGACGTTATAACGTATTTCGTTATATGGTATAACGTTATAACGTAGTACGTTATATGCTATAACGTTATAACGTATTACGTTATAAGGTATAACGTTATAACGTATTACGTTATATGGTACATCGTTATATGGTATAACGTAATAACGTATTACGTTATAAGGTATAACGTTATAACCTATTACGTTATATGGTACAACGTTATATGGTACAACGTTATATGGTATAACGTTATAACGTATTACGTTATATGGTATGACGTTATAACGTATTACGTTATATGGTATAACGTTATAACGTATTACGTTATATGGTATAACGTTATAACGTATTGCGTTATATGGTATAACGCTATACTGTATGACGTTATAACGTATTACGATATATAGTGTAACGTTATAACATATTACTTTACATGGTATAACGTTATATGGTATGACGTTATAGCGTATTACGTTATAACGTATTACGTTATATGGTATAACGTTATAACGTATTACTTTATATGGTATAACGTTATAACATATTACGTTATTTGGTATGACGTTATAACGTATTACGTTATAAGGTATAACGTTATATGGTATGACGTTACAACGTATTACGTTATATGGTATAACGTTATAACGTATTACGTTATAAGGTATAACGTTATAACGTATTACGTTATATGGTACATCGTTATATGGTATAACGTTATAACGTATTACGTTATAAGGTATAACGTTATAACCTATTACGTTATATGGTATAACGTTATATGGTATGACGTTATAACGTATTACGTTATAACGTATTACGTTATATGGTATGACGTTATAACGTATTACGTTATAAGGTATAACGTTATAACGTATTACGTTATATGGTACATCGTTATATGGTATATCGTTATAACGTAATACGTTATATGGTATAACGTTATAACGTATTACGTTACATGGTATAACGTTATAACGTATTACGTTATATGGTATAACGTTATAACGTATTACGTTATATGGTATGACGTTATAACGTATTACGTTATATAGTGTAACGTTATAACATATTACGTTACATGGTATAACGTTATATGGTATGACGTTATAGCGTATTACGTTATAACGTATTACGTTATATGGTATAACGTTATAACATATTACGTTATATGGTATGACGTTATAACGTATTACGTTATATAGCATAACGTTATTACATATTACGTTATATGGTATGACGTTATAACGTATTTCGTTATATGGTATAACGTTATAACGTATTACGTTATATGCTATAACGTTATAACGTATTACGTTATAAGGTATAACGTTATAACGTATTACGTTATATGGTACATCGTTATATGGTATAACGTTATAACGTATTACGTTATATGGTATGACGTTATAACGTATTACGTTATATGGTATAACGTTATAACGTATTACGTTATATTGTATGACGTTATAACGTATTTCGTTATATGGTATGACGTTATAACGTATTTCGTTATATAGTATAACGTTATAACGTATTACGTTATATGGTATAACGTGATAACGTATTACGTTATATGGTATAACGTTATAACGTATTGCGTTATATGATATAACGTTATATTGTATGACATTATAACGTATTTCGTTATACGGTATAACGTTATAACGTATTACGTTATAAGGTATAACGTTATAACGTATTACGTTATAAGGTATAACGTTATATGGTATGACGTTATAACGTTTTTCGTTATATGGTATAACGTCATAATGTATTACGTTATATGGTATGACGTTATAACGTATCACGTTATATGGTATAACGTTATATGGTATGACGTTATAACGTATTACGTTATAAGGTATAACGTTATAACGTATTACGTTATATGGTATATCGTTATAACGTATCACGTTATATGGTATATCGTTATAACGTATCACGTTATATGATATAACGCTATAACATATTACGTTATATGGTATGACGTTATAACGTTTTTCGTTATATGGTATAACGTTATAACGTATTACGTTATATGGTATGACGTTATAACGTATTTCGTTATATGGTATAACGTTATATGGTATGCCGTTATAACGTATTACGTTACATGGTATAACGTTATAACATATTACGTTATATGGTATAACGTTATAACCTATTACGTTATATGGTACAACGTTATATGGTATAACGTTATAACGTATTACGTCATATGGTATGACGTTATAACGTATAACGTTATATGGTATAACGTTATAACGTATTACGTTATATGCTATAACGTTATAACGTATTACGTTATATGGTATCACGTTATAACGTATTGCGTTATATGGTATAACGATATATTGTATGACGTTATAACGTATTACGTTATATAGTGTAACGTTGTAACGTATTACGATATATGGTATAACGTTATATGGTATGACGTTATAGCGTATTACGTTATAACGTATTACGTTATATGGTATAACGTTATATGGTACAACGTTATATGGTATAACGTTATAACGTATTACGTTATATGGTATGACGTTATAACGTATTACGTTATATGGTATAACGTTATAACGTATTACGTTATATGGTATAACGTTATAACGTATTGCGTTATATGGTATAACGCTATACTGTATGACGTTATAACGTATTACGATATATAGTGTAACGTTATAACATATTACTTTACATGGTATAACGTTATATGGTATGACGTTATAGCGTATTACGTTATAACGTATTACGTTATATGGTATAACGTTATAACGTATTACTTTATATGGTATAACGTTATAACATATTACGTTATTTGGTATGACGTTATAACGTATTACGTTATAAGGTATAACGTTATATGGTATGACGTTACAACGTATTACGTTATATGGTATAACGTTATAACGTATTACGTTATAAGGTATAACGTTATAACGTATTACGTTATATGGTACATCGTTATATGGTATAACGTTATAACGTATTACGTTATAAGGTATAACGTTATAACCTATTACGTTATATGGTATAACGTTATATGGTATGACGTTATAACGTATTACGTTATAACGTATTACGTTATATGGTATGACGTTATAACGTATTACGTTATAAGGTATAACGTTATAACGTATTACGTTATATGGTACATCGTTATATGGTATATCGTTATAACGTAATACGTTATATGGTATAACGTTATAACGTATTACGTTACATGGTATAACGTTATAACGTATTACGTTATATGGTATAACGTTATAACGTATTACGTTATATGGTATGACGTTATAACGTATTACGTTATATAGTGTAACGTTATAACATATTACGTTACATGGTATAACGTTATATGGTATGACGTTATAGCGTATTACGTTATAACGTATTACGTTATATGGTATAACGTTATAACGTATTACGTTATGTGGTATGACGTTATAACGTATTTCGTTATATGGTATAACGTTATAACGTATTACGTTATATGGTATAACGTTATAACTTATTACGTTATATGGTACGACGTTATAACGTATTACGTTATATGGTATAACGTTATAACGTATTACGTTATATGGTATGACGTTATAACGTATTACCTTATATGGTATAACGTTATAACGTATCACGTTATAAGGTATAACGTTATATCGTATTGCGTTATATAGTATAACGTTATATTGTATGACGTTATAACGTATTACGTTATATAGTGTAACGTTATAACATATTACGTTACATGGTATAACGTTATATGGTATGACGTTATAGCGTATTACGTTATAACGTATTACGTTATATGGTATAACGTTATAACATATTACGTTATATGGTATGACGTTATAACGTATTACGTTATATAGCATAACGTTATTACATATTACGTTATATGGTATGACGTTATAACGTATTTCGTTATATGGTATAACGTTATAACGTATTACGTTATATGCTATAACGTTATAACGTATTACGTTATAAGGTATAACGTTATAACGTATTACGTTATATGGTACATCGTTATATGGTATAACGTTATAACGTATTACGTTATATGGTATGACGTTATAACGTATTACGTTATATGGTATAACGTTATAACGTATTACGTTATATTGTATGACGTTATAACGTATTTCGTTATATGGTATGACGTTATAACGTATTTCGTTATATAGTATAACGTTATAACGTATTACGTTATATGGTATAACGTGATAACGTATTACGTTATATGGTATAACGTTATAACGTATTGCGTTATATGATATAACGTTATATTGTATGACATTATAACGTATTTCGTTATACGGTATAACGTTATAACGTATTACGTTATAAGGTATAACGTTATAACGTATTACGTTATAAGGTATAACGTTATATGGTATGACGTTATAACGTTTTTCGTTATATGGTATAACGTCATAATGTATTACGTTATATGGTATGACGTTATAACGTATCACGTTATATGGTATAACGTTATATGGTATGACGTTATAACGTATTACGTTATAAGGTATAACGTTATAACGTATTACGTTATATGGTATATCGTTATAACGTATCACGTTATATGGTATATCGTTATAACGTATCACGTTATATGATATAACGCTATAACATATTACGTTATATGGTATGACGTTATAACGTTTTTCGTTATATGGTATAACGTTATAACGTATTACGTTATATGGTATGACGTTATAACGTATTTCGTTATATGGTATAACGTTATATGGTATGCCGTTATAACGTATTACGTTACATGGTATAACGTTATAACATATTACGTTATATGGTATAACGTTATAACCTATTACGTTATATGGTACAACGTTATATGGTATAACGTTATAACGTATTACGTCATATGGTATGACGTTATAACGTATAACGTTATATGGTATAACGTTATAACGTATTACGTTATATGCTATAACGTTATAACGTATTACGTTATATGGTATCACGTTATAACGTATTGCGTTATATGGTATAACGATATATTGTATGACGTTATAACGTATTACGTTATATAGTGTAACGTTGTAACGTATTACGATATATGGTATAACGTTATGACGTATTACGTTATATGGTATAACGTTATAACATACTACGTTATATGGTATGACGTTATAACGTATTACGTTATAAGGTATAACGTTATATGGTATGACGTTATAACGTATTACGTTATATGGTATAACGTTTTAACGTATTACGTTATAAGGTATAACGTTATAACGTATTACGTAATATGGAATATCGTTATGACGTATTACGTTATATGGTATATCGTTATGACGTATTACGTTATATGGTATAACATTATAACGTATCACGTTATATGGTATAACGTTATAACGTATTACGTTACATGGTATATCGTTACGACGTATAACGTTATATGGTATAACATTATAACGTATCACATTATATGATATAACATTTATAACGTATTACGTTATATGGTATAACGTTATAACGTATTGCGTTATATGGTATAACGTTATATTGTATGACGTTATAACGTATTACGTTATATAGTGTAACGTTATAACGTATTACGTTATATGGTATGACGTTATAACGTATTACGTTATATGGTATAACGTTATAACGTATTACGTTATATGGTATGACGTCATAACGTATTTCGTTACATGGTATAACGTTATAACGTATTACATTATATGCTATAACGTTATAACGTATTACGTTATATGGTATAACGTTATATGGTATGCCGTTATGACGTATTACGTTATATGGTATTACGTTATAACATATTACGTTATATGGTATGACGTTATAACGTATTACGTTATAAGGTATAGCGTTATAACGTATTACGTTATATCGTACAACGTTATATGGTATAACGTTATGACGTATTACGTTATATGGTATGACGTTATAACGTATTACGTTATAACGTATTACGTTATATGGTATAACGTTATAACGTATTACGTTATATGGTATAACGTTATAACGTATCACGTTATATGGTATAACGTTATATCGTATTGCGTTATATAGTATAACGTTATATTGTATGACGTTATAACGTATTACGTTATATAGTGTAACGTTATAACATATTACGTTACATGGTATAACGTTATATGGTATGACGTTACAGCGTATTACGTTATAACGTATTACGTTATAAAGTGTAACGCTATAACGTATTACCTTATATGGTATGACGTTATAACGTATTTCGTTACATGGTATAACGTTATAACGTATTACGTTATATGGTACGACGTTATAACGTATTACGTTATATGGGGTAACGTTATAACGTATTACGTTATATTGTATGACGTTATAACGTATTACGTTATATAGTGTAACGTTATAACATTTTACGTTACATGGTATAACGTTATATGGGAAGACGTTATAGCGTATTACGTTATAACGTATTAAGTTATATGGTATAACGTTATAACGTATTACGTTATATGGTATAACGTTATAACGTATTACGTTATATGGTATGACGTTATAACGTATTTCGTTATATGGTATAACGTTATAACGTATTACGTTATATGGTATAACGTTATAACTTATTACGTTATATGGTACGACGTTATAACGTATTACGTTATATGGTATAACGTTATAACGTATTACGTTATATGGTATGACGTTATAACGTATTTCGTTATATGGTATAACGTTATAACGTATTACGTTATATGGTATAACGTTATATGGTATGCCGTTATGACGTATTACGTTATATGGTATAACGTTATAACATATTACGTTATATGGTATGACGTTATAACGTATTACGTTATAAGGTATAACGTTATAACGTATTACGTTATATGGTACAACGTTATATGGTATAACGTTATGACGTATTACGTTATATGGTATGACGTTATAACGTATTACGTTATAACGTATTACGTTATAACGTATTACGTTATATGGTATAACGTTATAACGTATTACGTTATATGGTATAACGTTATAACGTATCACGTTATAAGGTATAACGTTATATCGTATTGCGTTATATAGTATAACGTTATATTGTATGACGTTATAACGTATTACGTTATATAGTGTAACGTTATAACATATTACGTTACATGGTATAACGTTATATGGTATGACGTTATAGCGTATTACGTTATAACGTATTACGTTATATGGTATAACGTTATAACGTATTACGTTATATGGTATGACGTTATAACGTATTACGTTATATAGTATAACGTTATTACGTATTACGTTATATGGTATGACGTTATAACGTATTTCGTTATATGGTATAACGTTATAACGTATTACGTTATATGCTATAACGTTATAACGTATTACGTTATAAGGTATAACGTTATAACGTATTACGTTATATGGTACATCGTTATATGGTATAACGTTATAACGTATTACGTTATAAGGTATAACGTTATAACCTATTACGTTATATGGTACAACGTTATATGGTATAACGTTATGACGTATTACGTTATATGGTATAACGTTATAACGTATTACGTTATATGGTATGACGTTATAACGTATTACGTTATAAGGTATAACGTTATATGGTATGACGTTATAACTTATTACGTTATATGGTATAACGTTATAACGTATTACGTTATAAGGTATAACGTTATAACGTATTACGTTATATGGTACAACGTTATATGGTATAACGTTTTAACGTATTACGTTATAAGGTATAACGTTATAACGTATTACGTAATATGGTATATCGTTATAACGTATTACGTTATAGGGTTTAACGTTATAACGTATTACGTTATATGGTACATCGTTATATGGTATAACGTAATAACGTATTACGTTATAAGGTATAACGTTATAACCTATTACGTTATATGGTACAACGTTATATGGTATAACGTTATAACGTATTACGTTATATGGTATGACGTTATAACGTATTACGTTATATGGTATAAAGTTATAACGTATTGCGTTATATGGTATAACGCTATACTGTATGACGTTATAACGTATTACGTTATATAGTGTAACGTTATAACATATTACTTTACATGGTATAACGTTATATGGTATGACGTTATAGCGTATTACGTTATAACGTATTATGTTATATTGTATAACGTTATAACGTATTACGTTATATGGTATAAAGTTATAACGTATTACGTTATATGGTATGACGTTATAACGTATTACGTTATATGGTATAACGTTACAACATATTACGTTATTTGGTATGACGTTATAACGTATTACGTTATAAGGTACATCGTTATATGGTATAACGTTATAACGTATTACGTTATAAGGTATAACGTTATAACCTATTACGTTATATGGTATAACGTTATATGGTATGACGTTATAACGTATTACGTTATAAGGTATAACGTTATATGGTATGACGTTATAACGTATTACGTTATATAGTGTAACGTTATAACGTATTACGTTATATGGTATAACGTTATATGGTATAACGTTATAACGTGTTACGTTATAAGGTATAACGTTATAACCTATTACGTTATATGGTACAACGTTATATGGTATAACGTTATGACGTATTACGTTATATGGTATGACGTTATAACGTATTACGTTATATAGTGTAACGTTATAACATATTACGTTACATGCTATAACGTTATATGGTATGACGTTATAGCGTATTACGTTATAACGTATTACGTTATACGGTATGACGTTATAACGTATTACGTTATATGGTATAACGTTATAACGTATTACGTTATATGGTGTGACGTTATAACGAATTTCGTTATATGGTATGACGTTATAACGTATTACGTTATATGGTATAACGTTATAACGTATTACGTTATATGGTACGACGTTATAACGTATTACGTTATATGGTATAACGTTATAACGTATTACGTTATATTGTATGACGCTATAACGTATTACGTTATATGGTATAACGTTATAACCTATTACGTTATATGGTACATCGTTATATGGTATAACGTTATAACGTATTACGTTATAAGGTATAACGTTATAACCTATTACGTTATATGGTACAACGTTATATGGTATAACGTTATGACGTATTACGTTATATGGTATAACGTTATAACGTATTACGTTATATGGTATGACGTTATAACGTATTACGTTATAAGGTATAACGTTATATGGTATGACGTTATAACTTATTACGTTATATGGTATAACGTTATAACGTATTACGTTATAAGGCATAACGTTATAACGTATTACATTATATGCTATAACGTTATAACGTATTACGTTATATGGTATAACGTTATATGGTATGCCGTTATGACGTATTACGTTATATGGTATTACGTTATAACATATTACGTTATATGGTATGACGTTATAACGTATTACGTTATAAGGTATAACGTTATAACGTATTACGTTATATGGTACAACGTTATATGGTATAACGTTATGGCGTATTACGTTATATGGTATGACGTTATAACGTATTACGTTATAACGTATTACATTATATGGTATAACGTTATAACGTATTACGTTATATGGTATAACGTTATAACGTATCACGTTATATGGTATAACGTTATATCTTATTGCGTTATATAGTATAACGTTATATTGTATGACGTTGTAACGTATTACGTTATATAGTGTAACGTTATAACATATTACGTTACATGGTATAACGTTATATGGTATGACGTTACAGCGTATTACGTTATAACGTATTACGTTATAAAGTGTAACGTTATAACGTATTACGTTATATGGTATGACGTTATAACGTATTTCTTTCCATGGTATAACGTTATAACGTATTACGTTATATGGTATAACGTTATAACGTATTACGTTATATGGTACGACGTTATAACGTATTACGTTATATGGTATAACGTTATAACGTATTACGTTATATTGTATGACGTTATAACGTATTACGTTATATAGTGTAACGTTATAACATTTTACGTTACATGGTATAACGTTATATGGTATGACGTTATAGCGTATTACGTTATAACGTATTACGTTATATGGTATAACGTTATAACGTATTACGTTATATGGTATGACGTTATAACGTATTTCGTTATATGGTATGACGTTATAACGTATTTCGTTATATGGTATAACGTTATAACTTATTACGTTATATGGTACGACGTTATAACTTATTACGTTATATGGTACGACGTTATAACGTATTACGTTATATGGTATAACGTTATAACGTATTACGTTATATGGTATGACGTTATAACGTATTTCGTTATATGGTATAACGTTATAACGTATTACGTTATATGGTATAACGTTATATGGTATGCCGTTATGACGTATTACGTTATATGGTATGACGTTATAACGTATTTCGTTATATGGTATAACGTTATAACGTATTACGTTATATGGTATAACGTTATATGGTATGCCGTTATAACGTATTACGTTATATGGTATGACGTTATAACGTATTTCGTTATATGGTATGACGTTATAACGTATTTCGTTATATGGTATAACGTTATAACTTATGACGTTATATGGTACGACGTTATAACTTATTACGTTATATGGTACGACGTTATAACGTATTACGTTATATGGTATAACGTTATAACGTATTACGTTATATGGTATGACGTTATAACGTATTTCGTTATAAGGTATAACGTTATAACGTATTACGTTATATGGTACAACGTTATATGGTATAACGTTATGACGTATTACGTTATATGGTATGATGTTATAACGTATTACGTTATAACGTATTACGTTATATGGTATAACGTTATAACGTATTACGTTATATGGTATAACGTTATAACGTATCACGTTATAAGGTATAACGTTATATCGTATTGCGTTATATAGTATAACGTTGTATTGTATGACGTTATAACGTATTACGTTATATAGTGTAACGTTATAACATATTACGTTACATGGTATAACGTTATATGGTATGACGTTATAGCGTATTACGTTATAACGTATTACGTTATATGGTATAACGTTATAACGTATTACGTTATATGGTATGACGTTATAACGTATTACGTTATATGGTATAACGTTATTACGTATTACGTTATATGGTATGACGTTATAACGTATTTCGTTATATGGTATAACGTTATAACGTATTACGTTATATGCTATAACGTTATAACGTATTACGTTATAAGGTATAACGTTATAACGTATTACGTTATATGGTACATCGTTATATGGTATAACGTAATAACGTATTACGTTATAAGGTATAACGTTATAACCTATTACGTTATATGGTACAACGTTATATGGTATAACGTTATAACGTATTACGTTATATGGTATGACGTTATAACGTATTACGTTATATGGTATAAAGTTATAACGTATTGCGTTATATGGTATAACGCTATACTGTATGACGTTATAACGTATTACGTTATATAGTGTAACGTTATAACATATTACTTTACATGGTATAACGTTATATGGTATGACATTATAGCGTATTACGTTATAACGTATTATGTTATATTGTATAACGTTATAACGTATTACGTTATATGGTATAAAGTTATAACGTATTACGTTATATGGTATGACGTTATAACGTATTACGTTATATGGTATAACGTTACAACATATTACGTTATTTGGTATGACGTTATAACGTATTACGTTATAAGGTACATCGTTATATGGTATAACGTTATAACGTATTACGTTATAAGGTATAACGTTATAACCTATTACGTTATATGGTATAACGTTATATGGTATGACGTTATAACGTATTACGTTATAAGGTATAACGTTATATGGTATGACGTTATAACGTATTACGTTATATAGTGTAACGTTATAACGTATTACGTTATATGGTATAACGTTATATGGTATAACGTTATAACGTGTTACGTTATAAGGTATAACGTTATAACCTATTACGTTATATGGTACAACGTTATATGGTATAACGTTATGACGTATTACGTTATATGGTATGACGTTATAACGTATTACGTTATATAGTGTAACGTTATAACATATTACGTTACATGCTATAACGTTATATGGTATGACGTTATAGCGTATTACGTTATAACGTATTACGTTATACGGTATGACGTTATAACGTATTACGTTATATGGTATAACGTTATAACGTATTACGTTATATGGTGTGACGTTATAACGAATTTCGTTATATGGTATGACGTTATAACGTATTACGTTATATGGTATAACGTTATAACGTATTACGTTATATGGTACGACGTTATAACGTATTACGTTATATGGTATAACGTTATAACGTATTACGTTATATTGTATGACGCTATAACGTATTACGTTATATGGTATAACGTTATAACCTATTACGTTATATGGTACAACGTTATATGGTATAACGTTATAACGTATTACGTTATATGGTATGACGTTATAACGTATCACGTTATATGGTATAACGTTATATGGTATGACGTTATAACGTATTACGTTATAAGGTATAACGTTATAACGTATTACGTTATATGGTATATCGTTATAACGTATCACGTTATGTGGTATAACGATATATTGTATGACGTTATAACGTATTACGTTATATAGTGTAACGTTGTAACGTATAACGTTATATGGTATAACGTTATAACGTATTACGTTATATGCTATAACGTTATAACGTATTACGTTATATGGTATCACGTTATAACGTATTGCGTTATATGGTATAACGATATATTGTATGACGTTATAACGTATTACGTTATATAGTGTAACGTTGTAACGTATTACGATATATGGTATAACGTTATGACGTATTACGTTATATGGTATAACGTTATAACATACTACGTTATATGGTATGACATTATAACGTATTACGTTATAAGGTATAACGTTATATGGTATGACGTTATAACGTATTACGTTATATAGTGTAACGTTATAACGTATTACGTTATATGGTATGACGTTATAACGTATTACGTTATATGGTATAACGTTATAACGTATTACGTTATATGGTATGACGTCATAACGTATTTCGTTACATGGTATAACGTTATAACGTATTACATTATATGCTATAACGTTATAACGTATTACGTTACATGGTATATCGTTATGACGTATAACGTTATATGGTATAACATTATAACGTATCACATTATATGATATAACATTTATAACGTATTACGTTATATGGTATAACGTTATAACGTATTGCGTTATATGGTATAACGTTATATTGTATGACGTTATAACGTATTACGTTATATAGTGTAAAGTTATAACGTATTACGTTATATGGTATGACGTTATAACGTATTACGTTATATGGTATAACGTTATAACGTATTACGTTATATGGTATGACGTCATAACGTATTTCGTTACATGGTATAACGTTATAACGTATTACATTATATGCTATAACGTTATAACGTATTACGTTATATGGTATAACGTTATATGGTATGCCGTTATGACGTATTACGTTATATGGTATTACGTTATAACATATTACGTTATATGGTATGACGTTATAACGTATTACGTTATAAGGTATAGCGTTATAACGTATTACGTTATATCGTACAACGTTATATGGTATAACGTTATGACGTATTACGTTATATGGTATGACGTTATAACGTATTACGTTATAACGTATTACGTTATATGGTATAACGTTATAACGTATTACGTTATATGGTATAACGTTATAACGTATCACGTTATATGGTATAACGTTATATCGTATTGCGTTATATAGTATAACGTTATACTGTATGACGTTATAACGTATTACGTTATATAGTGTAACGTTATAACATATTACGTTACATGGTATAACGTTATATGGTATGACGTTACAGCGTATTACGTTATAACGTATTACGTTATAAAGTGTAACGCTATAACGTATTACGTTATATGGAATGACGTTATAACGTATTTCGTTACATGGTATAACGTTATAACGTATTACGTTATATGGTACGACGTTATAACGTATTACGTTATATGGGGTAACGTTATAACGTATTACGTTATATTGTATGACGTTATAACGTATTACGTTATATAGTGTAACGTTATAACATTTTACGTTACATGGTATAACGTTATATGGGAAGACGTTATAGCGTATTACGTTATAACGTATTAAGTTATATGGTATAACGTTATAACGTATTACGTTATATGGTATAACGTTATAACGTATTACGTTATATGGTATGACGTTATAACGTATTTCGTTATATGGTATAACGTTATAACGTATTACGTTATATGGTATAACGTTATAACTTATTACGTTATATGGTACGACGTTATAACGTATTACGTTATATGGTATAACGTTATAACGTATTACGTTATATGGTATGACGTTATAACGTATTTCGTTATATGGTATAACGTTATAACGTATTACGTTATATGGTATAACGTTATATGGTATGCCGTTATGACGTATTACGTTATATGGTATAACGTTATAACATATTACGTTATATGGTATGACGTTATAACGTATTACGTTATAAGGTATAACGTTATAACGTATTACGTTATATGGTACAACGTTATATGGTATAACGTTATGACGTATTACGTTATATGGTATGACGTTATAACGTATTACGTTATAACGTATTACGTTATAACGTATTACGTTATATGGTATAACGTTATAACGTATTACGTTATATGGTATAACGTTATAACGTATCACGTTATAAGGTATAACGTTATATCGTATTGCGTTATATAGTATAACGTTATATTGTATGACGTTATAACGTATTACGTTATATAGTGTAACGTTATAACATATTACGTTACATGGTATAACGTTATATGGTATGACGTTATAGCGTATTACGTTATAACGTATTACGTTATATGGTATAACGTTATAACGTATTACGTTATATGGTATGACGTTATAACGTATTACGTTATATAGTATAACGTTATTACGTATTACGTTATATGGTATGACGTTATAACGTATTTCGTTATATGGTATAACGTTATAACGTATTACGTTATATGCTATAACGTTATAACGTATTACGTTATAAGGTATAACGTTATAACGTATTACGTTATATGGTACATCGTTATATGGTATAACGTTATAACGTATTACGTTATAAGGTATAACGTTATAACCTATTACGTTATATGGTACAACGTTATATGGTATAACGTTATGACGTATTACGTTATATGGTATAACGTTATAACGTATTACGTTATATGGTATGACGTTATAACGTATTACGTTATAAGGTATAACGTTATATGGTATGACGTTATAACTTATTACGTTATATGGTATAACGTTATAACGTATTACGTTATAAGGTATAACGTTATAACGTATTACGTTATATGGTACAACGTTATATGGTATAACGTTTTAACGTATTACGTTATAAGGTATAACGTTATAACGTATTACGTTATATGGTACAACGTTATATGGTATAACGTTTTAACGTATTACGTTATAAGGTATAACGTTATAACGTATTACGTAATATGGTATATCGTTATAACGTATTACGTTATAAGGTATAACGTTATAACGTATTACGTTATATGGTACAACGTTATATGGTATAACGTTATGACGTATTACGTTATATGGTATGACGTTATAACGTATTACGTTATAACGTATTACGTTATATGGTATAACGTTATAACGTATTACGTTATATGGTATAACGTTATAACGTATCACGTTATAAGGTATAACGTTATATCGTATTGCGTTATATAGTATAACGTTATATTGTATGACGTTATAACGTATTACGTTATATAGTGTAACGTTATAACATATTACGTTACATGGTATAACGTTATATGGTATGACGTTATAGCGTATTACGTTATAACGTATTACGTTATATGGTATGACGTTATAACGTATTACGTTATATAGTATAACGTTATTACGTATTACGTTATATGGTATGACGTTATAACGTATTTCGTTATATGGTATAACGTTATAACGTATTACGTTATATGCTATAACGTTATAACGTATTACGTTATAAGGTATAACGTTATAACGTATTACGTTATAAGGTATAACGTTATAACGTATTACGTTATATGGTACATCGTTATATGGTATAACGTAATAACGTATTACGTTATAAGGTATAACGTTATAACCTATTACGTTATATGGTACAACGTTATATGGTATAACGTTATAACGTATTACGTTATATGGTATAAAGTTATAACGTATTGCGTTATATGGTATAACGCTATACTGTATGACGTTATAACGTATTACGTTATATAGTGTAACGTTATAACATATTACTTTACATGGTATAACGTTATATGGTATGACGTTATAGCGTATTACGTTATAACGTATTACGTTATATGGTATAACGTTATAACGTATTACGTTATATGGTATAACGTTATAACGTATTACGTTATATGGTATGACGTTATAACGTATTACGTTATATGGTATAACGTTATAACATATTACGTTATTTGGTATGACGTTATAACGTATTACGTTATAAGGTACATCGTTATATGGTATAACGTTATAACGTATTACGTTATAAGGTATAACGTTATAACCTATTACGTTATATGGTATAACGTTATATGGTATGACGGTATAACGTATTACGTTATAAGGTATAACGTTATAAGGTATGACGTTATAACGTATTACGTTATATAGTGTAACGTTATAACGTATTACGTTATATGGTATAACGTTATATGGTATAACGTTATAACGTATTACGTTATAAGGTATAACGTTATAACCTATTACGTTATATGGTACAACGTTATATGGTATAACGTTATGACGTATTACGTTATATGGTATGACGTTATAACGTATTACGTTATAACGTATTACGTTATAACGTATTACGTTATATGGTATAACGTTATAACGTATTACGTTATATAGTATAACGTTATATTGTATGACGTTATAACGTATTACGTTATATGGTACATCGTTATATGGTATAACGTTATAACGTATTACGTTATAAGGTATAACGTTATAACGTATTACGTTATATGGTATAACGTTATAACGTATTACGTTATAAGGTATAACGTTATAACGTATTACGTTATATGGTATAACGTTATAACGTATTACGTTATATGGTATAACGTTATAACGTATTACTTTATATGGTATAACGTTATAACGTATTGCGTTATACGGTATGACGTTATAACGTATTACGTTATATGGTATAACGTTATAACGTATTACGTTATATGGTGTGACGTTATAACGAATTTCGTTATATGGTATGACGTTATAACGTATTTCGTTATATGGTATGACGTTATAACGTATTTCGTTATATGGTATGACGTTATAACGTATTACGTTATATAGTATAACGTTATATTGTATGACGTTATAACGTATTACGTTATATGGTACATCGTTATATGGTATAACGTTATAACGTATTACGTTATATGGTATAACGTTATAACGTATTACGTTATATGGTACGACGTTATAACGTATTACGTTATATGGTATAACGTTATAACGTATTACGTTATATTGTATGACGTTATAACGTATTACGTTATATAGTGTAACGTTATAACATTTTACGTTACATGGTATAACGTTATATGGTATGACGTTATAGCGTATTACGTTATAACGTATTACGTTATATGGTATAACGTTATAACGTATTACGTTATATGGTATAACGTTATAACGTGTTACGTTATATGGTATGACGTTATAACGTATTACGTTATATGGTACATCGTTATATGGTATAACGTTATAACGTATTACGTTATAAGGTATAACGTTATAACCTATTACGTTATATGGTATAACGTTATATGGTATGACGTTATAACGTATTACGTTATAAGGTATAACGTTATATGGTATAACGTTATAACGTATTACGTTATAAGGTATAACGTTATAACCTATTACGTTATATGGTACAACGTTATATGGTATAACGTTATGACGTATTACGTTATATGGTATGACGTTATAACGTATTACGTTATAACGTATTACGTTATATGGTATAACGTTATAACGTATTACGTTATATGGTATAACGTTATAACGTATTACGTTATATGGTATAACGTTATAACGTATTGCGTTATATGGTATAACGTTATATTGTATGACATTATAACGTATTTCGTTATATGGTATGACGTTATAACGTATTACGTTATATGGTATAACGTTATAACGTATTGCGTTATATGGTATAACGTTATACTGTATGACGTTATAACGTATTACGTTATATAGTGTAACGTTATAGCGTATTGCGTTATATGGTATAACGTTATACTGTATGACGTTATAACGTATTACGTTATATAGTGTAACGTTATAACATATTACTTTACATGGTATAACGTTATATGGTATGACGTTATAGCGTATTACGTTATAACATATTACGTTATAAGGTATTACGTTATAACGTATTACGTTATATGGTATAACGTTATAACGTATTACGTTATGTGGTATGACGTTATAACGTATTACGTTATAAGGTATAACGTTATATGGTATGACGTTATAACGTATTACGTTATATGGTACAACGTTATAACGTATTACGTTATAAGGTATAACGTTATATGGTATAACGTTATAACGTATTACGTTATAAGGTATAACGTTATAACCTATTACGTTATATGGTACAACGTTATATGGTATAACGTTATGACGTATTACGTTATATGGTATAACGTTATTACGTATTACGTTATATGGTATGACGTTATAACGTATTTCGTTATATGGTATAACGTTATAACGTATTACGTTATATGCTATAACGTTATAACGTATTACGTTATAAGGTATAACGTTATAACGTATTACGTTATATGGTACATCGTTATATGGTATAACGTAATAACGTATTACGTTATAAGGTATAACGTTATAACCTATTACGTTATATGGTATGACGTTATAACGTATTACGTTATAAGGTATAACGTTATAACGTATTACGTTATATGGTACAACGTTATATGGTATAACGTTATGACGTATTACGTTATATGGTATGACGTTATAACGTATTACGTTATAACGTATTACGTTATATGGTATAACGTTATAACGTATTACGTTATATGGTATAACGTTATAACGTATCACGTTATAAGGTATAACGTTATATCGTATTGCGTTATATAGTATAACGTTATATTGTATGACGTTATAACGTATTACGTTATATAGTGTAACGTTATAACATATTACGTTACATGGTATAACGTTATATGGTATGACGTTATAGCGTATTACGTTATAACGTATTACGTTATATGGTATAACGTTATAACGTATTACGTCATATGGTATGACGTTATAACGTATTACGTTATATGGTATAACGTTATTACGTATTACGTTATATGGTATGACGTTATAACGTATTTCGTTATATGGTATAACGTTATAACGTATTACGTTATATGCTATAACGTTATAACGTATTACGTTATAAGGTATAACGTTATAACGTATTACGTTATATGGTACATCGTTATATGGTATAACGTAATAACGTATTACGTTATAAGGTATAACGTTATAACGTATTACGTTATATGGTATGACGTTATAACGTATTTCTTTATATGGTATAACGTTATAACTTATTACGTTATATGGTACGACGTTATAACGTATTACGTTATATAGTATAACGTTATATTGTATGACGTTATAACGTATTACGTTATATGGTACATCGTTATATTGTATGACGTTATAACGTATTACGTTATATAGTGTAACGTTATAACATTTTACGTTACATGGTATAACGTTATATGGTATGACGTTATAGCGTATTACGTTATAACGTATTACGTTATATGGTATAACGTTATAACGTATTACGTTATATGGTATAACGTTATAACGTATTACGTTATATGGTATGACGTTATAACGTATTACGTTATATGGTATAACGTTATAACATATTGCGTTATTTGGTATGACGTTATAACGTATTACGTTATAAGGTACATCGTTATATGGTATAACGTTATAACGTATTACGTTATATAGTGTAACGTTATAACGTATTACGTTATATGGTATAACGTTATATGGTATAACGTTATAACGTATTACGTTATAAGGTATAACGTTATAACCTATTACGTTATATGGTACAACGTTATATGGTATAACGTTATGACGTATTACGTTATATGGTATGACGTTATAACGTATTACGTTATAACGTATTACGTTATATGGTATAACGTTATAACATATTACGTTATTTGGTATGACGTTATAACGTATTACGTTATAAGGTACATCGTTATATGGTATAACGTTATAACGTATTACGTTATAAGGTATAACGTTATAACCTATTACGTTATATGGTATAACGTTATATGGTATGACGTTATAACGTATTACGTTATAAGGTATAACGTTATATGGTATGACGTTATAACGTATTACGTTATATAGTGTAACGTTATAACGTATTACGTTATATGGTATAACGTTATATGGTATAACGTTATAACGTATTACGTTATAAGGTATAACGTTATAACCTATTACGTTATATGGTACAACGTTATATGGTATAACGTTATGACGTATTACGTTATATGGTATGACGTTATAACGTATTACGTTATAACGTATTACGTTATAACGTATTACGTTATATGGTATAACGTTATAACGTATTACGTTATATAGTATAACGTTATATTGTATGACGTTATAACGTATTACGTTATATGGTACATCGTTATATGGTATAACGTTATAACGTATTACGTTATAAGGTATAACGTTATAACCTATTACGTTATATGGTATAACGTTATATGGTATGACGTTATAACGTATTACGTTATAAGGTATAACGTTATATGTTATAACGTTATAACGTATTACGTTATATGGTATAACGTTATAACGTATTACGTTATATGGTATGACGTTATAACGTATTTCTTTATATGGTATAACGTTATAACTTATTACGTTATATGGTACGACGTTATAACGTATTACGTTATATGGTATAACGTTATAACGTATTACGTTATATGGTATGACGTTATAACGTATTTCGTTATATGGTATAACGTTATAACGTATTACGTTATATGGTATAACGTTATATGGTATGACGTTATAACGTATTACGTTATAACGTATTACGTTATAACGTATTACGTTATATGGTATAACGTTATAACGTATTACGTTATATAGTATAACGTTATATTGTATGACGTTATAACGTATTACGTTATATGGTACATCGTTATATTGTATGACGTTATAACGTATTACGTTATATAGTGTAACGTTATAACATTTTACGTTACATGGTATAACGTTATATGGTATGACGTTATAGCGTATTACGTTATAACGTATTACGTTATATGGTATAACGTTATAACGTATTACGTTATATGGTATGACGTTATAACGTATTTCGTTATATGGTATAACGTTATAACTTATTACGTTATATGGTACGACGTTATAACGTATTACGTTATATGGTATAACGTTATAACGTATTACGTTATATGGTATGACGTTATAACGTATTTCGTTATATGGTATAACGTTATAACGTATTACGTTATATGGTATAACGTTATATGGTATGCCGTTATGACGTATTACGTTATATGGTATAACGTTATAACATATTACGTTATATGGTATGACGTTATAACGTATTACGTTATAAGGTATAACGTTATAACGTATTACGTTATATGGTACAACGTTATATGGTATAACGTTATGACGTATTACGTTATATGGTATGACGTTATAACGTATTACGTTATAACGTATTACGTTATATGGTATGACGTTATAACGTATTACGTTATATGGTATAACGTTATAACGTATCACGTTATAAGGTATAACGTTATATCGTATTGCGTTATATAGTATAACGTTATATTGTATGACGTTATAACGTATTACGTTATATAGTGTAACGTTATAACATATTACGTTACATGGTATAACGTTATATGGTATGACGTTATAGCGTATTACGTTATAACGTATTACGTTATATGGTATAACGTTATAACGTATTACGTTATATGGTATGACGTTATAACGTGTTACGTTATATGGTATAACGTTATTACGTATTACGTTATATGGTATGACGTTATAACGTATTTCGTTATATGGTATAACGTTATAACGTATTACGTTATATGCTATAACGTTATAACGTATTACGTTATAAGGTATAACGTTATAACGTATTACGTTATATGGTACATCGTTATATGGTATAACGTAATAACGTATTACGTTATAAGGTATAACGTTATAACCTATTACGTTATATGGTACAACGTTATATGGTATAACGTTATAACGTATTACGTTATATGGTATAAAGTTATAACGTATTGCGTTATATGGTATAACGCTATACTGTATGACGTTATAACGTATTACGTTATATAGTGTAACGTTATAACATATTACTTTACATGGTATAACGTTATATGGTATGACGTTATAGCGTATTACGTTATAACGTATTACGTTATATGGTATAACGTTATAACGTATTACGTTATATGGTATAACGTTATAACGTATTACGTTATATGGTATGACGTTATACTGTATGACGTTATAACGTATTACGTTATATAGTGTAACGTTATAACGTATTGCGTTATATGGTATAACGTTATACTGTATGACGTTATAACGTATTACGTTATATAGTGTAACGTTATAACGTATTGCGTTATATGGTATAACGTTATACTGTATGACGTTATAACGTATTACGTTATATAGTGTAACGTTATAACATATTACTTTACATGGTATAACGTTATATGGTATGACGTTATAGCGTATTACGTTATAACGTATTACGTTATATGGTATAACGTTATAACGTATTACGTTATATGGTATAACGTTATAACGTATTACGTTATATGGTATGACGTTATAACGTATTACGTTATATGGTATGACGTTATAACGTATTTCGTTCCATGGTATAACGTTATAACGTATTACGTTATATGGTAAAACGTTATAACGTATTACGTTATATGGTACGACGTTATAACGTATTACGTTATATGGTATAACGTTATAACGTATTACGTTATATTGTATGACGTTATAACGTATTACGTTATATAGTGTAACGTTATAACATTTTACGTTACATGGTATAACGTTATATGGTATGACGTTATAGCGTATTACGTTATAACGTATTACGTTATATGGTATAACGTTATAACGTATTACGTTATATGGTATAACGTTATAACGTATTACGTTATATGGTATGACGTTATAACGTATTTCGTTATATGGTATAACGTTATAACATATTACGTTATATGGTACGACGTTATAACGTATTACGTTATATGGTATAACGTTATAACGTATTACGTTATATGGTATGACGTTATAACGTATTTCGTTATATGGTATAACGTTATAACGTATTACGTTATATGGTATAACGTTATATGGTATGCCGTTATGACGTATTACGTTATATGGTATAACGTTATAACATATTACGTTATATGGTATGACGTTATAACGTATTACGTTATAAGGTATAACGTTATAACGTATTACGTTATATGGTACAACGTTATATGGTATAACGTTATGACGTATTACGTTATATGGTATGACGTTATAACGTATTACGTTATAACGTATTACGTTATATGGTATAACGTTATAACGTATTACGTTATATGGTATAACGTTATAACGTATCACGTTATAAGGTATAAAGTTATATCGTATTGCGTTATATAGTATAACGTTATATTGTATGACGTTATAACGTATTACGTTATATAGTGTAACGTTATAACATATTACGTTACATGGTATAACGTTATATGGTATGACGTTATAGCGTATTACGTTATAACGTATTACGTTATATGGTATAACGTTATAACGTATTACGTTATATGATATGACGTTATAACGTATTACGTTATATGGTATAACGTTATTACGTATTACGTTATATGGTATGACGTTATAACGTATTTCGTTATATGGTATAACGTTATAACGTATTACGTTATATGCTATAACGTTATAACGTATTACGTTATAAGGTATAACGTTATAACGTATTACGTTATATGGTACATCGTTATATGGTATAACGTAATAACGTATTACGTTATAAGGTATAACGTTATAACCTATTACGTTATATGGTACAACGTTATATGGTATAACGTTATAACGTATTACGTTATATGGTATAAAGTTATAACGTATTGCGTTATATGGTATAACGCTATACTGTATGACGTTATAACGTATTACGTTATATAGTGTAACGTTATAACATATTACTTTACATGGTATAACGTTATATGGTATGACGTTATAGCGTATTACGTTATAACGTATTACGTTATATGGTATAACGCTATAACGTATTACGTTATATGGTATAACGTTATAACGTATTACGTTATATGGTATGACGTTATAACGTATTACGTTATATGGTATAACGTTATAACATATTACGTTATTTGGTATGACGTTATAACGTATTACGTTATAAGGTACATCGTTATATGGTATAACGTTATAACGTATTACGTTATAAGGTATAACGTTATAACCTATTACGTTATATGGTATAACGTTATATGGTATGACGTTATAACGTATTACGTTATAAGGTATAACGTTATATGGTATGACGTTATAACGTATTACGTTATATAGTGTAACGTTATAACGTATTACGTTATATGGTATAACGTTATATGGTATAACGTTATAACGTATTACGTTATAAGGTATAACGTTATAACCTATTACGTTATATGGTACAACGTTATATGGTATAACGTTATGACGTATTACGTTATATGGTATGACGTTATAACGTATTACGTTATAACGTATTACGTTATAACGTATTACGTTATATGGTATAACGTTATAACGTATTACGTTATATAGTATAACGTTATATTGTATGACGTTATAACGTATTACGTTATATGGTACATCGTTATATGGTATAACGTTATAACGTATTACGTTATAAGGTATAACGTTATAACGTATTACGTTATATGGTATAACGTTATAACGTATTACGTTATAAGGTATAACGTTATAACGTATTACGTTATATGGTATAACGTTATAACGTATTACGTTATATGGTATAACGTTATAACGTATTACGTTATATGGTATAACGTTATAACGTATTGCGTTATACGGTATGACGTTATAACGTATTACGTTATATGGTATAACGTTATAACGTATTACGTTATATGGTGTGACGTTATAACGAATTTCGTTATATGGTATGACGTTATAACGTATTTCGTTATATGGTATGACGTTATAACGTATTTCGTTATATGGTATGACGTTATAACGTATTTCGTTACATGGTATAACGTTATAACGTATTACGTTATATGGTATAACGTTATAACGTATTACGTTATATGGTACGACGTTATAACGTATTACGTTATATGGTATAACGTTATAACGTATTACGTTATATTGTATGACGTTATAACGTATTACGTTATATAGTGTAACGTTATAACATTTTACGTTACATGGTATAACGATATATGGTATGACGTTATAGCGTATTACGTTATAACGTATTACGTTATATGGTATAACGTTATAACGTATTACGTTATATGGTATAACGTTATAACGTGTTACGTTATATGGTATGACGTTATAACGTATTACGTTATATGGTACATCGTTATATGGTATAACGTTATAACGTATTTCGTTATAAGGTATAACGTTATAACCTATTACGTTATATGGTATAACGTTATATGGTATGACGTTATAACGTATTACGTTATAAGGTATAACGTTATATGGTATAACGTTATAACGTATTACGTTATAAGGTATAACGTTATAACCTATTACGTTATATGGTACAACGTTATATGGTATAACGTTATGACGTATTACGTTATATGGTATGACGTTATAACGTATTACGTTATATGGTATAACGTTATAACGTATTACCTTATATGGTATAACGTTATAACGTATTGCGTTATATGGTATAACGTTATATTGTATGACATTATAACGTATTTCGTTATATGGTATGACGTTATAACGTATTACGTTATATGGTATAACGTTATAACGTATTGCGTTATATGGTATAACGTTATACTGTATGACGTTATAACGTATTACGTTATATAGTGTAACGTTATAACGTATTGCGTTATATGGTACATCGTTATATGGTATAACGTTATAACGTATTTCGTTATAAGGTATAACGTTATAACCTATTACGTTATATGGTATAACGTTATAACGTATTACGTTATAAGGTATAACGTTATAACCTATTACGTTATATGGTACATCGTTATATGGTATAACGTTATGACGTATTACGTTATATGGTATAACGTTATTACGTATTACGTTATATGGTATGACGTTATAACGTATAACGTTATATGGTATAGCATTATAACGTAACATGTTATATGGTATAACGTTATAACGTATTACGTTATATGGTGTAACGTTATAACGTATTGCGTTATATGGTATAACGTTATAACGTATTACGTTATAAGGTATAACGTTATAACGTATTACGTTATATGGTACATCGTTATATGGTATAACGTTATAACGTATTACGTTATAAGGTATAACGTTATAACCTATTACGTTATATGGTACAACGTTATATGGTATGACGTTATAACGTATTACGTTATATGGTATGACGTTATAACGTATTACGATATATGGTATAACGTAATGACGTATAACGTTATATGGTATAGCATTATAACGTAACATGTTATATGGTATAACGTTATAACGTATTACGTTATATGGTATAACGTTATAACGTATTACGTTATATGGTATAACGTTATAACGTATTGCGTTATATGGTATAACGTTATAACGTATTACGTTATATGGTATATCGTTATGACGTATTACATTATATGGTATAACTTTATAACGTATCACGTTATATGGTATAACTTTATAACGTATTGCGTTATATGGTATAACGATATATTGTATGACGTTATAACGTATTACGTTATATAGTGTAACGTTATAACGTATTACGATATATGGTATAACGTTATAACGTATTACGTTATATGGTATAACGTTATAACGTATTACGTTATATGGTATGACGTTATAACGTATTTCGTTATATGGTATAACGTTATAACGTATTACGTTATATGCTATAACGTTATAACGTATTACGTTATACGGTATAACGTTATATGGTATGCCGTTATAACGTATTACGTTACATGGTATAACGTTATAACATATTACGTTATATGGTATAACGTTATAACCTATTACGTTATATGGTACAACGTTATATGGTATAACGTTATAACGTATTACGTTATATGGTATAACGTTATAACGTGTTACGTTATATGGTATAACGATATATTGTATGACGTTACAACGTATTACGTTATATAGTGTAACGTTGTAACGTATTACGTTATATGGTATAACGTTATATGGTATAACGTTATTACGTATTACGTTACATGGTATATCGTTATGACGTATAACGTTATATGGTATAACATTATAACGTAACATGTTATATGGTATAACGTTATAACGTATTACGTTATATGGTATAACGTTATAACGTATTGCGTTATATGGTATAACGTTATATTGTATGACGTTATAACGTATTACTTTATATAATGTATCGTTATAACGTATTACGTTATATGGTATGACGTTATAACGTATAATGTTATATGGTATAACGTTATAACGTATTACGTTATATGCTATAACGTTATAACGTATTACGTTATATGGTATCACGTTATAACGTATTGCGTTATATGGTATAACGATATATTGTATGACGTTATAACGTATTACGTTATATAGTGTAACGTTATAACGTATTACGATATATGGTATAACGTTATAACGTATTACGTTATATGGTATAACGTTATAACATATTACGTTATATGGTATGACGTTATAACGTATTACGTTATAAGGTATAACGTAAGATGGTATGACGTTATAACGTATTACGTTATATGGTATAACGTTTTAACGTATTACGTTATAAGGTATAACGTTATAACGTATTACGTAATATGGAATATCGTTATGACGTATTACGTTATATGGTATATCATTATGACGTATTACGTTATATGGTATAACATTATAACGTATCACGTTATATGGTATAACGTTATAACGTATTACGTTACATGGTATATCGTTATGACGTATAACGTTATATGGTATAACATTATAACGTATCACATTATATGATATAACGTTATAACGTATTACGTTATATGGTATAACGTTATAACGTATTGCGTTATATGGTATAACGTTATATTGTATGACGTTATAACGTATTACGTTATATAGTGTAACGTTATAACGTATTACGTTATATGGTATGACGTTATAACGTATTACGTTATATGGTATAACGTTATATGGTATGCCGTTATGACGTATTACGTTATATGGTATAACGTTATAACATATTACGTTATATGGTATGACGTTATAACGTATTACGTTATAAGGTATAACGTTATAACGTATTACGTTATATGGTACATCGTTATATGGTATAACGTAATAACGTATTACGTTATAAGGTATAACGTTATAACCTATTACGTTATATGGTACAACGTTATATGGTATAACGTTATAACGTATTACGATATATGGTATGACGTTATAACGTATTACGTTATATGGTATAAAGTTATAACGTATTGCGTTATATGGTATAACGCTATACTGTATGACGTTATAACGTATTACGTTATATAGTGTAACGTTATAACATATTACTTTACATGGTATAACGTTATATGGTATGACGTTATTACGTATTACGTTATAACGTATTACGTTATACGGTATAACGTTATAACGTATTACGTTATATGGTATAACGTTATAACGTATTACGTTATATGGTATGACGTTATAACGTATTACGTTATATGTTATAACGTTATAACATATTACGTTATTTGGTATGACGTTATAACGTATTACGTTATTTGGTATGACGTTATAACGTATTACGTTATAAGGTATAACGTTATATGGTATGACGTTATAACGTATTACGTTATATGGTATAACGTTATAACGTATTACGTTATAAGGTATAACGTTATAACGTATTACGTTATATGGTACATCGTTATATGGTATAACGTTATAACGTATTACGTTATAAGGTATAACGTTATAACCTATTACGTTATATGGTATAACGTTATATGGTATGACGTTATAACGTATTACGTTATAAGGTATAACGTTATATGGTATGACGTTATAACGTATTACGTTATATGGTATAACGTTATAACGTATTACGTTATATGGTATGAAGTTATAACGAATTTCGTTATGTGGTATGACGTTATAACGTATTTCGTTATATGGTATGACGTTATAACGTATTTCGTTATATGGTATAACGTTATAACGTATTACGTTATATGGTATAACGTGATAGCGTATTACGTTATATGGTATAACGTTATAACGTATTGCGTTATATGGTATAACGTTATATTGTATGACATTATAACGTATTTCGTTATATGGTATGACGTTATAACGTATTACGTTATATGGTATAACGTTATAACGTATTGCGTTATATGGTATAACGTTATACTGTATGACGTTATAACGTATTACGTTATATAGTGTAACGTTATAACGTATTGCGTTATATGGTATAACGTTATACTGTATGACGTTATAACGTATTACGTTATATAGTGTAACGTTATAACATATTACTTTACATGGTATAACGTTATATGGTATGACGTTATAGCGTATTACGTTATAACGTATTACGTTATAAGGTATTACGTTATAACGTATTACGTTATATGGTATAACGTTTTAACGTATTACGTTATAAGGTATAACGTTATAACGTATTACGTAATATGGTATATCGTTATGACGTATCACGTTATATGGTATAACGTTATAACGTATTGTGTAATATGATATATCGTTATGACGTATTACGTTATATGGTATAACGTTATAACGTATCACGTTATATGGTATAACGTTATATGGTATGACGTTATAACGTATTACGTTATAAGGTATAACGTTATAACGTATTACGTTATATGGTATATCGTTATAACGTATCACGTTATATGATATAACGCTATAACATATTACGTTATATGGTATGACGTTATAACGTTTTTCGTTGTATGGTATAACGTTATAACGTATTACGTTATGTGGTATGACGTTATAACGTATTTCGTTATATGGTATAACGTTATAACGTATTACGTTATATGCTATAACGTTAGAACGTATTACGTTATGTGGTATAACGTTATATGGTATGCCGTTATAACGTATTACGTTATATGGTATAACGTTATATGGTATAACGTTATAACATATTACGTTATATGGTATAACGTTATAACCTATTACGTTATATGGTACAACGTTATATGGTATAACGTTATAACGTATTACGTCATATGGTATGACGTTATAACGTATTACGTTATATGGTATAACGTTATGACGTATAACGTTATATGGTATAGCATTATAACGTAACATGTTATATGGTATAACGTTATAACGTATTACGTTATATGGTATAACGTTATAACGTATTGCGTTATATGTTATAACGTTATAACGTATTACGTTATAAGGTATAACGTTATAACGTATTACGTTATAAGGTATAACGTTATAACGTATTACGTTATATGGTACATCGTTATATGGTATAACGTTATAACGTATTACGTTATAAGGTATAACGTTATAACCTATTACGTTATATGGTACAACGTTATATGGTATGACGTTATAACGTATTACGTTATATGGTATGACGTTATAACGTATTACGATATAACGTATTACGTTATATGGTATAACGTTATAACGTATTACGTTATATGGTATAACGTTATAACGTATTGCGTTATATGGTATAACGTTATAACGTATTACGTTATATGGTATATCGTTATGACGTATTACATTATATGGTATAACATTATAACGTATCACGTTATATGGTATAACTTTATAACGTATTGCGTTATATGGTATAACGATATATTGTATGACGTTATAACGTATTACGTTATATAGTGTAACGTTATAACGTATTACGTTATATGGTATAACGTTATAACGTATTGCGTTATATGGTATAACGTTATACTGTATGACGTTATAACGTATTACGTTATATACTGTAACGTTATAACGTATTGCGATATATGGTATAACGTTATACTGTATGACGTTATAACGTATTACGTTATATAGTGTAACGTTATAACATATTACTTTACATGGTATAGCGTTATATGGTATGACGTTATAGCGTATTACGTTATAACGTATTACGTTATATGGTATAACGTTATAACGTATTACGTTATATGGTATAACGTTATAACGTATTACGTTATATGGTATGACGTTATAACGTATTACGTTATATGGTATAACGTTATAACGTATTACGTTATATGGTATGACGTTATAACGTATTTCGTTATATGGTATAACGTTATAACGTATTACGTTATATGCTATAACGTTATAACGTATTACGTTATATGGTATAACGTTATATGGTATGCCGTTATGACGTATTACGTTATATGGTATAACGTTATAACATATTACGTTACATGGTATAACGTTATATGGTATGACGTTATAGCGTATTACGTTATAACGTATTACGTTATATGGTATAACGTTATAACGTATTACGTTATATGGTATAACGTTATAACGTATTACGTTATATGGTATGACGTTATAACGTATTACGTTATATGGTATAACGTTATACTGTATGAAGTTATAACGTATTACGTTATATAGTGTAACGTTATAACATATTACTTTAGATGGTATAACGTTATATGGTATGACGTTATAGCGTATTACGTTATAACGTATTACGTTATAAGGTATAACGTTATAACGTATTACGTTATATGGTACATCGTTATATGGTATAACGTTATAACGTATTACGTTATAAGGTATAACGTTATAACCTATTACGTTATATGGTATAACGTTATATGGTATGACGTTATAACGTATTACGTTATAAGGTATAACGTTATATGGTATGACGATATAACGTATTACGTTATATGGTATAACGTTATAACGTATTACGTTATATGGTATGACGTTATAACGTATTACGTTATATGGTATAACGTTATAACGTATTACGTTATATTGTATGACGTTATAACGTATTTCGTTATATGGTATGACGTTATAACGTATTTCGTTATATGGTATAACGTTATAACGTATTACGTTATATGGTATAACGTTATAACGTATTACGTTATATGGTATAACGTCATAACGTATTGCGTTATATGATATAACGTTATATTGTATGACATTATAACGTATTTCGTTATATGGTATGACGTTATAGCGTATTACGTTATATGGTATAACGTTATAACGTATTGCGTTATATGGTATAACGTTATACTGTATGACGTTATAACGTATTACGTTATATAGTGTAACGTTATAACGTATTGCGTTATATGGTATAACGTTATACTGTATGACGTTATAACGTATTACGTTATATAGTGTAACGTTATAACATATTACTTTACATGGTATAACGTTATATAGTATGACGTTAAAGCGTATTACGTTATAACGTATTACGTTATATGGTATAACGTTATAACGTATTACGTCATATGGTATAACGTTATAACGTATTACGTTATATGGTATAACGTTAAAACGTATTACGTTATATGGTACATCGTTATATGGTATAACGATATATTGTATGACGTTACAACGTATTACGTTATATAGTGTAACGTTGTAACGTATTACGTTATATGGTATAACGTTATATGGTATAACGTTATTACGTATTACGTTACATGGTATATCGTTATGACGTATAACGTTATATGGTATAACATTATAACGTAACATCTTATATGGTATAACGTTATAACGTATTACGTTATATGGTATAACGTTATAACGTATTGCGTTATAATGGTATAACGTTATATTGTATGACGTTATAACGAATTACTTTATATAATGTAACGTTATAACATATTACGCTATATGGTATGACGTTATAACGTATAACGTTATATGGTATAACGTTATAACGTATTACGTTATATGCTATAACGTTATAACGTATTACGTTATATGGTATCACGTTATAACGTATTGCGTTATATGGTATAACGATATATTGTATGACGTTATAACGTATTACGTTATATAGTGTAACGTTATAACGTATAACGATATATGGTATAACGTTATAACGTATTACGTTATATGGTATAACGTTATATGGTATGCCGTTATGACGTATTACGTTATATGGTATAACGTTATAACATATTACGTTATATGGTATGACGTTATAACGTATTACGTTATAAGGTATAACGTTATAACGTATTACGTTATATGGTACATCGTTATAGGGTATAACGTAATAACGTATTACGTTATAAGGTATAACGTTATAACCTATTACGTTATATGGTATGACGTTATAACGTATTACGTTATAAGGTATAACGTTATAACGTATTACGTTATATGGTACATCGTTATAGGGTATAACGTAATAACGTATTACGTTATAAGGTATAACGTTATAACCTATTACGTTATATGGTACAACGTTATATGGTATAACGTTATAACGTATTACGTTATATGGTATGACGTTATAACGTATTACGTTATATGGTACAAAGTTATAACGTATTGCGTTATATGGTATAACGCTATACTGTATGACGTTATAACGTATTACGTTATATAGTGTAACGTTATAACATATTACGTTACATGGTATAACGTTATATGGTATGACGTTAGAGCGTATTACGTTATAACGTATTACGTTATATGGTATAACGTTATAACGTATTACGTTATATGGTATAACGTTATAACGTATTACGTTATATGGTATGACGTTATAACGTATTACGTTATATGGTATAACGTTATACTGTATGACGTTATAACGTATTACGTTATATGGTATAACGTTATAACGTATTGCGTTATATAGTATAACGTTATATTGTATGACGTTATAACGTATTACGCTATATAGTGTAACGTTATAACATATTACGTTACATTGTATAACGTTATATGGTATGACGTTATAGCGTATTACGTTATAACGTATTACGTTATATGGTATATCGTTATAACGTATTACGTTATATGGTATAACGTTATAACGTATTACGTTATATGGTGTGACGTTATAACGTATTACGTTATATGGTATAACGTTATAACGTATTACGTTATATTGTATGACGTTATAACGTATTACGTTATATGGTATAACGTGATAACGTATTACGTTATATGGTATAACGTTATAACGTATTGCGCTATATGGTATAGCGTTATATTGTATGACATTATAACGTATTTCGTTATATGGTATGACGTTATAACGTATTACGTTATATGGTACATCGTTATAGGGTATAACGTAATAACGTATTACGTTATAAGGTATAACGTTATAACCTATTACGTTATATGGTATGACGTTATAACGTATTACGTTATAAGGTATAACGTTATAACGTATTACGTTATATGGTACATCGTTATAGGGTATAACGTAATAACGTATTACGTTATAAGGTATAACGTTATAACCTATTACGTTATATGGTACAACGTTATATGGTATAACGTTATAACGTATTACGTTATATGGTATGACGTTATAACGTATTACGTTATATGGTACAAAGTTATAACGTATTGCGTTATATGGTATAACGCTATACTGTATGACGTTATAACGTATTACGTTATATAGTGTAACGTTATAACGTATTACGTTATATGGTATGACGTTATAACGTATTACGTTATATGGTATAACGTTATATGGTATGCCGTTATGACGTATTACGTTATATGGTATAACGTTATAACATATTACGTTATATGGTATGACGTTATAACGTATTACGTTATAAGGTATAACGTTATAACGTATTACGTTATATGGTACATCGTTATATGGTATAACGTAATAACGTATTACGTTATAAGGTATAACGTTATAACCTATTACGTTATATGGTACAACGTTATATGGTATAACGTTATAACGTATTACGATATATGGTATGACGTTATAACGTATTACGTTATATGGTATAAAGTTATAACGTATTGCGTTATATGGTATAACGCTATACTGTATGACGTTATAACGTATTACGTTATATAGTGTAACGTTATAACATATTACTTTACATGGTATAACGTTATATGGTATGACGTTATTACGTATTACGTTATAACGTATTACGTTATACGGTATAACGTTATAACGTATTACGTTATATGGTATAACGTTATAACGTATTACGTTATATGGTATGACGTTATAACGTATTACGTTATATGTTATAACGTTATAACATATTACGTTATTTGGTATGACGTTATAACGTATTACGTTATTTGGTATGACGTTATAACGTATTACGTTATAAGGTATAACGTTATATGGTATGACGTTATAACGTATTACGTTATATGGTATAACGTTATAACGTATTACGTTATAAGGTATAACGTTATAACGTATTACGTTATATGGTACATCGTTATATGGTATAACGTTATAACGTATTACGTTATAAGGTATAACGTTATAACCTATTACGTTATATGGTATAACGTTATATGGTATGACGTTATAACGTATTACGTTATAAGGTATAACGTTATATGGTATGACGTTATAACGTATTACGTTATATGGTATAACGTTATAACGTATTACGTTATATGGTATGAAGTTATAACGAATTTCGTTATGTGGTATGACGTTATAACGTATTTCGTTATATGGTATGACGTTATAACGTATTTCGTTATATGGTATAACGTTATAACGTATTACGTTATATGGTATAACGTGATAGCGTATTACGTTATATGGTATAACGTTATAACGTATTGCGTTATATGGTATAACGTTATATTGTATGACATTATAACGTATTTCGTTATATGGTATGACGTTATAACGTATTACGTTATATGGTATAACGTTATAACGTATTGCGTTATATGGTATAACGTTATACTGTATGACGTTATAACGTATTACGTTATATAGTGTAACGTTATAACGTATTGCGTTATATGGTATAACGTTATACTGTATGACGTTATAACGTATTACGTTATATAGTGTAACGTTATAACATATTACTTTACATGGTATAACGTTATATGGTATGGCGTTATAGCGTATTACGTTATAACGTATTACGTTATAAGGTATTACGTTATAACGTATTACGTTATATGGTATAACGTTTTAACGTATTACGTTATAAGGTATAACGTTATAACGTATTACGTAATATGGTATATCGTTATGACGTATCACGTTATATGGTATAACGTTATAACGTATTGTGTAATATGATATATCGTTATGACGTATTACGTTATATGGTATAACGTTATAACGTATCACGTTATATGGTATAACGTTATATGGTATGACGTTATAACGTATTACGTTATAAGGTATAACGTTATAACGTATTACGTTATATGGTATATCGTTATAACGTATCACGTTATATGATATAACGCTATAACATATTACGTTATATGGTATGACGTTATAACGTTTTTCGTTGTATGGTATAACGTTATAACGTATTACGTTATGTGGTATGACGTTATAACGTATTTCGTTATATGGTATAACGTTATAACGTATTACGTTATATGCTATAACGTTAGAACGTATTACGTTATGTGGTATAACGTTATATGGTATGCCGTTATAACGTATTACGTTATATGGTATAACGTTATATGGTATAACGTTATAACATATTACGTTATATGGTATAACGTTATAACCTATTACGTTATATGGTACAACGTTATATGGTATAACGTTATAACGTATTACGTCATATGGTATGACGTTATAACGTATTACGTTATATGGTATAACGTTATGACGTATAACGTTATATGGTATAGCATTATAACGTAACATGTTATATGGTATAACGTTATAACGTATTACGTTATATGGTATAACGTTATAACGTATTGCGTTATATGTTATAACGTTATAACGTATTACGTTATAAGGTATAACGTTATAACGTATTACGTTATAAGGTATAACGTTATAACGTATTACGTTATATGGTACATCGTTATATGGTATAACGTTATAACGTATTACGTTATAAGGTATAACGTTATAACCTATTACGTTATATGGTACAACGTTATATGGTATGACGTTATAACGTATTACGTTATAAGGTATGACGTTATAACGTATTACGATATAACGTATTACGTTATATGGTATAACGTTATAACGTATTACGTTATATGGTATAACGTTATAACGTATTGCGTTATATGGTATAACGTTATAACGTATTACGTTATATGGTATATCGTTATGACGTATTACATTATATGGTATAACATTATAACGTATCACGTTATATGGTATAACTTTATAACGTATTGCGTTATATGGTATAACGATATATTGTATGACGTTATAACGTATTACGTTATATAGTGTAACGTTATAACGTATTACGTTATATGGTATAACGTTATAACGTATTGCGTTATATGGTATAACGTTATACTGTATGACGTTATAACGTATTACGTTATATACTGTAACGTTATAACGTATTGCGATATATGGTATAACGTTATACTGTATGACGTTATAACGTATTACGTTATATAGTGTAACGTTATAACATATTACTTTACATGGTATAGCGTTATATGGTATGACGTTATAGCGTATTACGTTATAACGTATTACGTTATATGGTATAACGTTATAACGTATTACGTTATATGGTATGACGTTATAACGTATTACGTTATATGGTATGACGTTATAACGTATTACGTTATATGGTATAACGTTATAACGTATTACGTTATATGGTATGACGTTATAACGTATTTCGTTATATGGTATAACGTTATAACGTATTACGTTATATGCTATAACGTTATAACGTATTACGTTATATGGTATAACGTTATATGGTATGCCGTTATGACGTATTACGTTATATGGTATAACGTTATAACATATTACGTTACATGGTATAACGTTATATGGTATGACGTTATAGCGTATTACGTTATAACGTATTACGTTATATGGTATAACGTTATAACGTATTACGTTATATGGTATAACGTTATAACGTATTACGTTATATGGTATGACGTTATAACGTATTACGTTATATGGTATAACGTTATACTGTATGAAGTTATAACGTATTACGTTATATAGTGTAACGTTATAACATATTACTTTAGATGGTATAACGTTATATGGTATGACGTTATAGCGTATTACGTTATAACGTATTACGTTATAAGGTATAACGTTATAACGTATTACGTTATATGGTACATCGTTATATGGTATAACGTTATAACGTATTACGTTATATGCTATAACGTTATAACGTATTACGTTATATGGTATAACGTTATATGGTATGCCGTTATGACGTATTACGTTATATGGTATAACGTTATAACATATTACGTTACATGGTATAACGTTATATGGTATGACGTTATAACGTATTACGTTATAAGGTATAACGTTATATGGTATGACGATATAACGTATTACGTTATATGGTATAACGTTATAACGTATTACGTTATATGGTATGACGTTATAACGTATTACGTTATATGGTATAACGTTATAACGTATTACGTTATATTGTATGACGTTATAACGTATTTCGTTATATGGTATGACGTTATAACGTATTTCGTTATATGGTATAACGTTATAACGTATTACGTTATATGGTATAACGTTATAACGTATTACGTTATATGGTATAACGTTATAACGTATTGCGTTATATGATATAACGTTATATTGTATGACATTATAACGTATTTCGTTATATGGTATGACGTTATAGCGTATTACGTTATATGGTATAACGTTATAACGTATTGCGTTATATGGTATAACGTTATACTGTATGACGTTATAACGTATTACGTTATATAGTGTAACGTTATAACGTATTGCGTTATATGGTATAACGTTATACTGTATGACGTTATAACGTATTACGTTATATAGTGTAACGTTATAACATATTACTTTACATGGTATAACGTTATATAGTATGACGTTAAAGCGTATTACGTTATAACGTATTACGTTATATGGTATAACGTTATAACGTATTACGTCATATGGTATAACGTTATAACGTATTACGTTATATGGTATAACGTTAAAACGTATTACGTTATATGGTACATCGTTATATGGTATAACGATATATTGTATGACGTTACAACGTATTACGTTATATAGTGTAACGTTGTAACGTATTACGTTATATGGTATAACGTTATATGGTATAACGTTATTACGTATTACGTTACATGGTATATCGTTATGACGTATAACGTTATATGGTATAACATTATAACGTAACATCTTATATGGTATAACGTTATAACGTATTACGTTATATGGTATAACGTTATAACGTATTGCGTTATAATGGTATAACGTTATATTGTATGACGTTATAACGAATTACTTTATATAATGTAACGTTATAACGTATTACGCTATATGGTATGACGTTATAACGTATAACGTTATATGGTATAACGTTATAACGTATTACGTTATATGCTATAACGTTATAACGTATTACGTTATATGGTATCACGTTATAACGTATTGCGTTATATGGTATAACGATATATTGTATGACGTTATAACGTATTACGTTATATAGTGTAACGTTATAACGTATAACGATATATGGTATAACGTTATAACGTATTACGTTATATGGTATAACGTTATATGGTATGCCGTTATGACGTATTACGTTATATGGTATAACGTTATAACATATTACGTTATATGGTATGACGTTATAACGTATTACGTTATAAGGTATAACGTTATAACGTATTACGTTATATGGTACATCGTTATAGGGTATAACGTAATAACGTATTACGTTATAAGGTATAACGTTATAACCTATTACGTTATATGGTATGACGTTATAACGTATTACGTTATAAGGTATAACGTTATAACGTATTACGTTATATGGTACATCGTTATAGGGTATAACGTAATAACGTATTACGTTATAAGGTATAACGTTATAACCTATTACGTTATATGGTACAACGTTATATGGTATAACGTTATAACGTATTACGTTATATGGTATGACGTTATAACGTATTACGTTATATGGTACAAAGTTATAACGTATTGCGTTATATGGTATAACGCTATACTGTATGACGTTATAACGTATTACGTTATATAGTGTAACGTTATAACATATTACGTTACATGGTATAACGTAATATGGTATGACGTTATAACGTATTACGTTATATGGTATAACGTTTTAACGTATTACGTTATAAGGTATAACGTTATAACGTATTACGTAATATGGAATATCGTTATGACGTATTACGTTATATGGTATATCATTATGACGTATTACGTTATATGGTATAACATTATAACGTATCACGTTATATGGTATAACGTTATAACGTATTACGTTACATGGTATATCGTTATGACGTATAACGTTATATGGTATAACATTATAACGTATCACATTATATGATATAACGTTATAACGTATTACGTTATATGGTATAACGTTATAACGTATTGCGTTATATGGTATAACGTTATATTGTATGACGTTATAACGTATTACGTTATATAGTGTAACGTTATAACGTATTACGTTATATGGTATGACGTTATAACGTATTACGTTATATGGTATAACGTTATATGGTATGCCGTTATGACGTATTACGTTATATGGTATAACGTTATAACATATTACGTTATATGGTATGACGTTATAACGTATTACGTTATAAGGTATAACGTTATAACGTATTACGTTATATGGTACATCGTTATATGGTATAACGTAATAACGTATTACGTTATAAGGTATAACGTTATAACCTATTACGTTATATGGTACAACGTTATATGGTATAACGTTATAACGTATTACGATATATGGTATGACGTTATAACGTATTACGTTATATGGTATAAAGTTATAACGTATTGCGTTATATGGTATAACGCTATACTGTATGACGTTATAACGTATTACGTTATATAGTGTAACGTTATAACATATTACTTTACATGGTATAACGTTATATGGTATGACGTTATTACGTATTACGTTATAACGTATTACGTTATACGGTATAACGTTATAACGTATTACGTTATATGGTATAACGTTATAACGTATTACGTTATATGGTATGACGTTATAACGTATTACGTTATATGTTATAACGTTATAACATATTACGTTATTTGGTATGACGTTATAACGTATTACGTTATTTGGTATGACGTTATAACGTATTACGTTATAAGGTATAACGTTATATGGTATGACGTTATAACGTATTACGTTATATGGTATAACGTTATAACGTATTACGTTATAAGGTATAACGTTATAACGTATTACGTTATATGGTACATCGTTATATGGTATAACGTTATAACGTATTACGTTATAAGGTATAACGTTATAACCTATTACGTTATATGGTATAACGTTATATGGTATGACGTTATAACGTATTACGTTATAAGGTATAACGTTATATGGTATGACGTTATAACGTATTACGTTATATGGTATAACGTTATAACGTATTACGTTATATGGTATGAAGTTATAACGAATTTCGTTATGTGGTATGACGTTATAACGTATTTCGTTATATGGTATGACGTTATAACGTATTTCGTTATATGGTATAACGTTATAACGTATTACGTTATATGGTATAACGTGATAGCGTATTACGTTATATGGTATAACGTTATAACGTATTGCGTTATATGGTATAACGTTATATTGTATGACATTATAACGTATTTCGTTATATGGTATGACGTTATAACGTATTACGTTATATGGTATAACGTTATAACGTATTGCGTTATATGGTATAACGTTATACTGTATGACGTTATAACGTATTACGTTATATAGTGTAACGTTATAACGTATTGCGTTATATGGTATAACGTTATACTGTATGACGTTATAACGTATTACGTTATATAGTGTAACGTTATAACATATTACTTTACATGGTATAACGTTATATGGTATGACGTTATAGCGTATTACGTTATAACGTATTACGTTATAAGGTATTACGTTATAACGTATTACGTTATATGGTATAACGTTTTAACGTATTACGTTATAAGGTATAACGTTATAACGTATTACGTAATATGGTATATCGTTATGACGTATCACGTTATATGGTATAACGTTATAACGTATTGTGTAATATGATATATCGTTATGACGTATTACGTTATATGGTATAACGTTATAACGTATCACGTTATATGGTATAACGTTATATGGTATGACGTTATAACGTATTACGTTATAAGGTATAACGTTATAACGTATTACGTTATATGGTATATCGTTATAACGTATCACGTTATATGATATAACGCTATAACATATTACGATATATGGTATGACGTTATAACGTTTTTCGTTGTATGGTATAACGTTATAACGTATTACGTTATGTGGTATGACGTTATAACGTATTTCGTTATATGGTATAACGTTATAACGTATTACGTTATATGCTATAACGTTAGAACGTATTACGTTATGTGGTATAACGTTATATGGTATGCCGTTATAACGTATTACGTTATATGGTATAACGTTATATGGTATAACGTTATAACATATTACGTTATATGGTATAACGTTATAACCTATTACGTTATATGGTACAACGTTATATGGTATAACGTTATAACGTATTACGTCATATGGTATGACGTTATAACGTATTACGTTATATGGTATAACGTTATGACGTATAACGTTATATGGTATAGCATTATAACGTAACATGTTATATGGTATAACGTTATAACGTATTACGTTATATGGTATAACGTTATAACGTATTGCGTTATATGTTATAACGTAATAACGTATTACGTTATAAGGTATAACGTTATAACGTATTACGTTATAAGGTATAACGTTATAACGTATTACGTTATAAGGTATAACGTTATAACGTATTACGTTATATGGTACATCGTTATATGGTATAACGTTATAACGTATTACGTTATAAGGTATAACGTTATAACCTATTACGTTATATGGTACAACGTTATATGGTATGACGTTATAACGTATTACGTTATATGGTATGACGTTATAACGTATTACGATATAACGTATTACGTTATATGGTATAACGTTATAACGTATTACGTTATATGGTATAACGTTATAACGTATTGCGTTATATGGTATAACGTTATAACGTATTACGTTATATGGTATATCGTTATGACGTATTACATTATATGGTATAACATTATAACGTATCACGTTATATGGTATAACTTTATAACGTATTGCGTTATATGGTATAACGATATATTGTATGACGTTATAACGTATTACGTTATATAGTGTAACGTTATAACGTATTACGTTATATGGTATAACGTTATAACGTATTACGTTATATGGTATGACGTTATAACGTATTACGTTATATGGTATAACGTTATAACGTATTACGTTATATGGTATGACGTTATAACGTATTTCGTTATATGGTATAACGTTATAACGTATTACGTTATATGGTATAACGTTATATGGTATGCCGTTATGACGTATTACGTTATATGGTATAACGTTATAACATATTACGTTATATGCTATAACGTTATAACGTATTACGTTATATGGTATGACGTTATAACGTATTACGTTATATGGTATAACGTTATAACGTATTACGTTATATGGTATGACGTTATAACGTATTTCGTTATATGGTATGACGTTATAGCGTATTACGTTATAACGTATTACGTTATATACTGTAACGTTATAACGTATTGCGATATATGGTATAACGTTATACTGTATGACGTTATAACGTATTACGTTATATAGTGTAACGTTATAACATATTACTTTACATGGTATAGCGTTATATGGTATGACGTTATAGCGTATTACGTTATAACGTATTACGTTATATGGTATAACGTTATAACGTATTACGTTATATGGTATAACGTCATAACGTATTACGTTATATGGTATGACGTTATAACGTATTACGTTATATGGTATAACGTTATAACGTATTACGTTATATGGTATGACGTTATAACGTATTTCGTTATATGGTATAACGTTATAACGTATTACGTTATATGCTATAACGTTATAACGTATTACGTTATATGGTATAACGTTATATGGTATGCCGTTATGACGTATTACGTTATATGGTATAACGTTATAACATATTACGTTACATGGTATAACGTTATATGGTATGACGTTATAGCGTATTACGTTATAACGTATTACGTTATATGGTATAACGTTATAACGTATTACGTTATATGGTATAACGTTATAACGTATTACGTTATATGGTATGACGTTATAACGTATTACGTTATATGGTATAACGTTATACTGTATGAAGTTATAACGTATTACGTTATATAGTGTAACGTTATAACATATTACTTTAGATGGTATAACGTTATATGGTATGACGTTATAGCGTATTACGTTATAACGTATTACGTTATAACGTATTACGTTATAAGGTATAACGTTATAACGTATTACGTTATATGGTACATCGTTATATGGTATAACGTTATAACGTATTACGTTATAAGGTATAACGTTATAACCTATTACGTTATATGGTATAACGTTATATGGTATGACGTTATAACGTATTACGTTATAAGGTATAACGTTATATGGTATGACGATATAACGTATTACGTTATATGGTATAAAGTTATAACGTATTACGTTATATGGTATGACGTTATAACGTATTACGTTATATGGTATAACGTTATAACGTATTACGTTATATTGTATGACGTTATAACGTATTTCGTTATATGGTATGACGTTATAACGTATTTCGTTATATGGTATAACGTTATAACGTATTACGTTATATGGTATAACGTTATAACGTATTACGTTATATGGTATAACGTTATAACGTATTGCGTTATATGATATAACGTTATATTGTATGACATTATAACGTATTTCGTTATATGGTATGACGTTATAGCGTATTACGTTATATGGTATAACGTTATAACGTATTGCGTTATATGGTATAACGTTATACTGTATGACGTTATAACGTATTACGTTATATAGTGTAACGTTATAACGTATTGCGTTATATGGTATAACGTTATACTGTATGACGTTATAACGTATTACGTTATATAGTGTAACGTTATAACATATTACTTTACATGGTATAACGTTATATAGTATGACGTTAAAGCGTATTACGTTATAACGTATTACGTTATATGGTATAACGTTATAACGTATTACGTCATATGGTATAACGTTATAACGTATTACGTTATATGGTATAACGTTAAAACGTATTACGTTATATGGTACATCGTTATATGGTATAACGATATATTGTATGACGTTACAACGTATTACGTTATATAGTGTAACGTTGTAACGTATTACGTTATATGGTATAACGTTATATGGTATAACGTTATTACGTATTACGTTACATGGTATATCGTTATGACGTATAACGTTATATGGTATAACATTATAACGTAACATCTTATATGGTATAACGTTATAACGTATTACGTTATATGGTATAACGTTATAACGTATTGCGTTATAATGGTATAACGTTATATTGTATGACGTTATAACGAATTACTTTATATAATGTAACGTTATAACGTATTACGCTATATGGTATGACGTTATAACGTATAACGTTATATGGTATAACGTTATAACGTATTACGTTATATGCTATAACGTTATAACGTATTACGTTATATGGTATCACGTTATAACGTATTGCGTTATATGGTATAACGATATATTGTATGACGTTATAACGTATTACGTTATATAGTGTAACGTTATAACGTATTACGATATATGGTATAACGTTATAACGTATTACGTTATATGGTATAACGTTATATGGTATGCCGTTATGACGTATTACGTTATATGGTATAACGTTATAACATATTACGTTATATGGTATGACGTTATAACGTATTACGTTATAAGGTATAACGTTATAACGTATTACGTTATATGGTACATCGTTATAGGGTATAACGTAATAACGTATTACGTTATAAGGTATAACGTTATAACCTATTACGTTATATGGTATGACGTTATAACGTATTACGTTATAAGGTATAACGTTATAACGTATTACGTTATATGGTACATCGTTATAGGGTATAACGTAATAACGTATTACGTTATAAGGTATAACGTTATAACCTATTACGTTATATGGTACAACGTTATATGGTATAACGTTATAACGTATTACGTTATATGGTATGACGTTATAACGTATTACGTTATATGGTACAAAGTTATAACGTATTGCGTTATATGGTATAACGCTATACTGTATGACGTTATAACGTATTACGTTATATAGTGTAACGTTATAACATATTACGTTACATGGTATAACGTTATATGGTATGACGTTAGAGCGTATTACGTTATAACGTATTACGTTATATGGTATAACGTTATAACGTATTACGTTATATGGTATAACGTTATAACGTATTACGTTATATGGTATGACGTTATAACGTATTACGTTATATGGTATAACGTTATACTGTATGACGTTATAACGTATTACGTTATATGGTATAACGTTATAACGTATTGCGTTATATAGTATAACGTTATATTGTATGACGTTATAACGTATTACGCTATATAGTGTAACGTTATAACATATTACGTTACATTGTATAACGTTATATAGTATGACGTTATAGCGTATTACGTTATAACGTATTACGTTATATGGTATATCGTTATAACGTATTACGTTATATGGTATAACGTTATAACGTATTACGTTATATGGTGTGACGTTATAACGTATTACGTTATATGGTATAACGTTATAACGTATTACGTTATATTGTATGACGTTATAACGTATTACGTTATATGGTATAACGTGATAACGTATTACGTTATATGGTATAACGTTATAACGTATTGCGCTATATGGTATAGCGTTATATTGTATGACATTATAACGTATTTCGTTATATGGTATGACGTTATAACGTATTACGTTATATGGTATAACGTTATAACGTATTGCGTTATATGGTATAACGTTATACTGTATGACGTTATAACGTATTACGTTATATACTGTAACGTTATAACGTATTGCGTTATATGGTATAACGTTATACTGTATGACGTTATAACGTATTACGTTATATAGTGTAACGTTATAACATATTACTTTACATGGTATAACGTTATATGGTATGACGTTATAGCGTATTACGTTATAACGTATTACGTTATATGGTATAACGTTATAACGTATTACGTTATATGGTATAACGTTATAACGTATTACGTTATATTGTATGACGTTATAACGTATTTCGTTATATGGTATGACGTTATAACGTATTTCGTTATATGGTATAACGTTATAACGTATTACGTTATATGGTATAACGTTATAACGTATTACGTTATATGGTATAACGTTATAACGTATTGCGTTATATAGTATAACGTTATATTGTATGACTTTATAACGTATTACGTTATGTAGTGTAACGTTATAACATATTACGTTACATGGTATAACGTTATATGGTATGACGTTATAGCGTATTACTTTATAACGTATTACGTTATATGGTATAACGTTATAACGTATTACGTTATATGGTATAACGTTATAACGTATTACGTTATATTGTATGACGTTATAACGTATTTCGTTATATGGTATGACGTTACAACGTATTACGTTATATGGTATAACGTTATAACGTATTACATTATTATGGTATAACGTTATAACGTATTACGTTATATGGTATAACGTTATAACGTATTACGTTATATGGTATAACGTTATAACGTATTGCGTTATATGGTATAACGTTATTCTGTATGACGTTATAACGTATTACGTTATATAGTGTAACGTTATAACATATTACTTTACATGGTATAACGTTATATAGTATGACGTTAAAGCGTATTACGTTATAACGTATTACGTTATATGGTATAACGTTATAACGTATTACGTCATATGGTATAACGTTATAACGTATTACGTTATATGGTATAACGTTATAACGTATTACGTTATAAGGTATAACGTTATAATCTATTACGTTATATGGTACAACGTTATATGGTATAACGTTATGACGTATTACGTTATATGGTATAACGTTATAACGTACTACGTTATATGGTATGACGTTATAACGTATTACGTTATAAGGTATAACGTTATATTGTATGACGTTATAACGTATTGCGTTAAATGGCATAACGTTATAACGTATTACGTTATATGGTACATCGTTATATGGTATAACGATATATTGTATGACGTTACAACGTATTACGTTATATAGTGTAACGTTGTAACGTATTACTTTACATGGTATAGCGTTATATGGTATGACGTTATAGCGTATTACGTTATAACGTATTACGTTATATGGTATAACGTTATAACGTATTACGTTATATGGTATAACGTTATAACGTATTTCGTTATATGGTATGACGTTACAACGTATTACGTTATATGGTATAACGTTATAACGTATTACATTATTATGGTATAACGTTATAACGTATTACGTTATATGGTATAACGTTATAACGCATTACGTTATATGGTATAACGTTATAACGTATTGCGTTATATAGTATAACGTTATATTGTATGACTTTATAACGTATTACGTTATATAGTGTAACGTTATAACATATTACGTTACATGGTATAACGTTATATGGTATGACGTTATAGCGTATTACGTTCTAACGTATTACGTTATATGGTATAACGTTATAACGTATTACGTTATATGGTATAACGTTATAACGTATTACGTTATATGGTATGACGTTATAACGTATTACGTTATATGGTATAACGTTATACTGTATGAAGTTATAACGTATTACGTTATATAGTGTAACGTTATAACATATTACTTTAGATGGTATAACGTTATATGGTATGACGTTATAGCGTATTACGTTATAACGTATTACGTTATAAGGTATAACGTTATAACGTATTACGTTATATGGTACATCGTTATATGGTATAACGTTATAACGTATTACGTTATAAGGTATAACGTTATAACCTATTACGTTATATGGTATAACGTTATATGGTATGACGTTATAACGTATTACGTTATAAGGTATAACGTTATATGGTATGACGTTATAACGTATTACGTTATATGGTATAACATTATAACGTATTACGTTATATGGTATGACGTTATAACGTATTACGTTATATGGTATAACGTTATAACGTATTACGTTATATTGTATGACGTTATAACGTATTTCGTTATATGGTATGACGTTATAACGTATTTCGTTATATGGTATAACGTTATAACGTATTACGTTATATGGTATAACGTTATAACGTATTACGTTATATGGTATAACGTTATAACGTATTGCGTTATATGATATAACGTTATATTGTATGACATTATAACGTATTTCGTTATATGGTATGACGTTATAACGTATTACGTTATATGGTATAACGTTATAACGTATTGCGTTATATGGTATAACGTTATACTGTATGACGTTATAACGTATTACGTTATATAGTGTAACGTTATAACGTATTGCGTTATATGGTATAACGTTATACTGTATGACGTTATAACGTATTACGTTATATAGTGTAACGTTATAACATATTACTTTACATGGTATAACGTTATATAGTATGACGTTAAAGCGTATTACGTTATAACGTATTACGTTATATGGTATAACGTTATAACGTATTACGTCATATGGTATAACGTTATAACGTATTACGTTATATGGTATAACGTTATAACGTATTACGTTATATGGTACATCGTTATATGGTATAACGATATATTGTATGACGTTACAACGTATTACGTTATATAGTGTAACGTTGTAACGTATTACGTTATATGGTATATCGTTATATGGTATAACGTTATTACGTATTACGTTACATGGTATATCGTTATGACGTATAACGTTATATGGTATAACATTATAACGTAACATCTTATATGGTATAACGTTATAACGTATTACGTTATATGGTATAACGTTATAACGTATTGCGTTATAATGGTATAACGTTATATTGTATGACGTTATAACGAATTACTTTATATAATGTAACGTTATAACGTATTACGCTATATGGTATGACGTTATAACGTATAACGTTATATGGTATAACGTTATAACGTATTACGTTATATGCTATAACGTTATAACGTATTACGTTATATGGTATCACGTTATAACGTATTGCGTTATATGGTATAACGATATATTGTATGACGTTATAACGTATTACGTTATATAGTGTAACGTTATAACGTATTACGATATATGGTATAATGTTATAACGTATTACGTTATATGGTATAACGTTATGACGTATTACGTTATATGGTATATCGTTATGACGTATTACGTTATATGGTATAACATTATAACTTATCACGTTATATGGTATAACGTTATAACGTATTAAGTTACATCGTATATCGTTATGACGTATAACGTTATATGGTATAACATTATAACGTATCACATTATATGATATAACGTTATAACGTATTTCGTTAATGGTATAACGTTATAACGTATTACGTTATATGCTATAACGTTATAACGTATTACGTTATATGGTATAACGTTATATGGTATGCCGTTATGACGTATTACGTTATATGGTATAACGTTATAACATATTACGTTATATGGTATGACGTTATAACGTATTACGTTATAAGGTATAACGTTATAACGTATTACGTTATATGGTACATCGTTATATGGTATAACGTAATAACGTATTACGTTATAAGGTATAACGTTATAACCTATTACGTTATATGGTACAACGTTATATGGTATAACGTTATAACGTATTACGTTATATGGTATGACGTTATAACGTATTACGTTATATCGTACAAAGTTATAACGTATTGCGTTATATGGTATAACGCTATACTGTATGACGTTATAACGTATTACGTTATATAGTGTAACGTTATAACATATTACGTTACATGGTATAACGTTATATGGTATGACGTTAGAGCGTATTACGTTATAACGTATTACGTTATATGGTATAACGTTATAACGTATTACGTTATGTGGTACTACGTTATAACGCGTTACATTATTTGGTATAACGTTATAACGTATTACTTTATATGGTATGAAGTTATAACGTATTACGTTATATTGTATATCGTTATGACGTATTACGTTATATGGTATAACGTTATAACGTATCACGTTATATGATATAACGTTATAACGTATTACGTTATATGATATAACGTTATAACGTATTACGTTATATGGTATAACGTGGTAACGTATTACGTTATATGGTATATCGTTATGACGTATTACGTTATATGGTATAACGTTATGACGTATTACGTTATATGGTATAACGCTATATGGTATAAAGTTATAACGTATTTCGTTATATGGTATTACTTTATAACGTGTTACGTTATATGGTTCAACGTTATATGGTATGAAGTTATAACGTATTACGCTATATGGTATAACGCTGTAACGTATTACGTTATATGGTATGACGTTGTAACGTATTGCGTTATATGGTATAACGTTATAACGTATTACGTTATATGGTATAACGTTATAACGTATTTCGTTATATGGTATAACGTCATAGGGTATAACGATATAACGTACAACGTTATAACGTATTACGTTATGTGGTACTACGTTATAACGCATTACATTATTTGGTACAACGTTATAACGTATTACGTAATATGGTATAACGTTATAACGTATTAGGTTATATGGTATTACGTTATAACGTATTACGTTATATGCTATAACGCTGTAACGTATTACGTTATATGGTATGACGTTATAACGTATTACGTTATGTGGTATAACGCTATAACGTATTACGTTACATGGAATAACGTTATATGGTATGACGCTATAACGTATTAGTTTATAAGGTATGACGTTATGACGTTATAACGTATAACATTATATGGTGTGACGTTGTAACGTATTACGTTATATTGTATAACGTTATAACGTATTACGTTATATGGTATAACGTTATATGGTATTGCTTTATGTGGTATAACGTCATATGGTATAACGCCATGACGCATTACATTATTTGGCGTAACGTTATAACGTATTACGTTATATGGTATAACGTTATAACGTATTACGTTATATGGTATAACGTTATATAGTATGACGTTATATGGTGTAACGTTATAACGTATTACGTTATATGGTATAAAGTTATAACGTATTACGTTATATGGTATAACGTTATAACGTATTACGTTATATGGTATATCTTTATGACGTATTACGTTATATGGCATAACGTTATAACGTATCACGTTATATGTTATAACGCTATAACGTATTACGTTATATCTTATAACGTTATATAGTATGACGTTATATGTTGTAACGTTATAACGTATTACGTTATATGGTATAACGTTATAACGTATTACGTTATATGGTATAACGTTATAACGTATTACGTTATATAGTGTAACGTTATAACGTATTACGGTATATGGTATAACGTTATAACGTATTACGTTATATGCTATATCGTTATGACGTATTACGTTATATGGTATAACGTTATATTGTATGACGTTATAACGTATTACGTTATATAATGTAACGTTATAACGTATGACGTTATAACGTATTACGTTATATGGTATATCGTTATAACGTATTGCGTTATATGGAATAACGTTATAACGTATTGCGTTATATGGTATAACGTTATATGGTATGACGTTATAACGTATTACGTTATAAGGTATAACGTTATAACGTATTATGTTATATGGTATAACGTTGTAACGTATTACGTTATATGGTACAACGTTATATGTTATGACGTTATAAGGTATTACGCTATATGGTATAACGCTGTAACGTATTACGTTATATGGTATGACGTTATAACGTATTACGTTATATGGTATAACGTTATAACGTATTACGTTATATTGTATATCGTTATGACGTATTACGTTATATGGTATAACGTTATAACGTATTACGTTATATAGTGTAACGTTATAACGTATTACGTTATATGGTATAACGTTATAACGTATTACGTTATATGGTATTACTTTATAACGTATTACGGTATATGGTATAACGTTATATGGTATAACGTTATAACGTATTACGTTATATGGTATAACGTCATATGGTATAACGATATAACGTACAACGTTATAACGTATTACGTTATGTGGTACTACGTTATAACGCATTACATTATTTGGTATAACGTTATAACGTATTACGTTATATGATATAACGTTATAACGTATTACGTTATATGGTATAACGTTGTAACGTATTACGTTATATGGTATATCGTTATGACGTATTACGTTATATGGTATAACGTTATGACGTATTACGTTATATGGTATAACGCTATATGGTATAAAGTTATAACGTATTTCGTTATATGGTATTACTTTATAACGTGTTACGTTATATGGTTCAACGTTATATGGTATGAAGTTATAACGTATTACGCTATATGGTATAACGCTGTAACGTATTACGTTATATGGTATGACGTTATAACGTATTACGTTATATGGTATAACGTTATAACGTATTACGTTATATGGTATAACGTTATAACGTATTTCGTTATATGGTATAACGTCATAGGGTATAACGATATAACGTACAACGTTATAACGTATTACGTTATGTGGTACTACGTTATAACGCATTACATTATTTGGTACAACGTTATAACGTATTACGTAATATGGTATAACGTTATAACGTATTAGGTTATATGGTATTACGTTATAACGTATTACGTTATATGCTATAACGCTGTAACGTATTACGTTATATGGCATAACGTTATAACGTATCACGTTATATGGTATAACGCTATAACGTATTACGTTATATCTTATAACGTTATATAGTATGACGTTATATGTTGTAACGTTATAACGTATTACGTTATATGGTATAACGTTATAACGTATTACGTTATATGGTATAACGTTATAACGTATTACGTTATGTAGTGTAACGTTATAACGTATTACGTTATATGGAATAACGTTATATGGTTTGACGTTATAACGTATTACTTTATAAGGTATATCGTTATGACGTATTACGTTACATGGTATAACGTTATAACGTATCACGTTATATGGTATAACGCTATAACGTATTACGTTATATCTTATAACGTTATATAGTATGACGTTATATGTTGTAACGTTATAACGTATTACGTTATGTGGTATAACGTTATAACGTATTACGTTACATGGTATAACGTTATAACGTATTACGTTATATAGTGTAACGTTATAACGTATTACGGTATATGGTATAACGTTATAACGTATTACGTTATATGCTATATCGTTATGACGTATTACGTTATATGGTATAACGTTATAACGTATCACGTTATATGGTATAACGTTATAACGTATTACGTTATATCTTATAACGTTATATAGTATGACGTTATATGTTGTAACGTTATAACGTATTACGATATATGGTATAACGTTATAACGTATTACGTTATACGGTATAACGTTATAACGTATTACGTTATGTAGTGTAACGTTATGACGTATTGCGTTATATGGTATAACGTTATATTGTATGACGTTATAACGTATTACGTTTTATGGTATAACGTTCTAACGTATTACGTTATATGATATAACGTTATAACGTATTACGTTATATAGTGTAACGTTATAACGTATTACGTTATATGTTGTAACGTTATAACGTATTACGTTATATGGTATAACGTTATAACGTATTACGTTATATGGTATAACGTTATAACGTATTACGTTATATCTTATAACGTTATATAGTATGACGTTATATGTTGTAACGTTATAACGTATTACGATATATGGTATAACGTTATAACGTATTACGTTATACGGTATAACGTTATAACGTATTACGTTATGTAGTGTAACGTTATGACGTATTGCGTTATATGGTATAACGTTATATTGTATGACGTTATAACGTATTACGTTTTATGGTATAACGTTCTAACGTATTACGTTATATGATATAACGTTATAACGTATTACGTTATATAGTGTAACGTTATAACGTATTACGTTATATGTTGTAACGTTATAACGTATTACGTTATATGGTATAACGTTATAACGTATTACGTTATATGGTATAACGTTATAACGTATTACGTTATACAGTGTAACGTTATAGCGTATTACGTTATATGGTATAGCGTTATGACGTATTACGTTATATAGTGTAACGTTATGACGTATTGCGTTATATGGTATAAGGTTATATTGTATGACGTTATAACGTATTACGTTATAACGTATTATGTTATATGGTATAACGTTATCACGTATTACGTTATATGGTACAACGTTATAAGGTATTACGTTATATGGTACAACGTTATATGTTATGACGTTATAACATATTATGTTAAAAGGTGTAACGTTATATGGTATGACGTTATAACGTATTACGTTATATTGTATATCGTTATGACGTATTACGTTATATGGTATAACGTTATAACGTATCACGTTATATGATATAACGTTATAACGTATTACGTTATATGATATAACGTTATAACGGATTACGTTATATGGTATAACGTTGTAACGTATTACGGTATATGGTATAACGTTATAACGTATTACGTTATATGCTATATCGTTATGACGTATTACGTTATATGGTATAACGTTATAACGTATCACGTTATATGGTATAACGTTATAACGTATTACGTTATATCTTATAACGTTATATAGTATGACGTTATATGTTGTAACGTTATAACGTATTACGATATATGGTATAACGTTATAACGTATTACGTTATACGGTATAACGTTATAACGTATTACGTTATGTAGTGTAACGTTATGACGTATTGCGTTATATGGTATAACGTTATATTGTATGACGTTATAACGTATTACGTTTTATGGTATAACGTTCTAACGTATTACGTTATATGATATAACGTTATAACGTATTACGTTATATAGTGTAACGTTATAACGTATTACGTTATATGTTGTAACGTTATAACGTATTACGTTATATGGTATAACGTTATAACGTATTACGTTATATGGTATAACGTTATAACGTATTACGTTATATCTTATAACGTTATATAGTATGACGTTATATGTTGTAACGTTATAACGTATTACGATATATGGTATAACGTTATAACGTATTACGTTATACGGTATAACGTTATAACGTATTACGTTATGTAGTGTAACGTTATGACGTATTGCGTTATATGGTATAACGTTATATTGTATGACGTTATAACGTATTACGTTTTATGGTATAACGTTCTAACGTATTACGTTATATGATATAACGTTATAACGTATTACGTTATATAGTGTAACGTTATAACGTATTACGTTATATGTTGTAACGTTATAACGTATTACGTTATATGGTATAACGTTATAACGTATTACGTTATATGGTATAACGTTATAACGTATTACGTTATACAGTGTAACGTTATAGCGTATTACGTTATATGGTATAGCGTTATGACGTATTACGTTATATAGTGTAACGTTATGACGTATTGCGTTATATGGTATAAGGTTATATTGTATGACGTTATAACGTATTACGTTATAACGTATTATGTTATATGGTATAACGTTATCACGTATTACGTTATATGGTACAAGGTTATAAGGTATTACGTTATATGGTACAACGTTATATGTTATGACGTTATAACATATTATGTTAAAAGGTGTAACGTTATATGGTATGACGTTATAACGTATTACGTTATATTGTATATCGTTATGACGTATTACGTTATATGGTATAACGTTATAACGTATCACGTTATATGATATAACGTTATAACGTATTACGTTATATGATATAACGTTATAACGGATTACGTTATATGGTATAACGTTGTAACGTATTACGTTATATGGTATAACGTTGTAACGTATTACGTTATATGGTATTACGTTATAACGTATTACGTTATATGCTATAACGTTATATTGAATGACGTTATAACGTATTACGTTATATGGTATAACGTTATAACTTATTACGTTATATGGTATAACGTTATATTGTATGACGTTATAACGTATTACGTTATATGGTATAACGTTATAACTTATTACGTTATATGGTATGACGTTATAACATATTACGTTATATGGTATAACGCTGTAACGTATTACAATATTTGGTATAACGTTGTAACGTATTACGTAATATGGTATAACGTTATAACGTATTACGTTATATGGTATAAAGTTATAACGTATTACGTTATATGGTATAACGTTATAACGTATTACGTTACATGGTATGACGTTATAACATATTACGTTATATGGTATAACGCTGTAACGTATTACATTATTTGGTATAACGTTGTAACGTATTACGTAATATGGTATAACGTTATAACGTATTTCGTTATATGGTATAACGTTATAACGTATTACGTTATATTGTATATCGTTATGACGTATTACGTTATATGGTATAACGTTATAACGTATCACGTTATATGATATAACGTTATAACGTATTACGTTATATGATATAACGTTATAACGTATTACGTTATATGGTATATCGTTGTAACGTATTACGTTGTATGGTATTATGTTATAACGTATTACGTTATATGGTATAACGTTATATTGTATGACGTTATAACGTATTACGTTATATGGTATATCGTTGTAACGTATTACGTTGTATGGTATTACGTTATAACGTATAACGTTATATGGTATAACGTTGTAACGTATTACGTTATATGGTATTACGTTATAACGTATTACGTTATATGGTATAACGTGATAACGAATTACATTATATGGTGTAACGTTATAACGTATTACGTTATGTGGTATAGCGTTATGACGTATTACGTTATATAGTGTAACGTTATGACGTATTGCGTTATATGGTAAAACGTTATATTGTATGACGTTATAACGTATTATGTTATATGGTATAACGTTATCACGTATTACGTTATATGGTACAACGTTATAAGGTATTACGTTATATGGTACAACGTTATATGTTATGACGTTATAACGTATTATGTTAAAAGGTATAACGTTATATGGTATGAAGTTATAACGTATTACGTTATATGGTATAACGTTATATTGTATGACGTTATAACGTATTACGTTATATGGTATAACGTTATAACATATTACGTTATATGGTATAACGTTGTAACGGATTACGTTATATGGTATTACGTTATAACGTATTACATTATATGGTGTAACGTTATAACGTATTACGTTACATGGTACTACGTTATAACGTATTACGTTATATGGTATATCGTTATAACGTCATACGTTATGTGATATAACGTTATAACGTATTACGTTATATGTTATGACGTTATAACGTATTATGTTAAAAGGTATAACGTTATATGGTATGAAGTTATAACGTATTACGTTATATGATATAACGTTATAACGTATCACGTTATATGTTATAACGCTATAACGTATTACGTTATATCTTATAACTTTATATAGTATGACGTTATATGGTGTAACGCTAGAACGTATTACGTTATAGGGTATAACGTTATAACGTATTACGTTATATGTTATATCGTTATGACGTATTACGTTATATAGTGTAACGTTATAACGTATTGCGTTATATGATATAACGTTATATTGTATGACGTTATAACGTTATAACGTGTTACGTTATATGGTACAACGTTATAACGTATTACCTTATATGGTACAACGTTATACGTTATGACGTTATAAGGTATTACGCTATATGGTATATCGTTATGACGTATTACGTTATATGGTATATCGTTATGACGTATTACGTTATATGTTGTGACGTTATAACGTATTATGTTAAAAGGTATAACGTTATATGGTATGAAGTTATAACGTATTACGTTATATGGTATAACGTTATAACGTATTACGTTATATGGTATAACGTTATAACGTATTACGTTATATAGTGTAACGTTATAACGTATTACGTTATATGGTATGTCGTTATAACGTATTACGTTGTATTATATATCGTTATGACGTATTACGTTATATGTTATAACGCTATAACGTATTACGTTATATCTTATAACGTTATATAGTATGACGTTATATGGTGTAAGGCTAAAACGTATTACGTTATAGGGTATAACGTTATAACGTATTACGTTATATGTTATATCGTTATGACGTATTACGTTATAAGGTACAACGTTATAACGTATTACGTTATATGGTACAACGTTATACGTTATGACGTTATAAGGTATTACGCTATATGGTATATCGTTATGACGTATTACGTTATATGGTATATCGTTATGACGTATTACGTTATATGTTGTGACGTTATAACGTATTATGTTAAAAGGTATTACGTAATATGGTATATCGTTATGACGTATCACGTTATATGGTATAACGTTATAACGTATTGTGTAATATGGTATATCGTTATGACGTATTACGTTATATGGTATATCGTTATAACGTATCACGTTATATGGTATAACGTTATATGGTATGACGTTATAACGTATTACGTTATACGGTATAACGTTATAACGTATCGCGTTATATGGTATATCGTTATAACGTATCACGTTATATGATATAACGCTATAACATATTACGTTATATGGTATGACGTTATAACGTTTTTCGTTATATGGTATAACGTTATAACGTATTACGTTATATGGTATGACGTTATAACGTATTTCGTTATATGCTATAACGTTATATCGTATTACGTTATATGGTATAACGTTATAACGTATTACGTTATATGGTATAACGTTATATGGTATAACGTTATAACGTATTACGTTATATGGTATAACGTTATAACATATTACGTTATATGGTATAACGTTATAACGTATTACGTTATATGGTATAACGTAATAACATATTACGTTATATGGTATGACGTTATAACGTTTTTCGTTATATGGTATAACGTTATAACGTATTACGTTATATGGTATAACGTTATAACGTGTTGCGTTATATGGTATAACGATATATTGTATGACGTTATAACGTATTACGTTATATAGTGTAACGTTATAACGTATTACGTTATATGGTATAACGTTATATGGTATAACGTTATAACGTATTACGTTACATGGTATATCGTTATGACGTAAACGTTATATGGAATAACATTATAACGTATCACGTTATATGGTATAACGTTATAACGTATTACGTTATATGGTATAACGTTATAACGTATTGCGTTATATGGTATAACGTTATATTTTATGACGTTATAACGTATAACGTTATATAGTGTAACGTTATAACGTATTACGTTATAAGGTATAACGTTATAACATATTACGTTATATGGTACAACGTTATATGGTATAACGTTATAACGTATTACGTTATAAGGTATAACGTTATAACGTATTACGGTATATGGTACAACGTTATATGGTATAACGTTATATGGTATAACGTTATAACGTATTACGTTATAGGGTATAACGTTATAACGTATTACGTTATATGGTACAACGTTATATGGTATAACGTTATATGGTATGACGTTATAACGTATTACGTTATAAGGTATAACGTTATATGGTATGGCGTTATAACGTATTACGTTATATGGTATAACGTTATAACGTATTACGTTATAAGGTATAACGTTATAACGTATTACGTTATATGGTACAACGTTATATGGTATAAGGTTGTAACGTATTACGTTATAAGGTATAACGTTATAACGTATTACGTTATAAGGTATAACGTTATATGGTGTGACGTTATAACGTATTACGTTATATGGTATAACGTTATAACGTATTACGTTATAAGGTATAACGTTATAACGTATTACGTTATATGGTATATTGTTATGACGTATTACGTTATATGGTATAACATTATAACGTATCACCTTATTTGGTATAACGTTATAACGTATTGCGTAATATGGTATATCGTTATGACGTATTACGTTATATGGTATAACGTTATAACGTATCACGTTATATGGTATAACGTTATATGGTATGACGTTATAACGTATTACGTTATTAGGTATAACGTTATAACGTGTTGCGTCATATGGTATAACGATATATTGTATGACGTTATAACGTATTACGTTATATAGTGTAACGTTATAACGTATTACGTTATATGGTACAACGTTATATGGTATAACGTTATAACGTATTACGTTATTAGGTATAACGTTATATGGTATATCGTTATGACGTATTACGTTATAAGGTATAACATTATAACGTATCACCTTATTTGGTATAACGTTATAACGTATTGCGTAATATGGTATATCGTTATGACGTATTACGTTATATGGTATAACGTTATAACGTATTGCGTTATATGGTATAACGTTATAGCGTATTACGTTATAAGGTATAACGTTATAACGTATTACGTTATACGGTACATCGTTATATGGTATAACGTTATAACGTATTACGTTATATGGTATAACGTTATAACGTATTCCGTTATAAGGTATAACGTTATAACGTATTGCGTTATATGGTATAACGTTATAACGTATTACGTTATAAGGTATAACGTTATAACGTATTACGTTATATGGTATATCGTTATGACGTATTACGTTAGATGGTATAACATTATAACGTATCACCTTATTTGATATAACGTTATAACGTATTGCGTTATATGGTATGACGTTATAACGTATTACGTTATATGGTGTAACGTTATAACCTATTACGTTATATGGTACAACGTTATATGGTATAACGTTATATCGTATTACGTTATATGGTATAACGTTATGACGTGTTGCGTCATATGGTATAACGATATACTGTATGACGTTATAACGTATTACGTTATATGGTATAACGTTATATGGTATAACGTTATAATGTATTACGTCACATGGTATATCGTTATGACGTATAACGTTATATGGTATAACATTATAACGTATCACGTTATATGGTATAACGTTATAACGTATTACGTTATATGGTATAACGTTATAACGTATTGCGTTATATGGTATAACGTTATGACGTGTTGCGTCATATGGTATAACGATATATTGTATGATGTTATAACGTATTACGTTATATAGTGTAACGTTATAACCTATTACGTTATATGGTACAACGTTATATGGTATAACGTTATAACGTATTACGTTATATGGTATGACGTTATAACGTATTACGTTATAACGTATTACGTTATATGGTATAACGTTATAACGTATTACGTTATATGGTATAACGTTATAACGTATTGCGTTATATGGTACAACGTTATAACGTATTACGCTATATGGTATATCGTTATGACGTATTACATTATATGGTATAACATTATAACGTATCACGTTATATGGTATGACGTTATAACGTATTTCGTTATATGGTATAACGTTATAACGTATTACGTTATATGGTATAACTTTATAATGTATTACGTTATATGGTATAACGTTATAACGTATTACGTTATATGGTATATCGTTATGACGTATTACATTATATGGTATAACATTATAACGTATCACGTTATAACTTATTACGTTATATGGTATAACGTTATAACGTATTACGTTATATGGTATGACGTTATAACGTATTACGTTATAACGTATTACGTTATATGGTATAACGTTATAACGTATTACGTTATATGGTATAACGTTATAACGTGTTGCGTTATATGGTATAACGATATATTGTATGACGTTATAACGTATTACGTTATATAGTGTAACGTTATAACGTATTACGTTATATGGTATAACGTTATATGGTATAACGTTATAACGTATTACGTTGCATGGTATATCGTTATGACGTAAACGTTATATGGAATAACATAATAACGTATCACGTTATATGGTATAACGTTATAACGTATTACGTTATATGGTATAACGTTATAACGTATTACGTTATAAGGTATAACGTTATAACGTATTACGGTATATGGTACAACGTTATATGGTATAACGTTATATGGTATAACGTTATAACGTATTACGTTATAGGGTATAACGTTATAACGTATTACGTTATATGGTACAACGTTATATGGTATAACGTTATATGGTATGACGTTATAACGTATTACGTTATAAGGTATAACGTTATATGGTATGGCGTTATAACGTATTACGTTATATGGTATAACGTTATAACGTATTACGTTATAAGGTATAACGTTATAACGTATTACGTTATATGGTACAACGTTATATGGTATAAGGTTGTAACGTATTACGTTATAAGGTATAACGTTATAACGTATTACGTTATAAGGTATAACGTTATATGGTGTGACGTTATAACGTATTACGTTATATGGTATAACGTTATAACGTATTACGTTATAAGGTATAACGTTATAACGTATTACGTTATATGGTATATTGTTATGACGTATTACGTTATATGGTATAACATTATAACGTATCACCTTATTTGGTATAACGTTATAACGTATTGCGTAATATGGTATATCGTTATGACGTATTACGTTATATGGTATAACGTTATAACGTATCACGTTATATGGTATAACGTTATATGGTATGACGTTATAACGTATTACGTTATTAGGTATAACGTTATAACGTGTTGCGTCATATGGTATAACGATATATTGTATGACGTTATAACGTATTACGTTATATAGTGTAACGTTATAACGTATTACGTTATATGGTACAACGTTATATGGTATAACGTTATAACGTATTACGTTATTAGGTATAACGTTATATGGTATATCGTTATGACGTATTACGTTATAAGGTATAACATTATAACGTATCACCTTATTTGGTATAACGTTATAACGTATTGCGTAATATGGTATATCGTTATGACGTATTACGTTATATGGTATAACGTTATAACGTATTGCGTTATATGGTATAACGTTATAGCGTATTACGTTATAAGGTATAACGTTATAACGTATTACGTTATACGGTACATCGTTATATGGTATAACGTTATAACGTATTGCGTTATATGGTATAACGTTATAACGTATTCCGTTATAAGGTATAACGTTATAACGTATTGCGTTATATGGTATAACGTTATAACGTATTACGTTATAAGGTATAACGTTATAACGTATTACGTTATATGGTATATCGTTATGACGTATTACGTTAGATGGTATAACATTATAACGTATCACCTTATTTGATATAACGTTATAACGTATTGCGTTATATGGTATGACGTTATAACGTATTACGTTATATGGTGTAACGTTATAACCTATTACGTTATATGGTACAACGTTATATGGTATAACGTTATAACGTATTACGTTATATGGTATAACGTTATGACGTGTTGCGTCATATGGTATAACGATATACTGTATGACGTTATAACGTATTACGTTATATGGTATAACGTTATATGGTATAACGTTATAATGTATTACGTCACATGGTATATCGTTATGACGTATAACGTTATATGGTATAACATTATAACGTATCACGTTATATGGTATAACGTTATAACGTATTACGTTATATGGTATAACGTTATAACGTATTGCGATATATGGTATAACGTTATGACGTGTTGCGTCATATGGTATAACGATATATTGTATGATGTTATAACGTATTACGTTATATAGTGTAACGTTATAACCTATTACGTTATATGGTACAACGTTATATGGTATAACGTTATAACGTATTACGTTATATGGTATGACGTTATAACGTATTACGTTATAACGTATTACGTTATATGGTATAACGTTATAACGTATTACGTTATATGGTATAACGTTATAACGTATTGCGTTATATGGTACAACGTTATAACGTATTACGCTATATGGTATATCGTTATGACGTATTACATTATATGGTATAACATTATAACGTATCACGTTATATGGTATGACGTTATAACGTATTTCGTTATATGGTATAACGTTATAACGTATTACGTTATATGGTATAACTTTATAATGTATTACGTTATATGGTATAACGTTATAACGTATTACGTTATATGGTATATCGTTATGACGTATTACATTATATGGTATAACATTATAACGTATCACGTTATAACTTATTACGTTATATGGTATAACGTTATAACGTATTACGTTATATGGTATGACGTTATAACGTATTACGTTATAACGTATTACGTTATATGGTATAACGTTATAACGTATTACGTTATATGGTATAACGTTATAACGTGTTGCGTTATATGGTATAACGATATATTGTATGACGTTATAACGTATTACGTTATATAGTGTAACGTTATAACGTATTACGTTATATGGTATAACGTTATAAGGTATAACGTTATAACGTATTACGTTGCATGGTATATCGTTATGACGTAAACGTTATATGGAATAACATAATAACGTATCACGTTATATGGTATAACGTTATAACGTATTACGTTATATGGTATAACGTTATAACGTATTACGTTATATGGTATAACGTTATAACGTATTGCGTTATATGGTACAACGTTATAACGTATTACGCTATATGGTATATCGTTATGACGTATTACATTATATGGTATAACATTATAACGTATCACGTTATATGGTATGACGTTATAACGTATTTCGTTATATGGTATAACGTTATAACGTATTACGTTATATGGTATAACTTTATAACGTATTGCGTTATATGGTATAACGTTATAACGTATTACGTTATATGGTATATCGTTATGACGTATTACATTATATGGTATAACATTATAACGTATCACGTTACATGGTACATCGCTTTATGGTATAACGTTATAACGTATTACGTTATATGGTATAACGTTATAACGTATTACGTTATATGGTATAACGTTATGACGTGTTGCGTCATATGGTATAACGATATATTGTATGACGTTATAACGTATTACGTTATATAGTGTAACGTTATAACCTATTACGTTATATGGTACAACGTTATATGGTATAACGTTATAACGTATTACGTTATATGGTATAACGTTATAACGTATTACGTTATATTGTATATCGTTATGACGTATTACGTTATATGGTATAACGTTATATGGTATAAGGTTGTAACGTATTACGTTATAAGGTATAACGTTATAACGTATTACGTTATAAGGTATAACGTTATATGGTATGACGTTATAACGTATTACGTTATATGGTATAACGTTATAACGTATTACGTTATAAGGTATAACGTTATAACGTATTACGTTATATGGTATATTGTTATGACGTATTACGTTATATGGTATAACATTATAACGTATCACCTTATTTGGTATAACGTTATAACGTATTGCGTAATATGGTATATCGTTATGACGTATTACGTTATATGGTATAACGTTATAACGTATCACGTTATATGGTATAACGTTATATGGTATTACGTTATAACGTATTACGTTATTAGGTATAACGTTATAACGTGTTGCGTCATATGGTATAACGATATATTGTATGACGTTATAACGTATTACGTTATATAGTGTAACGTTATAACGTATTACGTTATATGGTACAACGTTATATGGTATAACGTTATAACGTATTACGTTATTAGGTATAACGTTATATGGTATATCGTTATGACGTATTACGTTATAAGGTATAACATTATAACGTATCACATTATTTGGTATAACGTTATAACGTATTGCGTAATATGGTATATCGTTATGACGTATTACGTTATATGGTATAACGTTATAACGTATTGCGTTATATGGTATAACGTTATAGCGTATTACGTTATAAGGTATAACGTTATAACGTATTACGTTATATGGTACATCGTTATATGGTATAACGTTATAACGTATTACGTTATATGGTATAACGTTATAACGTATTCCGTTATAAGGTATAACGTTATAACGTATTGCGTTATATGGTATAACGTTATAACGTATTACGTTATAAGGTATAACGTTATAACGTATTACGTTATATGGTATATCGTTATGACGTATTACGTTAGATGGTATAACATTATAACGTATCACCTTATTTGATATAACGTTATAACGTATTGCGTTATATGGTGTAACGTTATAACCTATTACGTTATATGGTACAACGTTATATGGTATAACGTTATAACGTATTACGTTATATGGTATAACGTTATGACGTGTTGCGTCATATGGTATAACGATATACTGTATGACGTTATAACGTATTACGTTATATGGTATAACGTTATATGGTATAACGTTATAACGTATTACGTTATATGGTATAACGTTATAACGTATTGCGTTATATGGTACAACGTTATAACGTATTACGCTATATGGTATATCGTTATGACGTATTACATTATATGGTATAACATTATAACGTATCACGTTATATGGTATGACGTTATAACGTATTTCGTTATATGGTATAACGTTATAACGTATTACGTTATATGGTATAACTTTATAACGTATTACGTTATATGGTATAACGTTATAACGTATTACGTTATATGGTATATCGTTATGACGTATTACATTATATGGTATAACATTATAACGTATCACGTTATAACTTATTACGTTATATGGTATAACGTTATAACGTATTACGTTATATGGTATGACGTTATAACGTATTACGTTATAACGTATTACGTTATATGGTATAACGTTATAACGTATTACGTTATATGGTATAACGTTATAACGTGTTGCGTTATATGGTATAACGATATATTGTATGACGTTATAACGTATTACGTTATATAGTGTAACGTTATAACGTATTACGTTATATGGTATAACGTTATATGGTATAACGTTATAACGTATTACGTTGCATGGTATATCGTTATGACGTAAACGTTATATGGAATAACATAATAACGTATCACGTTATATGGTATAACGTTATAACGTATTACGTTATATGGTATAACGTTATAACGTATTGCGTTATATGGTATAACGTTATATTTTATGACGTTATAACGTATTACGTTATATAGTGTAACGTTATAACGTATTACGTTATAATGTATAACGTTATAACGTATTACGTTATATGGTACATCGTTATATGGTATAACGTTATATGGTATAACGTTATAACGTATTACGTTATAGGGTATAACGTTATATGGTATGACGTTATAACGTATTACGTTATATTGTATAACGTTATATGGTATGACGTTATAACGTATTACGTTATATGGTATAACGTTATATGGGATGACGTTATAACGTATTACGTTATATGGTATGACGTTATAACGTATTACGTTATAACGTATTACGTTATATGGTATAACGTTATAACGTATTACGTTATATGGTATAACGTTATAACGTATTGCGTTATATGGTACAACGTTATAACGTATTACGCTATATGGTATATCGTTATGACGTATTACATTATATGGTATAACATTATAACGTATCACGTTATATGGTATGACGTTATAACGTATTTCGTTATATGGTATAACGTTATAACGTATTACGTTATATGGTATAACTTTATAACGTATTGCGTTATATGGTATAACGTTATAACGTATTACGTTATATGGTATATCGTTATGACGTATTACATTATATGGTATAACATTATAACGTATCACGTTACATGGTACATCGCTTTATGGTATAACGTTATAACGTATTACGTTATATGGTATAACGTTATAACGTATTACGTTATATGGTATAACGTTATGACGTGTTGCGTCATATGGTATAACGATATATTGTATGACGTTATAACGTATTACGTTATATAGTGTAACGTTATAACCTATTACGTTATATGGTACAACGTTATATGGTATAACGTTATAACGTATTACGTTATATGGTATAACGTTATAACGTATTACGTTATATTGTATATCGTTATGACGTATTACGTTATATGGTATAACGTTATATGGTATAAGGTTGTAACGTATTACGTTATAAGGTATAACGTTATAACGTATTACGTTATAAGGTATAACGTTATATGGTATGACGTTATAACGTATTACGTTATATGGTATAACGTTATAACGTATTGCGTAATATGGTATATCGTTATGACGTATTACGTTATATGGTATGACGTTATAACGTATTACGTTATTAGGTATAACGTTATAACGTGTTGCGTCATATGGTATAACGATTTATTGTATGACGTTATAACGTATTACGTTATATAGTGTATCGTTATAACGTATTACGTTATATGGTACAACGTTATATGGTATAACGTTATAACGTATTACGTTATTAGGTATAACGTTATATGGTATATCGTTATGACGTATTACGTTATAAGGTATAACATTATAACGTATCACATTATTTGGTATAACGTTATAACGTATTGCGTAATATGGTATATCGTTATGACGTATTACGTTATATGGTATAACGTTATAACGTATTGCGTTATATGGTATAACGTTATAGCGTATTACGTTATAAGGTATAACGTTATAACGTATTACGTTATATGGTACATCGTTATATGGTATAACGTTATAACGTATTACGTTATATGGTATAACGTTATAACGTATTCCGTTATAAGGTATAACGTTATAACGTATTGCGTTATATGGTATAACGTTATAACGTATTACGTTATAAGGTATAACGTTATAACGTATTACGTTATATGGTATATCGTTATGACGTATTACGTTAGATGGTATAACATTATAACGTATCACCTTATTTGATATAACGTTATAACGTATTGCGTTATATGGTATGACGTTATAACGTATTACGTTATATGGTATAACGTTATATGGTATAACGTTATAATGTATTACGTCACATGGTATATCGTTATGACGTATAACGTTATATGGTATAACATTATAACGTATCACGTTATATGGTATAACGTTATAACGTATTACGTTATATGGTATAACGTTATAACGTATTGCGTTATATGGTATAATGTTATAACGTATTACGTTATAAGGTATAACGTTACAACGTATTACGTTACATGGTACATCGCTTTATGGTATAACGTTATAACGTATTACGTTATATGGTATAACGTTATAACGTATTACGTTATATGGTATAACGTTATGACGTGTTGCGTCATATGGTATAACGATATATTGTATGACGTTATAACGTATTACGTTATATAGTGTAACGTTATAACCTATTACGTTATATGGTACAACGTTATATGGTATAACGTTATAACGTATTACGTTATATGGTATGACGTTATAACGTATTACGTTATAACGTATTACGTTATATGGTATAACGTTATAACGTATTACGTTATATGGTATAACGTTATAACGTATTGCGTTATATGGTACAACGTTATAACGTATTACGCTATATGGTATATCGTTATGACGTATTACATTATATGGTATAACATTATAACGTATCACGTTATATGGTATGACGTTATAACGTATTTCGTTATATGGTATAACGTTATAACGTATTACGTTATATGGTATAACTTTATAACGTATTACGTTATATGGTATAACGTTATAACGTATTACGTTATATGGTATATCGTTATGACGTATTACATTATATGGTATAACATTATAACGTATCACGTTATAACTTATTACGTTATATGGTATAACGTTATAACGTATTACGTTATATGGTATGACGTTATAACGTATTACGTTATAACGTATTACGTTATATGGTATAACGTTATAACGTATTACGTTATATGGTATAACGTTATAACGTGTTGCGTTATATGGTATAACGATATATTGTATGACGTTATAACGTATTACGTTATATAGTGTAACGTTATAACGTATTACGTTATATGGTATAACGTTATATGGTATAACGTTATAACGTATTACGTTGCATGGTATATCGTTATGACGTAAACGTTATATGGAATAACATAATAACGTATCACGTTATATGGTATAACGTTATAACGTATTACGTTATATGGTATAACGTTATAACGTATTGCGTTATATGGTATAACGTTATATTTTATGACGTTATAACGTATTACGTTATATAGTGTAACGTTATAACGTATTACGTTATAATGTATAACGTTATAACGTATTACGTTATATGGTACATCGTTATATGGTATAACGTTATATGGTATAACGTTATAACGTATTACGTTATAGGGTATAACGTTATATGGTATGACGTTATAACGTATTACGTTATATTGTATAACGTTATATGGTATGACGTTATAACGTATTACGTTATATGGTATGACGTTATAACGTATTACGTTATAACGTATTACGTTATATGGTATAACGTTATAACGTATTACGTTATATGGTATAACGTTATAACGTATTGCGTTATATGGTACAACGTTATAACGTATTACGCTATATGGTATATCGTTATGACGTATTACATTATATGGTATAACATTATAACGTATCACGTTATATGGTATGACGTTATAACGTATTTCGTTATATGGTATAACGTTATAACGTATTACGTTATATGGTATAACTTTATAACGTATTGCGTTATATGGTATAACGTTATAACGTATTACGTTATATGGTATATCGTTATGACGTATTACATTATATGGTATAACATTATAACGTATCACGTTACATGGTACATCGCTTTATGGTATAACGTTATAACGTATTACGTTATATGGTATAACGTTATAACGTATTACGTTATATGGTATAACGTTATGACGTGTTGCGTCATATGGTATAACGATATATTGTATGACGTTATAACGTATTACGTTATATAGTGTAACGTTATAACCTATTACGTTATATGGTACAACGTTATATGGTATAACGTTATAACGTATTACGTTATATGGTATAACGTTATAACGTATTACGTTATATTGTATATCGTTATGACGTATTACGTTATATGGTATAACGTTATATGGTATAAGGTTGTAACGTATTACGTTATAAGGTATAACGTTATAACGTATTACGTTATAAGGTATAACGTTATATGGTATGACGTTATAACGTATTACGTTATATGGTATAACGTTATAACGTATTACGTTATAAGGTATAACGTTATAACGTATTACGTTATATGGTATATTGTTATGACGTATTACGTTATATGGTATAACATTATAACGTATCACCTTATTTGGTATAACGTTATAACGTATTGCGTAATATGGTATATCGTTATGACGTATTACGTTATATGGTATAACGTTATAACGTATCACGTTATATGGTATAACGTTATATGGTATGACGTTATAACGTATTACGTTATTAGGTATAACGTTATAACGTGTTGCGTCATATGGTATAACGATATATTGTATGACGTTATAACGTATTACGTTATATAGTGTAACGTTATAACGTATTACGTTATATGGTACAACGTTATATGGTATAACGTTATAACGTATTACGTTATTAGGTATAACGTTATATGGTATATCGTTATGACGTATTACGTTATAAGGTATAACATTATAACGTATCACATTATTTGGTATAACGTTATAACGTATTGCGTAATATGGTATATCGTTATGACGTATTACGTTATATGGTATAACGTTATAACGTATTGCGTTATATGGTATAACGTTATAGCGTATTACGTTATAAGGTATAACGTTATAACGTATTACGTTATATGGTACATCGTTATATGGTATAACGTTATAACGTATTACGTTATATGGTATAACGTTATAACGTATTCCGTTATAAGGTATAACGTTATAACGTATTGCGTTATATGGTATAACGTTATAACGTATTACGTTATAAGGTATAACGTTATAACGTATTACGTTATATGGTATATCGTTATGACGTATTACGTTAGATGGTATAACATTATAACGTATCACCTTATTTGATATAACGTTATAACGTATTGCGTTATATGGTATGACGTTATAACGTATTACGTTATATGGTGTAACGTTATAACCTATTACGTTATATGGTACAACGTTATATGGTATAACGTTATAACGTATTACGTTATATGGTATAACGTTATGACGTGTTGCGTCATATGGTATAACGATATACTGTATGACGTTATAACGTATTACGTTATATGGTACAACGTTATATGGTATAACGTTATAATGTATTACGTCACATGGTATATCGTTATGACGTATAACGTTATATGGTATAACATTATAACGTATCACGTTATATGGTATAACGTTATAACGTATTACGTTATATGGTATAACGTTATAACGTATTGCGTTATATGGTATAATGTTATAACGTATTACGTTATAAGGTATAACGTTACAACGTATTACGTTACATGGTACATCGCTTTATGGTATAACGTTATAACGTATTACGTTATATGGTATAACGTTATAACGTATTACGTTATATGGTATAACGTTATGACGTGTTGCGTCATATGGTATAACGATATATTGTATGACGTTATAACGTATTACGTTATATAGTGTAACGTTATAACCTATTACGTTATATGGTACAACGTTATATGGTATAACGTTATAACGTATTACGTTATATGGTATGACGTTATAACGTATTACGTTATAACGTATTACGTTATATGGTATAACGTTATAACGTATTACGTTATATGGTATAACGTTATAACGTATTGCGTTATATGGTACAACGTTATAACGTATTACGCTATATGGTATATCGTTATGACGTATTACATTATATGGTATAACATTATAACGTATCACGTTATATGGTATGACGTTATAACGTATTTCGTTATATGGTATAACGTTATAACGTATTACGTTATATGGTATAACTTTATAACGTATTACGTTATATGGTATAACGTTATAACGTATTACGTTATATGGTATATCGTTATGACGTATTACATTATATGGTATAACATTATAACGTATCACGTTATAACTTATTACGTTATATGGTATAACGTTATAACGTATTACGTTATATGGTATGACGTTATAACGTATTACGTTATAACGTATTACGTTATATGGTATAACGTTATAACGTATTACGTTATATGGTATAACGTTATAACGTGTTGCGTTATATGGTATAACGATATATTGTATGACGTTATAACGTATTACGTTATATAGTGTAACGTTATAACGTATTACGTTATATGGTATAACGTTATATGGTATAACGTTATAACGTATTACGTTGCATGGTATATCGTTATGACGTAAACGTTATATGGAATAACATAATAACGTATCACGTTATATGGTATAACGTTATAACGTATTACGTTATATGGTATAGCGTTATAACGTATTGCGTTATATGGTATAACGTTATATTTTATGACGTTATAACGTATTACGTTATATAGTGTAACGTTATAACGTATTACGTTATAATGTATAACGTTATAACGTATTACGTTATATGGTACATCGTTATATGGTATAACGTTATATGGTATAACGTTATAACGTATTACGTTATAGGGTATAACGTTATATGGTATGACGTTATAACGTATTACGTTATATTGTATAACGTTATATGGTATGACGTTATAACGTATTACGTTATATGGTATAACGTTATATGGTATGACGTTATAACGTATTACGTTATATGGTATGACGTTATAACGTATTACGTTATAACGTATTACGTTATATGGTATAACGTTATAACGTATTACGTTATATGGTATAACGTTATAACGTATTGCGTTATATGGTACAACGTTATAACGTATTACGCTATATGGTATATCGTTATGACGTATTACATTATATGGTATAACATTATAACGTATCACGTTATATGGTATGACGTTATAACGTATTTCGTTATATGGTATAACGTTATAACGTATTACGTTATATGGTATAACTTTATAACGTATTGCGTTATATGGTATAACGTTATAACGTATTACGTTATATGGTATATCGTTATGACGTATTACATTATATGGTATAACATTATAACGTATCACGTTACATGGTACATCGCTTTATGGTATAACGTTATAACGTATTACGTTATATGGTATAACGTTATAACGTATTACGTTATATGGTATAACGTTATGACGTGTTGCGTCATATGGTATAACGATATATTGTATGACGTTATAACGTATTACGTTATATAGTGTAACGTTATAACCTATTACGTTATATGGTACAACGTTATATGGTATAACGTTATAACGTATTACGTTATATGGTATAACGTTATAACGTATTACGTTATATTGTATATCGTTATGACGTATTACGTTATATGGTATAACGTTATAACGTATCACGTTATATGATATAACGTTATAACGTATTACGTTATATGATATAACGTTATAACGTATTACGTTATATGGTATATCGTTGTAACGTATTACGTTGTATGGTATTATGTTATAACGTATTACGTTATATGGTATAACGTTATATTGTATGACGTTATAACATATTACGTTATATGGTATATCGTTGTAACGTATTACGTTGTATGGTATTACGTTATAACGTATAACGTTATATGGTATAACGTTGTAACGTATTACGTTATATGGTATTACGTTATAACGTATTACGTTATATGGTATAACGTGATAACGAATTACATTATATGGTGTAACGTTATAACGTATTACGTTATGTGGTATAGCGTTATGACGTATTACGTTATATAGTGTAACGTTATAACGTATTGCGTTATATGATATAACGTTATATTGTATGACGTTATAACGTTATAACGTGTTACGTTATATGGTACAACGTTATAACGTATTACGTTATATGGTACAACGTTATACGTTATGACGTTATAAGGTATTACGCTATATGTTATATCGTTATGACGTATTACGTTATATGGTATATCGTTATGACGTATTACGTTATATCTTGTGACGTTATAACGTATTATGTTAAAAGGTATAACGTTATATGGTATGAAGTTATAACGTATTACGTTATATGGTATAACGTTATAACGTATTACGTTATATGGTATAACGTTATAACGTATTACGTTATATAGTGTAACGTTATAACGTATTACGTTATATGGTATGTCGTTATAACGTATTACGTTGTATTATATATCGTTATGACGTATTACGTTATATGTTATAACGCTATAACGTATTACGTTATATCTTATAACGTTATATAGTATGACGTTATATGGTGTAAGGCTAAAACGTATTACGTTATAGGGTATAACGTTATAACGTATTACGTTATATGTTATATCGTTATGACGTATTACGTTATAAGGTATAACGTTATAACGTATTACGTTATATGGTACAACGTTATATGGTATAACGTTTTAACGTATTACGTTATAAGGTATAACGTTATAACGTATTACGTAATATGGTATATCGTTATGACGTATCACGTTATATGGTATAACGTTATAACGTATTGTGTAATATGGTATATCGTTATGACGTATTACGTTATATGGTATATCGTTATAACGTATCACGTTATATGGTATAACGTTATATGGTATGACGTTATAACGTATTACGTTATACGGTATAACGTTATAACGTATCGCGTTATATGGTATATCGTTATAACGTATCACGTTATATGATATAACGCTATAACATATTACGTTATATGGTATGACGTTATAACGTTTTTCGTTATATGGTATAACGTTATAACGTATTACGTTATATGGTATGACGTTATAACGTATTTCGTTATATGCTATAACGTTATATCGTATTACGTTATATGGTATAACGTTATAACGTATTACGTTATATGGTATAACGTTATATGGTATAACGTTATAACGTATTACGTTATATGGTATAACGTTATAACATATTACGTTATATGGTATAACGTTATAACGTATTACGTTATATGGTATAACGTAATAACATATTACGTTATATGGTATGACGTTATAACGTATTTCGTTATATGGTATAACGTTATAACGTATTACGTTATATGGTATAACGTTATAACGTGTTGCGTTATATGGTATAACGATATATTGTATGACGTTATAACGTATTACGTTATATAGTGTAACGTTATAACGTATTACGTTATATGGTATAACGTTATATGGTATAACGTTATAACGTATTACGTTACATGGTATATCGTTATGACGTAAACGTTATATGGAATAACATTATAACGTATCACGTTATATGGTATAACGTTATAACGTATTCCGTTATATGGTATAACGTTATAACGTATTGCGTTATATGGTATAACGTTATATTTTATGACGTTATAACGTATAACGTTATATAGTGTAACGTTATAACGTATTACGTTATAAGGTATAACGTTATAACATATTACGTTATATGGTACAACGTTATATGGTATAACGTTATAACGTATTACGTTATAAGGTATAACGTTATAACGTATTACGGTATATGGTACAACGTTATATGGTATAACGTTATATGGTATAACGTTATAACGTATTACGTTATAGGGTATAACGTTATAACGTATTACGTTATATGGTACAACGTTATATGGTATAACGTTATATGGTATGACGTTATAACGTATTACGTTATAAGGTATAACGTTATATGGTGTGGCGTTATAACGTATTACGTTATATGGTATAACGTTATAACGTATTACGTTATAAGGTATAACGTTATAACGTATTACGTTATATGGTACAACGTTATATGGTATAAGGTTATAACGTATTACGTTATAAGGTATAACGTTATAACGTATTACGTTATAAGGTATAACGTTATATGGTATGACGTTATAACGTATTACGTTATATGGTATAACGTTATAACGTATTACGTTATAAGGTATAACGTTATAACGTATTACGTTATATGGTATATTGTTATGACGTATTACGTTATATGGTATAACATTATAACGTATCACCTTATTTGGTATAACGTTATAACGTATTGCGTAATAAGGTATATCGTTATGACGTATTACGTTATATGGTATAACGTTATAACGTATCACGTTATATGGTATAACGTTATATGGTATGACGTTATAACGTATTACGTTATTAGGTATAACGTTATAACGTGTTGCGTCATATGGTATAACGATATATTGTATGACGTTATAACGTATTACGTTATATAGTGTAACGTTATAACGTATTACGTTATATGGCACAACGTTATATGGTATAACGTTATAACGTATTACGTTATTAGGTATAACGTTATATGGTATATCGTTATGACGTATTACGTTATAAGGTATAACATTATAACGTATCACCTTATTTGGTATAACGTTATAACGTATTGCGTAATATGGTATATCGTTATGACGTATTACGTTAGATGGTATAACATTATAACGTATCACCTTATTTGATATAACGTTATAACGTATTGCGTTATATGGTATGACGTTATAACGTATTACGTTATATGGTGTAACGTTATAACCTATTACGTTATATGGTACAACGTTATATGGTATAACGTTATAACGTATTACGTTATATGGTATAACGTTATGACGTGTTGCGTCATATGGTATAACGATATACTGTATGACGTTATAACGTATTACGTTATATAGTATAACGTTATAACGTATTACGTTATATGGTATAACGTTATATGGTATAACGTTATAATGTATTACGTCACATGGTATATCGTTATGACGTATAACGTTATATGGTATAACATTATAACGTATCACGTTATATGGTATAACGTTATAACGTATTACGTTATATGGTATAACGTTATAACGTATTGCGTTATATGGTATAATGTTATAAAGTATTACGTTATAAGGTATAACGTTACAACGTATTACGTTACATGGTACATCGCTTTATGGTATAACGTTATAACGTATTACGTTATATGGTATAACGTTATAACGTATTACGTTATATGGTATAACGTTATAACGTATCACGTTATATGGTATAACGTTATATGGTATGACGTTATAACGTATTACGTTATTAGGTATAACGTTATAACGTGTTGCGTCATATGGTATAACGATATATTGTATGGCGTTATAACGTATTACGTTATATGGTATAACGTTATAACGTATTACGTTATAAGGTATAACGTTATAACGTATTACGTTATATGGTACAACGTTATATGGTATAAGGTTATAACGTATTACGTTATAAGGTATAACGTTATAACGTATTACGTTATAAGGTATAACGTTATAAGGTATAACGTTATAACGTATTACGTTATATGGTATATTGTTATGACGTATTACGTTATATGGTATAACATTATAACGTATCACCTTATTTGGTATAACGTTATAACGTATTGCGTAATATGGTATATCGTTATGACGTATTACGTTATATGGTATAACGTTATAACGTATCACGTTATATGGTATAACGTTATATGGTATGACGTTATAACGTATTACGTTATTAGGTATAACGTTATAACGTGTTGCGTCATATGGTATAACGATATATTGTATGACGTTATAACGTATTACGTTATATAGTGTAACGTTATAACGTATTACGTTATATGGTACATCGTTATATGGTATAACGTTATAACGTATTACGTTATATGGTATAACGTTATAACGTATTCCGTTATAAGGTATAACGTTATAACGTATTGCGTTATATGGTATAACGTTATAACGTATTACGTTATAAGGTATAACGTTATAACGTATTACGTTATATGGTATATCGTTATGACGTATTACGTTAGATGGTATAACATTATAACGTATCACCTTATTTGATATAACGTTATAACGTATTGCGTTATATGGTATGACGTTATAACGTATTACGTTATATGGTGTAACGTTATAACCTATTACGTTATATGGTACAACGTTATATGGTATAACGTTATAACGTATTACGTTATATGGTATAACGTTATGACGTGTTGCGTCATATGGTATAACGATATAATGTATAACGTTATAACGTATTACGTTATATGGTACATCGTTATAAGGTATGACGTTATAACGTATTACGTGATAAGGTATAACGTTATAACGTATTACGGTATATGGTACAACGTTATATGGTATAACGTTATATGGTATAACGTTATAACGTATTACGTTATAGGGTATAACGTTATAACGTATTACGTTATATGGTAAAACGTTATATGGTATAACGTTATATGGTATGACGTTATAACGTAATACGTTATAAGGTATAACGTTATATGGTATGGCGTTATAACGTATTACGTTATATGGTATAACGTTATAACGAATTACGTTATAAGGTATAACGTTATAACGTATTACGTTATATGGTATAACGTTATAACGTATTGCGTTATATGGCACAACGTTATATGGTATAACGTTATATGGTATATCGTTATAACGTATTACGTTATATGGTACAACGTTATATGGTATAACGTTATAACGTATTACGTTATAAGGTATAACGTTATATGGTATGACGTTATAACGTATTACGTTATAGGGTATAACGTTATAACGTATTACGTTATATGGTACAACGTTATATGGTATAACGTTATATGGTATAACGTTATAACGTATTACGTTATATGGTACAACGTTATATGGTATAACGTTATAACGTATTACGTTATAAGGTATAACGTTATATGGTATGACGTTATAACGTATTACGTTATAAGGTATAACGTTATAACGTATTACGTTATATGGTATACCGTTATAACGTATTGCGTTATATGGTACAACGTTATATGGTATAACGTTATAACGTATTACGTTATATGGTATAACGTTATAACGTATTCCGTTATAAGGTATAACGTTATAACGTATTGCGTTATATGGTATAACGTTATAACGTATTACGTTATAAGGTATAACGTTATAACGTATTGCGTTATATGGTATAACGTTATAACGTATTACGTTATAAGGTATAACGTTATAACGTATTACGTTATATGCTATATCGTTATGACGTATTACGTTAGATGGTATAACATTATAACGTATCACCTTATTTGGTATAACGTTATAACGTATTGCGTTATATGGTATGACGTTATAACGTATTACGTTATATGGTACATCGTTATATGGTATAACGTTATAACGTATTACGTTATATGGTATAACGTTATAACGTATTCCGTTATAAGGTATAACGTTATAACGTATTGCGTTATATGGTATAACGTTATAACATATTGCGTTATATGGTATAACGTTATAACGTATTACGTTATAAGGTATAACGTTATAACGTATTAAGTTATATGGTACATCGTTATATGGTATAACGTTATAACGTATTACGTTATATGGTATAACGTTATAACGTATTCCGTAATAAGGTATAACGTTATAACGTATTGCGTTATATGGTATAACGTTATAACGTATTACGTTATAAGGTATAACGTTATAACGTATTGCGTTATATGGTATGACGTTATAACGTATTACGTTATATGGTGTAACGTTATAACCTATTACGTTATATGGTACAACGTTATATGGTATAACGTTATAACGTATTACGTTATATGGTATAACGTTATATGGTATAACGTTATAATGTATTACGTCACATGGTATATCGTTATGACGTATAACGTTATATGGTATAACATTATAACGTATCACGTTATATGGTATAACGTTATAACGTATTACGTTATATGGTATAACGTTATAACGTATTGCGTTATATGGTATAATGTTATAACGTATTACGTTATAAGGTATAACGTTACAACGTATTACGTTATATGGTACATCGTTATATGGTATAACGTTATTACGTGTTACGTTATATGGTATAACGTTATAACGTATCACGTTATATGGTATAACGTTATAACGTATTGCGTAATATGGTATATCGTTATGACGTATTACGTTATATGGTATAACGTTATATGGTATAACGTTATAATGTATTACGTCACATGGTATATCGTTATGACGTATAACGTTATATGGTATAACATTATAACGTATCACGTTATATGGTATAACGTTATAACGTATTACGTTATATGGTATAACGTTATAACGTATCACGTTATATGGTATAACGTTATAACGTATTACGTTATATGGTATAACGTTATAACGTATTGCGTTATATGGTATAATGTTATAACGTATTACGTTATAAGGTATAACGTTACAACGTATTACGTTACATGGTACATCGCTTTATGGTATAACGTTATAACGTATTACGTTATATGGTATAACGTTATAACGTATTACGTTATATGGTATAACGATATGACGTGTTGCGTCATATGGTATAACGATATATTGTATGACGTTATAACGTATTACGTTATATAGTGTAACGTTATAACCTATTACGTTATATGGTATAACGTTATAAGGTATGCCGTTATAACGTATTACGTTATATGGTAGAACGTTATAACGTATTACGTTATATGGTATAACGTTATAACGTAATACGTTATATGGTATAACGTTATAACGTATTACGTTATATGGTATAACGTTAAAACGTATTACGTTATATGGTATAACGTTATAACGTATTACGTTATATGGTATAACGTTATAAGGTATGCCGTTATAACGTATAACGTTATATGGTATAACGCTATAACGTATTACGCTATATGGTATAACGTTATAACGTATTACGCTATATGGTATAACGTTATATCGTATTACGCTACATGGTATAAAGTTATATCGTATTACGTTATATGTTAAAACGTTATAACGTATTACGTTATATGGTATAACGTTATAACGTAATACGTTATATGGTATAACGTTATAACGAATTACGTTACATGGTATAACGTTATAACGTATTACGTTATATGGTGTAACATTCTAACGTATTACTTTATATGGTATAACGTTATAACGTATTACGTAATATAGTATAACGTTATAACGTATTACGTTATATGGTATAACGTTATAACGTATTACGTTATATGTTAAAACGTTATAACGTATTACTTTATATGTTATAACGTTATAACGTATTACGTAATATAGTATAACGTTATAACGTATTACGTTATATGGTATAACGTTATAACGTATTACGTTATATGGTATAACGTTATAACGTATTACGTTATATGGTATAACGTTATAACGTATTACGTTATATGGTATAACGTTATAACGTATTACGTAATATGGTATAACGTTATAACGTATTACGTTATATGGTATAACTTTATAACGTATTACGTTAAATGGTATAACGTTATAACGTATTACGTTATATGGTATAACGTTATAACGTATTACGTTATATGGTATAACGTTATAAGGTATGCCGTTATAACGTATTACGTTATATGGTATAACGCTATAACGTATTACGCTATATGGTATAACGTTATAACGTATTACGTTATATGGTATAACGTTATAACGAATTACGTTACATGGTATAACGTTATAACGTATTACGTTATATGGTGTAACATTCTAACGTATTACTTAATATGGTATAACGTTATAACGTAATACGTTATATGGTATAACGTTATATGGTATGCCGTTATAACGTTTTACGTAATATAGTATAACGTTATAACGTATTACGATATATGGTATAACGTTATGTCGTATTACGTTATCTGGTATAATGTTATAACGTATTACGTTATATGGTATAACGTTATAACGTGTTACGTTATATGGTATAACGTTATAAGGTATGCCGTTATAACGTATTACGTAATATAGTATAACGTTATAACGTATTACGTTATATGGTATAACGTTATAACGTATTACGTTATATGGTGTAACATTATAACGTATTACTTTATATGGTATAACGTTATAACGTATTACGTAATATAGTATAACGTTATAACGTATTACGTTATATGGTATAACGTTATAACGTATTACGTTATATGATAAAACGTTATAACGTATTACTTTATATGTTATAACGTTATAACGTATTACGTAATATAGTATAACGTTATCACGTATTACGTTATATGGTATAACGTTATAACGTATTACGTTATATGTTAAAACGTTATAACGTATTACGTTATATGGTATATCGTTATAACGTATTACGTTATATGGTATAACGTTATAACGTAATACGTTATATGGTATAACGTTATATGGTATGCCGTTATAACGTATTACGTTATATGGTATAACGTTATAACGAGTTACGTTATATGGTATAACGTTATAAGGTATGCCGTTATAACGTATTACGTTATATGGTGGAACGTTATAACGTATTACGTTATATGGTATAACGTTATAACGTAATACGTTATATGGTATAACGTTATAACGTATTACGTTATATGGTATAACGTTATAACGTGTTGCGTTATATGGTATAACGATATATTGTATGACGTTATAACGTATTACGTTATATAGTGTAACGTTATAACGTATTACGTTATATGGTATAACGTTATAACGTATTACGTTATATGGTATAACGTTATAACGTGTTGCGTTATATGGTATAACGATATATTGTATGACGTTATAACGTATTACGTTATATAGTGTAACGTTATAACGTATTACGTTATATGGTATAACGTTATATGGTATAACGTTATAACGTATTACGTTACATGGTATATCGTTATGACGTAAACGTTATATGGAATAACATTATAACGTATCACGTTATATGGTATAACGTTATAACGTATTACGTTATATGGTATAACGTTATAACGTATTGCGTTATATGGTATAACGTTATATTTTATGACGTTATAACGTATTACGTTATATAGTGTAACGTTATAACGTATTACGTTATAATGTATAACGTTATAACGTATTACGTTATATGGTACATCGTTATATGGTATAACGTTATATGGTATAAAAATTAACGTATTTCGTTATAGGGTATAACGTTATATGGTATGACGTTATAACGTATTACGCTATAAGGTATAACGTTATAACGTATTACGTTATATGGTACAACGTTATATGGTATAACGTTATAACGTATTACGTGATAAGGTATAACGTTATAACGTATTACGGTATATGGTACAACGTTATATGGTATAACGTTATATGGTATAACGTTATAACGTATTACGTTATAGGGTATAACGTTATAACGTATTACGTTATATGGTAAAACGTTATATGGTATAACGTTATATGGTATGACGTTATAACGTATTACGTTATAAGGTATAACGTTATATGGTATGGCGTTATAACGTATTACGTTATATGGTATAACGTTATAACGAATTACGTTATAAGGTATAACGTTATAACGTATTACGTTATATGGTATAACGTTATAACGTATTGCGTTATATGGCACAACGTTATATGGTATAACGTTATATGGTATAACGTTATAACGTATTACGTTATATGGTATAACGTTATAACGTATTACGTTATATGGTATAACGTTATAAGGTATGCCGTTATAACGTATTACGTTATATGGTAGAACGTTATAACGTATTACGTTATATGGTATAACGTTATAACGTATTACGTTATATGGTATAACGTTATAAGGTATGCCGTTATAACGTATAACGTTATATGGTATAACGCTATAACGTATTACGCTATATGGTATAACGTTATAACGTATTACGCTATATGGTATAACGTTATATCGTATTACGCTACATGGTATAAAGTTATATCGTATTACGTTATATGTTAAAACGTTATAACGTATTACGTTATATGGTATAACGTTATAACGTAATACGTTATATGGTATAACGTTATAACGAATTACGTTACATGGTATAACGTTATAACGTATTACGTTATATGGTGTAACATTCTAACGTATTACTTTATATGGTATAACGTTATAACGTATTACGTAATATAGTATAACGTTATAACGTATTACGTTATATGGTATAACGTTACAACGTATTACGTTACATGGTACATCGCTTTATGGTATAACGTTATAACGTATTACGTTATATGGTATAACGTTATAACGTATTACGTTATATGGTATAACGATATGACGTGTTGCGTCATATGGTATAACGATATATTGTATGACGTTATAACGTATTACGTTATATAGTGTAACGTTATAACCTATTACGTTATATGGTATAACGTTATAAGGTATGCCGTTATAACGTATTACGTTATATGGTAGAACGTTATAACGTATTACGTTATATGGTATAACGTTATAACGTAATACGTTATATGGTATAACGTTATAACGTATTACGTTATATGGTATAACGTTAAAACGTATTACGTTATATGGTATAACGTTATAACGTATTACGTTATATGGTATAACGTTATAAGGTATGCCGTTATAACGTATAACGTTATATGGTATAACGCTATAACGTATTACGCTATATGGTATAACGTTATAACGTATTACGCTATATGGTATAACGTTATATCGTATTACGCTACATGGTATAAAGTTATATCGTATTACGTTATATGTTAAAACGTTATAACGTATTACGTTATATGGTATAACGTTATAACGTAATACGTTATATGGTATAACGTTATAACGAATTACGTTACATGGTATAACGTTATAACGTATTACGTTATATGGTGTAACATTCTAACGTATTACTTTATATGGTATAACGTTATAACGTATTACGTAATATAGTATAACGTTATAACGTATTACGTTATATGGTATAACGTTATAACGTATTACGTTATATGTTAAAACGTTATAACGTATTACTTTATATGTTATAACGTTATAACGTATTACGTAATATAGTATAACGTTATAACGTATTACGTTATATGGTATAACGTTATAACGTATTACGTTATATGGTATAACGTTATAACGTATTACGTTATATGGTATAACGTTATAACGTATTACGTTATATGGTATAACGTTATAACGTATTACGTAATATGGTATAACGTTATAACGTATTACGTTATATGGTATAACGTTATAACGTATTACGTTAAATGGTATAACGTTATAACGTATTACGTTATATGGTATAACGTTATAACGTATTACGTTATATGGTATAACGTTATAAGGTATGCCGTTATAACGTATTACGTTATATGGTATAACGCTATAACGTATTACGCTATATGGTATAACGTTATAACGTATTACGTTATATGGTATAACGTTATAACGAATTACGTTACATGGTATAACGTTATAACGTATTACGTTATATGGTGTAACATTCTAACGTATTACTTAATATGGTATAACGTTATAACGTAATACGTTATATGGTATAACGTTATATGGTATGCCGTTATAACGTTTTACGTAATATAGTATAACGTTATAACGTATTACGATATATGGTATAACGTTATGTCGTATTACGTTATCTGGTATAATGTTATAACGTATTACGTTATATGGTATAACGTTATAACGTGTTACGTTATATGGTATAACGTTATAAGGTATGCCGTTATAACGTATTACGTAATATAGTATAACGTTATAACGTATTACGTTATATGGTATAACGTTATAACGTATTACGTTATATGGTGTAACATTATAACGTATTACTTTATATGGTATAACGTTATAACGTATTACGTAATATAGTATAACGTTATAACGTATTACGTTATATGGTATAACGTTATAACGTATTACGTTATATGATAAAACGTTATAACGTATTACTTTATATGTTATAACGTTATAACGTATTACGTAATATAGTATAACGTTATCACGTATTACGTTATATGGTATAACGTTATAACGTATTACGTTATATGTTAAAACGTTATAACGTATTACGTTATATGGTATATCGTTATAACGTATTACGTTATATGGTATAACGTTATAACGTAATACGTTATATGGTATAACGTTATATGGTATGCCGTTATAACGTATTACGTTATATGGTATAACGTTATAACGAGTTACGTTATATGGTATAACGTTATAAGGTATGCCGTTATAACGTATTACGTTATATGGTGGAACGTTATAACGTATTACGTTATATGGTATAACGTTATAACGTAATACGTTATATGGTATAACGTTATAACGTATTACGTTATATGGTATAACGTTATAACGTGTTGCGTTATATGGTATAACGATATATTGTATGACGTTATAACGTATTACGTTATATAGTGTAACGTTATAACGTATTACGTTATATGGTATAACGTTATAACGTATTACGTTATATGGTATAACGTTATAACGTGTTGCGTTATATGGTATAACGATATATTGTATGACGTTATAACGTATTACGTTATATAGTGTAACGTTATAACGTATTACGTTATATGGTATAACGTTATATGGTATAACGTTATAACGTATTACGTTACATGGTATATCGTTATGACGTAAACGTTATATGGAATAACATTATAACGTATCACGTTATATGGTATAACGTTATAACGTATTACGTTATATGGTATAACGTTATAACGTATTGCGTTATATGGTATAACGTTATATTTTATGACGTTATAACGTATTACGTTATATAGTGTAACGTTATAACGTATTACGTTATAATGTATAACGTTATAACGTATTACGTTATATGGTACATCGTTATATGGTATAACGTTATATGGTATAAAAATTAACGTATTTCGTTATAGGGTATAACGTTATATGGTATGACGTTATAACGTATTACGCTATAAGGTATAACGTTATAACGTATTACGTTATATGGTACAACGTTATATGGTATAACGTTATAACGTATTACGTGATAAGGTATAACGTTATAACGTATTACGGTATATGGTACAACGTTATATGGTATAACGTTATATGGTATAACGTTATAACGTATTACGTTATAGGGTATAACGTTATAACGTATTACGTTATATGGTAAAACGTTATATGGTATAACGTTATATGGTATGACGTTATAACGTATTACGTTATAAGGTATAACGTTATATGGTATGGCGTTATAACGTATTACGTTATATGGTATAACGTTATAACGAATTACGTTATAAGGTATAACGTTATAACGTATTACGTTATATGGTATAACGTTATAACGTATTGCGTTATATGGCACAACGTTATATGGTATAACGTTATATGGTATAACGTTATAACGTATTACGTTATATGGTACAACGTTATATGGTATAACGTTATAACGTATTACGTTATAAGGTATAACGTTATATGGTATGACGTTATAACGTATTACGTTATAGGGTATAACGTTATAACGTATTACGTTATATGGTACAACGTTATATGGTATAACGTTATATGGTATAACGTTATAACGTATTACGTTATATGGTACAACGTTATATGGTATAACGTTATAACGTATTACGTTATAAGGTATAACGTTATATGATATGACGTTATAACGTATTACGTTATATGGTATAACGTTATAACGTATTACGTTATAAGTTATAACGTTATAACGTATTACGTTATATGGTATAACGTTATAACGTATTGCGTTATATGGTACAACGTTATATGGTATAACGTTATAACGTATTACGTTATATGGTATAACGTTATAACGTATTCCGTTATAAGGTATAACGTTATAACGTATTGCGTTATATGGTATAACGTTATAACGTATTACGTTATAAGGTATAACGTTATAACGTATTACGTTATATGCTATATCGTTATGACGTATTACGTTAGATGGTATAACATTATAACGTATCACCTTATTTGGTATAACGTTATAACGTATTGCGTTATATGGTATGACGTTATAACGTATTACGTTATATGGTACATCGTTATATGGTATAACGTTATAACGTATTACGTTATATGGTATAACGTTATAACGTATTCCGTTATAAGGTATAACGTTATAACGTATTGCGTTATATGGTATAACGTTATAACATATTGCGTTATATGGTATAACGTTATAACGTATTACGTTATAAGGTATAACGTTATAACGTATTAAGTTATATGGTACATCGTTATATGGTATAACGTTATAACGTATTACGTTATATGGTATAACGTTATAACGTATTCCGTAATAAGGTATAACGTTATAACGTATTGCGTTATATGGTATAACGTTATAACGTATTACGTTATAAGGTATAACGTTATAACGTATTACGTTATATGGTATATCGTTATGACGTATTACGTTAGATGGTATAACATTATAACGTATCACCTTATTTGGTATAACGTTATAACGTATTGCGTTATATGGTATGACGTTATAACGTATTACGTTATATGGTGTAACGTTATAACCTATTACGTTATATGGTACAACGTTATATGGTATAACGTTATAACGTATTACGTTATATGGTATAACGTTATATGGTATAACGTTATAATGTATTACGTCACATGGTATATCGTTATGACGTATAACGTTATATGGTATAACATTATAACGTATCACGTTATATGTTATAACGTTATAACGTATTACGTTATATGGTATAACGTTATAACGTATTGCGTTATATGGTATAATGTTATAACGTATTACGTTATAAGGTATAACGTTACAACGTATTACGTTATATGGTACATCGTTATATGGTATAACGTTATTACGTGTTACGTTATATGGTATAACGTTATAACGTATCGCGTTATATGGTATAACGTTATAACGTATTGCGTAATATGGTATATCGTTATGAAGTATTACGTTATATGGTATAACGTTATATGGTATAACGTTATAATGTATTACGTCACATGGTATATCGTTATGACGTATAACGTTATATGGTATAACATTATAACGTATCACGTTATATGGTATAACGTTATAACGTATTACGTTATATGGTATAACGTTATAACGTATTGCGATATATGGTATAATGTTATAACGTATTACGTTATAAGGTATAACGTTACAACGTATTACGTTACATGGTACATCGCTTTATGGTATAACGTTATAACGTATTACGTTATATGGTATAACGTTATAACGTATTACGTTATATTGTATAACGATATGACGTGTTGCGTCATATGGTATAACGATATATTGTATGACGTTATAACGTATTACGTTATATAGTGTAACGTTATAACCTATTACGTTATATGGTACAACGTTATATGGTATAACGTTATAACGTATTACGTTATATGGTATGACGTTATAACGTATTACGTTATAACGTATTACGTTATATGGTATAACGTTATAACGTATTACGTTATATGGTATAACGTTATAACGTATTGCGTTATATGGTACAACGTTATAACGTATTACGCTATATGGTATATCGTTATGACGTATTACATTATATGGTATAACATTATAACGTATCACGTTATATGGTATGACGTTATAACGTATTTCGTTATATGGTATAACGTTATAACGTATTACGTTATATGGTATAACTTTATAACGTATTAAGTTATATGGTATAACGTTATAACGTATTACGTTATATGGTATAACGTTATAACGTATTGCGTTATATGGTATAACGTTATATTTTATGACGTTATAACGTATTACGTTATATAGTGTAACGTTATAACGTATTACGTTATAATGTATAACGTTATAACGTATTCCGTTATAAGGTATAACGTTATAACGTATTGCGTTATATGGTATAACGTTATAACGTATTACGTTATAAGGTATAACGTTATAACGTATTACGTTATATGGTATATCGTTATGACGTATTACGTTAGATGGTATAACATTATAACGTATCACCTTATTTGATATAACGTTATAACGTATTGCGTTATATGGTATGACGTTATAACGTATTACGTTATATGGTGTAACGTTATAACCTATTACGTTATATGGTACAACGTTATATGGTATAACGTTATAACGTATTACGTTATATGGTATAACGTTATGACGTGTTGCGTCATATGGTATAACGATATACTGTATGACGTTATAACGTATTACGTTATATAGTATAACGTTATAACGTATTACGTTATATGGTATAACGTTATAACGTATTGCGTTATATGGTATAATGTTATAACGTATTACGTTATAAGGTATAACGTTACAACGTATTACGTTACATGGTACATCGCTTTATGGTATAACGTTATAACGTATTACGTTATATGGTATAACGTTATAACGTATTACGTTATATGGTATAACGTTATGACGTGTTGCGTCATATGGTATAACGATATATTGTATGACGTTATAACGTATAACGTTATATAGTGTAACGTTATAACCTATTACGTTATATGGTACAACGTTATATGGTATAACGTTATAACGTATTACGTTATATGGTATGACGTTATAACGTATTACGTTATAACGTATTACGTTATATGGTATAACGTTATAACGTATTACGTTATATGGTATAACGTTATAACATATTGCGTTATATGGTACAACGTTATAACGTATTACGCTATATGGTATATCGTTATGACGTATTACATTATATGGTATAACATTATAACGTATCACGTTATATGGTATGACGTTATAACGTATTTCGTTATATGGTATAACGTTATAACGTATTACGTTATATGGTATAACTTTATAACGTATTACGTTATATGGTATAACGTTATAACGTATTACGTTATATGGTATAACGTTATAACGTATTGCGTTATATGGTATAACGTTATATTTTATGACGTTATAACGTATTACGTTATATAGTGTAACGTTATAACGTATTACGTTATAATGTATAACGTTATAACGTATTACGTTATATGGTACATCGTTATATGGTATAACGTTATATGGTATAACGTTATAACGTATTACGTTATAGGGTATAACGTTATATGGTATGACGTTATAACGTATTACGTTATATTGTATAACGTTATATGGTATGACGTTATAACGTATTACGTTATATGGTATAACGTTATATGGTATGACGTTATAACGTATTACGTTATATGGTATGACGTTATAACGTATTACGTTATAACGTATTACGTTATATGGTATAACGTTATAACGTATTACGTTATATGGTATAACGTTATAACGTATTGCGTTATATGGTACAACGTTATAACGTATTACGCTATATGGTATATCGTTATGACGTATTACATTATATGGTATAACGTTATAACGTATTACGTTATATGGTATAACGTTATAACGTATTACGTTATATGGTATGACGTTATAACGTATTACGTTATATGTTATAACGTTATAACATATTACGTTATATGGTATAACGTTATAACCTATTACGTTATATGGTACAACGTTATATGGTATAACGTTATAACGTATTACGTTATATGGTATGACGTTATAACGTATTACGTTATAACGTATTACGTTATATGGTATAACGTTATAACGTATTACGTTATATGGTATAACGTTATAACGTGTTGCGTTATATGGTATAACGATATATTGTATGACGTTATAACGTATTACGTTATATAGTGTAACGTTATAACGTATTACGTTATATGGTATAACGTTATATGGTATAACGTTATAACGTATTACGTTACATGGTATATCGTTATGACGTAAACGTTATATGGAATAACATTATAACGTATCACGTTATATGGTATAACGTTATAACGTATTACGTTATATGGTATAACGTTATAACGTATTGCGTTATATGGTATAACGTTATATTTTATGACGTTATAACGTATTACGTTATATAGTGTAACGTTATAACGTATTACGTTATAATGTATAACGTTATAACGTATTACGTTATATGGTACATCGTTATATGGTATAACGTTATATGGTATAAAAATTAACGTATTTCGTTATAGGGTATAACGTTATATGGTATGACGTTATAACGTATTACGCTATATGGTATAACGTTATATGGTATGACGTTATAACGTATTACGTTATATGGTATAACGTTATAACGTATTACGTTATAAGGTATAACGTTATAACGTATTACGTTATATGGTACAACGTTATATGGTATAACGTTATAACGTATTACGTGATAAGGTATAACGTTATAACGTATTACGGTATATGGTACAACGTTATATGGTATAACGTTATATGGTATAACGTTATAACGTATTACGTTATAGGGTATAACGTTATAACGTATTACGTTATATGGTAAAACGTTATATGGTATAACGTTATATGGTATGACGTTATAACGTATTACGTTATAAGGTATAACGTTATATGGTATGGCGTTATAACGTATTACGTTATATGGTATAACGTTATAACGAATTACGTTATAAGGTATAACGTTATAACGTATTACGTTATATGGTATAACGTTATAACGTATTGCGTTATATGGCACAACGTTATATGGTATAACGTTATATGGTATAACGTTATAACGTATTACGTTATATGGTACAACGTTATATGGTATAACGTTATAACGTGTTACGTTATAAGGTATAACGTTATATGGTATGACGTTATAACGTATTACGTTATAGGGTATAACGTTATAACGTATTACGTTATATGGTACAACGTTATATGGTATAACGTTATATGGTATAACGTTATAACGTATTACGTTATAAGGTATAACGTTATAACGTATTACGTTATATGGTATAACGTTATAACGTATTGCGTTATATGGTACAACGTTATATGGTATAACGTTATAACGTATTACGTTATATGGTATAACGTTATAACGTATTCCGTTATAAGGTATAACGTTATAACGTATTGCGTTATATGGTATAACGTTATAACGTATTACGTTATAAGGTATAACGTTATAACGTATTACGTTATATGCTATATCGTTATGACGTATTACGTTAGATGGTATAACATTATAACGTATCACCTTATTTGGTATAACGTTATAACGTATTGCGTTATATGGTATGACGTTATAACGTATTACGTTATATGGTACATCGTTATATGGTATAACGTTATAACGTATTACGTTATATGGTATAACGTTATAACGTATTCCGTTATAAGGTATAACGTTATAACGTATTGCGTTATATGGTATAACGTTATAACATATTGCGTTATATGGTATAACGTTATAACGTATTACGTTATAAGGTATAACGTTATAACGTATTAAGTTATATGGTACATCGTTATATGGTATAACGTTATAACGTATTACGTTATATGGTATAACGTTATAACGTATTCCGTAATAAGGTATAACGTTATAACGTATTGCGTTATATGGTATAACGTTATAACGTATTACGTTATAAGGTATAACGTTATAACGTATTACGTTATATGGTATATCGTTATGACGTATTACGTTAGATGGTATAACATTATAACGTATCACCTTATTTGGTATAACGTTATAACGTATTGCGTTATATGGTATGACGTTATAACGTATTACGTTATATGGTGTAACGTTATAACCTATTACGTTATATGGTACAACGTTATATGGTATAACGTTATAACGTATTACGTTATATGGTATAACGTTATATGGTATAACGTTATAATGTATTACGTCACATGGTATATCGTTATGACGTATAACGTTATATGGTATAACATTATAACGTATCACGTTATATGGTATAACGTTATAACGTATTACGTTATATGGTATAACGTTATAACGTATTGCGTTATATGGTATAATGTTATAACGTATTACGTTATAAGGTATAACGTTACAACGTATTACGTTATATGGTACATCGTTATATGGTATAACGTTATTACGTGTTACGTTATATGGTATAACGTTATAACGTATCACGTTATATGGTATAACGTTGTAACGTATTGCGTAATATGGTATATCGTTATGACGTATTACGTTATATGGTATAACGTTATATGGTATAACGTTATAATGTATTACGTCACATGGTATATCGTTATGACGTATAACGTTATATGGTATAACATTATAGCGTATCACGTTATATGGTATAACGTTATAACGTATTACGTTATATGGTATAACGTTATAACGTATTGCGTTATATGGTATAATGTTATAACGTATTACGTTATAAGGTATAACGTTACAACGTATTACGTTACATGGTACATCGCTTTATGGTATAACGTTATAACGTATTACGTTATATGGTATAACGTTATAACGTATTACGTTATATGGTATAACGTTATGACGTGTTGCGTCATATGGTATAACGATATATTGTATGACGTTATAACGTATTACGTTATATAGTGTAACGTTATAACCTATTACGTTATATGGTACAACGTTATATGGTATAACGTTATAACGTATTACGTTATATGGTATGACGTTATAACGTATTACGTTATAACGTATTACGTTATATGGTATAACGTTATAACGTATTACGTTATATGGTATAACGTTATAACGTATTGCGTTATATGGTACAACGTTATAACGTATTACGCTATATGGTATATCGTTATGACGTATTACATTATATGGTATAACATTATAACGTATCACGTTATATGGTATGACGTTATAACGTATTTCGTTATATGGTATAACGTTATAACGTATTACGTTATATGGTATAACTTTATAACGTATTACGTTATATGGTATAACGTTATAACGTATTACGTTATATGGTATAACGTTATAACGTATTGCGTTATATGGTATAACGTTATATTTTATGACGTTATAACGTATTACGTTATATAGTGTAACGTTATAACGTATTACGTTATAATGTATAACGTTATAACGTATTACGTTATATGGTACATCGTTATATGGTATAACGTTATATGGTATAACGTTATAACGTATTACGTTATATGGTATAACGTTATATGGTATGACGTTATAACGTATTACGTTATATTGTATAACGTTATATGGTATGACGTTATAACGTATTACGTTATAACGTATTACGTTATATGGTATAACGTTATAACGTATTACGTTATATGGTATAACGTTATAACGTATTGCGTTATATGGTACAACGTTATAACGTATTACGCTATATGGTATATCGTTATGACGTATTACATTATATGGTATAACGTTATAACGTATTACGTTATATGGTATAACGTTATAACGTATTTCGTTATATGGTATGACGTTATAACGTATTACGTTATATGTTATAACGTTATAACATATTACGTTATATGGTATAACGTTATAACCTATTACGTTATATGGTACAACGTTATATGGTATAACGTTATAACGTATTACGTTATATGGTATGACGTTATAACGTATTACGTTATAGCGTATTACGTTATAACGTATTACGTTATATGGTATAACGTTATAACGTATTACGTTATATGGTATAACGTTATAACGTGTTGCGTTATATGGTATAACGATATATTGTTTGACGTTATAACGTATTACGTTATATAGTGTAACGTTATAACGTATTACGTTATATGGTATAACGTTATATGGTATAACGTTATAACGTATTACGTTACATGGTATATCGTTATGACGTAAACGTTATATGGAATAACATTATAACGTATCACGTTATATGGTATAACGTTATAACGTATTACGTTATATGGTATAACGTTATAACGTATTGCGTTATATGGTATAACGTTATATTTTATGACGTTATAACGTATTACGCTATATGGTATAACGTTATATGGTATGACGTTATAACGTATTTCGTTATATGGTATAACGTTATAACGTATTACGTTATAAGGTATAACGTTATAACGTATTACGTTATATGGTACAACGTTATATGGTATAACGTTATAACGTATTACGTGATAAGGTATAACGTTATAACGTATTACGGTATATGGTACAACGTTATATGGTATAACGTTATATGGTATAACGTTATAACGTATTACGTTATAGGGTATAACGTTATAACGTATTACGTTATATGGTAAAACGTTATATGGTATAACGTTATATGGTATGACGTTATAACGTATTACGTTATAAGGTATAACGTTATATGGTATGGCGTTATAACGTATTACGTTATATGGTATAACGTTATAACGAATTACGTTATAAGGTATAACGTTATAACGTATTACGTTATATGGTATAACGTTATAACGTATTGCGTTATATGGCACAACGTTATATGGTATAACGTTATATGGTATAACGTTATAACGTATTACGTTATATGGTACAACGTTATATGGTATAACGTTATAACGTATTACGTTATAAGGTATAACGTTATATGGTATGACGTTATAACGTATTACGTTATAGGGTATAACGTTATAACGTATTACGTTAGATGGTATAACATTATAACGTATCACCTTATTTGGTATAACGTTATAACGTATTGCGTTATATGGTATGACGTTATAACGTATTACGTTATATGGTGTAACGTTATAACCTATTACGTTATATGGTACAACGTTATATGGTATAACGTTATATGGTATAACGTTATAACGTATTACGTTATATGGTACAACGTTATATGGTATAACGTTATAACGTATTGCGTTATAAGGTATAACGTTATATGGTATGACGTTATAACGTATTACGTTATATGGTATAACGTTATAACGTATTACGTTATAAGGTATAACGTTATAACGTATTACGTTATATGGTATAACGTTATAACGTATTGCGTTATATGGTACAACGTTATATGGTATAACGTTATAACGTATTACGTTATATGGTATAACGTTATAACGTATTCCGTTATAAGGTATAACGTTATAACGTATTGCGTTATATGGTATAACGTTATAACGTATTACGTTATAAGGTATAACGTTATAACGTATTGCGTTATATGGTACAACGTTATAACGTATTACGTTATAAGGTATAACGTTATAACGTATTACGTTATATGCTATATCGTTATGACGTATTACGTTAGATGGTATAACATTATAACGTATCACCTTATTTGGTATAACGTTATAACGTATTGCGTTATATGGTATGACGTTATAACGTATTACGTTATATGGTGTAACGTTATAACCTATTACGTTATATGGTACAACGTTATATGGTATAACGTTATAACGTATTACGTTATATGGTATAACGTTATATGGTATAACGTTATAATGTATTACGTCACATGGTATATCGTTATGACGTATAACGTTATATGGTATAACATTATAACGTATCACGTTATATGGTATAACGTTATAACGTATTACGTTATATGGTATAACGTTATAACGTATTGCGTTATATGGTATAATGTTATAACGTATTACGTTATAAGGTATAACGTTACAACGTATTACGTTATATGGTACATCGTTATATGGTATAACGTTATTACGTGTTACGTTATATGGTATAACGTTATAACGTATCACGTTATATGGTATAACGTTATAACGTATTGCGTAATATGGTATATCGTTATGACGTATTACGTTATATGGTATAACGTTATAACGTATCACGCTATATGGTATAACGTTATAACGTATTACGTTATATGGTATAACGTTATAACGTATTACGTTATATGGTATAACGTTATAACGTATTGCGTTATATGGTACAACGTTATATGGTATAACGTTATAACGTATTACGTTATATGGTATAACGTTATAACGTATTCCGTTATAAGGTATAACGTTATAACGTATTGCGTTATATGGTATAACGTTATAACGTATTACGTTATAAGGTATAACGTTATAACGTATTACGTTATATGGTATAACGTTATAACCTATTACGTTATATGGTACAACGTTATATGGTATAACGTTATAACGTGTTACGTTATATGGTATAACGTTATAACATATTGCGTTATATGGTATAACGTTATAACCTATAACGTTATATGGTACAACGTTATATGGTATAACGTTATAACGTATTACGTTATATGGTATGACGTTATAACGTATTACGCTATATGGTATGACGTTATAACGTATTACGTTATAACGTATTACGTTATATGGTATAACGTTATAACGTATTACGATATATGGTATAACGTTATAACGTATTACGTTATATGGTATAACGTTATAACGTATTACGTTATATGGTATAACGTTATAACGTATTACGTTATATAATGTAACGCTATAACATATTACGTTATATGGTATAACGTTGTAACGTATTACGTTATATGGTATTACGTTATAAGGTATTACGTTATATGGTAGAACGTTATAACGTATTACGTTATATAGTATAACGTTATAACGTATCACGTTATATGGTATAACGTTATATGGTATGACGTTATAACGTAATACGTTATATGCTATAACGTTATAACCTATTACGTTATATGGTACAACGTTGTATGGTATAACGTTATAACGTATTACGTTATATGGTATGACGTTATAACGTATTACGTTATATAGTGTAACGTTATAACGTATTACGTTACATGGTATAACGTTGTATGGTATAACGTTATAACGTATTACGTTACATGGTATATCGTTATGACGTATAACGTTATATGGAATAACATTATAACGTATCACGTTATATGGTATTACGTTATAACGTATTACGTTATATGGTATAACGTTATAACGTATCACGTTATATGGTATAACGTTATATGGTATGACGTTATAACGTAATACGTTATATGCTATAACGTTATAACCTATTACGTTATATGGTACAACGTTATATGGTATAACGTTATAACGTATTACGTTATATGGTATGACGTTATAACGTATTACGTTATAACGTATTACGTTATATGGTATAACGTTATAACGTATTACGTTATATGGTATAACGTTATAACGTGTTGCGTTATATGGTATAACGTTATAACGTATTACGTTATATGCTATAACGTTATAACCTATTACGTTATATGGTACAACGTTATATGGTATAACGTTATAACGTATCACGTTATATGGTATGACGTTATAACGTATTTCGTTATATGGTATAACGTTATAACGTATTACGTTATATGCTATAACGTTATAACCTATTACGTTATATGGTACAACGTTATATGGTATAACGTTATAACGTATTACGTTATATGGTATAACGTTATAACGTATTGCGTTATATGGTATAACGTTATAACCTATTACGTTATATGCTATAACGTTATAACCTATTACGTTATATGGTACAACGTTATATGGTATGACGTTATAACGTATTACGTTATATGGTATGACGTTATAACGTAATACGTTATAACGTATTACGTTATATGGTATAACGTTATAACGTATTACGTTATATGGTATAACGTTATAACGTATTACGTTATATAATGTAACGCTATAACATATTACGTTATATGGTATAACGTTGTAACGTATTACGTTATATGGTATTACGTTATAAGGTATTACGTTATATGGTAGAACGTTATAACGTATTACGTTATATGATATAACGTTATAACGTATTGCGTTATATGGTATATCGTTATGACGTATTACGTTATATGGTATATCGTTATGACGTATTACGTTATATGGTATAACGTTATAACGTATTACGTTATATGGTATAACATTATAACGTATTACGTTATAAGGTGTAACGTTATAACGTATTACGTTATATGGTACAACGTTATATGGTACAACGTTATATGGTATAACGTTATAACGTATTACGTTATATGGTATAACGTCATGACGTGTTGCGTCATATGGTATAACGATATATTGTATGACGTTATAACGTATTACGTTATATAGTGTAACGTTATAACGTATTACGTTATATGGTATAACGTTATATGGTATAACGTTATAATGTATTACGTCACATGGTATATCGTTATGACGTATAACGTTATATGGTATAACGTTATAACGTATTGCGTAATATGGTATATCGTTATGACGTATTACGTTATATGGTATAACGTTATAGCATATTACGTTATATGGTATAACGTTATAACCTATTACATTACATGGTACAACGTTATATGGTATGACGTTATAACGTATTACGTTATATGGTATGACGCTATAACGTATTACGTTATAACGTATTACGTTATATGGTATATCGTTATAACGTATTACGTTATATGGTATAACGTTATAACGCATTACATTATTTGCTATAACGTTATAACGTATTACGTAATATGGTATAATGTTATAACGTATTACGTTATATGGTATAAAGTTATAAAGTATTACGTTATATGATGTAACGTTATAAAGTATTACGTTATATGGTATAACGTTATAACGTATTACGATATATGGTACAACGTTATAACGTATTACGTTATATGGTATAACGTTATAACGTATTACGTTATATGGTATGACGTTAGAACGTATTACGTTATATGGTACATCGTTATAACGTATTACGTTATATGATACAACGTTATATGTTATGACGTTATAACGTATTACGCTATATGGTATAAAGTTATAACGAATTACGTTATATGGTATTACTTTATAACGTATTACGGTATATGGTATAACGTTATATGGTATGACGTTATAACGTATTACGTTATATGGTATAACGTTATAACGTATTAAGTTATATGGTATAACGTTAGAACGTATTACGTTATGTGGTACAACGTTATAACGTATTACGTTATATGATATAACGTTATAACGTATTGCGTTATATGGTATATCGTTATGACGTATTACGTTATATGGTATAACGTTATAACGTATTACGTTATATGGTATAACGTTATAACGTATTACGTTATATGGTATAACGTCATATGGTATAACGATATAACATACAACGTTATAACGTATTACGTTATGTGGTACTACGTTATAACGCGTTACATTATTTGGTATAACGTTATAACGTATTACGTAATATAGTATAACGTTATAACGTATTACGATATATGGTGTAACGTTATAACGTATTACGTTATAGAGTATAACGTTATAACGTATTACGTTATATGGTGTAACGTTATAACGTATTACGTTATAGGGTATTACTTTATAACGTATTACGTTATATAATATAACGTTATAACGTATTACGTTATATGGTATAACGTTGTAACGTATTACGTTATATGGTATTACGTTATAACGTATTACGATATATGGTAGAACGTTATAACGTATTATATATGGTATATCGTAATGTATGGTATATTGTATATCGTTATGACGTATCACGTTATATGATATAACGTTATAACGTATTACGCTATATGATATAACGTTATAACGTATTACGTTACATGGTATAACGTTGTAACGTATAACGTTATATGGTATTACGTTATAACGTATTACGTTATATAGTATAACGTTGTGTTGTATGACGTTATAACGTATTACGTTATATGATATAACGTTATAACTTATTACGTTATATGGTATAACGTTATAACGTATTACGTTATATGGTATAACGTTATAACTTATTACGTTATATGGTATGACGTTATAACATATTACGTTATATGGTATAACGTTGTAACGTATTACGTTATATGGTATTACGTTATAACGTATTACGTTATATGGTATAACGTGATAACGAATTACATTATATGGTGTAACGTTATAACGTATTACGTTATATGGTATAGCGTTATGACGTATTACGTTATATAGTGTAACGTTATGACGTATTGCGTTATATGGTATAGCGTTATATTGTATGACGTTATAACGTATGGTACAACGTTATAAGGTATTACGTTATATGGTACAACGTTATATGTTATGACGTTATAACGTATTATGTTAAAAGGTATAACGTTATATGGTATGAAGTTATAACGTATTACGTTATATGGTATAACGTTATAATGTATGACGTTATAACGTATTACGTTATATGGTATAACGTTGTAACATATTACGTTATATGGTATAACGTTGTAACGTATTACGTTGTATGGTATATCGTTATAACGTCTTACGTTATGTGATATAACGTTATAACGTATTACGTCATATGTTGTGACGTTATAACGTATTATGTTAAAAGGTATAACGTTATATGGTATGAAGTTATAACGTATTACGTTATATGGTATAACGTTATAACGTATTACGTAATATAGTATAACGTTATAACGTATTACGTTATATGGTGTAACGTTATAACGTATTACGTTATAGGGTATAACGTTATCACGTATCACGCTATATGTTATAACGCTATATCGTATTACGTTATATCTTATAACGTTATATAGTATGACGTTATATGGTGTAACGCTAAAACGTATTACGTTATATGGTATAACGTTATAACGTATTACGTAATATAGTATAACGTTATAACGTATTACGTTATATAGTGTAACGTTATAACGTATTGCGTTATATGGTATAACGTTATATTGTATGACGTTATAACGTATTACGTTATAACGTATTACTGTATATGGTATAACGTTATATGGTATGACGTTATAACGTATTACGTTATATGGTATAACGTTATAACGAATTACGTTATATAATGTAACGTTATAACGTATTACGTTATATGGTATAACGTTGTAACGTATTACGTTATATGGTATTACGTTATAACGTTTTACGTTATATGGTATAACGTTATAACGTATTACGTTATATGATATAACGTTATAACGTATTACGTTATATGGTATGACGTTATAACGTATTACGTTATATGGTATTACGTTATAACGTATTACGTTATATGGTATAATGTTATAATTTACTACGTTATATGGTGTAACGTTATAAAGTATTATGTTATATTGTGTAACGTTATAACGTATTACGTTATATGGTGTAACGTTATAACGTATTACGATATATGGTATAACGTTGTAACGTATTACGTTATATGGTATTACGTTATAACGTATTACGTTATATGGTATAACGTGATAACGAATTACATTATATGGTGTAACGTTATAACGTATTACGTTATAGGGTATAACGTTCTAACGTATTACGTTATATGTTATATCGTTATAACGTATTACGTTATATAGTGTAACGTTATAACCTATTGCGTTATATGGTATAACGTTATATTGTATGACGTTATAACGTATGACGTTATAACGTATTACGTTATATGGTATAACGTTATAACGTATTACGTTATGTGGTACAACGTTATAACGTATTACGTTATATCGTACAACGTTATATGTTATGACGTTATAAGGTATTACGCTATATGGTATAACGCTGTAACGTATTACGTTATATGGTATGACGTTATAACGTATTACGTTATATGGTATAACGTTATAGCGTATTACGTTATATGGTATAACGTTATAACGTATTACGTTATATGGTATAACGTCATATGGTATAACGATATAACGTACAACGTTATAACGTATTACGTTATGTGGTACTACGTTATAACGCATTACATTATTTGGTATAACGTTATAACGTATTACGTAATATGGTATAACGATGTAACGTATTACGTTATATGGTATTACGATATAACGTATTACGTTAAATGGTATAACGTGATGACGAATTACATTATATGGTGTAACGCTATAACGTATTACGTTATATGGTATAAAGTTATAACGTATTACGTTATATGGTATAACGTTATAACGTATTACGTTACATGGTGTGACGTTATAACGAATTACGTTATATGGTATAACGTTATATGGTATGACGTTATAACGTAATACGTTATAAGGTATAACGTTATAACGTATTACGTTATAAGGTATAACGTTATATGGTATGACGTTATAACGTAATACGTTACAAGGTATAACGTTATAACGTATTACGTAATATGGTATATCGTTATGACGTATTACGTTATATGGTATAACGTTATAACGTATTACGTTATAAGGTATAACGTTATATGTTCTGACGTTATAACGTATTACGTTATAAGGTATAACGTAATAACGTATTACGTTATAAGGTATAACGTTATATGGTATGAAGTTATAACGTATTACGTTATATGGTATAACGTTATAAAGTATTACGTAATATAGTATAACGTTGTAACGTATTACGTTATATGGTATTACGTTATATGGTATGACGTTATAACGTATTAGGTTATAACGTATTACGTTATATGGTATAACGTTATAACGTATTACGTTATATGGTACAACGTTATAACGTATTACGTTATATGGTACAACGTTATATGTTATGACGTTATAACGTATTACGCTATATGGTATAACGCTGTAACGTATTACGTTATATGGTATAACGTTATAACGTATTACGTTATATGGTACAACGTTATAACGTATTACGTTATATGGTACAACGTTATATGTTATGACGTTATAAGGTATTACGCTATATGGTATAACGCTGTAACGTATTACGTTATATGGTATTACGTTATAACGTATTACGTTATATGGTATAATGTTATAATTTATTACGTTATATGGTATAACGTTATAACGTATTACGTTATATGGTATAACGTTATAACGTATTACGTTATATTGTATATCGTTATGACGTATCACGTTATATGATATAACGTTATAACGTATTACGTAATATGGTGTAACGTTATAACGTATTACGTTATATGGTATAAAGTTATAACGTATTACGTTATATGGTATAACGTTATAACGTATTACGTTATAGGGTATAACGTTATCACGCATCACGCTATATGTTATAACGCTATATCGTATTACGTTATATCTTATAACGTTATATAGTATGACGTTATATGGTGTAACGCTAAAACGTATTACGTTATAGGGTATAACGTTATAACGTATTACGTTATATGTTATATCGTTATGACGTATTACGTTATATAGTGTAATGTTATAACGTATTGCGTTATATGGTATAACGTTATATTGTATGACGTTATAACGTATTACGTTATAACGTATTACTGTATATGGTATAACGTTATATGGTATGACGTTATAACGTATTACGTTATATGATATAACGTTATAACGTATTACGTTATATAGTGTAACGTTATAACGTATTGCGTTATATGGTATAACGTTATGACGTATTACGTTATATAGTGTAACGTTATAACGTATTGCGTTATATGGTATAACGTTATATTGTTTGACGTTATAACGTATTACGTTATAACGTATTACGTTATATGGTATAACGTTATAACGTATTACGTTATATGGTACAACCTTATAACGTATTACGTTATATGGTACAACGTTATATGTTATGACGTTATAACGTATTACGTTATATGGTACAACGTTATAACGTATTACGTTATATGGTACAACGTTATATGTTATGACGTTATAACGTATTACGCTATATGGTATAAATTTATAACGTATTACGTTATATGGTATTACTTTATAACGTATTACGGTATATGGTATAACGTTATATGGTATAACGTTATAACGTATTACGTTATATTGTATATCGTTATGACGTATCACGTTATATGATATAACGTTATAACGTATTACGCTATATGATATAACGTTATAACGTATTACGTTACATGGTATAACGTTGTAACGTATAACGTTATATGGTATTACGTTATAACGTATTACGTTATATAGTATAACGTTATGTTGTATGACGTTATAACGTATTACGTTATATGATATAACGTTATAACTTATTACGTTATATGGTATAACGTTATAACGTATTACGTTATATGGTATAACGTTATAAGGTATTACGCTATATGGTACAACGCTGTAACGTATTACGTTATATGGTATGACGTTATAACGTATTACGTTATATGGTATAACGTTATAGCGTATTACGTTATATGGTATAACGTTATAACGTATTACGTTATATGGTATAACGTCATATGGTATAACGATATAACGTACAACGTTATAACGTATTACGTTATGTGGTATTACGATATAACGTATTACGTTATATGGTATAACGTGATAACGAATTACATTATATGGTGTAACGCTATAACGTATTACGTTATATGGTATAAAGTTATAACGTATTACGTTATATGGTATAACGTTATAACGTATTACGTTACATGGTGTGACGTTATAACGAATTACGTTATAAGGTATAACGTTATAACGTATTACGTTATAAGGTATAACGTTATATGGTATGATGTTATAACGTAATACGTTACAAGGTATAACGTTATAACGTATTACGTAATATGGTATATCGTTATGACGTATTACGTTATATGGTATAACGTTATAACGTATTACGTTATGAGGTATAACGTTATATGTTCTGACGTTATAACGTATTACGTTATAAGGTATAACGTAATAACGTATTACGTTATAAGGTATAACGTTATATGGTATGAAGTTATAACGTATTACGTTATATGGTATAACGTTATAACGTATTACGTAATATAGTATAACGTTGTAACGTATTACGTTATATGGTATTACGTTATATGGTATGACGTTATAACGTTTTACGTTATAGGGTATAACGTTCTAACGTATTACGTTATATGTTATATCGTTATGACGTATTACGTTATATAGTGTAACGTTATAACGTATTGCGTTATATGGTATAACGATATATTGTTTGACGTTATAACGTATTAGGTTATAACGTATTACGTTATATGGTATAACGTTATAACGAATTACGTTATATGGTACAACGTTATAACGTATTACGTTATATGGTACAACGTTATATGTTATGACGTTATAACGTATTACGCTATATGGTATGACGTTATAACGTATTACGTTATATGGTACAACGTTATATGGTATAACGTTATAACGTATTACGTTATATGGTACAACGTTATATGGTATAACGTTATAACGTATTGCGTTATATGGTATATCGTTATGACGTATTACGTTATATGGTATATCGTTATGACGTATTACGTTATTTGGTATAACGTTATAACGTATTACGTTATATGGTATAACGTTATATGTTATGACGTTATAACGTATTACGATATAAGGTATAACGTTATATGGTATGAAGTTATAACGTATTACGTTATATGGTGTAACGTTATATGTTATGACGTTATAAGGTATTACGCTATATGGTATAACGCTGTAACGTATTACGTTATATGGTATGACGTTATAACGTATTACGTTATACGGTATAACGTTATAACGTATTACGTTATATAGTGTAACGTTATAACGTATTACGTTATATGGTATAACGTTATAACGTATTACGTTATATTGTATATCGTTATGACGTATCACGTTATATGATATAACGTTATAACGTATTACGTTATATGGTATAACGTTATAACGTATTACGTAATATAGTATAACGTTATAACGTATTACGTTATATGGTGTAACGTTATAACGTATTACGTTATAGGGTATAACGTTATCACGCATCACGCTATATGTTATAACGCTATATCGTATTACGTTATATCTTATAACGTTATATAGTATGACGTTATATGGTGTAACGCTAAAACGTATTACGTTATAGGGTATGACGTTATAACGTATTACGTTATATGGTATAACGTTATAACGTATTACGTTATATAGTGTAACGTTATAACGTATTGCGTTATATGGTATAACGTTATGACGTATTACGTTATATAGTGTAACGTTATAACGTATTGCGTTATATGGTATAACGTTATATTGTTTGACGTTATAACGTATTACGTTATAACGTATTACGTTATATGGTATAACGTTATAACGTATTACGTTATATGGTACAACCTTATAACGTATTACGTTATATGGTACAACGTTATATGTTATGACGTTATAACGTATTACGTTATATGGTACAACGTTATAACGTATTACGTTATATGGTACAACGTTATATGTTATGACGTTATAACGTATTACGCTATATGGTATAAAGTTATAACGTATTACGTTATATGGTATTACTTTATAACGTATTACGGTATATGGTATAACGTTATATGGTATAACGTTATAACGTATTACGTTATATTGTATATCGTTATGACGTATCACGTTATATGATATAACGTTATAACGTATTACGCTATATGATATAACGTTATAACGTATTACGTTACATGGTATAACGTTGTAACGTATAACGTTATATGGTATTACGTTATAACGTATTACGTTATATAGTATAACGTTATGTTGTATGACGTTATAACGTATTACGTTATATGATATAACGTTATAACTTATTACGTTATATGGTATAACGTTATAACGTATTACGTTATATGGTATAACGTTATAACTTATTACGTTATATGGTATGACGTTATAACATATTACGTTATATGGTATAACGTTGTAACGTATTACGTTATATGGTATTACGTTATAACGTATTACGTTATATGGTATAACGAGATAACGAATTACATTATATGGTGTAACGTTATAACGTATTACGTTATATGGTATAGCGTTATGACGTATTACGTTATATAGTGTAACGTTATGACGTATTGCGTTATATGGTATAGCGTTATATTGTATGACGTTATAACGTATTACGTTATAACGTATTATGTTATATGGTATAACGTTATCACGTATTACGTTATATGGTACAACGTTATAAGGTATTACGTTATATGGTACAACGTTATATGTTATGACGTTATAACGTATTATGTTAAAAGGTATAACGTTATATGGTATGAAGTTATAACGTATTACGTTATATGGTATAACGTTATATTGTATGACGTTATAACGTATTACGTTATATGGTATAACGTTGTAACATATTACGTTATATGGTATAACGTTGTAACGTATTACGTTGTATGGTATATCGTTATAACGTCTTACGTTATGTGATATAACGTTATAACGTATTACGTCATATGTTGTGACGTTATAACGTATTATGTTAAAAGGTATAACGTTATATGGTATGAAGTTATAACGTATTACGTTATATGGTATAACGTTATAACGTATTACGTAATATAGTATAACGTTATAACGTATTACGTTATATGGTGTAACGTTATAACGTATTACGTTATATAATGTAACGTTATAACGTATTACGTTATATGGTATAACGTTGTAACGTATTACGTTATATGGTATTACGTTATAACGTTTTACGTTATATGGTATAACGTTATAACGTATTACGTTATATGATATAACGTTATAACGTATTACGTTATATGGTATAACGTTATAACGTATTACGTTATATGGTATAACGTTATAACGTATTACGTTATATAATGTAACGTTATAACGTATTACGTTATATGGTATAACGTTGTAACGTATTACGTTATATGGTATTACGTTATAACGTTTTACGTTATATGGTATAACGTTATAACGTATTACGTTATATGAAATAACGTTATAACGTATTACGTTATATGGTATAACGTTATAACGTATTACGTTATATAATGTAACGTTATAACGTATTACGTTAAATGGTATAACGTTGTAACGTATGACGTTATATGGTGTAACGCTAAAACGTATTACGTTATAGGGTATAACGTTATAACGTATTACGTTATATGTTATACCGTTATGACGTATTACGCTATATAGTGTAACGTTATAACGTATTGCGTTATATGGTATAACGTTATATTGTATGACGTTATAACGTATTACGTTATAACGTATTACTGTATATGGTATAACGTTATATGGTATGACGTTATAACGTATTACGTTATATGGTATATCGTTATAACGTATTACGTTACATAGTGTAACGTTATAACCTATTGCGTTATATGGTATAACGTTATATTGTATGACGTTATAACGTATGACGTTATAACGTATTACGTTATATGGTATAACGTTATAACGTATTACGTTATGTGGTACAACGTTATAACGTATTACGTTATATGGTATAACGTTATAACGTATGACGTTATAACGTATTACGTTATATGGTATATCGTTATAACGTATTGCGTTATATGGAATAACGTTATAACGTATTGCGTTATATGGTATAACGTTATATGGTATGACGTTATAACGTATTACGTTATAAGGTATAACGTTATAACTTATTATGTTATATGGTATAACGTTGTAACGTATTACGTTATATGGTACAACGTTATATGTTATGACGTTATAAGGTATTACGCTATATGGTATAACGCTGTAACGTATTACGTTATATGGTATGACGTTATAACGTATTACGTTATATGGTATAACGTTATAACGTATTACGTTATATTGTATATCGTTATGACGTATTACGTTATATGGTATAACGTTATAACGTATTACGTTATATAGTGTAACGTTATAACGTATTACGTTATATGGTATAACGTTATAACGTATTACGTTATATGGTATTACTTTATAACGTATTACGGTATATGGTATAACGTTATATGGTATAACGTTATAACGTATTACGTTATATGGTATAACGTCATATGGTATAACGATATAACGTACAACGTTATAACGTATTACGTTATGTGGTACAACGTTATAACGCATTACATTATTTGGTATAACGTTATAACGTATTACTTTATATGGTATGAAGTTATAACGTATTACGTTATATGGTATAACGTTGTAACGTATTACGTTATATGGTATTACGTTATAACGTATTACGTTATATGCTATAACGTTATATTGAATGACGTTATAACGTATTACGTTATATGGTATAACGTTATAACTTATTACGTTATATGGTATAACGTTATATTGTATGACGTTATAACGTATTACGTTATATGGTATAACGTTATAACTTATTACGTTATATGGTATGACGTTATAACATATTACGTTATATGGTATAACGCTGTAACGTATTACATTATTTGGTATAACGTTGTAACGTATTACGTAATATGGTATAACGTTATAACGTATTACGTTATATGGTATAAAGTTATAACGTATTACGTTATATGGTATAACGTTATAACGTATTACGTTACATGGTGTGACATTATAACGAATTACGTTATATGGTATTACGTTATAACTTATTACGTTATATGGTATTACGTTATAACGTATTACGTTATATGGTATAACGTTATAGCGTATTACGTTATATAGTGTAACGTTATAACGTATTACGTTATATGGTATAACGTTATAACGTATTACGTTATATTGTATATCGTTATGACGTATTACGTTATATGGTATAACGTTATAACGTATCACGTTATATGATATAACGTTATAACGTATTACGTTATATGATATAACGTTATAACGTATTACGTTATATGGTATATCGTTGTAACGTATTACGTTGTATGGTATTACGTTATAACGTATTACGTTATATGGTATAACGTTATATTGTATGACGTTATAACGTATTACGTTTTATGGTATATCGTTGTAACGTATTACGTTGTATGGTATTACGTTATAACGTATAACGTTATATGGTATAACGTTGTAACGTATTACGTTATATGGTATTACGTTATAACGTATTACGTTATATGGTATAACGTGATAACGAATTACATTATATGGTGTAACGTTATAACGTATTACGTTATGTGGTATAGCGTTATGACGTATTACGTTATATAGTGTAACGTTATGACGTATTGCGTTATATGGTAAAACGTTATATTGTATGACGTTATAACGTATTATGTTATATGGTATAACGTTATCACGTATTACGTTATATGGTACAACGTTATAAGGTATTACGTTATATGGTACAACGTTATATGTTATGACGTTATAACGTATTATGTTAAAAGGTATAACGTTATATGGTATGAAGTTATAACGTATTACGTTATATGGTATAACGTTATATTGTATGACGTTATAACGTATTACGTTATATGGTATAACGTTATAACATATTACGTTATATGGTATAACGTTGTAACGGATTACGTTATATGGTATTACGTTATAACGTATTACATTATATGGTGTAACGTTATAACGTATTACGTTACATGGTACTACGTTATAACGTATTACGTTATATGGTATATCGTTATAACGTCTTACGTTATGTGATATAACGTTATAACGTATTACGTTATATGTTATGACGTTATAACGTATTATGTTAAAAGGTATAACGTTATATGGTATGAAGTTATAACGTATTACGTTATATGATATAACGTTATAACGTATCACGTTATATGTTATATCGTTATGACGTATTACGTTATATAGTGTAACGTTATAACGTATTGCGTTATATGATATAACGTTATATTGTATGACGTTATAACGTATTACGTTATATGGTATAACGTTATAACGTGTTACGTTATATGGTACAACGTTATAACGTATTACGTTATATGGTACAACGTTATACGTTATGACGTTATAAGGTATTACGCTATATGGTATATCGTTATGACGTATTACGTTATATCGTATATCGTTATGACGTATTACGTTATATGTTGTGACGTTATAACGTATTATGTTAAAAGGTATAACGTTATATGGTATGAAGTTATAACGTATTACGTTATATGGTATAACGTTATAACGTATTACGTTATATGGTATAACGTTATAACGTATTACGTTATATAGTGTAACGTTATAACGTATTACGTTATATGGTATGTCGTTATAACGTATTACGTTGTATTATATAACGTTATAACGTATTACGTTATATGTTATATCGTTATGACGTATTACGTTATATAGTGTAACGTTATAACGTATTGCGTTATAAGGTATAACGTTATATTGTATGACGTTATAACATATTACGTTATACGGTATAACGTTATAACGTATTACGTTATATGGTACAACGTTATAACGTATTACGTTATATGGTACAACGTTATATGTTATGACGTTATAAGGTATTACGCTATATGGTATAACGCTGTAACGTATTACGTTATATGGTATGACGTTATAACGTATTACGTTATATGGTATAACGTTATAACGTATTACGTTATATATGGTATAACGTTATAACGTATTACGTTATATGGTATAACGTTATAACGTATTACGTTATATGGTATAACGTTATATGTTATGACGTTATAACGTATTACGTTATAAGGTATAACGTTATATGGTATGAAGTTATAACGTATTACGTTATATGGTATAACGTTATAACGTATTACGTAATATATTATAACGTTGTAACGTATTACGTTATATGGTATTACGTTATATGGTATGACGTTATAACGTATTACGTTATAGGGTATAACGTTCTAACGTATTACGTTATATGTTATATCGTTATGACGTATTACGTTATATAGTGTAACGTTATAACGTATTGCGTTATATGGTATAACGTTATATTGTATGACGTTATAACGTATTACGTTATATGGTATAACGTTATAACGTATTACGTTACATGGTGTGACGTTATAACGAATTACGTTATATGGCATAACGTTATAACGTATTACGTTATATGGTATAACGTTATAACGTATTACGTTATATAGTGTAACGTTATAACGTATTACGTTATATGGTATGTCGTTATAACGTATTACGTTGTATTATATATCGTTATGACGTATTACGTTATATGTTATAACGCTATAACGTATTACGTTATATCTTATAACGTTATATAGTATGACGTTATATGGTGTAACGCAAAAACGTATTACGTTATAGGGTATAACTTTATAACGTATTACGTTATATGTTATATCGTTATGACGTATTACGTTATATGGTATAACGTTATAACGTATTACGTTATATGGTATAACGTTATATGTTATGACGTTATAACGTATTACGTTATAAGGTATAACGTTATATGGTATGAAGTTATAACGTATTACGTTATATGGTATAACGTTATAACGTATTACGTAATATAGTATAACGTTGTAACGTATTACGTTATGTGGTATAGCGTTATGACGTATTACGTTATATAGTGTAACGTTATGACGTATTGCGTTATATGGTAAAACGTTATATTGTATGACGTTATAACGTATTATGTTATATGGTATAACGTTATCACGTATTACGTTATATGGTACAACGTTATAAGGTATTACGTTATATGGTACAACGTTATATGTTATGACGTTATAACGTATTATGTTAAAAGGTATAACGTTATATGGTATGAAGTTATAACGTATTACGTTATATGGTATAACGTTATATTGTATGACGTTATAACGTATTACGTTATATGGTATAACATTATAACATATTACGTTATATGGTATAACGTTGTAACGGATTACGTTATATGGTATTACGTTATAACGTATTACATTATATGGTGTAACGTTATAACGTATTACGTTACATGGTACTACGTTATAACGTATTACGTTATATGGTATATCGTTATAACGTCTTACGTTATGTGATATAACGTTATAACGTATTACGTTATATGTTATGACGTTATAACGTATTATGTTAAAAGGTATAACGTTATATGGTATGAAGTTATAACGTATTACGTTATATGATATAACGTTATAACGTATCACGTTATATGTTATAACGCTATAACGTATTACGTTATATCTTATAACGTTATATAGTATGACGTTATATGGTGTAACGCTAGAACGTATTACGTTATAGGGTATAACGTTATAACGTATTACGTTATATGTTATATCGTTATGACGTATTACGTTATATAGTGTAACGTTATAACGTATTGCGTTATATGATATAACGTTATATTGTATGACGTTATAACGTATTACGTTATATGGTATAACGTTATAACGTGTTACGTTATATGGTACAACGTTATAACGTATTACGTTATATGGTACAACGTTATACGTTATGACGTTATAAGGTATTACGCTATATGGTATATCGTTATGACGTATTACGTTATATGGTATATCGCTATGACGTATTACGTTATATGTTGTGACGTTATAACGTATTATGTTAAAAGGTATAACGTTATATGGTATGAAGTTATAACGTATTACGTTATATGGTATAACGTTATAACGTATTACGTTATATGGTATAACGTTATAACGTATTACGTTATATAGTGTAACGTTATAACGTATTACGTTATATGGTATGTCGTTATAACGTATTACGTTGTATTATATATCGTTATGACGTATTACGTTATATGTTATAACGCTATAACGTATTACGTTATATCTTATAACGTAATATAGTATGACGTTATATGGTGTAAGGCTAAAACGTATTACGTTATAGGGTATAACGTTATAACGTATTACGTTATATGTTATATCGTTATGACGTATTACGTTATATAGTGTAACGTTATAACGTATTGCGTTATAAGGTATAACGTTATATTGTATGACGTTATAACATATTACGTTATATGGTATAACGTTATAACGTATTACGTTATATGGTACAACGTTATAACGTATTACGTTATATGGTACAACGTTATATGTTATGACGTTATAAGGTATTACGCTATATGGTATAACGCTGTAAGGTATTACGTTATATGGTATGACGTTATAACGTATTACGTTATATGGTATAACGTTATAACGTATTACGTTATATGGTATAACGTTATAACGTATTACGTTATATGGTATAACGTTATAACGTATTACGTTATATGGTATAACGTTATATGTTATGACGTTATAACGTATTACGTTATAAGGTATAACGTTATATGGTATGAAGTTATAACGTATTACGTTATATGGTATAACGTTATAACGTATTACGTAATATAGTATAACGTTGTAACGTATTACGTTATATGGTATTACGTTATATGGTATGACGTTATAACGTATTACGTTATAGGGTATAACGTTCTAACGTATTACGTTATATGTTATATCGTTATGACGTATTACGTTATATAGTGTAACGTTATAACGTATTGCGTTATAAGGTATAACGTTATATTGTATGACGTTATAACATATTACGTTATATGGTATAACGTTATAACGTATTACGTTATATGGTACAACGTTATAACGTATTACGTTATATGGTACAACGTTATATGTCATGACGTTATAAGGTATTACGCTATATGGTATAACGCTGTAACGTATTACGTTATATGGTATGACGTTATAACGTATTACGTTATATGGTATAACGTTATAACGTATTACGTTATATGGTATAACGTTATAACGTATTACGTTATATGGTATAACGTTATAACGTATTACGTTATATGGTATAACGTTATATGTTATGACGTTATAACGTATTACGTTATAAGGTATAACGTTATATGGTATGAAGTTATAACGTATTACGTTATATGGTATAACGTTATAACGTATTACGTAATATATTATAACGTTGTAACGTATTACGTTATATGGTATTACGTTATATGGTATGACGTTATAACGTATTACGTTATAGGGTATAACGTTCTAATGTATTACGTTATATGTTATATCGTTATGACGTATTACGTTATATAGTGTAACGTTATAACGTATTGCGTTATATGGTATAACGTTATATTGTATGACGTTATAACGTATTACGTTATATGGTATAACGTTATAACGTATTACGTTACATGGTGTGACGTTATAACGAATTACGTTATATGGCATAACGTTATAACGTATTACGTTATATGGTATAACGTTATAACGTATTACGTTATATAGTGTAACGTTATAACGTATTACGTTATATGGTATGTCGTTATAACGTATTACGTTGTATTATATATCGTTATGACGTATTACGTTATATGTTATAACGCTATAACGTATTACGTTATATCTTATAACGTTATATAGTATGACGTTATATGGTGTAACGCAAAAACGTATTACGTTATAGGGTATAACGTTATAACGTATTACGTTATATGTTATATCGTTATGACGTATTACGTTATATGGTATAACGTTATAACGTATTACGTTATATGGTATAACGTTATATGTTATGACGTTATAACGTATTACGTTATAAGGTATAACGTTATATGGTATGAAGTTATAACGTATTACGTTATATGGTATAACGTTATAACGTATTACGTAATATAGTATAACGTTGTAACGTATTACGTTATGTGGTATAGCGTTATGACGTATTACGTTATATGGTATATCGTTATGACGTATTACGTCATATGGTATATCGTTATGACGTATTACGTTATATGGTATAGCGTTATAACGTATTACGTTATATGGTATAACGTTATATGGTATAAAGTTATAACGTATTACGTTATAACGTATTACGTTATAACGTATTACGTTGTATGGTATAACGTTATAACGAATTACGTTACATGGTATGACGTTATAACGAATTACGTTATATGGCATAACGTTATAACGTATTACGTTATATGGTATAACGTTATATGGTATGACGTTATAACGTATTACGTTATATAGTATGAAGTTATATCGTATTACGTTATATGGTATGACGTTATAACGTATTACGTTATATGGTATTACGTTATAACGTATTACGTTATATGGTATAACGTTATAACGTATTACGTTATATGGTATAACGTTATAACGTATTACGTTATATGGTTATCGTTATGACGTATTACGTTATATGGTATAACGTTATAACGTATCACGTTATATGATATAACGTTATAACGTATTACGTTATATGATATAACGTTATAACGTCTTACGTTATGTGATATAACGTTATAACGTATTACGTTATATGGTTATCGTTATGACGTATTACGTTATATGGTTATCGTTATGACGTATTACGTTATATGGTATAACGTTATAACGTATCACGTTATATGATATAACGTTATAACGTCTTACGTTATGTGATATAACGTTATAGCGTATTACGTTACATGATATGACGTTATAACATATTACGTTATATGGTATAACGTTATAACGTATTACGTTATATGGTATGACGTTATGACGTTATAACGTATAACGTTATATGGTATGACGTTATAACGTATTACGTTATATGGTATGAAGTTATATCGTATTACGTTATATGGTTATCGTTATGACGTATTACGTTATATGGTATAACGTTATAACGTATCACGTTATATGATATAACGTTATAACGTATTACGTTATATGATATAACGTTATAACGTCTTACGTTATGTGATATAACGTTATAGCGTATTACGTTACATGGTATGACGTTATAACATATTACGTTATATGGTATAACGTTATAACGTATTACGTTATATGGTATGACGTTATGACGTTATAACGTATAACGTTATATGGTATGACGTTGTAACGTATTACGTTATATGGTATAACGTTATAACGTATTACGTTATATTGTATAACGTTATATGGTATCGCGTTATGTGGTATAACGTCATATGGTATAACGTTATTTGTTATAACGTATTACATTATATGGTACTACGTTATAACGTATTACGTTATATGATATAACGTTATAACGTCTTACGTTATGTGATATAACGTTATAGCGTATTACGTTACATGGTATGACGTTATAACATATTACGTTATATGGTATAACGTTATAACGTATTACGTTATATGGTATAACGTTATATGGTATTGCTTTATGTGGTATAACGTCATATGGTATAACGCCATGACGCATTACATTATTTGGTGTAACGTTATAACGTATTACGTTATATGGTATAACGTTATAACGTATTACGTTATATGGTATAACGTTATATGGTATTGCGTTATGTGATATAACGTTATAACGTATTACGTTATGTGGTATAACGTCATATGGTATAACGCCATGACGCATTACATTATATAGTATAACGTTATAACGTATTACGTTATATGGTATAACGTTATAACGTATTACGTTATATGATATAACGTTATAACGTATTACGTTATATGGTTTAACGTTATAACGTATTACGTTATATGGTATGTCGTTATAACGTATGTACTATCGTTATATAATATATTTACAAGGTATGGATGATACAGATGTTAATCGGACAGAAAAAGACGATTGTTGTTCAACCTGAACTATTCACACCAAACGTACAGGAAACAGCACAACTAAATAATTAGATAACGACTCGAGTTTCACAAAATGCAATCAACACTCTCTCGGCAACGCCACTCGCAAACTCTGCTTCTCGACTTGCACTCTGCTCCTCGACTGACTCTCTGGCCGTTGTCGCATTCTATTGTCTTTTCGAGGCACACGTGTTCTGCAGACGCTCGTAGCCAGGGTCACGTAGGTCTTTTCTACGAAACTATGCACTTGAAAAGACTGATGACACATTGATGGACCCGACGGCGCCTCGGCTCTCGCGACATTGTTCATGGTTCGCCCGATATCTCTTAGGCTTTTCGTCCACGATACTACACGTATTACGTTATATGGTATAGCGTTATAACGTATTACTTTACGTGGTATGACGTTATATCGTATTACATTATATGGTATAACGTTATAACGTATTTCGTTATATGGTATGACGTTATAACGTATTACGTTATATGGTATGACGTTGTAACGTATTACCTTATATGGTATAACGTTATAACGTATTGCGTTATATGGTATATCGTTATAACGTTTTACGTTATATAGTATAACGTTATAACGTATTACGTTATATGGTATAACGTTATAACGTATTGCGTTATATGGTATATCGTTATATCGTATTACGTTATAAGGCACAACGTTATAACGTAATACGTTATATGATATGACGTTATAACGTATTACGTTATATGGTATGACGCTATAACGTATTACGTAATATGGTATGACGTTATAACGTATTACGTTATATTTTATAACGTTATAACCTATTACCATGAACTTACCCTTTGTTAAAACATAGAATATCCACTGAGCGTAAGGACGTTATGTGTCTCGTTAATGTGACCTTATGAGAGAATATCTTTCCGTCGCGATGATGCTGCAAAGGAAAACTATGGTGGGTTGTGTCTAAAAACACGAGATCATCGGATGCGTGGTGAGATGCTCTCGTTCGGAAAGTGAAAGAAGTTGACGTTGCTGTTTATTGGTCAATTTCCATGTTGAGTTCGCTGTGGAGTGCCGAAGCGTGCAGACGTGCCTCGAGTGCCCAGCGTAGTTCGAAAACAACACGCGTCGCCCAACTGTCGAAAGAGAACGCAGCTAAGTGTCCCTTACCCTCTAGGGAGAAGAAAATCCCACGCACCTAACCCCAACCCGAATACTAGCCTCACAGCCTCACGACTAGTTGTTCATTCCGAATTAACTAGCTCGATGATGGCCCAGCAACCGCGACCAGGCTCTCCGGAGCAGACTCGCAGCTACCCCGTGCTACCCCCCCCCCCTGGCAGAAGTGCAGCAGAACTCTCCGCACTAACGACGCTAACACTACAAAGAAAAGGAAAATAGAACCAGCAACGCAAATAAACACACACAACAGGTTCGCCGTATTGGAATCCTCAAACGACGCCATGGAAATCGTAGAACCGCCACCAAACCAACATTCACAGAGAATCCCCCCTCCCCCACCAATATTTGTAGACGACGTCATTGACATACAGACAATGACCAAGTCCCTAGAGAGAGATATCAGCAAGGAGGAATATAACCTTAAGATAAGCAACAACAAGGTGAAAATACTACCGACGAACCCAGAAGCTTACAGAAAACTCACCAAGACACTCAGGACCCTGAACGCCAACTTCCACACCTACCAACTCAAACAGGAAAGGCCTTTCCGGGTGGTCCTACGAAACATACACCACTCAGCAGACATAGACGAACTAAAATACGAACTCTCAAAACTTGGCCACGAAGTCATCAACGTAAGTAACATAAGGCATAGAGTCTCGAAAGACCCGTTATCCTTATTCTTCCTAGACATTAAACAAAAACCGAATAATAAGGAAATATACAGCGTCAGTCGCCTAATGAACGCGATAGTAAAGATCGAACCACCGCTCGTGAAAAAAGAAATAGTGCAGTGCAAAAGGTGCCAAAGGTACGGTCATACGCAGAAATACTGCAACCATACTTTCCGCTGCGTTAAATGCGCAGGCTCTCACTCCACTGACCAGTGCGCCAAATCACCGGAAACCCCAGCGAAATGCATCCACTGCCAAGGGGACCACCCTGCCAACTACAAAGGCTGCCCAGCATATAAAACACTATACACGAACAGGTACCCTAAGCTCAGAGCAAAAGAGGTATCCAACCAAACAACCAGCCCGCCGAAATTCTCGACTACCCCAACCCCCTCAACCAACCAAACACCCAGTCCTACCAATTTCATCTCCACCTCAACCTCCTATGCCCAAGCAGTACAAGGCATCCAAAATAACCCGAACAGCCAAAGGAACCTTCCCCAAAACAGTGTCCCCAACCCACCAAACGCAGACAACTCCTCAAGGCTCGAAAAGCTAATAGAGAAACAATCGGAGCAAATAAATCACTTGCTATCGCTACTAACACTCATCGTGGAAAAATTAGCACGCCCCGACTCAAAATAAAACCAAGGCGCATAGCTCTCTGGAACGCCAACGGTCTAGCGCAACACAAACGTGAACTAGAACTCTTCTTAAAACACCAGCAAATCGACGTAATGCTCGTATCGGAAACCCACTTCACCGACAAGAGCTACCTGAAAATAAATGGTTACAAATTCTACCATACTCAACACCCCAGCGGAAAGGCCCACGGTGGCACCGGAATAATAATCAAAGCAAGTATTAAGCACTACGAACTCCCACCATTCCAGAAAGACTACCTCCAAGCAACAAACGTAGCAATAGAAGACTGTCATGGCTCAATCACCACCTCAGCAGTATACTGCCCTCCCAGACACTCCATCGCCAAAGAAGACTTTGATAACTTCCTGGACACCCTGGGCAACAGATTCATAGTTGGAGGAGACTATAACGCCAAGCACATCCAATGGGGCAGCAGACTGGTTACAGCAAGAGGCAAAAACCTCTTAAACAGCATAATAAACAACAACCTCAACTACCTCACCACATACGAACCCACATACTGGCCCACTGACACCAACAAAATACCCGACCTTCTCGACTTCTTCATAACTAAAAATATCCCATCAAGACACGTCCAGATCAACTCCTCGGCCGATCTCTCCTCTGATCATTCTCCCGTGATAGCAACAGTCAGTTCAACAATCATCGAGAGTACACCTAATGGCTCCATTCACAACCAACACACCAACTGGCAGCTCTTCAGAGAAGTCTTTACACACTCAACCTCAGCCTTCACCCCACTAAAAACAAAGGAAGATATCGAAGCAGCCACGGAATACTTAAACACGAGCATAATAAACGCAATCCGCCTCTCCACACCGACAAAGCCAACCAACAGCAAACAAGAATATCCACAATTCATACTAAAAAAAATAGCAGAAAAACGTAGACTAAGAAGAGTATGGCAGACCCACAGAACACCGGAGGACAAACGAAAACTTAACAACGCAACTAGAAAGCTAACCAGAACCTTAACCAACTATAAAAACGACTGTTTCCATAAATACCTCGCCAGCTTATCGCCCACAGCCGACACCAACTACTCACTATGGAAGGCCTCCAGGAAACTCACACGCCCCCCACAAATAATCCCACCTATCCGCCGTCCGCAAGGTGGATGGGCGCGAAGCCCTATAGAAAAAGCCGACCTGTTTGCAAAACACTTGTCAAAAGTATTCAAACCCCATTCCCCCCAAGTCGCCGCGGACGTTACTGAATACCTACACACCCCCTTCCAAATGTCCCCTCCTATCGAACCCTTCTCCTCTGCTGAGACTATAGAAACAATCAGTCGCCTTAACCCCAAGAAAGCAGCAGGACACGACCTAATAGGCAATAGAGCAATCAAGGAACTTCCCACAAAAGGGATAGCACTCATCACATCGATTTTTAATGCTATCCTTCGCCTGGAACACTATCCTAAGGCTTGGAAAATCTCATTGATTACCCTCATCCCTAAACCCGGTAAACCGATACACGAAACCTGCTCCTATCGCCCAATCAGTCTTTTACCTACCCTGTCCAAACTATTGGAGAAGATGCTTACGAACCGACTCCTTCCAATCCTAGAGAACTTGAAAACACTCCCAGATCACCAATTCGGCTTCCGAAAACATCATTCTACAGTAGAGCAAATCCACCGCTTAACTCATACGATCAGTCAATCACTCGAAAAGAAAAAATATTGCTCAGCGGTTTTCCTAGACATCCAACAGGCATTCGATAAAGTATGGCATGAAGGGCTACTATACAAACTTAAAAAGATCCTACCCCACCCCTACTTCTCCATCCTAAAATCATACCTAACCAATAGACAATTCATGGTTAAATACCTAGACGCCACTTCCGCAACATTCCCAATAGAAGCCGGCATACCCCAAGGTAGTGTCCTCGGACCCCTACTGTACTCCATCTACACTGCCGACCTACCTATATCAAACGACATAACAATAGCGACATTTGCAGACGACACAGCGCTATTAGCTTCCCACGCAGACCCGGTAATAGCCTCATCCACTCTCCAGCGAAGTCTCGACTCCATGGAAAAGTGGTTTCACAAATGGGGCTTCAAAGTCAACGAAAAGAAATCCTCACATGTAACCTTCACGCTCCGAAAACAAACCTGCCCCCAGGTCACCATCAACAAAGCAACAGTTCCTAGCAGGGACACAGTCCGATACCTGGGCATGACCCTGGACAGGCGACTAACGTGGAAGACACACATCTCAGATAAAAGGAAGCAACTAAAGGACAAACTAAAAAAACTCTACTGGCTCACGGGCCGACGCTCCAAACTAAATTTACAGAATAAAATTACCCTCTACAAGACCGTAATAAAACCTGTCTGGACCTACGGAATCCAACTATGGGGAACAGCAAGCAACTCCAACATCGAAATACTCCAACGCTTTCAATCGAAAACGCTAAGATCCCTAATTGACGCACCTTGGTATGTAACCAATGAAACAATACACCGCGACCTCAAGATACCCACCGTCAAAGAGGAAATAGCAAAATATAGCAACAGATACAGCAAAAGAATCAACAAACACCGAAACCCCCTAATCACTGGACTACTCGATACGACGGACCAGATTCGCAGGCTGAAGAGGCACTACCCGCTAGACCTAAACGTTAGATTCATTTAATTATCCAAATCAAGCATATGCACTTACTTATAATACTCATAGATTATAAATTATATCTATCTATAATAAGTATTAACTTATTGTAAATAAACAGCCATGTCACTGCGCCACGCCAGAAAAATTACTGAAAATTCTCAACGCGAGAATTGATTGTAATTTCAACAAATAAATAAAAAAAAAAAAAAAAAAATTTCCATGTTGGTGGTTAGAGAAGGATGCTAGCCGCCCTTGGGGGAAGTTGCTAGCGGGAAGCGTCTTTCGTGAGATATATAAATTTCCCCTATCTTCCCGTATTTGGGACAAAGACTGTTTGCCTGTTTGAAAGATTTTAGTTAACTAAATCTTAAGATTTATAACGGGTCCTCAGGCTAACTGAATATGTGGAGATGCGTCGACATCTGGCAATCATCTTACCCGAAGAATAGTGTCTGCGTGTGGCGAGCCACGGGACAGAAACCGTTGGAATGTTTACTGTCGCATGCCGCTACAACTATTTCTTTTAAGGAGAGGTATAGAATTACTTCATATCTCTGTTAGGTAAAAACATTCATCCCTTGACCGTGGCTACATTCAGCGACTGGTTGTCGCCTCGAGCCCAAGCTCACTATCATAAATCTCGAACAAATACAATCGGATTGAATGACGACAATTGCTTAATTACGGCTATGGCAGAATCTAGATTAAAGTGTTAAGGGACTTCCCCAAAATTCCAAAGGGAAGGCTCCGGTGTCCTTTCATCTCCGACATATATATAGATAGATAGATCGATACATGTAGATATAGAATATTAGGGAAGAAACTACGTTAAATAAGAGAAAGGAAAACTAGATGGAAGAATTTAATGACATCGCGTGGCGAGATGGACTATTTGCTTCTCTCCCTTTCCCTTTTCCCCATAACAATTTTCAGTTATTCTATGTATTCCGGATCGATGTATTGTCGCGTGTGCTCCAAGAACATCAAAGTGATCGTTATTGGTAGGAGAGGATGAAAAGGTAAGGGAAGGAAGGTCGAAGTTGCAGAGACCAAAGCCTTATACCATTCTGCAGGACGAAATCGTCCTCGAAAGGAAAAACGATTAGGAAAGAAAGGAAGATCGTCTGAACACGCAATATTCCATCTCGTAACCAGACCTATCCACTTCACAGGATATTCTTGGACGTTTCTTTCCGATGTCAACCAATGATGGAAGAAGGGACAGTCGTTCAATGCCGATTTCAAGGAAGAGTAGCCAAAGATATTATTGCGGGACATTGGTCACACTTAAAAAATAGAAAAACGAATCATTCCAGGATCTCGTGTTTACTTATGATCAACTTAAATTTGCTGCTAGTTAAAGAACAAAGCAACTCTATATTTCTATTTAATATGAAAATTAATTGTGATAGTTGATCTTTTATAAATTTTATTGCTTTCTATAAGGAGAATTTTGTTACACCGATACTCTAAAATATTTTTGTAATTCATTTGTAAGTTAGATTGTACTAATAATTAAACTGTGTATGTTTACGACAATTCATAATTTGATAAAACAGCTGGAGAAATGAAACCTAAAAATTGAAAGAAATTTGTGATACTCGTCAAATATTGATACAAGGTATCTTAATAAATGATCTCTCGTTTGCTATAGGTAATTTTAAAACTAAGTTGAACGATTTGTAATATTCAATAATTTAGAAATATTTAACATAACAAAGCATTTTGAAATAACGAATGAAAACTATATAACTTAGTAGGATACATTTCTGCGAATTCTATACGAAAATCATTCTTACAATTAGTCTTCCTGTTTCATAATCGATAGATATAATACAAGGTATCTTAACGGATGAACTACAATTTGTCAGGGATGACTTTGTCGGAGTCAAAAGACAGTTACAAACGAGGGTCATCTGTATAAGAATTACTTTCATCATAAGATTACGTCAGAGTAAAGTACGTACATATCTTGACAGTCCAACATAGACTTCAGCCGGGAGATGATGGATTTTTAAGAGAAAATCCGAAAAATGATGATCGATCTCGCTAAATTAGAAGGGGATTACATTTTTCGTCTGAGTATTTGACAAACAGCACGTGCAATATTTTTGGCCAGTTTCCGTTAAGCCAAGACCGAAAGCTCGGTGCAACAAAGAGACCACGTAATATCGGCAATTGAATCATGGCTGGATAGAGTGGGGAGATTCGTAACGGGATTTTCGAGCGCCTGTTTCGCTCAATACGGATAAGCCACACAGACTTTTCAGCCTAGATGAAGACAAGTGGTATCGAAAGATTTTAAAAGGCTGCTCACCTCGCAATATATAAAATACACGCAAAGATCTAATATTCTATTCATCAGACGTGTTTTACCTGACGATACTTCGCTTTGATCTTGTTACCATATTCGAAATTTTACATGCAGATCTTTTAAAGATTGAATTTTTTTACAAATTTAAGAGTTTTTTTATTGATGAAAATAGTTTTTAACAAGTAATAACGACGAACAGGGAATTAAAATTTTATTTAAAAATGCTGGTTTAGTGTGAAGTTGTGAAAAGCTATTAACTATGAATATATAATTAATAAATAATACGAAAAATGTTGAAAAATTTAAGGAAATTCTTTAAAAATGATCTGGTAAAATAGATTTTATTTCAGTCACAGATAATATATTTACTTCTTTTTTTTTAACGAGGGAGAATTGAAAGAATGAAGTATAATTCTAGTACATATATGATATCAGTAAAACGTATCCTATATAACAGTGACAAATAACGAATCTGTAAAGATGAGATTCATGCGTAATTATAATTGAAACAGAATTATTTCAGTCAAGAAGCGAAGTCAAAAAAGGTAGTATAATGATATCTGAGAATCTTGGCAAAGTCAGAAAATAATAGTTGTTGATGATCGGTGATTCATAATGAGATTTTCGGTGATTCATTTTTAACGATGTTGTAACGAGGCTCGACGTTTGAAGCCGATCACAATGAAGTGTCCCCAAAAGGAAATTACGAAATAAATCCATAAGAACGGTGCTTGATCGAGGAGTAGAATCTCTTCAACGATTGTCGAAATCACTCATTTCATCGAAGACTTTGCTTTAATTAAAACGCACCAACGTTGATAACGAGTACCGAATATTGCTTGTATAATTTCCGATCGATATAAGAAGTTCAACAACCAACAACAATAAAGCCCTAACACCGAGATTTAGATCCATTGTGTTATTTGACCAACTGTTAGCTATTTAGATACATTCATTGTATGCATGTATACATTAGGATATGTTCAATATTGGGAAATTTTGACAAATTTTATTTTATTTTATATTTTACATTAATTACAAAATAATATCAACGAGAATGCAAATTTTAATCTTGTTCATCGCTTAAACTCCCATCAAAATTCGTAGAATTCATATAATTTTCACAATTCAGTAATCCAAAAAAGTTTGCTTCTTCTTATCTTGAAGAACTCTTTTAAAATTATTCATCGTTAAGTGTAAGCAATTTGCATATTTCGCATACATTTTATCTATGCAACACCACACCTACATAACCAAGACATTCATAACTATACATTTACTTCAATAATCTAGTTTATTAAACTATAAAGAACTACCCTTTCTTGTAGTTGTACAAAGCCTTGGCTCTGAAATATAGTATCATACTAATCGTATGAAATATACGGAAAACATAAACACAAAAGTACTGTTTCGTATCTTTTCTCATTTTTCGTATATTAAATTTTAGAACTAAGGTTAAAATTAATATCAATTTAAAATTGAACTATTAATTTAAAGTTTAACTATTAAATTTGAAAATTACGGCCGAGGTTAAGATATTTGAACACATTTATATTTATATTCGACTTATTTCTAAAGCGATTCCGAAGAAAAACGATTTTTGTATAGAGGCTAACAAGCACAAAAGGCAGAACGTGCAGCATAGGACGACAAACTTGTATAAGAGCATATCATCAAAAGCTGGTATCGCAAAATACATACATAAGTAGAAGAAAGTTCTGTTAAAACACGTATAAACGCAAGAGAGCGGATATCATCCGCAACTGTCTTCTTCGACTTCCTTTCGTTGTTCTCTTGCTTCCTAAAGTTTTCGTTGAAAAGAAGAACGCTTTTCATCGTAACCACGTTTTCAGTAACCAAAAAAGTAGGAAGCACCAAGGAGCATAGAGAAGATTGAGAAAACGAGGCTGGAAGAATACGAAGAAACGAAAGAGGAGCTATTCAGACAGTTTCCAGGTAGCGCAACCCTTGGCAATTGCCTTTGATTCCTTTGGCTAATACGAAGAAACTGAATACTAGCTGGACCTTCGTTTCTATCTATGATCAAACAGAAAAGAATGAAGAATCTTTCTTCGATACCCACTGATTTCTAGAAATATTCCTCCGTGATTTCTCAGCTATATCTACATGGTACCTATATATTTGAATTTTTAATAAATTACCGGTGAATAACTCACCTCGTTCAATTCATTGCAGATGAATAGATTATACGTATTCAAAAGTAAAGTAAGATCGTGCAATACCGATCAATGCTTTTTGCTTACTGTGGCTTGAGTTACAGTTCTAATGGAATTTCAAAATATACTACCAATGAAATTATAAAATCTTTTATACACACATATGATACATATATGAAAATTTACTATAACAAGTGTTCAAATTCCTGAGCCATTTTTGATCTTTGAATAAATTATATAAAATAATAGTTTTCTACAAACACTGTACAAATTTGGAATATTATTACCTTAATTAAGTCGAATTAAATTGAAGGGATGTGAAACGATCTTAATCGAAAAGATTTCTCGATGTAGCAAAAGAATTGTTCTAAGAATTTCGGACTGGTCTAATAAAGATATGATACATTTATGTATAATTCAAGGTATTATCAGTGTAAAGCGCCTTTGCATATTTTTGTTGAAAGTATTCCTTCGTTTCAGCAAGCAATTTTTCGCCGTGTACACAAGCTCGTATCTGCGTTCTCCCACTGTAATTCCAGAAAGTGGGCTGAGCTAAATGGATTGCGATGTCTTGCGGTCTTTTGCGCAGTTTAAAACGAATGAATGTGCCAGATGGATTTATGTGGAATTTTAAAAACTGCTCTTTTCAAAGACACCGCTAAGTCTTGCAGCGGTAGCAACTGTTGAAGAAATAATCTTGTAAATAAAATGATAGCGCCGCCGCCTGGTTTTATGAAACGACCGATATTTATTCAACTACGGTTAAACGTACTTGGGAAGATGTTAAATGTTCAAGTGCTATAAACCAAAAGTTTAGATTGCTCGTTTTTGCTACTTAATATGACGTAATTTTTACACATGATAATTAATTTGAATTATCGAGACGGTAATTATTGTAGTGACAGCTAAAAACAGATAAATAAAATAATTGACTATGGAAATTATTACATTGAAAATTCTTGACGATATTTCTAATATTCGTTTGATATATCGCGTGCTCTGGTTACATCTATGACAGCAGGCGTACTTGCAATTCTTATTGATTCAACGGATACTATCTGCTACCATGTTATGTTTGTTTCTCCATTATAACTGCATGACCTTGTTACAAATTTTTCCAACTATAATATGATATATATTATGAAATATCAAAATATTGTCGAATAAAACATTGCTACGCACTCAATACAATTCTTCCTTCCGTTTTTTCCTTTTGTTATCGTAAAACAGTTAAAATATCGTTCGATAACAAACATTGTGAGAATTTTACATATTATTTTCTAGCAGTGTTTCAAGAATTTCAAGCCTTTCTACTTCTTAATTAATTATCTATTCTACATTGTTCATCAAATTCATCGATTTCAAATGTCAAATTTCATCGATCAATGTTTGAAGGATTCCAAGTTTTCTTATTGTTTAATTATTATTTTAATATTATATAATAACTAGTATAAAAGAATTAATTATTATTTTAGGATAACACTAAGATTAATAACTTTAATAATTATATGTATCCATAAATCAAACAAACATCTGTTTTTCTTTTTATTAAGAATTCCCTAAGCTAAAACATACATTTACAAGATATCGTCCCTGTAAATTAGATTTTATTAGCTCGTGTGGAGTTCCATTGGTCTCGACGTGATCGTTACCAAGATTAATCATACCACGTGTGCTGAATGTTACCTCATCCGTGAACAATATTCTTGCGGGAAATTCCTGTATACCATAATTTCTTGGGATGTGCATGCACAGAGATTGTATGCTCCTCAAAAATTCTTTACTCGCAGTCCTGGTGGGATCCGTTGAAAATGATACAAGCATAAATTATCCTTACTAGTGACATTTTCTATTGCTACATGTTTCTTGTGTATAACGAAGGCCGTACATTAAATGTACTGCAACATTCTCTTTTTAATTGTATGGTCTTGTTCGTTGATTGCATTCATTACTTCTAGTCGACTTATAGTTTGAATGGAACGGTTCGCTTTAAGTGAAGAAGTTGGTCAAGACACTATTTATTATTATATGTTCAATGTACCTATTTATGCTGTATACTAATTTTATACAAAATATATGTAGTAAATATCTTGCAACTGCCACATAAATTATCATTTGATTAAAAATCTTATCAATATAACCATGATAGTCGAATCTCGTTATAATGCTAATAAAACATACATAACATGTTCATGAAGAGTTTCTACAATTTTTCATTGTTTCAATTCTTGTGTTCGGGAATTTTTGTGAGTCACTGTATCTTGCTTCAAACTGATATTTTTACATAAATTCGTGAATTTCAAAGTTATTACACTAAAACTTCATTAAAATTCTGTATGGCAAAAGAATTAAAAATCCCGCTGAACGTTAAATACGACTCTTATCCTCTCGTTTTAGTAAAATGTTGTGATGGCATTCGTTCTGTGTTCGTATGCTCGGTAAATGAAAAATTACTAACGGCCTCTAGTACACAAAATTAGCGGAAACAGGATGAAACGAACGAATGTGATTAATGGCGGCGTAAATTAGGAAAAGCCAGCAGTCCGCTGTTTCTTTTTCCGAGTTGCTGCAACGACTCCCAAGAGCCCACGAGAAACGGAAGAACAACCGAAAGCGAACTTGAAAAACACGGATTCTCATAAGAAGAAAATTCGCTGCATGCTCGATAATCCGCGCTCGTCGGTTGCTTTCTCGGAAGATTAGAGGGTACCGTGAAATACGCGTTCTGCAAGCCCAAAAGGAAACACCTGCATTTTACATTGCGGTTATTCCTGAACAGATTGCAAACAAAATCGTTTCTCACTACCTTTTTTACGATCCTATAACAAATCATCAAAAGGTGTTATCTTTTTTCATTATTAAAATAAAATTAGTATGCTTCACGAAATGATAATAAATTTTATGTTATTGTCCTTCTGATAGTAGAGTCATAATAGTATATTTTAAATGATAAATTTTTAAATATCTGCATCGATTATCATTATTTACATAATGAACTTACTAATCTTTCTGAATTTAGAATAAACAGTATTACAAAGATAAACCGTTAATTAAATTGCCAAATCATTTTCTGGCTCATGCAACGCAAAAAATGACTAAATTTCTGCCTGCAACTACATGTAATAACTGCTAATCGGAAATGAAAAATGTGACACAGTAGACAATCAGATTACGAAAAAAGAAAAAAAGATTCAATTTGAATTTCTTGTATTATTCTCTCTCTTTTATTATTAAACTCTCTTTTTTTTTTCTTTGCTGCCCATGCTTCATGCTTCGAAACGTCAACAAGATCGAGCGGAAAGCAGAACGAGTGGAATGGGATCACCGTGTTCGATTAGCAGCACTCGTAACTCTCGTTCAGATATAAAGTACCAAGCAAAAAAATTCATACTAATTAAGCTCCCCTACCAAAGGCAGTATCGTTGATTTTCGAGACGTTGTCCAAATCCCTTCTTCGAGCCATGAACCTGCTGCAATCGATTGATTCCTACTTCAACGCGCGATATTAGGATTTCGTTGTGATCGAAACTACAATATAAATCACGAGAAAGCTTCGTAAATTAAGCTTAGCATGAAACTTAATAATTTATAATATATGTTAGATACAAATATTATGCGTTCGTGATTATTAATACTTAAGTTTGATTTATGAAATGAACCTCTCAGAAACCAAACCGATCAATTCCACTTTTTATTCATTTCTGAATTTCATTACGTAAGTACACGATTAATATTTAATTCACAAGAAACAAATGATTTGCTTCTGAACCAAAAATCATCTTTAAATCAAATGATTTTTTCAAACGTGTTATAAACTCGTAGTCGAATAATATTCGTAGCGATAATTTGAATATGAAACCGATATCCTTTCTCTTATAATAAATCTAAAATATCAAATCAATCTAAATAGTGATCAAATCAATCTAAACTGCCTGCTTATTGCCACACACCCTTAAAAATTTTGCAAAATGCATGTGGTTTTACATTGTAATTAGTATAAAAACTATTAACAATACCATTATGAACGATATTGTTCAAAAAGCATACACATTTATTCCAACAAATCTTAAATACACAAGTAACCTATTAAAACTGCTAAAAATTTAAACAATTACCATTGCAAATCTAATGAAAATCTTTAAATTAAGTTGCAGCTATCAAAGTAAGTAAACCTTTTCCTGTAAAATGCTTTTCGTTTCATTTCGATCCGGCTATTCGTTGCTGAGATATCATCGCTTGAAAAGAAACGAATTCTTCGATAATTTTCCGTCGCTATCTCTCTCGTACTCTCAGGTTTCTCACTTGCATCGCGTCACTGACCAACCATAATCTGGCTAATATGATCAGTAACGGACAGTGTGTTCTTTTTTATTACTATTACTAGCCCATTTGCATCCAAGCGCGGATTAACCCCTTCCCGTACTTTATCGAGTCAGACTCGCGATGAAGATTTTAGCCCAAACATGAATATCGCGAGTCTGACATAACAAGCCGAGCTCGCGGACTGTTTTTTGCCCGTTACGATCGTGACTGAATGTTAGTTCCAGTTTACGAGCATCAGTCTGGTCACGGGAAGGGGTTAATCCGCGCGCTGCGACTGTCTTCTATCACCAAGCGCGGATTATTACACGCGCTGCGACTGCTTCTTATTTCAGTCGCTAAGTATTCTTCAGATGTGAGAGATCACGTTTGACCCGTTTGTCAGCATCTCGCCTATATCAGTTTATTGTATTGACCATTTTAAAGAATTCCACGAGAAATAATATGATTTCATTTCTTATTTCTTATTTTTTTAAATAAATAATTTTTTCTTTTTCCTCTGTTATAAAGAATGTAAGATGCGATGTTTGCGGAGTAACATTGTCTACCAATCGTTTTGAACAGTAAATTTTCGACAAACTCCATGAAGAAGTCGGATGTCATTTACTGCATCTACAACCGACCGCACGCGGTGATAGGGACCAGTCCTCTTAAGTAGGGCCATGATGCAAATGAGCTAAGCACGTGCGTTTCCTGGAAAAACTGTAGGTCAGACCGCCGAAGGCTATAGACTTAGATATACGTCTATTATACAACTTTGCAGTACTATATCTTCAAAACAAATTGAGATATCGATTTAACGCAAAATACATTAACAAGAGTACGATTATCACTATCCTCCGAACAGATAACACTGCAAAATTTCGTGACTGTTTCATGTGCATCGTTAATAGAATATTAATGCGTTATTTGATGACACTTGTTAAGTTCACAATCTTTTTAAACAACAAATCGTCTGACCCCCCCTCCCCTAAATTATCTAAAAGGAGCCATCGAAAGGATTACATCAAACAGATTCGACTTATAATGAAACAGAGTCAACTAAACAGCGGTCGTTACCCTCGACGAAAGACGTAGCGCGTATTCTCCGCGAAAAAATATTCGTAAATCGGTTTCGACTGGCAAGCACAACAGTCCAATAAAGCTTCAGCCCGGGACCGTAAGCTTGTAAGAAGAAGGCGTAGCTGGCGGGCGAGCAAAGAATTCCCCAGGGTACTCGAAATCACCGCGTTAATTCTAAGGTGTCTGAAAGTGGCTGAGCCAGACTTGCGGTACGCGTATTGTGTACAGGTAACGATGTTTCTGTGTGTAGGTACGTGTAAAGGAGAACGTTCATAGTCCGTTAGTGTTGGTTGGATGACGTCGCTAAGCGTAAGAGGGATTGGAAATGGCGAGACGAAGAACCCTCCTCGTCTGAGCACTGTGGTGCTTGTGTCAGCATTGCATCCCCCCTTCCACTGTTTCACACTTTGCAAATAACTACTGTCGATTCTTTGTTTAAGCCTTGGACAATAAAACGAACGTCACTGACTCGTCATATTTAGATGTTTCTAATATTATTTCATTATATTATTATATTATTTAATTCATTATATTATTTAATAATATATTCAGAAACAAATACTCCACTATAGAGCAAATGCACAGGCTCATCAACGAAATAATACTAGCATTAGAAAACAAACAATACTGTACAGCCCTCTTTATGGACATAGAGAAAGCATTTGACAAAATAAACCACGAAAGCCTACTACAAACAATCAGGAAACAATTCCCGGATCAAATATACCAATTAATAAAATCTTACTTAAGCAGCAGAACCTTCGTAATAAAAATCAAGCACACATACTCTGAAGTCAAAGACATCAAGGCAGGGGTTCCGCAAGGAAGCTTCTTAGGACCGATACTATACACACTATACACGGCCAACATACCAACAACTACCAATAGCAAAATACTGACATTCGCGGACGACACAGCAGTACTAGTCAGGCACACTAACCCAGAAACAGCAGTCAAATTACTACAAGAACATATCACAAAAATAGAAAAGTGGCTGCAAGATAAACAAATAAAAGCAAACCCCGATAAATACAACCATATTACAGTCACACTGCGAAAACAGATACCACCAAACATCCTACTGAACGGCACGCACATACTTAGAAACTCCACTTAGAAATACAACTCACATGGAAACAGCATACTAAATCAATAATAGACAAAATACAGACAACAAGGAGACAAATGCACTGGCTAACAAGTCGAAAATCCAAATTAAGTATAGAAAATAAATTAAAAATATACAAAGCGATCATAAAACCAATCTGGACGTACAGAATACCACTATGGGGGATAGCAGCAATGAGCCATGTAAACAAAATAGAGATAGTACAAGCTAAAATTCTTAGAACAATAGTAAACGCCCCATGGTACGTTAGAAACGAGGATATACGCAAGGACCTGGGAATACCAACGGTCAAAGAGGAAATTAACAGACACGCAGGAAAATATAAAGAAAGAATAGGAACACACCCAAGCCGGCTAGCTGCGGAAACGATCAACGCCTCAAACATGGATAGAGGACTGAAAAGGAGACACCCAGCAGACCTCATAAAGGACACAACCCAACAAACACGAAGATGGTATTCCGCTGGGGGTAGCCACCCACATGATAATCAAACAGCTAAAAAATTCTACCAAATGTCCAAACTGGACAAATTGTTAATGTAATTAATAAAATAAAAAAAACAAAAAAAAATTTATAGCTGAGCACTCCTGTTCTTCGTTTAGTGATTGGCTTGGATTTGATATATTTGTATTTGTATATTTGTATTTGTATATTTTGGATTTAGTAATAATAATCTTATCAGTAGAAGACATGGATTTTCCACCATTTGGCTATGGGCGTTGACGTTCGTAGCTTTCTTTTCCCCACTTACCGCACTTTCTCTGAAGCACTGTTTTACACGTCCGTTTAGCTCGGCTGCTCGGACAGAACTGCTCATCCGTATTTCATAAAAAGAAGACTAAAAAGGAAACGCCCAACAGATCTCACAAAGGACATAACCTAACATACAAACACTCACCACACTAAAGAAATAAATCAATCAAATTCGAAGATGGTATCCCACTGGGGGTAGCCATCCACATGTTATATTATTATACCACTAAGCTATAATATTTTACCAAATGTCCTACTGGACAAATTGTAAAATGTAAATAAATTAAAAAAAAAAAGAAAATCCGTATTTGACTTAACTTTTAACGCTCCAAGTGTGCCTCTCAAGCACCACCAATGTACGGCACTTTACTCCAAGTGTGTCTCTCAAGCACTATTCTAACGGTTCCGATATTGGATGAGATCCAATAACGTTTCAATCATCGAATATATCCTTGAAGAAGCAGACACATCAGGCTAGTTTTAATAAGCAAAGCTCGAAGTATTATTTCGCCTCGATTCGAGACAAAAAATTAAAAGTAAATAACACAAGAAAACCACGTAAAATGTACGATCCATTTCTTTTTTTAATATTGCGTTTACTATTATTGTGATTTGTCTTATCGCTTTTGGCGGAAGGTTTTTCAAGATTTTGCTGTTAATTAGGTCGATTCCTAGTGCTTTATTGTTTTTTGTTTTCTCAATTATGTTTCTCATTTCTTGTGCTGTTGCTTTGGGTATGGTGTAGTGATTGTCAGTTGGTGTACTAGTAGTTAGCGCATCCTCGTCCGTATGACTATTGTGGTTGCTGTTGTTGATGTTGTGTGGGGTGAATGTGTTGCATAGGTGGTTGGAAAATTCTTCAGCTTGCTCTTCGTTGCTTCTTGCCCATGTGTTGTCTGCTCTTCTGATTGCTGATACCATTTTTGTTGTCTTCTTTATTTTTTTTGTGGCTTTTTGTGGCTAGGGAGTAGTTGTAGTTCTCGTGAGCAGATAGTGACTCGATGAACTTTGTGAACTCGTTGTTGTTGTGCTCTTTTATTTTGTTTTTTATTTCTTTTGTGAGTTTGTTTAGGTGTTTTTTGTTTTCTTTTGTTCTGTGTTTTTGCCATTTTGCTTTCGCTTTTCTTTTTTCTCTAATTTTTTCGAGGATGTCTAGTGGAGCTGTTTTTGTTTGTCTGTTGGTTGTTTCAGGTATAGTGGTTGCCCTTGCTGCTTCTTGGATAGTTTCTGTGAGTGTTGTTACTGCTTGATCGATGTGTTCAGGTGTTTTCAGTGGGATGTTGCAGCTGATTTTGCTCTCTATTATTTCTTTGAATATTTGCCATTTGGTGGTTTTATTGCATAGCTTCTCTGTGCTGCTGTAAAGTATTGGTTTGTTTCTGTATGTAATTATAATGGGCGTATGGTCGGAGGTAAGCTCGAGGCTGGGTGCTATGTTTAGTTTATTTGCGTTTAGTCCCTTTGTAACTGCAAAGTCTAGCAGGTCAGGTATTTTGCTCAGGTCTGTCGGCCAGTATGTCGGTCTTCCTGTGGATAATATAGTGAGGTTATTATTTCTAATGTATTTTTCCAAGGTTCTGCCTCGAGGTATGGTGATTCTTGATCTCCATAGTGTGTGCTTTGAGTTATAGTCTCCCGCTGCAATATACTTGTCACCTAAGTGTCGGAAGTAGTCTTCCCACATTTGTGATGTAATTTTGTGTCGCGGTGGCACATATACTGCTGACAACTGTAAATAGTTGCTGCTAGTTTGTACTGTAACGGTGGTTGCTTGGATATATTCCTTACAAACTTGACTGTGTAAATGATGTTTAATGTCGTTTCTTATTATTACTGCGGTCCCTCCGTGTGCTTTTCCTGAGGGATGCTTGGTATCATATATGGTGTAGTACGGTATTTTTAAATAGTTTTTTATAGTGAAGTGTGTTTCTGAAACAAGTAGTATATCGATATTATTGTTGTACAGGAATGTTTTAGTTTCTAGGGCCTTTTGTTGTAGGCCGTTAGAGTTCCAGGCTGTTATTTTAAGCGTGTCCACTTTTATTTTTTGCTTAGCGTGTTTGTGAGTAGCTGTAGCATGAGTGTGATTTGTTGCGTTTGCTGTTTAAGGATTGCGTTTTGTTCACTTATCATTTTTGCTAACATTTCCGTGTTTTTAATGAATAGCTTTATCAGTTCTTTGATTTCTGTAGCGTCGTTGATGTTATTGTTCTGGATTTGATTATCTAAGGGTGTTGACTGTTTGGCTACTTGCGCGTAGCTTCGACTACCAAAGGTGTTGGTATTATTATGGTTGATGTTCATTACATGTTGTATGTTTGTTGATGTTTCAGTTACTGTGCTATCCTGATGTGTGTGAGAGTTAGTGTATATCCTGTTACGAAGCGGCGGAAAAAGTTTACCTTGAAGTTGTTTTCTTACTAAACAGCCTTTGTAACTAGCTGGGTGATTTCCACCGCAATTGTAACATTTTACATCATTTATTTTTCCCGTGTGTGGGCAGTTCACTGTAAGGTGCTTTCCTGCGCATTTGACACACGCCGGGTTCCTGTTGCAGTAATTTTTAGTGTGTCCATATTGTTGACACCTCATGCATTGTGGTATGTCTTTTTTGTGCCTGGGTGGCTCGACTGTAATTAATGTGTTTAAAATTTTTTTTATCGAAAATTTCCTTGTTATTATTTTTAGGTTCTAGCTCTATTAAGAATAGCGGTAGTGGTTGCTTCGTATCGTACCTTGTAATATTGTTTATAGTTCTTGTTTAGTGGCCAATATTTGCTAATTCGTCACTTAGTTTTTTTGTGTTAATTTTTGGATGCAGTCCTCTTATAACTACTTTGTAGCTCCTTTCCGTTTTGAGCTGGTACGTGTGGTATATAGCATTTTTCCCCCTTAATTCTTTTATAACTTTCCTATAATTTTCTGGTGTGTTTGTTTGGATTTTTACCTGTTCTAATTTTGTTTGTTTTATTGTGTAATTATCCTTTCCAACTATATTGTTTAGTTGATCAATAAGCGGGTCTATTATTTGCGCCTCAACAAATATTGGTGGAGGTTTTGTAATGTGTGTTGATTGAGCTGTGGTATTGCTTGTTGGGCCGTCGTCTAATTCTTCTGTTAGCGAGCTGAAGGAGTTTCTTAGCGGTAATTCTTGCAGCCATCGCTGCTTTTCCGTATCTAGATTACCTGTTATTTTTCTTTTTTTGTTATAGCTGGCTACCTTCCAGCTTTCGTCCTGTTGAGTTGTTACTTTGTTGATTTCCATGTCAACTTCAATTGTGGCTGAGCAGTCCTGTCCTTGGTTTGTTTGTTGACTTGTTTTTGATGTATCTGTTGTTTTGTATATGTAGTATTGATCTTTTTTGTTTATAATTTTTATTGGTGCAATATCTTTTATGGTAGGTTTGCTAGTCTTCTTAATAGAAGACACGGGTTTCCTCCGTTTGGCTATAGGCGTAACCGTTCTTAAATTTCTCTTCCCCACTTGCCGCACTTTTCTGAAGCACTACTTTGCACGTCCAGTTAGCTCGGCTGCTCGGGCAATATTGAAATATCCATTTGATTACACTTATAGCGGCACGCGAGCAGGACAAATTCAAATCCTGTTGTTGTTTTGTTTCGGAGTATCATGACCGTTAGGTCACAGGTATTGCAAGGAGTAATGAACTCCGAGCAAAACAATGTCGCCGCTACTTTCAACCGTCAAACGCAATCAAGTTCAAACTTTCCGACTGTCCCCCGACCAGTATAAATAAACAAACGAAATGACGAGCGAGGAAGTTCAGCGATCGCAGTATAAGCATACAGACGCATCAGACGTATATACGGAGTTTCTTGAGACTGCGCGTATTTATTTCGCGAAAGTTATTATATCTGGACTTGTGTTTTGTGTCGAATTAATATCTTAAATAAATTGCTCACAAACAGTAATCTGTATTTCGTGATATCTGATAAGATCAATCCTCTACACACTATTTTTAAGCAGTGTGAAAAAACTAAATTATGTGTGTGTAAATATTTTCGTGTAATTTAAATATTTTAAACAATCGCAATAAATTGTTTTCAATTTCTTAGCAATTACATTTACACGTTATCAAATATAATATCAAATTTTCATATCAAATATAATATCGAACTATCGAAGAAAAGAATATTTCGTAGTAATGAGACATATAATATTCGTTTATCCCAGAAAGTGGAATAAATATGCGTAACTGTACGAATTACGCACATATCAGTTATCTTAACCACCTTCCATAGAAAACGACACGTGGATATTCACGCGACAGACTTGTTCCCTCCTACCGGCGAAGCTTCACCGCACTTGAAAGTGTAATGAATAATAAGCGGACTAGCTACAAGCTGTCGAGAGATTTTATCAAGGCTAATGTCAACATCCAACTAATATCGCGTACAACGTAGCGGGGTAATTGGAACTGCCTCGAGGTCTAAGCAGTATTTTCAGAGGTTTAAATCACGTTCGCATGACACCAGTGCAGGACCATGATGACCCTTGACTGTGGATGAATTTCTCATATTTTCTAAAAAGGTAAAGATTAACAATCCTAAACGTAACATAATATGTATGACATAAAACGTATGACATAGATAGTTTACAAAAATTGAATGACATTGAAAAAAGTATTCTCAATTGACAAAACACTGAGATTTCTGCAGTTTTCAATTGAGAAGTGAAAAACAGCGGATACAATATGCAATGAAGTGTCGAAAGCAGTATAATATTTTGTATACCTATTTCTAGCGAAGTTTGATTTATAATTTTTAAGGAACTGATCGAGATAGCATTCTATTGAGGTACGTAATTGCTGTGACTCGGTATACTATTTGGATGCACTAAGAAAACTTATCTTACATTTGATCAATATCATACGTGCATATGTTTTGCTTTTTAGTACAGTTTTATGTAAGAGAAATTACAAAATATTGCTTATTAGTTGATCGAATTGCTCGTCCTACGAGTTTGGCATGACGTAGCGTAATTGCAATCAACGATTGCTCTGTTCACACGTATTCACATGTCAGTCAGGCTTTCCGTGTGGATGACAATGTAGCGAGCCGTGCTTTGGAAGACTTCCTCTTGGGTTCTTTTGCAGAATTGAATCAATATTATTAGAGATTTTGCAACTCATAACTTACAAATTATTAGTATTAACAAATTTATACGTCCATGGAGTCGTTTGTGGATTCTAATATTGCGAATCTATTGTAAGTGGTTACACGGCTTATTGACTGTTCGTTCTGGCTAGTGTTTGCGTTTATTTTAACTGTTTCTAGCTTACGTTTTTTTATGTTTTTAGTGTCGTTTGAAAGGAGGGATATATTGTCCTTTTGCCACGGAGGAGATAGAGCGGTGCAGTTATGGTTTTGCTCAAGAGAGCCTGATCGAGATACTTGGGCCATCTTCGAGCTAGTTAATTCAATTTGAAATAACTAGTCGAGAGGCTATGATTCGGATTAGAGATTAGGAGCGTTGGATTTTCGACCAGTAAGTTTAGAAACACTTGGTTTATGTCTGTTTCGATTCACTTTCGACGGATGGGCGTCACGTGTTGTATTGTGAACTTCACAGAGCACTAGACACACGTCTGCACGCTTCGGCACTCAACAGCGTTTCTTCAATCTTGCATTGAAAAATCCATGAAGCTGAACGTAACACCTAAAATATGATATTTGGTTGCATTTGATATGAAAACAGTATATTATTCTGATACTTTAAAAAATTATAATTACCTCTTTAACGGAAATACGTACTTATTACTTGACTAAATCGTTCGAATAATGAAAATCGCTAAAGTAGTAAGAAGCGTCCATTTCCCAGGCTTACGGTTACTTTTTATTTCCACGGATCGTCTATCTACTGGACGTATCCCATTGTTTCAATACGACGTTTTCGACAGAGTTATTTTTCACAAAGCTTGAAGTTTGAAAAAGTTTCATCGTTCCTATTGGATAAATAAATTGTCTGCAGAAGTGCTTCAGACATCGACCAAGTTTCTTCGTCCCTAATCCAGCTGTTTTTCGATCCAATAGTTTGTCGATAACAAATTAACACATACATCGATCGTAACCTACAAAACTAGTAATTAATCTCAAGAAACACATGTGAGAGTTTAAGTCGTATTTATCAGATTGCACACTTAATTGTTTTAAAATTTTTACGTTTTAAAATATTATTTAGTAATTTATATATCAGTAATGAAATGCATGATAATAATGGAATATGAATGATGATCGAAATTATAAAATAACTATTTTTTAAAGATTACAATTATTTCAATTTGCCTACTAATTTCAGTCTGTTTCATAACAAAATTTGAAATCATTTACTTTAGCTTTTTGTATACTATATTGTCGAATATTTCAATAATTTTGTAACATATAAAAAAAACTAAAGTGTTAAAAATAAATTCTATTGTTTATACATACCTATATTTATTAACTTTCATCGTCTTTCAAGGTGGAAGCGTATTTCACACGTTTCACATCGTAAAAATCGATCGATCTGTCTCGCTCACTCTTCTTGATAATGCATATTTATTTATTCAAATATTCAGTGTGGGGTTTATTTCACCGTAGCCACGTTCAATTTTCATGTTGCGCAACTTCGATCACATGAACCGATTTTTAGCATTTCTATCATTCAATTTTTTTCTCACCACCTTGTTCTCACCTTTCTCTGATTGGTTGAGGATTGATTTAACGAAGCAAGGGAATAAATTTACATTATATCCCAAAACAATACAGAATTTTAAAATAAAATGTGTTAAATGACTGTTTGACTGCTTTTGTAATATTCAAAATAATCGCGACATCTAGTCACATTTTTTAGTAAACCCTGTACGTGTTCAAATATTCGAAAGTAGGTATAAGCCAGGGAGTTTATCACAGTGTGGACTGTATTAGCTTTTGAATGCGTGGTTATTAAGGGATTGTCCCTTCTGGATATGATACAGAATATCGATCGTTATGTTGTGTCCGCTGGTTAGACCATGACCTGTGATTTTCGTAAAGCAAAAAATAACTATTTTTGACGACTGACCTTTAGTATCTGGTCGTAGACTGTGCAAAAAATTCCCAAGAAGAGCCATAATCTCTCCTTTGCCCCGCTATTAATTACTCAAAGAGGGAGTGAAGGGTAACAATTTGCTTCTTTTGTCGAATGGTTCATGACGTTGTCGGCCCTTCAAGTTTTTTTGGTCTAGACCCCTCTTCGGGCCCGATCGGCAATATCATAAACCCTTACTTATTCCATGTTCCTGAACAAACCCATCATTACATATAATTGTAGATAAAATTGCAGTTATTTCTACTTGAGGATTCCGAATGTAATCCGTGTTTAATAGGATTATCATTATTCAGGGGGTTTAAGTGAAACTGTCATATTGTGATAATTGATAATTCTATATTCTGATAATGTTCTGCGATTCTTTACGTAGGCAGCTGGATAATTAAAAAATGAGGAGAAATGTGTTCCAGATGCAATTTACTTTAATTGTCTTTTTATATTAATTGTCTTTGCATACTTAACCTTTGTACACCAATCATATTTTGTTACTATCTACTCCCGATATCCCGAACTCTGGAGAATGTGACATTATTACTACGAGAGAAAACTCGAAACAGAAAAAAATTCCATGTTAAATGTCAAATCGGAAACAATATCAGACGAGGTTTGAGGAAGCATCTGAGTCCAAACAAGACACCATAGGACATGAAAAATCGGAACTCAAATCTACATCTACACAGTAACTTTCAATTTTGACATCGCTAGGATTCTTCCCAGAAAAAATATTTTTTCTATTTTCCGAACAGATAGGACCTTCGTAATCAAGAAGTGAATCTCTTATATCTCCACTCTCCAGAAATGTACTTCCCCCGTCTAAAGTAACAAACCTGTGGAAACGTGTAAATTCTACTTCCAAAGTCATACTTTCAACAGTAATAAAATTAATAAATGAATATTAAACGAACGACTGAAGAAAACGCGTATCATTCAATACCAAGAACACGGTCGCAAAAAAAAGACGGAAGCGATTTTACCTCGTAAACGAAACTATGAAGGGTTAGCTGCATTGATCACAGTAGGGCCAAGCTGATAAAGGTATGGGAACGTATAAACCATAGTTTGAACCAATTGGAAAATTAACTAAGAGGTATTAAATGAACGATTGGCGAAAACGATTATCGTCGAATAAAAAAATAAACGGTCGCCAGAAATATGAGAACGATTCTAACTCGCAAACTAAGGTAGGGAAAGTTTGACAACCGTATTAGTTGAAATTGAATGTCTGTCAATCAAAAAACCTGATTATAGTTCAAAAGAACCTGATTTCGATTGAATAAAATTATTTCACTAGTATATTATTTCTTTGGAAGGATAAGCAGAGTTGTCACTAAGAGATGAATCTGTCTGATCTGCTGCTCCACAAAAATTGAAGCGGACAATTCAATGAGACCAAGATTAGTTGTTGGATATTAAACGATTGAAAGACAAAGACATTTATCATATTATCATCGAACACCAACAAACAATGCCCAGAAATATGAGCGTGATTCTAATTCGGAAACTAGACTAGAGAAAGTGTCACGTACATGAAAAGCCTGACGGATGTGTAGATATGTGAACCTGCACTATCCGAAGAAGACCGCTTCAAAATTGAAGAATTTATAACCGATTTATATATGGAATTAGACACCTATACCGTTCCTCGTTAAACATCATGGTACCTGCACCTCAGGAACGATAAAGAATCATGGAAACAGGATGTCATTTTCTAAGACACGGCTAAGAAAGTGCATAAGCCTTCAGAGACCTAAGTAAGACAGTTCACCGAATACTGAAAATCGATATATATGTCGGAGATGAAAGGACATCGAAGCCTTCCCTTTGAAACTTCGGGAAAATCCCTTAACACAGTAATATAGATTCTACCATAAGCGTAATTAAACAATTGTCATCATTCAATCTGATTGTATTTGTTCGAGATTCATGGTAATGAGCTTGGGCTAGAGGCGACGACCAGTCGCTGAACTTCGCCGCGGTCAAGGGATGAATGTTTTTACCTAACATAGGGATGATGTAATTCCATAGCTCTCCTTAAAAGAAATAGTTGTAGCGGCACGCGACAGTAAACATTCCAACGGTTTGTGTCCCGTGGCTCGCCACACACAGACCCTATTCTTCGGGCAAGATGATTACCAGATGTCGATGCATCTTCACAGTACATGTTCGGCTAGCCTGAGGAGCCGCTACAAATCTTAGGATTTAGTTAACTAAAGTCCTTCAAACAGACAAACAGTCTTTGTCCCAACTATGGGAAGATAGGGGAAATCTATTTTTCTCACGAACGACGCTTTCCGCTAGCAACTTTCCCTCAAGGGCGGCTAGCATCCTTCTCTAACCACCAACATGGAAATTGACCAATTAACAGCAACGTCAATTTCCCTCACTTTCCGAACGAAGGCATCTCTCGACGAATCCGATGATCTCGTGTCCTTAAACACACCCCATCATAGTTTTCCTCTGCAGCAGCATCGCGACGGAAAGTCATTCTCTCGTGAAATCGTACTAGCGAGTTACTTAGCGTCTTTACGCTCGGTGGATATTCCACGTTTTAACAAAGAGTTAGTTTAGTTATACTTCCACCGTAGCCAAGCAAGTCGAATACGACTTGGGCTTTGGAAGAAAGCGTATTCTGTTATCCCGTTGACCGCGGATTCGTTATTGAACCTAGGATCATTGTCATTAGCTTCTCGAGTATCTAATTACCACGGTTACTTGTCAAATTCTGTAATAATCATATTTGCACTAGTCAATGTCTTCTCTATTGCATAACAACAATGTGTAATCCAAATGAAGATTCGTTTCACGCCCCTAATCCTAATCATAATGTGAACCCGACATATATATCTACGACCAATGGATGTCCGAATAGACAGGAGAATTGCAGTATACAATGTGAAATTATAATGCAAAATAATTTGGAATTTCATTGATATGATTAATCCGTAACACATGAGATAAAAAGTGAAGCATTTATAAGTATCCATTAAAAACTATAGATATTCTTGCCGTACAAGAATTGAAAACAATTCATCGAAAACAAGATTAATTATGGGGTATTAAACGGTCGACTAATGAAGACACTTATCATTGAACACTAAGGATCAGACTTTATAAATATAGATGCCCTTCTAACTCGTAAACTAAGCTAGAGAAAGTTTGTTGCGACAATATTTGCTGAATAAAATTATTTCACTTGAATCATGCTTCCCATCCGTATAAACGAATAGCACCATGAAATGAATCTGTTTGACTTACCTGTGCATAAGCATTGAAACGGACAATGCAGTGACATGAAGACTAATTATTGGGTATTAATGATTGAATGACAAAAAGTTTATCATGGAACACCAACGAACAATCTCCGAAAATATAAGAGTGATTCTAATTCGTAAATTAGGTTACAGAAAGTGAAGACACGAAGTAACATGAAAAGAGCCTGAATGACATGAAATGTCCCTCAATGACACGTGGATATAAATCCACGCTCCAGAGAAAACGTTCCACTTCAACATCGAGGAGGTTATAACAGATTGATACAAGAAGATTGATACAGATTGATGTCAAGAAGACATCTATACAGTTCTTGTTGGACAGCATGGGCTGCAGCGTAGAGAAGAATACCTCAGGAGCGATAAAAGATAGTGACAATAAGGAATCATTCTTCAGAAAACCGCAGAAGAGTACATAAGCTTTCAAAGACCTAGGCAAGACAATGCATCGAATACTGAACATACATCGAATACACAACGATGCTTTATATGTACATTTTCGGCAGATGAACATCTACACATGCGAGAGGATAACAATATGTATAATATGTAATTGTCATATTATACAAATATATTTGGGTTTGTCGTTAATATCATTAATAAATTAATTTAAATATTATCATGATGGATCGTATTAGACGCTCCGCTGCATACATGTGCCGGAGTTGCTGGTAGGCAGTGGTAAATAAACACGAGGAGTACAAAGGGTTAAATTTCGTAGTTATTTGATTTTGTAAAATTAAGAAAAAATCCAATTTCACTTTTCCCCATTTTTTAATATAAGATAAACTCAGCAAGGTTCTATGGCTGAGTTGCTTGATTTTGTAAAATTAAGAAAAAGAATCCAGCCTCGCCTTTCCTCCCCATTTTTTAATATAAAATGAACTCAGGAAGGTTCTATTACGTACAAAGCAGACTTTAATTTTCAAAAGGAGGCTACTTTTCAAGAAGTTATAACTGCTTAAAGTTCGACAATATTTCCATAAAAATTTAGCATTTCTTTGATTTTTCTACTTATATCGTATATAAGTAGCATATATACGATAAGGAATGCTAAATGGAATAATTATAATTATTTAAATAGGATTAATTAGATAAATAAGGGATTTAAATAGATCTGCTTAATTGGAGATTCGTGAAACGGTTGAAAACTTCCAGTATTTAATCAAAATTCCGGATGTCGATAAAAACCATCTTCTTGACGTTACTGTGATATATATAGACCACCATATTTTACATTAATATCGTCGTAACAATATTAGATTTTTTCGGCAATATTAGTTTTAAAAACAATATTCGACGAGATTGACTTCCTTCTTAGTAACAGTCGATGTTAATCAAACATCGATTTGTTTACAGTTCACGTTTTCTAATGATTATCGATGTTAATTAGATGTCAGATCGTCTGTACTAATTAGAAATTCGAAACTTTTTATTCGAAAACCTTGGCTGTGTATACGTTCATATCAGTCTTGATACGTAGCAACGCTAGAAATACAAAATTTATATTTGTTTTCAAATTCCATTTAAAAAGATTTACCAAATATTGAATATTAGATATTAAATTTGTATTAAAACCTTTCTAGAAAATTAATATTTTATGATTCGTGCCTTTCATATCATATTTTGACATAAAAGAACTTGCTTGAATCAAAGATGCCGAATGTTGACCTCTTCAAAACTATACAACTTATGTAATAATTTTTCACACAATACACAATTTAAAACGTATAAGATGTTCACAAATTAAATAAATGATTCTCATAATTACATATGACTGTTTCATTTACAATGAGCATGTAAATTTAAATTACTCCAACTATTATTGAAAGTAAAAAATATGAGTATGAGGAGTATATATGATTGCAAAATTAATATTCATTTGTATATTAAAAGCGGTCTTAAGTAGTAAGATATCAATGACTTTCCTATCTTTTACTAAAAGTAAAATTAATCATAATAATTAGTACCAATATTCGTTCCTCGTATAATAACCGTTTCAATTCCCAGTATACTTAAAAATTACGATCGATAGTTAGAACTTCATACTTTATTGAAGTCTGTTGAATTAAAAGGCTTCTCATAAAAATGATAAAATTTTAGAAAATATCGTCATAAAATGAAGAAGTGGAATATGAACTGAAGAAAATTTATTCTTATTTCTACTTCACTAGACAACACTTTCGAATTTCAATCGAAACAAACATATAAATTTGCAACGCATTAAAGCGTTATATATGCAATGTAAGCAGAATCCAGAAATGACTCATTGATATCTTATTACTTAAGATTACTTCAGGTCATACTATCATAGGTCATTAAACTCGCCTTGATATCACATACAACATCGTATCATAAAAAACGCACACGTATTATTTAAAAATTATTTTTCTCATGTAACATAAAAAATAAAAAAATAAAAATTTAACTACCAAATAAAGATAAAGAAAGAAAAAGTGGAAGGGATATTATTTCAAAAAACATTATAATAACGATTCAGGCATACCTGGATTAATATATCATAGAATTATTTGATATTTTATTGTAAACTATTATAAGTACACAACAATGCTTAAATGCAATTTTAAATATACTGCATATTAAGTATATTTTCATATACAGTATGTGGTATATATATACATACATACATACATGCATACATACATGCATACATACATGCATACATACATGCATACATATATATATTACACACCATGCAGTATGTATTTGAATAATAAGAGTATACATATAATATCTGATATCAACAAACGAATTTCCATTCTATAAATATGTTGCAATTCCATTAAAGCAAAGTAAATACGTTTTGAAGTACGAGAACTAAATTCACTTAATCTCCCAACAGTGTGATGAAGTTTGGCATCTTCATTGCATAACTTTTCTACGAAGGATGAACAATAATTTTTAATTACAGGATAATGTTAATAATGCTAATATTCTTACTAATAATACTATACTATATCGTATATTTTATAATACTATAGTATATCATAAGTACTATTTTACCAGTTTCATTATTGTGAAAATCATCAGAAGGAATAGGTAAGTATTTATCCAATATTAATTCAACGAAATCAGTGGTACTGTCAACAGTTTTTAAAATACTAATTCCTGTTTCAGTTGACATAACTCTATCTGCCTGCTGCCAACTATACATTCTTAAATAATGAACTTTGTAATAAGTGTGTAACTTTATAACTTTAACTCTATGTTTGGTTCCCTTCTTTAAATCTGTGAATGTTTTAACAGCTGGTCTAAGACGTTCTGATACAAGAGACTTAGTCCGGTTTATTATCTAAAATAATTAATACAATATGAAAAAGTAGATTTTATGAAGAAAAGACTATGAATACAACTACATATTAAAATATATATAACCTGCTTTGGTTCTTCTTTTATTATGGGTAATTTTACTTCTACATAATCAATTCCTTGACATAATGTCTTATCAAGTGTACAAATAGGCTTTTCTATTAATTTAGCAACTGGCAATGACTTTTCAACCATGGTATTAACTATGTTCTCCATAGTGTTAAATGCCCAATGTACAAATACATTTGTATCTTTTACACGACCATATACTGCTGTAGATTTATCCCATAAATAATTTACACTTGGTATTTTACGGGCGCGATTAACAGCTTGTATTTTACATATGTGTTTTGATGATTCAGCTTCCATATTAATAAACAATAATGGAATTTTTATCAATAAAGTAAATATCTTTTACAAAGTCAAAATCTATAACATAAGTTAGCATATAATTTTGTTAAAGGGAAACAAAACTTAGCGTGGCATAGTTATTTGCTTAGTTTAGCATATCCATAATCTACAATTACATAGTTATCATATACAACATATACAAAGCAAACTGAAAGTTGGAATATTCCAAGTCTTGAATATAAATTGATAAAATTCATATCGATTTATGCTTTTACATTGCAGTGGTATTAATATTATTCTTTCAATTTTATACTGCTTATAAATATACTTTTATCAATAACAACAAGAGATATAGAATAATTTAAGTAAACAAGAACCATATTCACAGAAAAATACTTATTAATCATTTTATGAAACATATGGCATAACATGAGGTCATTTATAGAAAAATCTGTCATAACTGTAATATAAAAATTATTCCAATTATTCTAACTTTTCTTAACAAATTGGTTGTTTGACACTTACTCAATGTAATCAACTTCAATAAAACTTTGTTTACATTTATCACGTTTCTTTCAATAACTAAACATACACCTTGATCCAATCTATTTCACCGAGAAATTTATTTGTTCAATAATCAAGTACGACAGTTATAACTTCTCTTTCTCTTATGAAATATCATAACACTGTAGTGCTTTTTACAATACGACGCTACTATTCGCTGCTAAATAATCGTATGAGGACACCACTGTCGCATCTTTACAGTCATGCGTGGTACATCTTGTTTTAACCGACTTTTATACTCAAGACATTGATAACATTCAAATATTTTATAGTTCATATGAAGTTAAGAGGATGAAAGGGTAAGTCACTACTTTTCTAGTTCGAAATGTAATTAAAAATAAAAGAAACGTTTGCTAATCAATTCTTATTTTCAAAAGTATGGTAGATAATGCACCTTTAAATCACTAAATTAAAAAAAATTAGAAAAAAATTAGTTTCGTAGCATAAAAATTAAACAAATAAACGTTGTATAGTTTCAAAGAGTACATTATAAACGAATTAGTTTCAAGAATTTCCTAACAACAGTGGTTGCAAATTATCGTAAACTATGATAATATTTATAAATGGAAATTAATCCTATAAATATTAAATGATACTATACAATATTGTAAAATGTATTTTATATGATTTATCTTATGACACGAAAAATTTTTGCTAATATGTACAGAGAAATGCTTTCTTTGAAATGATTAGAAATTTGGAGGACATTTTTGTATATCTGTAGCACAATACGATATTGATACCGTGTAGCATTTGAGTCAAATAAGACGGTCGTTATAAGAAATGGTAAACATATAAAAACCATTTGGCAAGGTAAGACAAAGATTTTGCTGTTTCAAAGGAAGTATTTGTATCAACGAATATTAGTTATGCTATAAGAAAGCTATATAATTCAATTTATAATTTATAACTATATAGTTCTCTTTTTTCATAACGATTTTGCAAAAAAGATATTCTCATAATTATCATATATATATATATATATATATTATATTATTATATTATATATATTATATATATATTATATTATATATTATATTTTATATTATATATATATATATATAACAATCTACAACCGCAATATCGAATCGTTTCAATTAGTGTGAAATCGATACGAAAATCGATTCTAGAACAGTTTTGAAATCGATATAGAATCAAAGAATAACAATTTTAGATTTAGAACCATTATAAATATAATATACCTGGATAGAAGTGATAGACTGCAGATATTTTTTATGCAAATTCATGTTTTTATAAATATAAAGACTGGAACGTGGGTAGAAAATTGTTTGGATATGAAAATAATTTTATCGACAAATAAAAAAAAAATGAAAGCAATTCCGAAATATATACATAATTGGAAGAATATTTATATTCAAACATTAGAAATTCATAATTTAATTAATTCACTTACTTCAAATAGATTTGAACTCCGGATTCTTTACCTATAGATAAAGCACCGACTACTGCTGAATCTGAAAATGAGCCATCACCGAATCTGCAATGAACAGAAAATTACTATAGAAAATATCATTAATGTAATGAAAGAAAACATTTAAGAAACAACTAGCAGATAAAATTGGTACATCGAATTGGTAAGTATTAAATATTAAATATTGAATATGCGGAAAATGTATATGCCTTTAAAGTCATTCAAATTACAATTAATTAATATTTGTGTATCTGTATAGAACGTTATATAAAATAGATTGAAAATCATATGTATATAAAATATATCATAAAATCATATAAATAATTACTTTTAAAGTGATTTGGGATAGAATAAGATTATATAAAATATAATTAAATATAAATATCATTGATGTGCTTGCAAAATATAATACAACTACACTCTTTATACTTACAGTGGTGTGCAGAAAGTTCCACACTGGTAGAAACAAAAGCGGCATTTTAAAGAATCTTAATATTATATATTATTAATTATATGAATATAATAATACTATATAATTATTATCCAATATTAGTTAAATTCTCTTAGATATTGTTTATGAAATATGTAGTAAAAAAATTGATTGAAATTTTTGCACACCACTGTATATTCATTAAAAAGATATATGTAGTATATTTCGTTAGTTATTCTGTGTATAAAGTTATACAGCTCAGAAAATGTTTAAACTATTTTAATAAAATATACCTTTATGTATACTTTTATCAATGATGTTTCAACGATCAGGGATGAGTCCTTAATATTTCTTTATCTCTATACCGTTGCCGTATGATATTCAAAATAAAACTAGCTCCTTCAAAGCAATTGTAGCCTAGTATCCTACCAGATGTCCTAACATTGAAGATACCGTCCAAAACAAATTATATTGTTAGTATGATTCATATTATATTTACTATTGAATTCGCAAATAAAATTGGAATTAAACAGTTAAACTATGAGACATATTATATTTGCCACCGAATCGATAAATAAAATAAAAAAAATAAGCGGTTAAAATTTAACGCTTTGTATTTAAAGTGTATAGAAAATTATGTACTAATAATTTTAATTTGTTTCTGTACTCGATAATATTTATTAAACAAAATTTTTTTAAGAATTATTTTTAGTACAAAACTAGTACATGAAATAAAATAAAGAAATTTATTCAAATAAAACATATCTTGTGACGAAATCTTAAACTAAAACAAAATCGATTTGGATTAAATATATTAAATAAAGTATATCAACGTCTTTTTCATATTATATTTATACAGATATAAGATTATAAAATCTATACATAAAAAATATATATGTGTCTCCTATTCACGTAGTATCTTCACAGATATAAATAGAGAGTATATTATGTATAACAACTCTATAAAAGTAACAGCAAATACGGAATTCAATATTAAAATTATCGATTTATAGTTGTATAATTAGGGGTACAATTATATAATGAACTTAAATATCGCATTTTTCAAATTTCTTGTTACAAAAATATAATAAATTTATAGTGTCTTTCTTCCTATTTACATGTTTAGTTGTATACAAAATTTAACATGTATCTTAAAGTGCTGGAATTTTACAATTATGTGTGGAACTAGTATCTTAATGCTTAAGTATCACATTTATTTGCAATTACTTGACGGAATGATATCGTTTCCATTTTTTCATACTGAGAATGAACAAGATAAGAAAGCAACGAATAAGATCTGAATCTCATATTACTTAGCGACAAATAAATGTAATAATTTCAGGCATCTAATAATGTAAACATAAATAGAAATGTTAATTTTGATATCTTACATTAAATCTTTATAAAATCACATCGACAAATTCGAAAACTCTCCAAATGAAAATTTACTATTTTTTTTCTTACAACATTGATAAATTACATGTGCAGTTACTTTTGCAATTTAATATCATTACCGAATTAAATTAGATGTACTTTCTTACGCATACAATTTTCTACAACATTCTTGGAGAATGTCAGTGATTCATCGAATTCATAGAACAGATAATATAAATTTACATTACATTTACATCAATGAATGAACTTATCACATACTTGAAACTGATACTTTCATTTATTACACATAACTTACATAAAGTCCACGGATTTATCCTTATTCTGCAAGATGAACAAGCATTCCGAGCAGGAACAATACAAAAATTTTACTAACAAATATGGACTTGATGTGAATCTAATTACTTATCTAGCGATTACGTTATTGTACAATTGTTAGTAACAATCGTGCCTATTTCTTTTCTTTATTTTCTCCATTTGCGTGGTTACTTTCATCGTGTTTATCGGTTAAGCTTAAAAAATGCGTTAGATGAAGAATAGATATTACGCTCGACATATATGACGCTACATCTTCTTTCTTCACTGTTTTTAATTGTGCTACAACCGAATGATATACTCGATTGGCAGTTTTCGAGGATAATTGACCAATAGTTTGTACTGTATGCAGAACTTTGTTCTCATCAGCAGATATAGGAGCTATGAAATAAAAATATAGTAATTTAGAGGTTTATCCAATATTTTAATGTATATATATAGAGAGATGATATTTTGTTAGATATTTATAAATAATACATACCAGGTGTGTTTTCTTCTCCTTCAACTGGAGGGAAATAACGATCTAATAATCCGTTAATGAGAACGCTCGTATTATCAACACCTTGCACTGCCATAGTACCATATGAATTATTCAATAACTCATTAGCTTTGTTTATACTAATTTCTTTGAATGTATATGCGTGTTGCGCCGCAGACTCTTTTGCAGCGTGCAATTTGTCGATTGTTGGTTGCAAGGAACTACTCATTACAGCTTTCGCAGCATCGTAAATCTGTATAGAATAAATGAGATTCGTTAATCATATGAATATGTACATTTAGATATTGTAGCCTGTAACACAGATATTTTATTGTATAAACGAGAAATAATATATTTTTGTTGCCTTATAATCTATTAAATATGACTCTAATAGCTCCTAATTATTTCTTTAATAAAAATCTAATCGATTTTTAATTAATATAGTATTAGTACACTGTTTAGCATCTTTTCACATTTTAAAACAAAACGCATTTGATAAAAGATTCTACTATACAAATCCCCATTATCCAAGATTAGGGTCCTATCTCTTTGTTGAACAATTTCAAAATGCACTTTATGTCGCTCGATCCATTGTACTTTCGTTTCTTACAATTTTATCGCATGAAATATCTTTTCTGTATATCTTTCTTATTTCATTTTTATTAGAAGAGGTTTATAGTTTGTTGTGACTTCTTATTACTCAATCTCTATCTCGATATATTTACTTGCTGAGGTGGCTGTTTCACGATTGGTACTTTCTGCTCGACCACGTTCAGACCTTCGCACAATTTTTGGTCAACAGCAGTAATGTGTCCTTCGAATTTCTTTGCCAAGGGTACAGTAAGAGGAGCAGCCGTTGCAGTTGCATAATTAAATCCAGCTTCAGCTTGCGTCAGTGCCCAATTTATTAAATGATGCGAATCTTTCAAGTAAGAATATGTAGATCCAGTTTTCTCTATTGCCGAATGAACAACAGGAATGCTTTTTACGCGATTAATTACTTCCAGCTGAGGTGTACCATCAATTGCTTTATTGTCTGCCATTTTTTCTGAAAAATAGAAAGAAGTATTGATGATTATTTAATAAATGATGTATTTATTATACAGATACAATAAGAAAAAATTATGCAAATACAACAACAAATAAACTAGACTAAATTCCTTAATGCTTTGGTCTGATGTAACTTGTTGTTCAATTTCAACGTTACAATCGTGTAGAAATTTTTAATAAATTTATAAGATATTGTTATGACTTCAATGGATTATATTTTTATTTCTACTGTTACTAATCGCATAACCATTCGAGTCAATAAAAATAATCTTCGTTAATCATATTAATTGCGATTAAGCTATAAATAACTATTCACATTTAAAATAACATCCAATCAGTAGTAAATAAAAAAGTAACATTTGCCTTAAAAGCAAGATGATCGAATACGTTTTTATTTTATAATTTTATTACGTGCTATATTTTACATGCTTTTACGTATGTGTAACAGGAGAATAAATATTACCTCTACTTTGCAAACAATGATAATATGTGAAATAATATGAAGATAAAAATTATTTAATGAAAGTCAAGGATAACATGTGAAATTAAAAAATTAACAATGTTGCATAATTTCAAATAAAAATTTGCATGTAATCGGTGAATTAAGCAGAAGATTAAAAATACATAAGTATATTACATAAAATAAAGCTTTTTTACGATACCCAACTTTTCATAAGATTACGCGTATAATTCATGATTCTTTCGCTGTAAAATAAATGATACATTAAAATTGAGTACACAGTTCAATGTCCATTATGTAGAAAGATAACAATAAATCATGACTTTTAATTTCAAACGTGAATAAACGCACAATATGATAGTTCTTGTACTATATACTTTATCATTAGCAGTATTCAAATTCCAAGATTAAATAGTAATTAGGTGTATATATTGCAATACTTGTAGATTTTATACAGTTTTCAATAATATGTATCATCAAATCTTTCAATTATATTTTTCATGTTTTAAAAAGTGACAAATTTAATGTACATCTACTTCAAACCTATAATAAAAGGGAGGACGGAACAATTTATGAGATAGTACGTAACTCTAGAATAGAACAAACAATAATTATGGATGTAAGTACAGGAAGTACTTACGTAGTAGAGTCTTTTATAGCGTGTACGTTATCGATCTTTATTGTAAAATATTCAACCTTTTATGACTTTACGATAGGTTATGAAATTTCACTGGTCGATAACAATATGAAACGACAAAAATAGTATCAATATTACAATATTAACATAATAAGTAGCCAGTCAAATTAATTAAATGATGACAATAGAATATAAAAACGCGTTAAATAATATAGTTTTAATAATAACGCTATTAAAATATTATCAGATTAACGAATATATGATATATCACAAAAGATTACAAGTGTTTCTGGTATCTTCTTTAAGGCTTCAACTAAGAAACTAAATGTCAATTTATATTTATTAGTCATCACTGTAGTTATATTTTTAAAACTGATAAATGTGTTTGATATGTATGTAACGAAATGAAGATTTTCATAACTGAAAAAATATATTTTTTGAAGAACATTAATTAAGAAAATAGAAAAAAAGGAGGGAGGAATAGATTCTTTATATAAAACGTAAAAAATTTACTTAAAACAATCGCAATTGTATTGCGAGTAAGTATTAAAGTACATATACAGTTCCAATTCATTCTACTTAACTTTTCTTTAGATTGATATTTAATATAACCACAAATGATAGTATTACACAATATATACATCGTAAATATCTAATGCGTAGATGCATCAAGTATTAAGGAGTCAATCATTAAACATTATAAATAATATAACTTACTGATATTGCTGTGTAATACTTGATGCAACAGTTAGCAAAATATTAGTAAGAGAAGCGGGCCGCACTATAGTCAACGATACACACGACAGATCCAGCAATACTGGCGATAGGTAGGCAAAAAGCTTGGGTAGAAAATGGTCACACAAGTGGGGGTAGACATTCTTCAGGATCGTAGAAACTTGTATGTGCTTACTCTTCTTCTGTCCCCAATATTCTGGGCAAATACTACGAAACACAAATTATTATAGGAGTTTACATTGATACTTTCTACCCTTAATGATAAAATATTTGTCTAACAAATATCACTAAATTTATTCTAATAATTATAATATGGAATGTTTGATACCTATTTCCTTACCATAATAAAATTATCTTTATTACACTATTATGTCGTATATCCAATCATTCAATGTACTTTATAATTTATAAAATTTTTAGGTTTAGATATTATAGATTATAAGTTGCTAAAAAAGTAAAATTTGGTAATTACATAATTACTATTTAATTATTATTAATTTACTATGAATTACAATTCACATACTACATTTCATTTTAAACAAAATTGCTGATTTTAATATATAGATTATAAAATTTTTTACGTGTGTAATAGTGATATAAAGGTACTACAGTAATTTCAAGTAATAAAAAATTATAAGAAAATTTGTTGGTTACTGAATATATTATTTAATCGTGTTAATAACCTTCTGTATTCAAATGGAGTAGATAGAAGGGAACTTCGATGCGTGTCTACTGCCATGAACATGGTAGTGATTCTGCGCAGCTGTACTACGATGTGTAAACATACATGAGTAAAGATAGTACATATATACAAGACATCATCCATGACGTGGAGGTCACATCGTAATTCTTTTATACCGTAGAATACGTTGAATCCATTGATTCGTAATCATTTTGGCGAAACATGATTCGATCAATTTTTGATTCTAAGTAATTAAACGTATTGTTTTGTTTTCGAGATATTTGATACCTTAAGGAAATTTGGGGTTACTCAAATTTATTTTTAATTCACTCCGATTTTCATTTTTATTTTGTAAAATTGTTATTGTTACAGCTGCTGAATACTTAGCACTAGTAGTTTTATAATAATTAATCTAAATTACTTAAGTTTCCAAATTATATAATTATCTACGATTACTTTTTGATTAGAAGATGAAGGTAAAGGCCCAGAAATATTAAGAGATCAGTTAAAACAAAATATTATTATTACTAGAAAGAAAACTGAAGTAAAATAATACTACTGTTTAAGTCATATATACAGATTATTAAAAAAATGTTTAATAACAAAACCTTTAAAAACTAACAAATCTATCTTTCTTTTAGAAAGTATAAATAAAAAAATAGTTTCATAACAAGTAATTTTATACTTCTTTGTCAATATACAATTTTTATAAAAGCAATTATTGAAAATTATATTCAGGATGTTTTATTACATTTATTTAAAAAAACAATATAGTTCCTTTAATATATATACTAAATATAACTATTGTTTTCATCAGATATTAGTATATATGAAGAAATTTAATATTAAAGTACAAAACATATTTTTTGATATTTAATTTACTCTGATAATATTTCTTGTAAATTTTATGTTCCGTATAATTTTATTATTTTAACAAATTTATTACATTAACAAATAGATTGTGTCTATTTTCAAGAAGGAATTAAAGAACTATCTTCTACAGTAATACAAAAATAACAATATTTTGAATCACAGTATCTTATATTATCGCGTAGAATTATATATTTATGAGAGTTCTAATAACAAAACATTATTCTTGGAAAAGTTGGTCGTATATTTTTCATCACTGTCAATACAAATACATTTCAATCTCTTAAATGTAATATATAATACTTATATATTTAAAAAATGAAGTTTAGGAAAAAAAGTGATGTATTACAAAATGCACGCTAGAAATAAATAGAAGGCTAATGGAATCGGTAAAAGTTTTTTTTCATAGTTATCACCAACGAAACATCAATTTTGTTTTTTTGTCTCTGCGTTCGATGTAGTTTTCGAATTAGTCTCATGGGTTTGTATTTTGCTGTTTATGGCATGACGGTTCGTTAATAGTAGAAACTGAACCAAGGATTTAATATAGGCTTTTAAATTATCAGTGTTAATAGTGCCTAAGTGAAGTATTATATTCGAATACATGCGACGAGCAGCTTTATTAGATAAACGCCCAACCGTTTGTAAGGTATGAAGGAGCTTATCTTCTTCGTTCGTGTTTATCTCTGAAATGAAAACCAAATTATACTAACTGATATTACAATCAAAATTATTCTAATATAGTCGACTACATAATTTATAATCAAACTGCGGATTTTTTACATTTATGACATTTATAACACATATTTAGTAGGTAGGTAAAACAATTTTCCACGTAGATTCCATATAAACATAAATTTGCATAAATATTCGTAGTCTATTAATTTCTTATTTAATTTATTATAGTCTACTATACTGTATGTAAATACATAATTAACTACTGTTGCATTGATTAAAGAGATATAAACGTAACCCCAATCTATGATTTATGATTAATCTGAAATGTTTAAATCCTCTTGTTTTTATTAATTTATATTGATACTGCATTATTACCACCTATAGGTTATCTATTATTGATATTATATATTAAAAATTGTCTATTTAATAAAATAGCTCACCTTTTGACTGTTCGTCCCCCGTCGCAGGAAAATATTTATCGATTAATTTATTAACAGCGTCAGCTGTGCTGTCTAAACCTCGAACAGCTGCGATACCATACTGCGTTTCTAAAATCTGATTCGCCTTACTCCAACTTATGTCTCTGAAACTCAAGGCTTGCGAGATTATTAATTCGTTGACAAGCGAAATGCTCATTACAGCTGGTTGAACAGTTTGTCGTGCTAACGTATAGGCATTTTCTAGAATCTAAAACACAAAAAATGCACATAGTTAAAAATATAATAATTTTTAATACTAACGATAACTTTATATGTAACGTTTTAATACCTTTTTGTCATAGAATATTTATATTATTTTACAGCGAAAATTTGTTAATACAAATTATTACTGAATGATAAGATACAATAATCCATGATTAAATATAATTATATCTAGAATAGCAAGATTAAAAGAAAGATCGTAAGAATCGTGTTTGAAGATATGATAAAAATTTCTGATACATGTATTTAGGTTTAAAAATTCATGCAGTTATGACTTTTTAGATTCCGATGAAATTTTTATCTCGTTTGCCGGAAAAGGGGATAGATATCTGACCTGCTCAGGTTTCTCTTTAACCATTGGAACTTTTTCTTCGATTTTATCGAGACCACGGCACAACGTGTGGTCAACAAAGTGTATAGGGTTCTCGAGTTTCTTGGCGATAGGAACAGCAATAGGTACCGCTTGCTTCGTTGCATTACTTAAAGAAGTTTCCGCAGTGGTTAGTGCCCAGTGCACTAACTGATGACAATCTTTCACACGCAAATACGTCGCTGTTGATTTAGATATCGCACTTTCGACTACTGGAAGTTCCATTACTCGATGAAACACTTCGATATGCGGTAGCTGCATGACTTCGGTAGCCATTCTTTCACTATTTTAAAAAACTTGTGGCGATTTCAAACTCTGCAACAATTCAGATTTTTCGGTTTTACGATTTTTTATTTTCGAAATTACATTTATAAAACGTTCCGTTTTGGCCCCTATTATATTATTTATTCTTTAATGTTAGAATCTAATATTAAATAAAATATTTCTTTTTCTATTTTATTTATTAACTGCCAATATTCTGATAACTGAATGATTCTATTTTTATTAGAAACAATTCTTTATAAAGACATTTGTATTTATACTAATTTTATTGTATTACGTCTACGTTTCCATTCTCTGAAAAAGTAATTGTCAACTGTAACAATTTTAATCTTTGTGTTAAACTAAGTTTTAGAATAATATTGTGATAAGGACAGGAAATCCCTGTCTGATGATAAGGCAGGTTCAATGCACTAGTACATATATATATATGTATTCGCTACATATAGTGCTAAATATAACACTTTCTCAACTTTCGCTAGAATTCGCAATTACGTTTAGAAACGACTGAAGTTGAAAGTCAGTACGTAACACTTCGGAACAAGGCAACTTTCTTATTTATTTATTATACTACTGCTAACTACTGCTAATACTACAGCTGTAATTGAAGTATTATAATGTGTATCTATTTTCACATTTAATTTATTAATTTCACCGAAGTGTAGTAAATGATACTTGTAATTATATTAACTAAATTATAATATTTTCCAAAACGTAATTATGTATGAACATACTCATAAATCATTAATAAAACATATATTCAACTCATTTAATTTAGCTTCTATTAGTATTTTCTATTTCACTAAAAATATTTGCTAATTTCAAATGTTTATAAGGCTTGTGCATGTAGTAGGTATGTAAAATCTAAACATGAAATAAAAATCGAACATAAGAAACTTCTGAAATTAAAAAATATTTCGAAAATTTCAAAAACTTAGAACTTTTCAAAATTTTCTAAAATAAAATGTTGCTATGATACTTACAAGCTTTTGTTGTTACTTCCTTGTTTCTATAGAAGGCTTAGAGGGATTGATCGCGAGTGCAACGTAAATAGAAATGTGCTTGGTTGCACGCAGTCTTTACTCTTATAACTGGCTTACCGCCTGCGCGCTAAAGTTCGTTCATACGAGCCAATGAAAATCGACGAGAACATCTACAAGCGGTGATCGAACACATGCTACGAGGCTTCAAAGTCCGCTAAGACGACAGTGCTTTCACGTTATCATTATTACTGGAACAGCCGCTTAAAAATGGATGAAAATTCGTGATTAGCCACAAACATTGCAGCAACTATTAAGGACTTTATACCGACTTCTTTCATAACAACGCTACGTGGAGATTTTCATGTTTCTAACGCGAACAACTTAGTTGAACGATGATTTAAAGTCTGCCGGTTACATACATTACATATATATAATATATTTCTAATTATAATATATATATACATATATATATTTATTTATTTATATTTATATATATAAATATATATAGATATAATTATTTATATTTATATATATATTAAATATATATAATATAATATTATATATATATATTTAGAAAAGAATCATAGATCATCAAGGATTATTTGTCATACCATACCAGATATATTGCTTAACTATGAGATAAACATTAGTCTTCTCTGAATGAAAATTGTGCTTCACTTAAATAATTTGAAACTCGTAATAGTTGCAACTTTGTAAGAATATAAGATTACAAATAATTTGTTAAAAAGCAATTAAATTTTAAGCTTTCACTTCTTGCATTGTGATTAAACAAAAGTTTATTCTATTCTATTTTAATTCTACAATTTTGAATAAAGTATACAAAAAAACTGTATCTTCCCATTAAATTGTATCAAAAAGTATTATTCACTGTTATAAAGCTTCTACAAGGTACAATTCATTACTAATCTAATTTTAAAATATGAACAACAAAGAAAACATGGTATATGTATGTACATTAAAGACTAGCAATACTAATTGAATAATTTATTTTATAAATATAATTTTGTTCTTTATTATCATTATTTAAATATACTTTTATACATTTTTATGAATAACCCAAGAAATACAATATAGACACTTTTAATGAACTTTTAATGGGAACAATTTTATTTTAAGTTACTTGTGCATGAAATTTATGTTTTTATCTTTCGATGAAAAACAGCATAAGAAAATAAACAGAAGTCGATGTTTAAATAAATTAGTTATTGTTGAATTTCTTTCTTTGTTCATTATACGCCGCATATACATGTTTGTATGTTTGTGTGTTACCGGAAATATAAAATACTGGTATTTCATATAATGCCTACAAAATCTATAGAGTGCGTGTCGTTTTTAGGTTGAGCATGAAATGTTTGTGTTATATTAATATATTTTATACTTTCCCTAGGCATTGATTGTCACTCTCCGTAAGGTGGCCGGGTAAAATACCATCTAACAGAAACCTACTTTATCTTTTGTTCATAATATATATAGATTTGGGTTAGATGCTAATTTTTATTCGGCCGTTGTAAGGCATATACGCAGCTACGGTCGCCCAGATAGACAAAATTTGCTATAGTAGCACCGATAATATTTTGAGAATACTATTTATGACATTCTATAGATTTCTTAAGAATTATATAAAATGCCTATATTTTACACATTGCCTATAAGATATATAATATATACATATATAATGTTAATTTTTTTAACGAAATACTATTTTTTTGTAAAGCCTTACTATATTAAATAATCTTTGTAAATTAATCTATAATTCAAATATAAATTTTTGAATTTATATAATTGTTTTTATCAAATTACTTTCAAAAGAATAAAATAAAATGAGTTGTAAGTAACAGCATTTATATCTAAAAAAAATAACAACAAATAGTAGCACATTATTTTGTTTTAAATAATGTTAAAATTTCCAATTCTTTATCAACAATATATGTAAGTAAGTATTTTACTACTAATAAATATTTACTATTTCTTTTCCTTTTGGACAAAATAATGTAGCAACTAAAGTACCAGATTATTATTTTTTGGAAAAGATAATGATTTTATTAAAGTCTGTTTGTAGGAGTTAGCTTTATAAAGTTTTTTGCTTTCCAACTTATAGTTAGTAAAATCTTACTATAACTATATCATATATTATTTTTGTTGAAATTTTTATATTTTTTATAAACAAATTTATAAATTTATATATTATCGTATTGGCTATTGCCACAGGAGATATAAAGATAAACTACATTCGGTATGAAACATACATATTTAGTTACAAAAGAAAGATTCACTTGTTCATTTAAAAATTGTTGCATCCTGCACTATGCCAATCACTTTTACATTATTTTTATGTACATACAAAACTCTTACATATAAATAAGAATATAGACTCTAGACATTTTTTGATACTTCTTATTTTATAAATAGAAAAAATATCTGTAATAATTTACTCTTCTTCGTAGTGAGATTAAAGTAAAATAAAATAAAGTCAATATTTTTTTAAATCATGTTCATTTCAGTTAAATTAAAAAGTCGAACAAAATTTTAAAAAGTCATATTGTCATGTGTATAGCTTCATTGGAATGATACGTAAATTATAGATTTAGTACCTAAACTTCATTAACATAATAATACTGATCCAAACAAACTTTACTTTTAACTTCTGTATCATTTTACCAAGACAATATAATAAATTATTCAGGTTTGAGATACTTCATTCAATGCGAAATATATCAAACTTAATATTGCAGAAAGAAATATCGCAGATTTGTGCCTAAATGACGGAAACGGTCAATACAATAATTAAAACGAACTGAGCGCGATTCGATCTAATGGTAAATTATTATCCATATGAAATACTTCGTGTCTAACTAAATTTTGTCATCAACTGCTACCTTTACTCCATGGTTGTTCCGAGGCAGATGCAAAAATTAAGTAAAAACAATTTGTCGCCATATTTATTCCTGCTGCTAACCAGAATACTGTATGCCAACGAGCCAGTGTTTCCTATAACATAAAACGTAAAAAAATTATAGAACCATTTTTATAGAACGAAGTTTATTATTGCTAATAACAATGTGTAGTTATACTGACATGTCCTTGGACTATATTTCCAATAAAATATGGGGCTAAAAATCCGCAACCATTTGCCGCAGCATTTGTAAGTCCATAAAGAGTTCCCGCATATCGTGGTGCTAGAGCAATATGATTCATTTGATTCCCTGCATAAATTGCACCTTGTAGAGATCCTAATCCAGCGAGCATCATCATAACCATCATACGATCACATCCAGCCCAGATAGCGCCAATGAAACTGAGACTGGGTCCTAATGAAGCCACTGTATTCCATAACTTGAACGATGCTAAAGGAGATATAAGCTGACGGGCAAGGAGGGCATCTGCGAAACTTGAAATACCGAGTCCGACTAACCAAGAACTTAAATAAGGCAGTGCTGAAAGGAATGCGTCCTGTTGTACATCAAAATGCAAAATTTTATCCATATACGTTGGTAATTCTGTTAAAAGCGTATAAAATGACCATGACTGTCCACACTGAGTGATAGCTATAGCCCACATGGGTAATGATGTAAATACTGATAACCAAGGAACTCCTGAATCATTATCCTGTTTTTAACATACATTAAGTTAAATTTTATTCAGTCCGTTAGGAATATAAGCTTAATTTTAAAAAATTGAAAAGAACCTCATCCTTCTTTTCCACACTAGCTTCAATGTATGCTCTTTCAAGAGGATCAATCTTTTTATGTTGTGCAGGTGTATCAAATACAAAAATTGTCCAAAATGCATACCACACAATACCAAGGCCTCCAAATAAATAAAATGCAAGGGGCCATCCACCCCAAAGTTCTAATGAACAGAGCCACCCACTTACTGGTAATGATATTACAGTTCCAAAATTTGCACCTGTATAAGAATGAATATAACAAATCAAATTTATCACACATTGAAAAAAGAATAATTACCTGCATATACTATAGCAGCAAATTTGCTTCTTTCTAAAGGGGGTACCCAATGCGCTAACATGCTATGCATTGCAGGGAATGTAACACCCTATTTATAAAATAGACAGAAAATTTTTTAAATTTCAAATTAATGTTCTTTTAAAATTAATTTATAGAAGCAGGACATACCTCTGTAAATCCTTCTGCTACTCGTACAGCTAAGAATGGTATCAATCCTATATATGCTGCAAAAGGAGTAATTACAGTCAGTACAGCAGTTAAAAATACTCCCAATCCATATATTAGCTTTCCACCAAATTTCTCTGCCATTCTTCCACCTGGGACATTTGTAGCAACATAACCGATGAAAAAAGCTCCCAATATAACACCTTGTGTCTTCTCATCCCAATCAAATTCTCCTGCACTCTTTGGAAATGTATATTACTTTTATTTTTATTGATAACAATTTAAAATCATGTATGTAAAGAAAAGCATAATTAATTATTTTAATATTAATTAATTAAAAATAAATATTCTATTCAAAATATGCAGAAACATAGCGTTAAAATGTTTTCATGAAACATTTAAAGATGATAGGTATATAACAAGATAAAGGAAAAAGATGTAGGCGTTAAAAACATATCAATGTGTTAAGTCATACTAAAAATGATAAGTTTGCATGACTAATGTGATAATGAAGTAAAAACAATGTTGACATTTGATCTGCATCAATATTACGCATGCAGAATGCAATAAATCACAAACTTCAGTTCTATAGTTCTTACAAAATATAAAATACATCCATATATATCATATGCAGAAATTCTAAAATTGATATGAATAACATTTACTAAATTATATAATACATTATAAGCAACATTGACTTAAACATTATAACATTATTAAATAACTTACTGGTATGAATGTTCCATTAATTGGTTTTTCCTTAGGACAAACATCTGTGGTATTATTATCATCATTATGTGGTACTGCTGTTTGATTAACCATTGAAACAATAGCCACAGATAAATTTACTCTCATAGCATACACTAGTGCAAACCCTAGAAATCCTAAAAAGCCTAATGTATGCCTTGCTTTTATGCATGATTTTGTATCAGGAGGTATATCTGGTATAGTAACTAAAAGTAAAATTTTGTTATCAGGTTTATTTAGATAGAGAGAATATAGAAAAATTTATTTAAAAAAATATAATGTTTATAAAAAATTATTTTAATGATTTTTGTAATTACTAATTAAATTTTTGATGTAAGATTTTCTATAACTAATACTTCATTATTTTATACAGTTATATATATTTCTTTTTTCAAAATAATAATTGGCATACGTTATTATATCAAGATATGTATCTAGATATGTATTTGAAGTTCAGAATTAATCAGCTAACAAACTAATAACTGCATCAAGTCCTTTAAAACATCTATGATCCTTTCCTATCCTTATTGAAATATTAAAATTCAACTCAATTTCCAACAAAAATAAATAATATGTAATATCTTATTTTAAGTTAACCTAGTGTATCTTCTGACAACTTTTTATACAATTTCTGGTTCTTTCTTTTTCTTGACATCTGTTACTATTTACTTCCATTCAATATATTCATTTACTTCTTACTGCAAAATTTTCATTCATATAGAATAATTTATAAATAAATAAAAATCCGAGGAGCATAATTATAACGTGTTTTTAAAATAAAAAAGTAATTATTAAAAAAGCTTCAAAATATAGTTTCGATCGATGCAGTTCACGTAAAATAATATATTCAGAAAACTTGACAGCTGACAATATTGTGGAGAGCTTATGTATCGTTCTGCCAATCCTTTGTTTCCAAACAATGCCTTCTCTTAACTCAGGAGGTTTTTGAAGGTTTTTAATGCTCCCAAAAAACGGTTGCAAACAAAATCACGAAAAAAAATATTTAAGCAAATAGTTATTCGATTAATATGATAGGAAAATATTGAAAATAAACCTTTTTCCAAAAAATCATTGACGCACAAAGGCTGGTCGTCTCTTGAGACACTAGGATCCAATACTTCCATGTTGTATGATTTTTTCGCGAATACTCAACACTTTCACGAAGAATTCGTCGCTTCAAATCGAAAATATTTTTCGATTGTATGTAATTACGATCGCTCCATTCGTCGCGTTAATGTGGTAACAAAATAATATGTAATTTAATAAAGAAATTTTGTAATGAGTCTTAGCAGCGATACGATGTGTGTTAAGTAATGGTAAACTGTCGTCTGCTGTCATCGTCGTTTATCGCTGGCACGAATTGCTGCGCGCTCACACATATATATATATATATATATAATACATATGTACTGAAACTCGATTGTGTGTGCAACGTAGGAAAGAACGTCCGTGCAGGCGCGTTTTACTTCTTCAAAACTTTCTATAATTGAATATAATTGAAGGATAAATTGAAATTTGTTGAGATTATGTTGTTTACTCTCGAACAACGATGAACAACGATGATCGAATAATATTTGATCCATATATATTCTGTGAGCTTTATTACATTTACGTCATGATTAATTTTATTTTCTGACACAATTAAATTAAATAAGGATAAGAATATGAGAATTTTTTATAATTATGTGACTCGTAAGACTATGAAGAAGTAATAAAAGCTGCACTGTTTTTATAACAGAAACTATACGCATATATAAATTTTTGATAGAGCTTTTAAAGAATTACCAGCTTATATGATATTATTCACAGGAAAAGAAAAAATTACGAACTAAAATTTTTTGTGAATAAAAAGCTTTTATTTTTGGATATATTAATATAAGAAAGAATGTACACATGTACATTTGAATAATTTTATTTCTTAATAGATTTCACAGAACTTATTTGAATATGAAACATATTTTTTATTAATAAAAAAAAGTTGTGCTTTTTCTTAGTTCAACATATAACTAAGAAGAATTTATGTTCAAATATTTAAAGTTTTGATACAGTATAAAATATTGTGTAAATGTTAAATATTTTATTATAAAAGATTATTTATTATGTAATCATGAAATAAATGTTTATACATAATCCATCGAAATATAATTTTCAATATATCGCTCCAAATTTTTTTAATAATTTTATAAGCTGAATAAAACTATTATTCTTAAAAGTAGCACTGATTACAATGCAATATGTAAAGGTTTTTCTTATTAATTAGGCTCCTCTATTCTCTCAATTTAATACTTAGCAATTTTTGGTGTTTATTAAAATTTCTTAAACATTAGAAATGTATAAATATTACTAATTATGTGAGTGGTCAATACCCTGCAATAAAGACAATATATACCATAATTTTTTTTTACTGGGAACATTTTGTGATTTCTTTTCTAGATATAAGTATATACTACATTCTTTATTGTTTCTAAATTCAAAATATTTCAAATAGTATTGACGAATATATTATTACTTTTCTTATAGAATTTATATGAGAAAATTAAACATACAAGTTACCAAACTCCATTGTTTTTAATCATTATAAATATAATTACAAAGAAAATTGCTTTTTATATGAACTTCATACTGAAATTTATTTTCATGTCAAAAAAATGCAAATTCAAGAAAATAAATAACATAATACACTGAATCATGTTATATCATTTAAGTACTATTTTGTATTTTATACAAGATATTTAATATAACAAGTAACTATAAACAAAATATAATTTGTAAAATGATATAATAAAATGTAATATATAAGTACACAATATAATAATATAGACTCAAGGAGATATGATGCATAAAATAAAACTGTAAACTTTTAATACCTAAAGCACAGCACGTGTAAATTTATAACATTTTAAACATATAAATAGTTAAAATAAAGCAAATATATTCAATTTGTGGCTTGCTCAGTAATATTTTTACAAAAATGAGTAAATTTAGTTGGTAGTACTAAAAACAAGCTACTTAAAAGCTTTGCACTTATGAAATAATTTTTACATTTTATAATTTTTTCAATTCATAAATCAGAAATTACAGTCTGTCGTACAAAAGTATACTGGCGTTGGTATGTAATAAAGGAGAGATTGTGATATAAACATACACAATACATTCAGATATGCCTTGGCTTATAATTTATAATGTCTAAGTTAAAGGTACATCTGCACCAAATGGAAATCTGAAAACGGTATCATTGTGTTGGACTGATTGTCTTAGTCATTCGATACAAATCGCATAAAAAATGTTTGGTCTATTATGAAGCACAAATTGAAAGGAAAATGTATTTTAAAGTTAAGAATTTTAATGAACTACATTAAAAAAATATGGAGATCGCTATCTGTGTCGTATCCCGAAAAATTAGTAAAAAGTATATCGGTACATTGTCAAGCTATAATCGATAATGAAGGAGATTGGATTTATTAATAAGCAAGAGCATACTAGTGCTTTAGATATATTTTCAATTAAAACAAATTAATTTTTGTTTTGTAGGACAGACTGTACTTTGATTGGTTAATACAATAAAGTAAAGCATTTATAATTCAAATACGTAAAAGTGATATACATCACATACTGCATTTTTATTGAGTTATATGGAAAGTAAATCAATTTAATTTATTGAATTTATTTATAGTTAAACTATATATGTACATATATTAATATGAGAATAAATAAAACTGAAAAATACCAAAATTTCAGCAGAAAAGACATATACTTGAATATGTATACATACATAGGGTACATATATACAATTTTTACATTACAATATAGAAGGAATAAAATTTTAGAAATTAAATAAAAACTTTCCATTTAACTCAATACAGAAACCGATTTTAATATTAAAAATTTCGCGTTTCTTCGTTATTAAGTTAAGGCAATTCTAATTATTTAATATAACTGTATTGAAATCCTTATAAATTGCTTCTGAGCTATATGTATAACAATAACATCGATCAATAACAATTATTCTAACATCTAGTTCATGATCGATGTAATACTAATTCAGACATTTGTATGTAAATATATAGATACAGTTTAAAGTTTAAAGGAACGTCATACCACGGTAATGTACGTCAACACTTACTAAATAGTACTTTCTTTGGTAAGTAAAATAAATAATTCATTAAAGTGTTTAAAATAATAATTGCATACACAAAATAGTTAAAATTAATCGCTTTAGATTTGCATACGTTTTCTTAGAAACAGAACATTAATATTTAGTAAGAAGGAAATTATTATAACATTCCGAAAAAATCACAGGAGATATAATAAATACAGTGCTTAATTATTTCATCTTAGTAAAGATGTATAACTATTCTTAATTAAATCAAAGCTGTCTACAAAAGATTAAACATTATAATCAAAGGAAATCTAGTACAAACTAATAGATATAAGCACATAACTAATTAGCAAAATACTTTTAAAATCGTGAATGACAATGAAGTCTCAGATCTTGTACTAATATACAAGAATTTTTCTTGTGTAAAATTTGCTATGTAAAATTTAATCTTTGAATTTGATAGAGTGTATCAAGCAAAATATATATGCAGATGATTAAAAAACTTATTTCTGAAAATGCAATATAATTTAGTGTTTTTTAGAACTAAATTTTGTTTATAAAAACAAAACCCACTAAAAATGCTACCAGAGCATTAAATGTGATATACTGTAATATACATATACACAACTATTCTTTCAATTGAAGGTTAATTGCTCAAATGTTTTTATTACCAGCCCATTGTAGAAGTAACGTGAGAACCAACTGTAAAATCTTTGTATTGAGAAAAAACACAGATCTGAAAAATGTTTCAAATAAGATAATGAACAATTTGAAACAGTTTTATTTTAACTAACCTTGTCTTTTAGTCGTTGGCAAAGCTGTAATGCAATAGTAAGTAGTACTAAAGCATCATTTAACCATGGAACACTACATTCCGCTTGTTGTGTTTCATATTTAACACTACCATGTGCATTTTCTAATTGATATATTGCTAAAACTAGTTTATAACTTTGAATATAAAAACTAATTGCCAAATTTTCTGGAAGATTAGGATTTAATGACTTCTGCAATACAAAAGATTGATAGTTCAGATATGAAATATGATATCAAGCCTAACTGTGTAAAGGATTAATATAAATCAAATATTCCTCAGAAATGTTTACTCACCATATTACGGCTTTTAATGAGATCATCAATAGTTTTTTTTCTAGGAACAATTAAACTTGTACGACTCCGTTGGAGGCAACCAAGTATGTTCCCTAATACATGCATAACTTCATCAGATGTCTTAAATGGATAATGACGATCAACATTATCTATGTGAGCAATAGCTTGTTGTAAATGATTAGCAGCATCTTGTATTTGTTGTAACTTCCAAGGATGTTCAGTTTGTATACTTGTTCTCATATTAATATTTTGTTGACGCTGTACTTTAAAATTAACTTCCTAGAAACATGTTTTTTTAAGATAATAATATAGCTGCAAATTAACAAAATAATTGACACTTACTGCATTTGTAATACTGTCACCAGTTAAAACAGCAACACATTTCACTTGATCATGTGGTGCAGCAAATACAAACCTATCTGTTTTATTATGTTGATCGTTGCCAAATAATGCTAATGGAAATCTTTGTGCACATTCCTGTAATATAACATACATTAACATGACATGTATGCATATAATATAAATAATAATTTCTTTATTTTGTTTTATGATAAATTCCAGAAATATATAATACCATTAAAATATTCCTTAGCTGTGATAGTGAAGAATGTACTTCTTCATGAAGCACCCATTCAAACTCCATTTGCTGAAAAATGTTGTAATTAAATTCTAATCGCTTCGTATAACAATGTGGATAATGATTAAAACATTAATAAGAATTAATACTGCATCATTTTGCATTTGGGGTTCATACATATCGTTTGTTACACAAGTGTTTATAAATAATCACTAAATACATGCTTGAGTAAATTAATATTTTGTTCTACAAGTTTTGATATCTTACAGCTATTATTTATTTAAATATATAACATACTATACTCATGTCCAAGTAATAAATTATTTTTGTATATCAATTTTAGTCCTATATTCAATAAATTGTAAAACTGTATTGAATGAATATTTTCATATGATTTAATCAACCATAGTTACTAGAAAATAAATACTGTCACAAATTTTTGAAATAGGATTACTGAATTGTGTATTCCTATATGTAAATAAGAAATAAACGTAACATCACAAAATCATTCACTGAAGGGAACATAACCACAAAGAACTTGTCTCAGTAAAAACAGTAAGAGTAAATTGATTAGTTCGACGATAGATAAGGTACACTATCATCGCGAACCGCGAGACGGCGAGGTCGCCTAAGTGATTAGATAAACGGTAAGTAAAGGCAAATAGCTTACGAGATTGTGAGCCTCCTCCTTCTCGCAGTCAGCCATTTTCTCTACCGGGTGATGCCTACCACTTGTTTCCTAGTTACTTAAGATTCTATATTTGTCTAATCTTTAAAATTCTTTTGTAGAATTTCTACTTTCTTCTTGGAATATCTCATTTATTACTCAACCTGCGACAGAATGTCGTCGTTACATTAAATGCCAAAGATAAATCCCGTCATCTTCAGTGTGAAATATTGCAATCTTAAATAGATAAATCGTTATCATTATAAGATATTTTTATGTTCTAGGATTAGTATGAATTATTGTAGAAATTTACTTACCAGTAAATAGACTCAAACAGTTAGCAATAAAATAGTGACATTTGCCCTATCTTTATATTATAAAAAAAAGGTAATTATAAGTTTATCTTAATAACATACTAACATACATCTAAATAATATTTCGTCAAAATCAAGTATTTACAAAATCTAAATTCTATATTGCATGTTAAATTTGCTATTTCATGTAAAAAAAAACTTTATTATTAAAACGAATAACAAATTTTGGACTTTATTTACCATTTATTAAAAAGAGAGAGAGAGATTAGATAACATTATGTATAAATATATTTAGAATTTGTAGAATTATCTAAAAATCAACAAGTGGAATTACAAATATATTAAATATATATATAAAATATATTTTATTTAATATATAAAATATATAAAATTTAATATATAAAAATATTTTTTATCATTTTATCAAATTATTCTTTATTTTCAGGAATTAGTTTTTCCATTTAAGTTTATAATATTGGTGATATATTTCTCATCCTTGTAAGCTTAATTTATTACTAAAAATATGAGTCTCAAATTGTATTATGATTTATTATCACAGCCAAGTAGAGCTCTCTATATATTTTTAAAAGTTTGTGATATACCATTTGAAGGGAAATTTGTAAATTTAGCGAAAGGTGAACATCTTAATCCAGAGTATCAAAGGATCCATCCTTTTCAAAAAGTACCTGCTATTGAGCACAATGGTTTTAACATGATGGAGAGGTATTATTGTTTTTTAGTATGATTTATAATTTGTATTAACAAGAAGAAATAAACTAAATATAAATTTTGATTTACAATTATATACAAATATAATGTCATGTTTCATTTTTTATGTTTAATATTTCAAAACTAGTAACTTAAATGAAAGTTATAAATGTCATTGATATTTTTTAATAACTTTTTACCTTTATTCTTTGAATGAAGATACAAAATGAAAATCATTACAGAAATAAGAAAATGTATAAATTATAACATATTTCTATATAAATAATTTTATAATTTAATTTGCAAGAAATTAAAGAACATTGAATGTTTTATAGTGTTGCAATTCTGAGATATCTCTGCAGAAAATTTAAGGTAGCTGATCATTGGTACCCTCAAGACTTAAAACGTCAACTTAAAGTTGATGAATATCTTGAATGGCAGCATCTTAATACAAGACTAAATTGTGCTTCATACTTTTTTATGAAGGTAAAGAAATTCCTTTATCTATAAAGAATGATATTGAGTCTATAGACAATGATAATAACAAGAGAATGATGTTCTTCCTACTCATAAAAATCTTTATTATAGTACATGAAACCATTATTAACTGGAAAATCAATGAACCCAGAAAGTCTAATGCAATATGAAAAACGCATGATGCAAACACTTGACGATCTAGAAAATTTCTGGTTAAAAGACAAAAACTTTTTAACTGGTTCTGAAATTAGCATTGCTGATATTCTAGGGTCATGTGAGGTAGAACAAGTTCGTAAGTAATGATATGTGCATTCACTGAAAATGAAATAAAAATAAATAAATAGTATCAGGAAAGCCTTGGCAGATAATTTTTAATATTTTATTATTTGGTAGAAGATAAACCATTTTCATGATTAATATATAACATAACAAATAATAAAAAATAAAGATTGTATTATTATATTACTATAGAAACGCAATTTTCAATTAGGAATAGTTGGATATGATCCAGAAGAGAATCGGCCTCATTTAACTGCATGGATGAAAAGAGTTGCAGATAAAACAAGTCCTTATTATCAAGAAGCTCACATACTTTTAAATAAGCTTACAAGTAAGGTAAAACAAGAGGGATTAAAAAGCAAGTTTTAATAGTCATGAATTTTGAATCTATGCTCACTCATTTAAGAATTACATAAGAATTTTTTTATAATTTTCTTATATTTGTTACAAAATAATATTTTTATTCGTAACGTTTTAAAAAATCTGATTTGAAAAATATATAATTTGTTTTTTAAATAATTGAAAGAAATGTGAGTAATCAAGGTATATTTTTTTATTAAACATGTATCAGGTACATATGTGTGCAAATGTAGTAGTGCTTTACTATATTAGATGTGTATGATACGAAATATACCAGTCTTATTGCACAACAAAGTTATATTATAAACTGTTAAACATATATATTATTGTTATTGTTGTATTATTATATGATACTACATTTTAAAAGTATGTTTACTTTTGTATGAAAAGCTATAGAAAAATATCTTTTTTACTCCACATAAAATACATTTTGTGCATCAAGTCAATATTCCGAAATTTATATTTCTAACCTAATTAATTTTATGTAACTTTCTTTAATTTTGGCATTTTCTTTGGGCATCTTTGTACGTGGATATACCAATGTTTCTCTTGGCACCGTTCATCACAATAAAAGGCCATTTCACATCCTAAACATTTAAACTTTGGTCCGATAATACCACAATTTAAACATGTGAGATTATGTGAACTATTCGGACTACGATTCACTTTACCTAGATGCGGTGTCTCGCAATTCCTAGTTCCAGTTTCTAATACATTTTTCGATAATTGTGCATGTGAAGGAATTAATGGCATTCGATATTGTGCTGTTGGAACAATAGACGTCATCGTCGACTGCGCATCATTATTAATAACTGAATTTGTTTGCGCAAAATTATCCGTGGTTTTTACAAATGCCAATTGGTCGAATACAAAATTTTGCATTTGTTGATACTTAGTGTTTTCATGACTTTCTTTGTTAAAATTACTATCTTGAGTTAAATTAGTTACGTCACGATTAATAATTGATCTAGTAGCACCCGATACGTGAGGTGGTTCTCTGTCAATGACATTTGGAATACCAGTAGGCGATAATGCATCCGTTTCGGTTCTATTATAAGTCAACGTATCTCGTTGCCTATCAAAGGAAGCAGCAGCGACAACAGCAGCGGCTGCTGCTGCGGCAACAACATCCGGTATCATTCTGTTCCGAGAAAATTGATTGTTTGTCGTATAGCCAATTAAAGAATTTTGAGGCAGGGTCTGATGAGAAGTTGATAAAGACGGTGGTGATAGAAATAACGATGGTAAACAAGTTGTGGTACCAATGTTGTTAGTGCTAGAGTTTCCTCGAAGACGATCAAACTCCAAATTACCCGAATGCTGTAGAGTGCTTGTCGATGGAGAGGGATACCTTACAACTGGATCTTGTATTATGGGGAAACGTTTATCCATATGGTGCATTGATCGCAAGCTTTCTTGCACAGGGAAATGAAATGGTAAGGAACCCGAATGTAATCGTGAGTCATATGGATAAGAACCGTAAGGACAAATTGGTGGATGATAACTTAAGGCAGCACTATTATAAGGATCGATCTGTAATGTAAAAAATTATACGTGATTGTAGTTCATCAGTGCATAAATATTTATACATTATTAATATTGGTATACTGTGATTAATAATATAATATAATATTTGTTTATAATATAATATACAATATAATACAAAAAGTATATTACATAAGTATTCGAATCTGTTCAATAAGTTTTCTGTATCTTTTGTAATAAAATACGAATATTTCATCAATTATATTACTTCAACATTTTCAATCTTGCCGAAATGAAAATATTAAAATAGATTGATTCTACTTACGGAGTAATTATTCGGGTAAAATTGAGTCATAGGAAGTGGTGGACAAACACCAGGTCGTAAGGGAGGAACTGCTGCAACAGGTTGTAGTTGTTGTTGCTGATGATATTGCCATTTCTCTGTACCGCGTTGAGGCGTTGAATTTATTATGTGATTATTGATATTAGGTCCAACCATCTTTGGTATTTCAGACCCAGAAATTTGCTACGATGTATTATAAAATTATTCAGATTATTCGGAGAAATTCCAAAAGAAAATTGAAAAATTCTATTAAATTGCTCTTACGCGTGTAGTGTTTTCTCCTGGTACAAACGGCACATTTTCTGTGGCTTGTAATTTGGGTTTGGTTATTGAAGCTTGCTTTTTTGACATTCGAGCGAACCAGTTACCAAGAGTAGGAAATTGTTCAGTTATAGAATGATTCCCGTTACTCTTCTGTACAGAATCAGCCAGAATTTCTTCTCCTTTACGGCTCTGTCGCAACCTGTATGCATAAAATATAAGGTAGAGATATAGATAATAAAATATATTAATTTTTCATTTAACTTACGCGTGCTTCCCCTGATTCAACATCATTTGTGAAGAATCAAATTGAGTTGGCTGACCCAAACTCGATGAAACCTGAAACGAATTCAGCACTATGTATAGTATAAAACAATATTACAAATAAAATTTTATTTGTCTGAAAATTATATTTTACAAACCTTTTGCGAATTTATACTGTCTTCATGATTTGTCGAAAATGGTACTTCCTCTCGATTGGATTCATAAAAATTAGGTTGTACTGTATGATTCCTTGACGATGAGAACTGTTTAGCATATATCACCTCAAACGATTTGTTTTCTTGAACAGTTGTTGGTATTTCCACGCAATTAGCTACAGAACTTATTATGGTTCCAACATCCGGAAACTCCAAACACTTGATTGTTTCTGGTTCTTGGATCACAAGACGACGCTGAGAAAACCCTTTATTTCTTTCGTCTTTCTTTTCCCGAGCTGCATTGTTGTTCTCTGGTGATTGAGTAACCTTGTTCGAATGATTGAAAGCTCTCTTATTTACACTAGAATTAGAACTTTCTATATCGATATTGATATTATTTTTATGGCCCACAGGCATAGTCTGCACATGTTTCTCAATATCTGGAGGATCTTTGTTCATGGAATCAGTTAAATCCCCAGGAAGTGGATCTGTAGAAAACGTTGATGTCATCAATTCTTCGTTCACAGGCCAAACTTTCCTTTCAACAACTTGTAGCTCTTCTTCCACCGAATCTTGACTCGACGAGGTAGTTAAACATATCTTTGGTAAAATTGGTGGACTATTTCGGACCTCTTCTGGCAGAATACTATGACAATCCAGAGATGATCGTGGTGACAATTTAGGTGGTTCAGGTGATGACACCGGAGAACTGTTATTCGCTGAAAAATCTGCGTTCCTCTCGTTTAAATTTATATATGGACACTTGTTATCAGAAGAATTCATGCTATCATTATTTTCATTAATCGCTTCCTTAGAGGTCGAGAGGTCTGCAGACAGTTTGTTATGTAATTTTGATAGATTTTCTATTTGCTTCTCATAACAATTCATCACTTGCCTTGATCTGATATTTTGTTGAGAGTTCGAGTCACCCGCCATTTGCTTATCTAATTCCAAAGCTTTATTTCGTACTTCACACAGTTTCTGTTTTATTTTATTTCGCCTGTACTTTAGTTTGTAGTTATCGGTATTTAAAGTGGTAAAATCTGTGTCTTTCTCGAAGAGTATATCGTTCCAGTTATTAGAATTTGGACTAGGTGGTGATTGGGACGCTGTGTCTGTGATGATTCTATAGTTTGATTCGTGTTCGGACCCCGTGACGATTTGAGAATCGTTGTATCTTTCTGTTTCTGTTGCCAGAAATAATATTTAAATCAAATAAAAAGATTTTGAACACGTCCATCATGGAACTACTTCAAAAGATTTTCTATTTAATCGTATTATTTTAAATTAAATCAAACAATGATGTATAACCAATTTTGTATTGTTATGTTCTACAAAATATAATACGTAGACTGCAAATTCTACATTTTTATGTTTAAGTCTGGAATCGTTTTACTTAAATAAATATTAGTTAAATATATATTACTTAAATAAATATTAGAAGACTATACTTTGGATATTCTATATATTTTCACGTATTATGTGTATTCTATGTAATTTTGCTGTTTTAAATGTTCGTACGTATTAACTAACGTATTAACTAATATAACCTTTTGATTATTTTTTATTATTTATTATTACCTGTATGCGCGACTTTTTTCAGTCTCAACGGAGGAACTAATTTATTTCCATTTCTTTCGTCTCCTTTTGTTGTGGAGGTCGCTCTAATGCACTTATCGGTACAAAGATTGTGTACGCCTTCGGTTGCATTCGAGCCACAGAAATGTGTTAGGAACTCTTTAATCGAATTATCCATACATTCCTCTTTATTTTGTCTAGAATTTGCTTCCTGCGATTTTTTTTTCTTCCTTCTTTCTTTAACATTAGTCTCGTGTTCCATGTCGTTATCATTTCTTTTCTTTATCATACTCAGACTTCCCACGCTTGAAATTCGTGGAACAAGGTAAGCCATCGAGCTCGCGGTATCTTTTGATATTATTTGTTCTTTAGAAATAATATCTTCTTTATTCGACAATGTCTCAATGTTTGATTTCATTAATTCTACTTCTACTACGTCCACGGTAGATTTTGGTAAGATGAAAGATGATGAATGTTTTCGAATGGATCTCGTAGGTACGGATGGTGCCGGAAGAATAGGTAAAGAACGATTTGGTTGTACCGGTATGAAGCATGACCCACGTTTTCGTAAAGCAGTTACTAAACTGTTGTTTCCATTAGAATTTAATTTGCTTGAACTATCTGCTATTATAATTCGAGGTTCTGGAATGCAATGGCAAATTGCGCAAAGAAAACAGAATATTGATTAATTATATTTGATGATCCGATTGCAAAAGAACTCGTAATACGTATGCTCGTAATAAGTATGTAAATTGAAATAAATTTTGAAAAAAATTAGATCAAATACGTCGTATGAAAATGAAAAAATAATAAACAGTGGTTTATTGATTTATAATAAATTATAAGTTAGTGTAGAATGATTGTAATTCATAATTAATAGATTGTAGTATTACGTGTCCTATATTCAGTACCATTATAAGGAAAGACTTGTTTAACGATTTTATGGGGAAATATAGATTGAAATGCGAATTGAAACAATATATATATATGTTTTATAAGTAGAAATTATATAGGACCAATATATCATAAACAAATTAAATACAACAGTACATCTGTACCTTGATTTGTTATATCATTGTAATATCGTAAAATAATTTGAATTAGAGATCGGTTGAAATTAGAAAAAACCGTGTACGTCGTCCTTCTGTGGTTCATTTCCATTTAAGAGCACCTATGTGACTAAAGTCACCTAGTTCTTACAGAGATATGAGAAAAACAATATACAACGTTAGAGCAGAAGGACGGTTTCGTGTTTCAAGGAGGGACGACCGAGAGGTCAGAGTATGCGAGTCGAGAAGTGAGTGTGTTGCGAGAATCAGAGTTGAGTCAGAAAAATCTTTAAATATTTCGTTTAGAAACTGTTTAAAAATTGTTCATACTAATAAATATATTTCTCTCTTAACAAGGTCTTCCCTCTAAAAAAAAGGACTTAAATTTTATCTCATGTCTTATCAATGACAATTATAGTGCCATTAAAATTATCTTCACCTATTACAATGTTCTGTACCTAATGTGATGTTCGTAGTGCACCTCTCGTTCTCATCTTCCTTTTCATTCGTCATGTCTGCCTTTACATCACAGAATCGCTTCAAAGTCGTTTGTTTCCGCGTGCTTTTCTCATCAGCTGTTAAATCAACGAAAATAGGCGTCTGTTTTTCCCTTGTATTGGAAATTATACTTTCTTCCGACGCGCAATCAAAATCATTTTCTTCGACCGCGCTATCGAACTTTTTCAAAACCTTCTTGTTTCCTCTCGAAGTCTCGCTCACTTTAAGACTTCCTTGAATTTCGCTGGAGCTACTGATCAAACAAACATCCAGTTCCTCCTTGAAATTCGTGGCATTTTCATTACAATATAAATGTTCCACGTGACAGGCATCTTTTTCTTCCGTTCCTTGCAGCTCGCTCGAAGATTCTTCAATAAACGACAAACTTGGAGATCCAGAGGAATCTTTGATCTTCTTGTTAATGATACTGTCGCGAGATATCATTACCTTCGGCCTGCTGTTCTTGGTGAATGGTTTAAACGTCGGTTGCTTCTTCGAGCTTTCTCTCTGTTTTTTCTGCGAATCACTCGATTTACAACTACTAAGTTCTTCCATTTTTTCTTTCTCTTCCAGCGTAACTGGTGGAGGTAGTAATGGTTTGTCCAGAGACAGCGTGAGAAGAGGGATAGGTTCTTCGTATCGATTTAAGTCGATGTGAAGCAAATTGATGGTTGCTTTTCAAATATATTTGAGTTTGGTTTTTGGATATGGATATTTTATGGATTAAGTGACATTTAATATTCTTAGAATTTGTTTTACGGTTTTGTGTGTGTGTTTATTATTATAGGCATAAGAAGCGCGATAGAAAGTGAAACAATGAAATAAAATAGTTAACAAAAATTCAGAATGAAATTTTTCTGAGTCAGAACTAAAATTAGTGTGCTATCTTTTATTTCATGTAAATTGCACACATATATTTTTTACATCTAATAAATAGTTTAGGATATCGTAAAATTTTGTCGAGACTTGAAATATGTTTGTAAAGGGACTGTATTTGAAAAATCTGGAATATTTCAATTTCTTTTAAATTTCTCTAAATGTTATAAAGTAACATATATCATATATTTAATGTGTAATACTATAAATACTTCAACAAATTTTGTGCACCATCTTATGACAAATTGTTTTGGAAACTGCGGATTAATTATTTATCACATAAAAGGTATAGAAATTACATAACACTTCATACCTTTACTATACTATGTAGAAGTAGATTATACAATATGATGCACAGACATAAAACTCTAGTTAGCTATTACTAAGTTTGTAAAACGTATACTTGCTGATTCGCAGAATTGATTTCGATTTCAGTACTATCCTAATAATACATCTAAAGTAGTTATTGTTTTGAAAATAGTTCATTTTGTGGCTAAGGCATTTATAAGTCTAATATTCCTTAAAAAAATATTTTTTTTTTTTTTGGGGGGGGGGGGGGGAAATTGCTTTCTTTTGGCACAGATATATTGGAACAAAACTGCCTTAGTCGCATTAGCATAAAAGTTAAAATATTATTGTTTTAATGTAATACAATAGTATCTACATTCTAAATATAAAAATGTTGTATCCGATTACTTTTATTCAGCATATACTTAATTCTTTACTAGAATCAAACACGTGATTTATTTTACTCGGTCTTTCACTTTATCAAATCGATTATTCATACTTACGATTTTCACCAAATACATGTTATGCAATTGTTAAATATTATGTTTCATCTCCACTGATATACCTATGAAGATATACAAATCTTTTATAGACACGCACACACAAATATTGTCACAATAAAAAGATAAAATTATTTGTGATTCACAAAACTCTATGATTCTGTCCCACTGTCCTTATCCACATTTGAAAAAATTATTATTTAAAAAATATATGTGACAATTTGTTATATTAAAAAAATCAAATCGAAGAATGAAGAAAGAACAGAAAATATCATTTAACAAAAATAGTTTCGTGTAATTTTATATTTCTAAAATCTCTCATAAATCATTAATTTGAGGAAAATGTAAGAGAGAAAATGAAAAAATGAATGCAGTTCTTTAAAATTCAAGATGGAAATTATATTAAAAGCTAGATAAAAAGGAGTGGCAACAATCTTGTGCGTGTTTCGGTGCACGTGTAATTATATTCTCCCGAGTAAACTAAAAATCGAGTGAACAGTTAATTAAAAATAAAGATAGCGTGCAATTGGAAATTTTAAAAGGAAAACCGCCTTTTTTTTAGTCGAATGATTTTGTCTAATCAAATTTAACTATTCCGACCGGCACATGTTGCAAAGTAGATCGAGACGGTGTCGCGCGAAAAGTGAAGCCAGACACCAAGGAATCTTACACGTATACTCGTATTCCCACTTCTAGAAAAGTTCTTATTAGGGAAACCCTTCGCAATTGGCTGACTAGAACGCAATCGTTTGGCGCAGCTCAGAAATACAATGTTTAGTGGCAAGACATGTAAGAAAAGGGACAATACGTTCTTCTTTGGCATTACTTTCAAAGAACTTTTTCCTGTATATGGTACATTATCTTTGTTCATCGCCGATTGGAAGGATGGTTGAAACGTGGTGGATGTGGTAGTTACAAATTGTTTTTTCTTCCTCTCTTTCTTCCTTTTTTTTCATTCTCTCTTTTTCCCTTCTTTTCATATAATAAGAGAGCGTACATACTACGGGGGATGATTTGAAATGATACGTGTTTTCTTGGGAGGGAAAAGAATATTTTATAATAGAAATACATTTGCTAAAGTATGAACACGTAGAGAAACAATAAAGCATTTTTTTACAGTATTAGAATTTATATAGAATTTTAATGCTGAAATTTATTAAGAAGCCGGCGTTCGTTTCATTATCTTCTTCTATTATCATTATCATTATGGTTAACAGTAATTAATCACTTAATTACCATCTAATTTTTTCAATCAAAATTATTTTACAAATTAAATTTGCTGTCTGTGACATAATATATATTATATATATATAAGAATAGAATAAATAGAAAATTTATTTTTTGAAGCTTCTTATAAAATTACTGTTAGTATTATAAATCGTATTTTTATAGTTACAAATTTAACTTTAATAGTTACTTATACTTGTTGTATATAATCTACTTACTATTATTGTTACTATATTCGTATTCTATTAACATAACTAGTACGTGCAAGTCATGAGCCAGTTTGTGGAAAAAACAAAAATGTGTCTTTTCTGATTCTATTGTATGTCCATATAGTGAATAATAGTATCTCGATACGTAATCGAGTTAAATTTAACTACTGCGTGTAAAATGGTCATTGTGTGTGGATGATATCGATCGACTTTTTTATTCTTCAGACGCTGTTTAATGCTTAAATGCAAAAGTTCCCCTTGCAAAATCGATTCGCCAAATAATCGGTGCGTTGGATATTTCCCACGAGAGACTCATCGAAGGACAGTTATTACCGACTATATAAAGCATGATGATGGGTTGCTTTTAAAATTTTTAGAAGCACTTTGAATAGCACAAAACGAAAATTTAACGCTATTTTTTTAAAAGTTCTAGTCACAACATGAAACATAAAAATCATATGTTTATCAGGATATGTTGCAAAACTTTTATGCGTGCAAAAATTTTCTTTTGTATTGCCAAATTTGCATTCAGTATTAAAACGATCAAATAATAAACCTTTAATAGTCTTTGTTATTACATTCTCTAACATTTGTAATAAACTTATTGTTAATTGTTATTATACCTGTCCCTCAACCATTATTATATAAGACTGTTTTGAACTAGAATAAAAAACATGAATGGTATTCTCTTCACTATCACCGACCTTTTAAAAATACACGAGTTTCAAATGGAACTAATATTCGTAGGGGGATATCTTAAAACCGTTGCAGACGTGTTTTAAAGTTAAGCGAATTACAAATATGCACATATTAAATTCATTTCGAATATTATGCAAGATTGTATATTTTTCCTGTAATATGAACATTTAATAGACAAACGACACGTAGTCACATGTGCATTTTCCCACCTGAGGAAAGTCGACGACGAATAGGGAAACTCGGCAACGAACGTTTACACGAACAAAAGGGGTGATTCACCCTACCACTTTATACTTGGGGATTCTTCTTCCTCGCTAAAAGTAATAAAATAAAATAAAATATTTCTAGTAGTATATTTTAATAGAATGCATTTCAATGAAACCTAAAATATTGAAGAAATATTAATAATTGATAAAAAAAAATATAAATATTTTAATGTACATATATACAAATTTACTTTAGTAATAAATATTAAAATTTGATCAATAAATAGCTATGCTATAGATACTTTGATGTTGAAAATGAACGTAAATAATATTGATAATATTAGAAAAAATATTTCGGTAAACATTCCGTTACGGAGTTGAAATATGTTGTCGGTTTACTATTGACAAAACAAACGACGAAATCGTAGGTTACCGTTTGTAAACAATGAACAAAACTTATTCCTCATCAGTCCTCGATGTTAGTTCTTCCTGGTTAATCTATCCCCATTTTTGTTTTACCGATATTTGCGACAATAACAACAATAGTTTGAGTAACGTGCCATTAAAATAAATCACAGAAATTTTTCAGATTGATACCTTGCCATAATTATTATTTGTTAAATAGCCTTCATGGATTAATAAGTTAAACAACGAATATCGAAGATCTCGTTTGGGAAAAAATAAAATCTTGGAAAGTGTAAAATGGTAGTGCAAAGAATAGGAAATAATACATCAAAGTCAAACACAATTTGTGGATCACCGTCTTGTAGTGCAAGAGATAGAAAGGAAACGAAATTCAAAGATGTTTGCTCTAGTGGACTACAGAATACTTGTATTCGAACTGCGGAATGTAAATCTGGTCAACATCGTTATTCGTACAATGGAAAAGAGGTAATTTTATATTTTGTTTTAAACATAGAAAATTTATATAATAATTGTTGTAAGATAATATTTGTATAATTTAATAATAACGTCTATGAAAGAAATCTCGATATTGAAATACAACTACGTATCCCGTTATTTTAGCATGTTGTTAATTAATTAATAACATCATATCATTGATACACAAATATTTGTCGTGTCTGTAATGATCGCATTTTAAATTATTTAGCCAACCAAAAAAATAGGTAGAAGTAAACCAAGAATGCAACTAAGTGGACAGAAAGTCATAAAAAAGAGACTACCTCCTCCAAAAATTTTAACAAAAGAAGAGTACGACGAATTTCAAAAATACAGTTCTCTGACGAAAGAAGAGCGAGATGCGGCTCTTAAATCGGAGGAAGAAAAGAGGCAAAGACTTATGAAAGAGAGTATGGAGAGAAAAGAGGAATTTCGTAGAATAGATCAAGGAAGGCCTCGAGAAAAATGTCCGCAATTGGCCGAAATAGAAGAGGAAGCTAGGAAAAGAGCGAAACATGTGCTTGAAAGAGCAGAGAAGATGAAGCTCGAACAGGAGGAAGAAATCCAAAAGTGCAATAGGATCATTTTAGAGACTAAATGTCGTGCTATAAGAGACGCTCAGGTAGATAATGTGAATTTACATATTAAATAATGAAATAAAATTCTGTTTTTATACATTATATTTAAAGCTTGTAATTTTTAACAGATAGCAGAAAAAAAGCTAATGGAACTCGAGTTGGAGGAAGAAGAGAAACGTTTAAATGATATGATGGAAAATGAAAGAAGATGGGCGATTAAAGAAGAAATTAAAAAAGAGCAGGACGAGGCAGTAAAAAGACAAAAATTTGCTAATAGTCTAATCGATCAAATAAAAGAAAACGAGGAAAACAGGATATTAGAGTTTGAAAGGAAGCAAGAGGAAAGTCGATTAATTAATTTAAACAATATCAATTGGCAACAAGAAGAAATTACAAAATTACGAAATAAAGAATCCGAAAACGCATTAATTCGACAACAGCTCGCTGAAGGGAACGAGCAATTAAAACACTTTAAAGCCATGGAAAAGCAGCAAAATAAAGTCATTGATCTTAGGTAAGATTTATCAAATTATTAAATTATTGAAGTTTTGGTCAATCATTAATGATAATATTTCATAGGATACAAGAATACCAACGGTATAAGGAAGAAAGGGAAGCAAAGCTGGCGGAAGAACGAAGATTGGAAAAATTAGAAAAAGAAAAGGCTAAAACAACTGTTGCAATACAGACATTACAAGCAAGGGGTCAACAAGTATTTAATTATTTAATTAATGGAATTATCCTTTTTTACATTTATTTAAATTTTTTACCGTACGTTGCAATTATTAGCTTCTGGTTTAAATATCAAAGCCTTTGGATTTCTTTCTTATTTGTACCATTGTATTGTATATTATAAATTTTATTACAATATTTATAAATAAGAATAAATAGATAATTGTACATTTCGCACTTATATTTTAATAATTATTTTTTGCACCCCTTTTCTAGGAGCGGATCGATGAGTTGAATGCTGCACGAATTCAAGAAGAAGTGGAAAGACAATGGAGACAAAAAGAAAAGGAAGAAGCTCTTAAAAAAGCGCAAGCCCAAAAGTTACTTATAAAAGAAAGAGGAAAACAAATAAACAACAAACGAATAATGGAAGCAATTGAACTAGAACGAGAAAGACGTGAATTTGAAAAAATTGTACGTGTTCAGAAGGAAGCTTTCTGTCGAGAACAAAAAGAACTTGAAAAGAAACAACGACAAGCATTAATTCATAGGAGCGAAATACTAAAACAGGTTTGTTTTCGCGGTTGGATTATAGATTTTTTAATTTATTATCTTTCTTCTAATACTATGACTAAATTATTTTATGTCTATCATCTTCATCAGGTAAATGAGAAAGAAAGAGAACGCATCGAAGCAAGACAAAAGATGTTCGAGGAAGGTTTAGCAATACGTACAGAAGCCGCCATACGTAAGAAAAAGCTGCGTGATGCAATGGAAAGAAAATGTGAAGAGATGAGAAGAAACAGAGTGCCTGAAATATACATCAATGAAGTAAAACGAATGATCAGCAATATACAATAAATACAATAAATGTATAATTGTAATTTGTCTATTTATCATTCGCAATATATCCTGCGTACTATACCTGCTTAAATGAACGACCTTTACACTTATCAAAATCACAGAAAACAAAATTCATGACATAAATACTACATCTAAATATTACTTCCATAACATAACAACATTCGGATCGCGTTCAACAATATCTTCGATTTGTGCAGCTGATTGACCTGTACTACAACAAATTTCATCAAGACTGTATGTTCCTGTAAAGTACTTATAAACTGGATTGTTTTTCGTCTCTTCATTAAAAGGAGATCCCGACAAATATATTGGATACTGCAAATTACGAAAGTTGATAAAAGATAAGACAAATGATTGTTTAAATGAAATTGATCTTTCACAGTAAATCTGATAACCTTATATACTCGACGAATAAGACCTTCAATAAGACCAAATTGCACCAGCCTCCTTTCATTGATTCTTAGATTCTGAGGATTGAGACGTTGACACAAATCTCTCATGCTGCTGCCATGTGTCATACTTGCATACATTCGATATATATCTCTAAGATATGCAGGTTGTCTAGCTAAAAATAATCGTTTGTAGAATGTTTATCTATTCTGATAAGTTTTCACAATGAAGATGTATAACTTACGGAATTTTGAAGCATATGCTATGCATCGTTCTTGTAATTTTGTATTTTCGGCCAATTCTTTCAATTTGGAAGTTGCAGCATACACATTACTGTATTGAAATATTGGAATTAAAGTTACAACACCGTAATAACTGGAAGTGAATAGAAACAATGAATACTGGAGAAATTGTGTTTTAAATGAAATTTTGTATTTATGTACTTACATAAGATTCTGTACACAACTTTTAACTAGATTATTTTCCACGTCTGCTTCAGCTGCTATTCGTGCAACATGATTAAATCCATCTATGTATGGTAATACTTGCTGAGTGGTTAAATCCCACTGATCAGTTTGGAATGCTTCACGACCCTCCAAGAATATTGGTACCTGATGATCAAGAACTGGTTTCGGCTCAGGTGCTAATTTTATGACTTTCAAATGGGACGTCATTGTCCCCTCTATTAAAATATTATATTTTACATCTTTAACATTTTTGTACAAAACTATTCTTTATAAAACGTGTTTACCTGTTAATGTACACATTTTGTGTAAATTCAAATCTTGCATTACATGTTGCAACATTTCTGCTAATCTTGTTTTATCCTCAGAGGCAGATAAAAAACAATTTTCTACCTCTAGAGCCATCTGAAAAATTAAATTAAGTTCGATAAAAAGTATTGATAAAGCAATTATTTCCAATGTATAGTTTCTTACTAAAAAATCAGACATCTTTTTTACAACAGGTTCATAATGTACAGTACGAGCTTCTGCATCACATACAAAACATAAGTTGAAATAAAATGCATTTCTTGCATACTTCTTATCGTCAATCTTTACTGGAAATCCTAGGATTTTATAATCCTTCAATGTCCTATACAAAATAAATAATTTAATAAACTAGTTCAAAATAAATTCTTAAATTTTCATATTTCTTTTTGCCTCTACTTACACTGTGATAGTACTACGCTGTAACTTTGCTTTTGGTATAATATAAACACTGACATTGTCAAAAATATCCTTTGAAATAAAATTATCTGGAACCTAGTAAAAACATATATCATTATGAACTTTATAAGTTTTATAAGTTACATATAAAAATAATTAAAATAAAAAAATCAAAATAATATTTATTATACGTTGTGTATAACCTTAGCTAACCTGACAAGTAATCATTGGACCCACAATAGGATGAAATTCTGAAAAAAATATACATCTAATCGGATCTTCTTGTGCCTCATCCTTTTTATTCTCTGTTACTGATGTCATTTTTGTCGATTTCAATAACCTATAATAATATATAAAATATTATCAAAATATATTCACATGCATGTTAATAAAGAACCGAATCTATTACTTATTTCATAATTTTAAACAAATTAACAATTAATTTTCATATCAAAATAGTCAAAATCAATACAATCAATACTTCTTCAAATTCAATTCTTATCTACATACATAGGAAAATTTTCATACATAATTACATACTGCAATTTTATGAAATTAAGATTTTTATATTTGCTTGAATCTCTATTTACTTGTACAAAAATAAAAAACATCCTATTTTTTTAATTTATAAACGAATTTTTATTGATTAAATATGTATTAACTATAGTGAATATACCTTAAAATACATTTTATTTCGTACAATAAGAAGCATGAAAAATCCTTGAAAATTTGTAGAGTAACGTATAATTTCTTTCGAAATGCAATTTTTAAAAAACTACGTAATGCATAGATATGTGTCACAACATATTTCTACTTATACATATGTGTACTCAAGAGGAAAAATGTGTTTATACCATATCATAAGGGGAAATAGGAACACATAAATGTAAGCAGAAGTATAAATAAATATTTTTTTAAACAGACAAAAAGTGAGTTTAGATAATGAGGATAATATAAATAGATGAACAAAAACACAAAAGATATAAGAAAATAAGAATAAGAGGAGCAATGATAAAAATATGTAATACATATTAGTAAGGAAAAAAGATAGTCAAGCATGAGAAAGAAACATCATGAAAAATAAAGAGAGAGGGAAAGAGAAAGCAATTCAATGAATAAGTAAGAACAAGTGCCTGTGTAACAAAGAGAGGAAGAATATTTAACCTTCTTTGTTATATTATTGGTACGTAATTTTATTAACATTTTACTAAGGACTTATAAATTCTTTTATTATATTTTTGTCACAGTTATAGCTGTATCATATTGATGGCAGCTGTTTTTTAGTCATAGACATCTTGCAATCTGTAACCATAACTTATGTACATACATGTTTAAATTTTTTATCTGCAATAAGTTTAGTTCATATCCTTTTTATGCCTACTATATGATAATATTTATCATAATTTTATAAACATATATTAAAAAATTAATCTTTTTCTATTTTTAAGATTTTTAAGCTTTTAAGATTTTATTATCACAATAAAATAAATTTTATCTTTTGAAAAATTAATGAAAAAATATTAATTATTTTTTTATATTTTGGGATTATTAATGCTATAGAATATATCTAAATGGTACTTGTCAAACTTTGGATCTTTTAGTACAATATGTTTCCAATATAAAATTTCACCTATTAAAACCATAAAAGCTAATACATATCCAACTATAATTGCAATAAATGCACCTTGTAATTTATGAAGATCAACCAATGCTTTCTCTGACTCTGCTTCTTGTCTTATTTCCATAATTTTTGACCACTCCATGACATCACTTAACCATTTTTCAACTAATCCAATTTCTATTATACGCCTTATCTAAGAATATGCATTGTATAAGATAGATCATTGCTAAATACCTTTTCTCATAATAGTTTTATAATAATTTACAAAAAGAAATACATACTAAAGTGTCAACCCTTGGTTTCAATGGTGAATTTTTTTCTAAACCAAGGGCTATTGGCATATTTATGACACATTCTTCCATGATATGTAAGTTATGCTTTGATGATATATCCACTGTAGTTATATTTTCTTTTTGTTCTTTCTCTAATATCTGTCTCTTTACACGGACATGTCGAAGTAAATAAGAATTCTCATAGTAAGCAAAAGAACCGTTTGCCACTTTCTCAATAGCTTTATCTTCTTCTTGAATTAACTTGAATTTGTTACCAATTTCTTGGCTACTAAGATCTGATGACATTGAGAAAAAATTTTTATTCTCCTTATTCCATCCTCCAACTTCTATAGAACTTTTTGCCAACTGTCCTAATGTATCAATAGTAACTCTGCATACAAATTGCAATATAAATAAAGTGTAATACATTGAAACATTTTATTAAAATAATTTTCACCTGGCAACTGGATTCGCTAAGGTTGCGGTCATGCTAGCTCGATAAGCAACTGCAACTAAAATGCTATAAATCCACCACCATCCAATTAATACCCGTACAGCCCAAGAGCTTGGCAAACTTGGCAATGAAATTTGAAATAGCATGCCATAAGTATATAAAATACTATTTCCTATTTCAGTGAATAAGTATAACCCCTTTATTTCTTTCTTCATTGATGTATTTTGGAAATGCATTTGATTTTTATACAAACTTATATGTTTTTTATACGATATTGATAAAAAATAAAATACAACCCCTCCTAAAATTAAAGTAAGGACAAGAGCAATCCAGGTGTAAAATCTAAAAAGCAATATATATATATATATACATATTTTATTTATTTATTAATTACATTTCTTTCATTTTATACTTACTTGAATGGAAGTATTAGAAGCTTCCATGAATTTTTAGTTAAAGATTCTGGTGTCAGAAAAGTAAGGCATTCAGTATTGTATGGGGTAGTAAGGTCAAAGTAATTCAAGTGGTGCAATGTATAGTGCAAATCACCCAAATAAAATGCAGCCTTTCCTTGTATGGCTTCACCTACTAATCCAACATGAGTTTGATTATCTTCGTTGATGCCCCATTTCTCTAAAGTAATATTATCAGGCATATAATATTTTGGTTTAAAATTCATTGCTTTTGATATGATCTGCATTAACTGAAAAATATAAAAGAATAAAAATATAAAGCCATAAGTCTTGTATACATATAGTACATACTTCAAATTCTATTCCAAGACCTTCTGTGTTATTATTTGGTTGTTTGTTATAGTATGCTCTTGACTTTGTTGTCACTGCTGGAATATGCTCAAATACAGCAATTCTGAAATATGTATCAAATCTTTCTTACTATTTCTTAAAATAATAGTTATAATTATAGCTGCATTATAATCTTTTATACAAACTGCAAATGTTTTTCTTGTAAGTTAGTGATTTTCTCTGTAAAATGATTGGTACCATAAAGCAATTTGCCTTTGTACCAAGTATCTATATATTTTGTCACAATAGATTTTCTTTTACGAAGGGGAAAATAGACCGTATCCAAATCAATTCTTTCTTTGGAAGCTTTCTCACCAGAACGATACTTGTATGCATTGTATTGGCGAATAAAAACTACATTAATTATCCTGTTCCAAAGATAATGCAAATGCGATCGGAATAAACGAGAATCATATAACAGTAAAAATAATCCACGGGTGTTAATAAGACGTTCTCTGAAAGTAGAAAGTGAAATTTAGTATTTGAAATACTAAATAATAATTATTAATAAATTTAATATTTCAAATCTGATATTTGATTCTGATTTTAAACTGAAATAGGAGTTGATTCAATTTTTGTTGTTCCTTATCTCTGATAATATCTAATTAAATTCGTATTAATAGAAATAATTTTCAATTGAAAAAAATAATGATGATTAATATTATTATAAATGAGGATAAAAGTAAGGGAGACTATAACAAAAGGAAGAATGCTCTAATTAATTACTTCGTGAAATTAAGAATGAATATGTTTATACAAATGTATCATAAATAAAAGTACACAAACTATCCTAAACTATTGTGACATTATTGTGTATACATGATATCATGTATCCTCGTATTTCTAAATTAAGTGAAAGTTTATCTTGTTCCATAATCAACTATTTCTTATCTGATATCTTTGAATCATGATTCATAATAGCTTGGATTAAGTCACTTAATTAATTTGTATTTTGTACTTTACGCGATAAGGAGCATTAAATGTTAGTAATGGTTCTTATTATGTAATTTTCTACAATTGTTCAATCTAATACTAATCCAATCAAAATTGTTGAAGTCATTTATGACGCCAGTGATATCAGTTAAGAGTTAAATTTAGTGGCAAGTACTCGCGATAAAATCGTATACCAACGTGGTTAACATTAAGCTTACAACCTCGCGATTTGATTCGTGACGCCCCATCGATCTGGTAGAGTTTCGAAATAAATGTAAAAGATGTAATATTCGTTTTGCGGGAAATAAGAGTTAATGTATTTTAAAATGTCTGTAGAACTGCATTAGGAAGTGGCAACAAAATCCTGTAGTTTGAAAAATGATAGGCCCTAAGCATCTTCTATTTGGAAGAAGTTACCAAGAATATTGCTAGCAAATGAACCTAATGAGTATATTTTTGTTTTAATTGATGATAGAGAAAAATTGATTTTTATCACTTCGGGTTCATAATAAAAATGATCCCTATCTATGTTTTTGTCTTTCTTCAGGAAAACTAAAAAACAATATAACCTTTTTAATTTCTGTTTAGTACGTTTCAGTTTTTTCAAACATCGTATTAGATAATTTCTACGAATTTCTAATTATATAATTTCTGGCTATAAATATATCGTAGAAGAATTACATCCAATTAAATCGTGAAATTGTAGATCTTATAACAAAAGTTTTTATAGAACTAGTTAATTTTCATTCGATAACAAATCAAGATATAGGTCATTTTTTACAATATCCTTTGTATTATAAATGTAGCTTCTGACTACTAGAATGCATTATTATTTAAAAGATTGAAAAATTTGTTGAGGATTATTGATTAATATTTATGATATCTGAGGATGATCTGATTAATATTTATTTATATATTTACCTTTCTGTATATTGCAAAAATTCAGCTGCCATAAATCCATTAGCAATTAATATAATATATGCACTGCAATTAACTGCTTTTCCGTCGATCAAAATTCTCTGAACTTGTCGTCTTGGCTGTAAAAATTGTTCGTTATCACGCAGTGCAATCTGGAATGTACATTATAAATAATTAGTAAAGTTAAGAACATAAAAAGTTAAGAACAAATTAGAATATCTGATCTTACCTCATATTTCAATACAGTTGAGGAACCTTTAATATTTTTAACATCTACGAGATTTCGATAAACAGAATCGCTAACAAAAACAATGCAATTCCTTTGGTCGATAATTTCTTCCACGATTTCTTCGACGACAGATTTCAAATTGTTTCCACTGTTCACGCATTGATGCTCTTTATAAAATACACTATACAATTTTATAAATATTTGCTAAATGATTATTTCTTTTAATTAGAAATAAATTATAAATTAGGTTTCTCGTAAATTAACTCGTGGATTGTAGATATGAAATCTATATATATCTAATAAAAATTAATAAAATTATGCAACTAGTTATAAATGCAGTACAATTGTTAATTTTCCATTTCAATTTATATTCACGGAAACTGATCGTTTTATTCCATTAATTGAATTTCGCTAAATTTTGTCTTTAATATATTAATAATAAAGAAAAGGATGTAAAAAGTAAAAGTTTGAATAATAATTAAAATACCGCGCACAAGAAATTGACTAATTAAAATAATGTTAATTTAAACTTCATTAATGCCGTTACCTTTTGCCGGATACCAGTATGATTTGAAGAAACAACGTAACAAGTATCATTGTTCGGATTCTACTGCTAAAAATTGCGATACGATTTCTGATTGAAACGCTTTACATACACATGCATGCCATCGACTTACCGGATCCTTTTAATTTGTTCTTTCGATCGTACGAAGTAATAAAATATTCAGGAATCTCATTTGCAGGGGAATTAATTTACATAGGAAATGCAATCGATAATGTAAATGTAACTTAGCTGTTTCGTTTACATCAACTTTGAATAAAAGGTCACGGTGAGTTCAATTTATTTTTATTTTTATAAATCGATTGCAAAGCGTGCTGAAATGTTGAATTAAAAATCAAATTTCAATCAGTATGAATGTCGTTTAACACGGAATTTACAGGAGATGTAAGATACATACCGAAAACAGAGGGAAAATTAAAAATGGGTGGTAATTTGATAATGTTTGAATGAAGATATTATGAGAAAATTAAAATAAATATCTATATGTAATGTTACAATTTAATATTATGTGTTACTTTGCATAATCATTAATGATATGAGTTCTATATATAAATATTTACATCCCAATTAATATGTATTATGAAACCTGTTATGATAGCGAAAATACATAGTAGACGAAGTGTAAATGCTATGCATTGCGGTATTAAAACATATTGCAATTATCATTATCACATACAAGTTGCTATAATTACTTATATATATAAAGTAGTCATTTTGTTTCTTTGTTAAACTATGTCTACTTTTACGTTTGATTTGCCAAAATAACCGCGAATTGAGATGTAAATAATTTTTTTTTTAATATGCGTTTTTTATTATACTTTGAATAACTTAATCTTATTGTTTCCAAACCAAACAATATATTAAATCACTTTTTATTATCGATATATTATTCATACGCAAGTGAGCCTTCATTAACGGTCGAATGAGTTGCTGTATACAGTATATGTTGTACTTTCCAACGAGTGACTATTCATTGAAATTTTTATTTTTTTTGTGTGAGTATCGATTATATTTTTATAGATAAGAAAATAAAGTAATAGATACTAAAGTAATAGATAGTAAAGTAATAGTAAATAAGGAAATAAATATTTGAAGAATTTTATTAATTTAAAAAAGAGTAAAGTATATAAATAGTACTTATGTGAACAATCCATTACTGATATTTCAATTTCATATTGAGATCATGATAAAAGCATGAACACCTGCACTGCTAGCAAAAAAACGAATGGAAATTCATAAGCCAAAAATATACGAAATGTCGTAAAATGTATTATACATAGTAGTAATACATACATGTGTATACCGTATGTATATTTTGCCAAATTTCTTATCTAATCTAAATATGTTCTTTAACACCTGCCTACTAGTACGCCTTCATTCATAAGTGCAAAAGATCTTCATAAATTAAAAATAAAATAGGATATTAAAATTTCCTATGATACTCATGGTCTTATGATTTAAAAAAATTAAAAGATTCGAATTAATACAATTAGACGACTGTACATTAATAAAAGTAGAAATATCAAGAATTTCAATCTGTTTTTGTTGCTTTGTCATCCTTTACTGATAGATATTTTATTTTCTCTGCATTGTCAAAAAATGAGAAATATTTTAAAAAGCCTCATATCCTCTAAAACATCAAAATTGTGCTTGATTGTTTTAATGATTATCATATAAAATAAATGTAATATTTAAAATTGTGTATCTACTGTATTAATAATAGAGATGTACTATTATGTAAAATTATTCTTAATAAAAGTTAATAAAACAATTTATAAATTATATAGCGTTCTCGAGAATTTAAAAGTATCGTTGTATATTGTATCAAGCACAAATCTAAACATTATTGTACTGTATAGGTGTTGTAGCCGAAGAACTTAGTTAAGATGAAGAATACAATAGCTGACTTACCAAAAGGCCCTTTAGACCCTTATAGAAAATCTGCAACATTTGATTGGAAATTATTGAAACTTAATATAGAAGGAGAAGATTTTGTTGAATTTCAGGTATATAGAAAGAGATATTATTTTAATAATATATTTGAAAAATTTTAGTTTCATTTTCTTAATTTGGAATTTTTGTATGTAAAGTATGAATATAAAAAGTTTCACATGTTCTTTGTCATTTCAGAAAACATTGTGGGATTTTATGAAAAAGACATCAGTATTTCAAAGACATAACTGTACTACATTAGATGAACAACGAAGGCTTTGTAATGCTCGTGTTCGAGCACTGAGAGATAATAATATTGCAGTATATATTATCAACAATAATAAGTAAAAGAAGAAACAACTTTTACTTATATAAGCCATTTATAACTTTTTTGCAGAGTCCACTAACTCATGCACATTGGTTTAATATAGTATTTCAATATGAAGCCTCTATACCAATAAAAATGGGTGTGATGGATGGTATGGTACCAAGTACAATTCTTGCATTGGGCAATGATGATCATTTTCGGACTGTAGCAAAAATTCAAGAGGGAGAAGTAAGCATTAGTTTAATGAAACATGTTTCAAATATTCCAATACTGAATTTTAATAGAATTTTAATAAAATCAACCAGTATTGATCAGTATTTGACAAAATTTTATTTTAATCTTTATTTGAACTTATGCTAAAAGATTATAATAGTATTTTCTATTTATATAATACTATTTTCTTTAGTATACTTGTTGTTTTGCACTGACTGAGATATCCCATGGAACAAATGCAAAAGGAATAAGAACTACAGCTACATATGATGCAAAATTAAAGGCTTTTATCTTAAATACTCCTGATTTCGAAGCTGCAAAATGTTGGATTGGCGGTTTAGGTGAATAAATAGGAATATATACTTTATCAAATTCATAAATGAACAACAAATAAAATTTGTGCATTTTTAGGAAAAACTGCAACGCATGCTATTGTATTTGCACAATTAATAACGCCAGATCAACAAAATCATGGTCTTCATACTTTTATTGTACCCATCAGAAATCCAAATACTCATATACCTTACCCAAATATAGATGTTGGTGACATGGGTGAAAAAATTGGATTAAATGGAGTTGACAATGGATTCATAATGTTTAACAATTATCTTATTTCTCGAACATGTTTGTTAAATAAAACAGCAGATGTTACTGAAGATGGGAATTATACAGCATCTGTGAAAGATAAAAGCAAACGATTTGGTGAGAATTTAAAGAAATTGTGTTTTCTTTTTAACAGCAATTTTAATAATATTTATATATTTAAATTCGTATAGGTGCATCCTTAGGTGCATTATCTTCGGGGCGTATTACCATTACATCAATATGCGCAAACTTTGCATCTGTTGCAATAACCATTGCTGTGCGATATTGTACCGTAAGAAAACAATTCGGACCATCGGAATTAGAAGAATGGCCGGTTATAAAATATCAAGCGCAGGTATTTAAATGAATCGAATGAAAATCTAAAAAAAAAAATAAATAAATAAAATGTATGATACAATTAAAATTTAACGTAAACATGTAGCAATGGCGATTGTTTCCTCACTTGGCAGCAACATATGCTCTAAAAATATTTTCTGCTGAATTTGTAAATCAAATGTGCGAATTTAATTTCAAACTTATAACTGCAAAAAATCAAGATAATATTGATAATGAAGGTATGGAAATACATGCATTATCTTCTGCAACAAAACCAGTATGTTCGTGGACTAGTCGAGATATTATACAGGATTGTAGAGAGTCTTGCGGAGGACACGGTTATCTTAAAAGTATGTCGATTGTAAACTAAATACGATAAAATAATTTATACTTTGCTTTCATCTTATTTAATTTTTATTATTTTATCTTATTTAATTTGTAATTATTAGTCTCACGTTTGGGCGACTTGAGAGCTGAAAATGATGTAACTTGTACATTTGAAGGCGAAAATAATGTATTAATTCAACAAGCCAGCAATTGGTTACTAAATCAATGGTCAAACGTACTCAATGGAAAACCAATAAATTCTCCTTTAAGAACAGCAGATTTCATGAAAGATGCCAACAGTATTTTAATGCAAACTTTCCCTTATACAACAGTCGATGAAACATTGAAACCAGAAAGTATGAAAATCAATTTAAACACTCTTCACAATTCACGAGTTTATTTGATACTTCCTTTTTACAGATTTATTTTTATCCTTTACGTGGTTATTATGTTATTATTTAAAAAGAACATATGAACAGACACAAAATTTGAAACGCGAAGGTTGTGATGATTTCGAAATTAGAAACAATACTCAAGTATTCTTTGCACAAACATTATCTCTATTATATGGGCAGGTAATAACCCTCTTTTAATATTATAACATAATTACTATGTTAACTTCATTAATATTTCTTTTTGTAGCATGTGATAATGAAGTACTTCATAGAATGTATTCAAAATCCTTCATGGAGATCAGAAGAACGCAATGTGCTAATAAAGTTATGTTCGCTCTATGGAGCAGCTATTTTAGAAAAAAGATTAGGAGACTTTTATGCTGGTGGATATGCATCACCCAAGAGTAATATGGATACATTATTGCGAAAAGGGATTATAATTTTGTGTAAAGAATTAGTTCAAGAGGCAGTAGCATTAGTAGATGTTTTAGCACCACCAGATTTTGTATTAAATTCTCCATTAGGAATGTCTGATGGTCAAGTACGTTATTTTATTTATTTTCAAAATCTCACATTTATTCAATCTACAATTATCTAAATCTATTTTGCATATAGGTATATAAACATATCAAAGAAGAAATATTTAAAGTCAAAGAAAACTTTGAACGACCGTCATGGTGGAGAGAAATAGTACGATCAAAATTATGATATGTACATAACATGTAATTAATATTTTTTGTTATTATATTTTTAATATTTTTTATTATACATATAAAAATTATACACCTGGATAATAAAAATTTATTATAAAATTCTGATTTTTATTATTGTATATTTTTATTATTAGTACTTACAGAATGAATAGTAAACCATAATAATATTATAATTCTGTGTGTTTTCTTACTGTGATTAAAGATTTGTCTGCTTCTGCAAACCATTCATCATAAACCGTTTGGGGTTCAATCATCCAAAATTTATGGAATGATATAGGTTCTTGTGAAGCAAGGTATGCAGTCGCATAATCTGAAGGGCGTGCCTGTAATAAATATATATTATTGTTTTGAAAGAAATTACATTTATCTTAAATAAAGTAAATAATTTCGTATAACATACTTGATGAAACATTGATGAATGTACAGGTTGCACTCTGATTCGTGATAGACATATACCAAAAAGAAACATATCATCTGGAGTAGTAGATGACGGACATTCGCATTTACCTAGTTCTATGATTTCATGAACCAGAGATGCAGATAAAGCAACTCCTGCTCCACCTGTTAAATATTCATACCCGTAATCACTATCCCAGAGTTGAAAACCATATCGTTCTCCAATAGCAACTGGTGTGTTTGGATTGTAACATGTCAATAAACGTAACAAACGTGCCACGCTAATTTATGTAGATAATATTATATTAATATCTATTATTAAATTGTATATATTATACATATATTACAAACAAATATAATACAGATATACAAACAAATATACATACCTAAAAATTGTGTCATCATCACTGATTATTAACCAATTTAAATTTTTCTTTTTTAATATTTTATCTGCTTGTACTAAAATGCTGTATGTTTTAGCACAATGCCCTTGTGTTGTATTTGGGACAATGAAACTATCAGGCAGATGTTTATCTATACTAAAAAGAAACATTACTTTACTGGTAATTAACACACATAATCATTGTTAAATTATATAATAAAAGTATTTATACCAGCAATATCACTAAAGTAACCAATATTTGTAGCATATTTTGCCCATGTTCTTTTAATCACAGGAATTCTCTCAATATGAAATTTCGAACAAGTTTTTACAGCAAAATAGATATTTTCAGTGGTCACAGATGAACCCTTCATTTAAAATAAATTAGAATATTATTTAGAATTATAACTTATAATTACATTAGTACTGACTTACACATGGATGAAAAAATCTTGGATATGTAGCACACTCAGAATTAGATATGATGCATATTTCAGATACATGTGTTAATCGTACTCCTTTACCAACTTTCAATACGAAAGATGCAAATTCATATGATGCATCAATTGAAAAATCATCTTTAGGTCTATCACCTTCATTAATTTTATGTACTAGGCTGATAAAACAAAAGTCATATCAAGCCTATGATTTAAATTTTAAATTCATTTTAAAATATATCTTGTATAACATACTTAGCTAACAAATTTGACGTTATTCCAAAACCTGAAGCTATATGTGGATACTTCAATTTTTTCTTATGTTCTGCAAAATGATGGATGATAGTTGGTTCTTGATCGTATAATACATGACCAATCCATATATTCTAAAACAAATACTCCGTGTTTAACTATTCTAAGTACAATTAAATATTTTAATAAGTAACATAATTTTAAAATAACATACTTTATTTTCTTTATATTTGAGAAGAATACTTAATAATTTATTCAATCTAATTACAGTATTCTCCAGACAGAAGAAAAACCATTTTGAAGTGGAATATGTATCCAATAAATAATTTAAAAGTGGTATTATTGTCCAAGATCCATTAATATTCAATTTGTGAGATAAGATAATTTTGGGAGGATCCTAATGAAAAAAATTATAGATGTTTTGTGCAAAAGATTATATTTTATATATAATATGTTTTAATATTATATGTATCAAATATGCTTTATTGTACATACCTTATCAAGGGCTTCTGCTTGTTCAAGAATATTTTTCTTTAACATTTCAGCATGAGCCATATGATAACCTTCCTTTTGATCTAATATTACAATAACTATGTCACTGGGGTCTGCAAAAACAATTAATTTACAATTTGTATTTGATGATAAAATGAAGAATAAGTATACTATATATAACATCTATAACATAACTTACCTAAACCATTTACATTAATCTTATCCACGAATAATATAAGAAATATGAAGTACATAGAATATATGGAAAACATTGTTTTCGAAAATTCAACTTAATTAATACTCCCTCCTATAAGAAAAAAATTAAAAGACTTGAAATAGATAAAAACATTTCATACTAATGTAATAAAATAAGACTATGTGAGTTGCAAGTTGTTTAAAATATTAAGTTTAATAACGAATAATTTTAATATTTGGACGATATTTGATTCCTTTTTATTTTAACTGATTGATAATACACAGTACTTGATATTTGATTCTTTTTTTATTTTAACTGATTGATAATACACAGTACTAGATAGTAATAATTTACAGTTCAAAAAACGTATATAATGTATTTAAAGTACAACAAATCACAAATATTTCTACACATTATAGTAGAAATATAATATTAACTAGATTAGATATTAAATACAATAACGTATTACCTTATACAAATTTACCATTAAATTCTTTGTCTAAATATCCACCATCACGAAACTTCTATCCACGTATGTATGTGTAGAACATGTATATATACGTATTGAGAACACATATTATGGTTAATTAGTGATAATAAGTAATAGATTTTCTCTTCGATACTCTGTACAGGACTAGCAGGTACTAATGGTATAGTAATATCAGAAAGAGAAATTCAAAAATGTTCTCTTTGATAATATATATATATGTATATATATATATGTATATGTATATACATATATATATATATATATATATTAATAAAAATATTACAAAAATTAAAATTTTAGAATTTATATGACTTAATACAACAGTTTCATTTTTGTAACTAATTAACTTTAAGTTAATTTATATAAAATTGATGTCTTAATATCTATGTGTGATATGTATATGTAATGTGTTAAAAATATATTATGTATTGTTTATTATAGCATTTTATTAATCTAGATATTATAAGGATTATTTCTATTGGTAATCCTGAATTATACAATTATACCCTTTAAATTATGTAACTGACCTCAAAGTAACTGTAAGAGTATATAACTTAAAAAAATGTCGTTACTGTATATTCTGTATGTATACTGTATAAAATTTATTTACATTGTAAATATTTGTTTACTTAATCAAATTTTGCAATGATTTGAATTTACTTTTAGTATTAATTTTTAATTTATTCATGATATAACTTCAGCATGAAAAGATTCTAATCTTACAATTTTTCATTTTACTAATACAATATTGTTTATTACTAACCTTAGTTGACAGGAAGCAATTATTCATTCAATTTAGTCTTATTAAAATTAAAATCGATATATTTTGTACAATGATATACAATCAAATGTTTAAAAAATATAATTATTTCTCATTTGAATAACTTAAAAATTATTCTAGAAATTATATATTATATATAAATATTTAATATACAAAATTTACATAGTTTTAAAGAAAATACTGTGTGACATGTTTTTCTTTTTACATACAGCTCAAAATTCACATATTTGTATGACCACATTCATATAATATTCACATATTATGTATACATATTAATTAGGTAAGAGATAATTTATTCATAGCAGAAATTATTTCTACGATATTTTATTAAGTGTATCACTTCTTCCATTTTCTTTTCATGCAATGGATACATACAAGGAACAACTATGAAATAATGAACAATTTATGAAGATAAATATTTCCTACCATATAATTGCGCCTTTTTCTCAAAGCCAATGGATTTAATAGGCGTATTTAATTTATAGAATGGATTCATTGAGTACTAAAAAAGAGATTAAAAATTTTATTATTATATAATATGAATAAAATATCAAATACTATAATATATGCATCTTACCTTTATGTACATTTCATACATTTCATTGAAGAAATTTTTTATACCGTCTTCATTTTTACTGTCATGTACCATGACAAATCGAATGTGAGTTGCAGTAACAAATGCACTCACGAACCATTGGTTAAATTTGTCTACAACTTTCAAATGCATATTTGTTGTTTTCCAAGTATGTTCATCTACAAGATCTAGAGCAGCATGTGCAATAAATTGGTTTAAATGAGTATAATCTTCTTTCTGTTAAAAATTCAATGATGTAAATATAATATTGTTTTTAAATTATAAGTATATTTTCATACTGTTGTATACAATCAGCAAATAATTGTATCATACTACTTAAATATAACCTATAAAAATGATGAACCTTTGCATCTTTCCCAGAATTGTTGAATTCAATTTCAAATAGAGGATTGTCAGTATGCCCGACGATTGCGAAATAATAGTTAGCTGTCATCTTGTTGATTGACTTGATGTATTTCAATTAAGATTTTATTTCCATACATTAACACTTTTATACCAAATGTCACATGTATACGTAGGTATATATGTCGTATATGATGTACTAGTGATTACATAGGAAAAACTGTTCCGATTTTAATAGTAAACTTGGAAATAGTATTATATATACATAAATTTCATTGTAGTACGAAAACTAAATTCGTATTTACCAATGATTATTTTTCAGTAACAAATATATTTAATGTAATATCTGTAGCATATTATATTTTAATTATAAATTATATACTATACAACAATTGACTCAGGGGAAGTAAACACAACTGACCACGTGATATATGTACTCTAGCTATTGAGTTTTCCGTTGCTATCAGCTGATACCAGAGAGGAGTTTTCTCTCTGCTAATACTAATTTAATATACTAGATTATATAGTGTGTCCAATGAGACGAAACAGTGTCACACTTGAATTTCACTAGTCGGCAACCAGTAGATGCAGCTGCAACAATTAAATTTTGTTTATGTTTACTGTCTCGTCTCTTTGTATAGACTATACTAGAGAGGAAATTTCCTCTCTAAGTATACATACTAGTTAGAATTAGGCTAAATGCATACGAGCAACATGTTGTCGCACAATCCTGCTGCGATCACATGTCTTTCTTCGTTTTTCTGTTGAGAACAATATTACAGTGAGATCATATTTGCGTGCATTTAGGCTTATGGTATTATAAAGATCAATATGTGAAAAACAGTATGTAAAGTTATTAGAGAAAGTATGAATTTTAAATTAATCAATCTGGAAAACTAGATATGAATAAACAATTATCAGGAGATTATTCTATATGTGAAAATAAATAAAAAATATAGAATCAAATTTTTTCATAAGACGCTTTGTTTTCGAGAAAAGTAAATTTGAAAATTTATTATGCACTTATATCAGGCCAATAATTACCTGTAAACACGTTTAAATTTTCTTGAAAACAAGGCTTGAAACAGAAAAATTTTATTTTACATTATTGACTTCTTTTTGCATATAGAATGATCTCCTGCTTATTATTTACTTACATCTGGTCTGAAATTATTCAAGTTTAAATATACTTAACAAATCTTTAAACTCGATTTTATCGGAAACGAAGCTTCATATGCAAAAACTTTATATTTTTAACTTATTTTTTCACGAGGAATCACCCCGTGCTCAGTTGTGCCGCTGTTGTTGGAACAGCCTGTATTTATAGTGATTTTAGAGTATCAAAAATTAATAAACAGGATATAATATCAGGTAAACTAATATACAGTAATTTTATTTATTTACTTATAAAGTAATTTAAGAAACTGTAGCCTAATCGCAATAAACAAATTTATATTAAATAAGAATTAAATTATAGAAATGTTTAAAACTGTTAATTATCTTTCAATAATAATTTGCAAAATAATTTAGAGATTATGAACATTGTAACATTTTAATAAAATTGCAAAACACTTTAGTCTAAAAATTCGTTTATACTAAACTTGTATTAAATTTAAGCAAAATAAATCATTACTAAGAAAACAATATGTTAATATTACATTGATAGTTTTATATTTATTTTCCATATTATTTAAAGATAGTCCCATTATCTTTTAATCTAATCTTAGCCAACATTCAAATTTATCTTTATGATTGTATTGAGAGTGACAGTGGAAGTAATGGTAACCTCTCATTTAAGAGACTCCTTTGGCAACCCTAGTATGGGGAGTAGGGAGTATTAAATATAGTGTTCAAGAAAGATGAATAATTGATGTTAGATAATAACAATGCAATTATTGTAAACATTTACAAAAACTCTCTAATAGTCGAATAGAATAACATAAGACAAAGTCCTTTTTATATTTGCAACTTAATATATTTAGAAAAAATATCATGTTGTAGATTCAGTATTTTATCTAAACACTTTACTTGATCTCTTTATTTATTTTATTTCTTTATTATTTATTATTATTTATATATTATTTATATATTATATATTATTTATTTATATATGATATTTATTTATTATTTTATTATTTTATTTGTCTTACTCTGAGGTTTTATATTAATCATGAGTTTTATCATGTTAAATAGCATTTAGGAAACTATTTAAGTATCTCTTTATGTAAGACCTAAAGTGTACAAAATTAAAGATCAATTTTAGTCTATATACTTAAGATAAGATAACATCTTATTTAAGTTACAAGGTAAGATAAGGTTAAACGATTTTTTAAATGATTTACGTAATTAGTGAGTTTATGATACTATATATTGAAGCAGAAATTATATACATTATGATAATGTCATTTTTGTTTTTCTGTATTTAATTTTATATATATGATAAAACTAGTTAAAAGAAATTTTTGTATTAAGGTAATTTATGTTAATTTAACATAATATTAATTTATTCAAACATAACATATTTATTACTATGTATTATTTTCAGAAACAATGTAGATTGATACAAATACTAATGTAAGAAGATCAGAATTTTATTTAAGCAATTAAAGATTGCGATATAACATTGTTATATAAATAGGATATAGCAAATGATAGTGATCTATTTAAAGAATAAAAAATCATAAATATGGTCGGAGTAATTTTTGATTTTTACTCATATGTATAGAAATTCTCAGGTGTGTTGATTACTATAATATTTGTGTGATAATATTAAAATTCTTTACAAAAATTTGCATTGTGTAATTTACTTTGTTTCATTTAATTAATTGATTTTAAACTGTTTCAAGTATATAGGTAATTAATCCTTTAATAAATAAGAATTTATTATAAGTTAGAAAAATCTATTTTATGTTGCAGAAATATGACATAACTAAACATGTATAATGTGTGTTTGATGTGCTGACAAATGGAAATAAAATTATGTTGACTACAATACTTTAACTGAATGATAAAGTAGCTTAATTGTATTATACATGTATCATGGTTCGGCAAAGATTTCCAAATATTAATGGTAAACTGATATTAAAAATTTATGATATTAACTAATATTATTAATTTAGCTTCTATTATACAATATCATTTATGTAACAAAGTAACTCTCTCTGTAACTCTTTTTATTGTTTAAATATTATTTTATATGTAGGTGTTAGAAGTGGTAAGCATTTTGTATTAACTCTTGTTACGGGTATAATTTTTGGATTTATCTCAGCGTACCTTTTAATAACATCTACAAAAAATGTGCCATATATATTTAATTGGTTTTCTGGTGGTCTTATGCTTTCAAGAGATCCACACCATTATTCAGACTTGGAGTCAGAGGTAGTTGCTTTATATTTTGCTTTTTCTAATCTTTTCATATTTAGTTTTTGATCTTATTAATAAATACTATAGATTGGGCCAGAGATAGAGGTAAAATTTCATGGTAAAGATGAAGATTTTCATAAAGATGAAGACAAAGTTGCGCAAGAACTTGCGAAGAAAGTACGTGTTCTTTGTTGGATCATGACTGGTCCAAAAAATCACCAAAGTAAAGCACAGCATGTGAAAGCAACATGGGGCAAACGTTGCAATATTCTTTTGTTTATGAGCTCTGCTGAAGGTAAATTATACTTTTGTAATACAACAATAAAAACAAAAAGAAACGATTTTTAACATGATACTGTAATGTATTGTATATTATATTGTAATTTAATATGTTTCCAGATGCAAATTTACCCACAATTGTTTTACCAGTAAAAGAAGGGAGAGATAACTTGTGGGCAAAAACCAAAGAAGCTTTCAAATATGCTTATGAAAAGTACAAAGATGAAGTTGATTGGTTTATGAAAGCTGATGATGATACGTACGTAGTTTATTGAAATTACAAATCTTAAGTTAGACATTTAGTTCAAATTTTGAAATGATTTATGTAAGATCTGGTTGAAATTATATTAAAATCGCAAAAGATTTATAGTATGGATTTTTAAAGTAACGTTTTAAAGTTACACAATCGCATTTAGTTATGTATATTAATTTGTTGAATGAAAAATTAATTGAGATTAAAACCTTTTCAGATATGTGGTGGTTGAAAATTTACGATATATGCTGTCATCTTATGATCAAAATTCGCCATTATATTTTGGCTGTAGATTTAAACCGTTTGTGAAACAAGGATATATGAGCGGTGGTGCAGGATATGTACTTAGCAAGGAAGGTTTACGTAAGTTTGTAGAGGAGGCTTTGCCTGATCAAACAAAATGTCGATCAGATAATGGAGGTGCAGAAGATGTGGAAATGGGAAAGTGTTTGGAAAAAGTAAATGTCAAAGCAATGGACACTCGGGATCCACATGGTCGCGGAAGATTCTTCCCTTTTGTACCAGAGCATCATTTAATTCCTAACCACGTAGATAAGAATTTCTGGTACTGGAAATATATTTATTATGATACCAAAGATGGCCTCAATTGTTGTTCTGATAGCGCAATTTCGTTTCACTATGTATCGCCCAATATGATGTATGTTCTCGAGTACTTAATTTACCACTTAAGACCGTATGGTATTACACACGGTGTGGAAAAACTTACTACAGATCAATCAACCACCATATCGACTAAATACTAGTCTACATATTATTCCTAATTGAAATATGAAAAGAATAATTCTGTTCTTTATAAATTTCCAAACGAACATTATCAAACTAGAAAAAAATATTTTGGATCTTAATAAATCAGGAAAAACTGAGATTTTGCAACATAAAAATTTTTTCCCACAAATTAATGGTTATGATAAATATTCAAGATACATTTTTGTTCAATTATTTTAAATTTTGGAAATTCTAGGCATGACGCATTTAAATTTGTCATTAATTCAATCAAGTGATAATATTTTTCCCTTATTTTGTATGAGTATAACTAGTCTATTCGGGTCAACGAATTAGATGTTAATATATTCATTGAAAGATAAAATTTGTGATATATATATAAAATGTTTCGTAATATATATAATGTTTATACATACCTATATGTAACGATGAGAAATTTATAATTTCATCGCAAGTGCAAGACAGGGTGTACTCTGTTCTACAAATAAATGTTACAAGCACAATAGAAATATTGTTAATTATTAACATTATCAATTATTGGTATTTTTTATTATTTAATCTTGATAATATCGCTGTACACATATGAATTTATACAAGAAAATCTAGTGTAATTTCAACCAAATATATAATTAGCTGATGAAATGATGTTTTATTCTTCTATTGTGATTACTTATTTTTTGCGAGTAATGAATTTTATATTATTTCGAACTCTCCAATATTTTTCATAAGCATTTAAAAAAAAATGGGAGAATTATTCTATAATGATTTAATAATTCGTCATCGATGTCACCAATTTACAGTAATTTACATGTACCTCTTTCTTGTACATATCGAGAATGTGACTACCAGAAAAATGATGCACAGTGAATTTTAAACTAGTGGTAAATTTTACAGAAATGAAAATGTTAGTCTGTTTCTACTATGCTTGCAACATCAAAACTGTAAGACATACATACACTTCATGTGAAATGAGGTATATAATTATATATACACATAAAACTGTATTTCGTAATATTAATATAATAATGGTAATAATAATAATAATAATTAATAATAATAATCCCAATAATGATGTTCTACCCAGATAATAAATACTATAGATACAGTGTGAGTGTGGTGTGTGAGTAAATTAACCAATTAACTTTATAGGGGGGAGAGGATTAGGGGTTGCTATGTACAAGTCATATTTGTACTATGCGACTGACGCAATTAGCCATCATCGGCTTTCATTCAGACGCGCCCTGTATTCTTTTCTCTTGTCTTTTTATTTTTCCTTATATACTTTTTCATCCCGCGCGCTCATTTGTTTGTATGTGAAACCATCTGTTTCCTAAATTATAGAGAACAAACCTCTCTGTGCTCTTCTCTCATTCTCATTTACTCTCTCGCGCTCTTTTCGCTCATTCTCAATTATCTAATATCTCGGCGATGTCTCTCACTTCATAAATTATTTAAAAACAATATTTTACACTATTAATGTATGTATAATATATAAAGGTCACCTAATTTGAATAAAATTTGTCAAACAGCATCGAAAAATTGCGCTAATGGGTCCAGGAAACATGATAACAGAGACCCAGTGCCGCGCGAGCATAATATAGTATAATATGCAATTATCTCACACCAGGGGCTTGTACGAGGCATTTTTACTTGTAAAAAAGAAGTATATCGCCTCTCTTTTTCCGTTCTTCTTTTTTCATTTACATCATCTATATAAAATTAAAAAACAACGTAATATTATTTATATTACTTCGTCGTTATTAATAATAAAAGCTTTGTACAAAATTCAATTTACAATTAAAAACATTTTGGTTATGTAATTTTCTAGAGATTCTGATTTGTAATTGAACTATCTACCGACAGAGAGGCAATTGTAAGTTAATTTCTTATAGCGCGTTTTCTTTTGTTTCTCCTTTTCTTTCCGTTTATACGCGCGCATTCGTTCTTTCTCTTTTTCCTCTCTCTCACATGCTCTCTTTTATTCACTTTCTTTCGTTCTCGCACATGTTCATTCGTTCTATCAATCTCTCGCACATACAATTTTACTTCCCATTCATCAGATTCCATTTGGTATGCGGCAATGTACGGTCATCAATAATAGTATCTCGTGTTATCTTATTTTTTGTTTTTCGGAAAACACAAAATACGATCTATTTACCTTTTTTTTCGCCTGACGAATTACACGAATAGAAAAACGTTAAAAAGAATTACTGTGCATCGATAATCATCAAGTTTACGCTACGATCGCGGCGTATTATCGTATTAATTTAAAAAAGAATCGAGTAAAAAAAGTCAGTATTTCGCATTGGAGGTTTATCGATTAATATTTGAAGGATCGTTTTCTCCCAGTTATCCAGGAAATCTTAAAGTCTCTAACAAACAGTTGAAGACGGACGTAGGAAACCAGTTGCTCTCGTAAAGCCCCAAGTGGCGGTATGGTAAAGGAGTGCATGAAAGAGGTGCACATACTGCACTACGAAAGGAGAAGGTGTGGGTCAGACGAGAGCTGCCGCTGCATGGTAGAGTTGCATGAGCGCTTGTACGTGCACTGGTAAGCAGGATAAACGATCCTTCGTGTTCGCATCCACTGCAAGCCATGATAGTGCATTGTATCCCTCCAGCACATATCTGAAATATATTAATAATAATAATTAATAAAATGATAGATTTTGATATTTATAAATGAATTATATTGAATTATAGTAATTAAATTAAAAATTAAAATATGCGGTCAATGAAAGCAACAATATAAACCTGAGCACATCGGTGGTATACTGTGAATCTAATGGATGAGCAGTGAGTGCACTTTGTTGTTGCAATAGATCATCACTATTCTGCTGTATTGCTGGACTATGCAAATGTAAGGCATTTTTCAAGAACACTGGGCAAACACCCTCTAAATGGGGACAGGCTGACCAAAACCATGGTGGCATTCGTCCAGTTGGTGCAGTAGACACTAAGTAACCAAGAGCAAGTGGTTGCTGCAATAGAGTTCCAACTTCTTCTGCTTGTTCAGCAACTGCTACCTATCAATTATAAATTTTACAGTTAACTAACCGTTTACAGACAGATAATATGTATAAATATTTAACTTACTCTTGGTGTGTTACTACATGGAAACGGACTACCAGGACCATCATGATTGCCTAATCCTGAACCTCCACCATCTCCACCCAGTGGGGATCCTTCAGGACGATGTGGGCTACCACCAGGGCTTTGACCTCCACCAGCACCAGCCTCTGGCCATACATTGAAGATGTCATTGAAGTCTCCCATGCCTTCCATACCTTCTGGCATATCATCGTTTAGTGCAGAAAATAGCTCATCATCTCCTAATTCTGGTCCATTAATATGCTGCTCTTGAAATGCAGTCTGTGATGACTGTAGCAGAAAAATGATCATTTTTAGACATTCAGTTACATTTAAATTTTTTCTCTTAAAAAAAAAATTTGTACCTGTGTGGTAGCAGATGTAGGAAAAACGAGAATATGAGTGCACGTAACATCTTGTGGTGTAGATAATTGGCAGTTTACTGACGCCTGACTAAACCTTTCATCAGGTGTGAATTGATCAGCCATAAGCCTGAGAGTTGAATCTGGTTCAAGGGAGACTAGACAGGCGCTAAGCACACAAGGTGCTGCTGACGGATATAAAAGATTGCACTGGCCACATATTTCTTTAAGGTGTTTAGAGGCTTTGAGAAGCGCTTTTCTGGATAGTAACCAGCTCCAACCTTTCAACTCACCATGTCCAATACGTCCCACACGACCTACTACTAACCTCCAAGGTTGTACCTAAATATGGAAACATCCAATTTGAGTATATATTTTTTAATTCAATTATATTTTCATTATTTTTAATTTTTATGATTCAATATTTTAAACAACATTTGATATTTTGTTGTGAGCTACTTACACCTTGAGACATTACACCAAGTATGAAATCCATCAATTTTTGTAATCCAATTCGTCTGGCTGAGGCGCGTTTTCTTCTTTTTCTATTTGGTATATCAATGTTGATAGTAGCTGTTTCAAATATTTCTCCTCTATCATCAGTTGCAACTGCTAGCAGCCATGATTGATCTTCGCTAAGACAATAGCTGAGATACAAAACTGCACACTCTTCTGGTCCAGCGATGCCAAAAGACTCTGGTGCTTCGCTTTTCGCCCGTAGTGGAGCCAAGACGTAGGCGGGTGAGTACAACCGGTACGGGGCTCTATTTCGTTCCTGATGTATAGTTGCAAGAGTATTACTATAAGACTGAAAATGATCGAGTCATGGCCTGTTTACTTTTACTACTTTCGTCGTCTTAAACGGCACATGGGCAACGCGATTGTCTATTTTAAGGGAACAGTTCTACACAAAATACAAAAATGCATCTTACATCTTTACTCTTAAGGAAAATGTCTGCTGCGGCAGCGGTACCAAAACCAGTAAGACTTTTTACTGTGGAGTTATGATTTAATAACCGGCGGCCCTGTAGAAACACGTTTAACGCTAAAGCTCTCATTTCGTCCTGTATTTTGCGCCTTTCCCTAGCTCGTCCTAACTCCATTATACTTTCCAAAGATATTATCTGAAGATGAAAACAAATTGAAAATAAATTAGTAAGTTGCTTAATTTGAAGTACAATGTACAAAACGTTGAATATTATTTCGCTTTAACGTGTATAATATAAATTAATATAATTAAAATAATATAAATTGATATAAATATAATAATTTTAAAAATATAAATTATAACAAGAATGTTTTTATTATAATATAGAAAAGATGTAGTCGGCGCGAAATACTTCTTCAGTTCTCCATTTTACCGTTGCTCGAGATCTTTTAACAAAACGTAAGAAAAATCACAATTCAATCTTACCTGAACGTTGATATTGGATCTAAGATTTTCAGGCATGCTATTAACTGCTGTCGAATATGCACGTAACAAAGCTAAAATAGCAAGTCTTCGTCGGTCAGCATCTTCGGGACCTCCCAATGAGAAAGGTTCTACTAAGTAAACGACTATAGCTGGAGGCTCGATTTCCTCTTCATCTGGACCCGATGTTGTATTAGTGTGTATCGTGGCAGTTTGTGAAGTTGGTGTTGTGTTACCGGTATTAGAATTAGTATTTGTTGTTGTGTTTGATGACGGTGTTTCACTTCTAGGATTTTCTCCTTCTAAAAATGTGCAAATTTTATATGTAAATTTATCTCTAAACAAATGTAAGGATAACTTAACTTACAATGTAAGAAGGTACTTGATATGAAAACGTACCAACTGATTCTGGTTTGTTAGTCATTACATCAGGTGTGGCTGGCATTGTGTCAGTAACAGGAATAGTTGTTTGCGGCTGTTGTTGTTTGTTGGTCGGTTGCGAGTCTCCAGGATCTAACAAACTTCGATCTTGAATAACCTGTGTTAAATATGGAGCTAATCGATGATTACAGACTTGCGCATACAATCGCAATAGTTCTCCTAATTGGTTCTCTCCTAAAAGTTTAAACCAATCGTCTATTGGTTGCTTGACTTGTTTCTGTATTGATGCTTTTCCAACGCGAAGAATACCATCGCGTAACGCTTTCGAAATAGGTGTATGCCTTCCTAGCCGACAAATCTAAAATAAATCATAGCTTTATAATCAAAGATAAAAACATATTAATATGTTATGCGAAATTCATTTACTTACTTCATATGTAGTTGATAGTTCGCGGAAGAATGATTTTACTTTATTAATAACACAATCATTGTCTGGTGCTACCACTACATAGGCGACGTCTCTTGGTCCAGCATATGGCTCCAAGAGTAGTTTCTCCCAATAACTTAAAGCATAAGGTGATAAAGACAGCCAATCTCGGTCATATCCAACAACCAATGCAGGTATTGGTTGAGGTTCACATCGATCATCGGTTCCGCGACCAGCTAAACGATGGAATTGTCTCCAAGTCAAGGGACCTGCAACGGTATATGGTGCTTCCCACATTCGAGTTGTACATTTTTTCTGCACAGCATCTTGCAACAGTGGTTGTAGAGCTCTCATCATTCTCACGATATCACCACTGCACTGAGGTCCTTTCGCTCTAAGGAACACCCATCGATGCACTCCAATTACACGATTAGTTCTTTCATTGTGTGTACCATTAATTTTACCCTGATCGAGAGCTGCTAGCGACACTTCGTTACCATCATTGAATTCCAACATATTCACAGTAGGCGTAAGCATCGGGTAGCTCTTCATTGAGGAATAGATCCTGGATGCTCTGTAAAGACTGCTTGCGGAGCTCTGTATGATCAGGCACTGTTCTCTGAGCAATTCTAACACATTAGGTGGTATCACGTCTAAACCTTCCGACGATTTGCCCCCTCCACAGGCTACAGCGATTAGAGACGCTTTTTTCTTCTCTGCTGGATCCTCTGCAATACCAGTAATTTCCATCTCATCTTCGTAGAACAAGCCAGCTTGATGAGCTAACCGTCGATTTACAACCGCACTAAAGCCACAACTGCACCTAATCTGATCATCATCTTGAAACAGTGCTCCGCCTGACCATGAGTGGGTAAGATACACACCAGCGTCTGCACCTTTAATATTACCAACAACTTTTGGACCTGCATTGCACACGCAGAGACTGCAACTGTCAAAATTGTGATCACGGAAGATATTAAGCACAGTGTCACCTAAGAGGATATTCACTATGAGAGAGTTCGATTCTGGCGCACGAGTAGGGCCTGGTGTGTCTGCTTCGATGCTATTCAGATTTTTGTTCAGATAGGAAGAGGTGGTAGATGTAGCTGGACTTGGTTGATCATATGGCGGCGGCGGTGGTCTTCCAGATATAGTTGCCGAGCGATATGGTGCTCCCAATGGTGCTGGACTCGGAGGGCATGGTTGTTGTTGTTGTTGTTGAACTGAACCAGGTCTAGTTGGTGGAAGTGGTTTATCTGAATTGTTGGAAGTAGAGTTGCACTGCCAAGAAGATCTATATACGCAGTGCGATGGCAGTGTAACAGGTGGTAGAGATTGGCTGGGCAGATTTGTGAGTGGAGCATATTTGGAAGAACCAACCATCTTACAAATAGGTGTAGGTTTGAACACGTAGGACCAATCATCGATTGGTTCTTCTTGAGGAGATCCCATGTTCGGATAAATGTCGGGGAGATGCCTAAGTGGTCGTTGAGGTACAGAAAGTTCCGTCTGGTCCATTAAAGGGTCGTTTAACTGACAAGGTGAAGCAACGGGATTATGCTCTAAGGATGGTGGCGTCGGAAACATTTTGGAAAGTTCTTCTGGTCGTAACACGCCAACTCCCCGGTTATTATGTCTGTTATTGGCATCTACCCTGGTTTCTTCATGTAGTCCACCAGATCTATTCGACTCTGGGGGAGTTTGTACTTGAAGCTGGTTTAAATTCTATAAAAAATATTGTATAATTTGTAACTTTAATCACAAACGCAATATTAAATATCAGAGAGAGAAAAGGAAAGGCAATGCGTACGATTTCATCGCTAGAAGTGTCAGGATCGGAATTATCAAAGATTTGGTCTAAATCTTTATAGGATGCTTGAAGACCTTCACTAGTAAATAACGATCCTGGTTTAGTAGGATCATCTCTTGGCCGTCTAAGTCCATCAACGCTTGTGCCATTTTCTTCACCTGTTGCATCAAACTCATACGGATCTGTTCTTCTTCCGATGCAATCTCCCTGCACGAATATTAATAAATACAATGTATATGAAAAATGTAAATAATATTTCAGACAAATGAAAGAGGTCACTTACAACATTGACATTTGGTTCTTGCTTAATCTCTAATTTGGGTGTTTGAGATTGAGGAACCTGAGAATTCATTGGTGGATATAATGTATTGCTCCTCACATTGACTGGACTGGTATTAGATTCCTTAAAACGCTTTACAGGATGATTGAGCCATGCTTCTTGCGTTGAATAATCATAGAGCCAAGGTAATGACTGTTCGTTTTCTAGATATATATCCTCACATTCTCTAGAGGTTAAGACTGGTCGTTTTAATGTTGGTCCAGGGGCTGGACTATGCACTTGATTATTGCATGCAGAGGAAATTGATTTTGGGCCTTGAGAAGGGGTTAGTGGTGGGGCAGTGTTTGTATGACTGGGTGGTGGTTGAGGACTAAGAGTAGGCATTGTAGGCTCTGCTGGTGGAACTGATGCTGGCTCGGAATGTGGTGTTGGAAGAGGTGAAGGTGCAGGAGATCCTGGTGAGCCAACAGATGGAACTGGTAGACAATCTCCCCCTGTTGGTGGTCCCCTTGAATAAGAAGGAGGTCCGCCTGGTGGTGTACTTGGCGCTTCTGTTCTGTTCAATACAGACCTATTCCAATTAGAAAACATAATCATAAATTAAGTTATTTTTAATAATCCGGGTATCATAAAAATATTAATGATATATTTCATATTTTAAATTTGATGACTATAATCGACCTTGATAAGTTGATTCATGCTGAATAAAAAATGATACACATACAACTACCACCATGAACGTTTTTATGAAGAGAATTTTATGATACAACACACCTACAATTATTTTACTACTTAGGAAAATTGTTAAAAATACAATTATATACCTAAACATGATTCAACTACAATATTGAAGCAAACAATGCACAAATAGGAAAATAACAATTACAGAAATCGTGCTTAAGTTATAAATAATATTATTATGCACATGCAAAGCATTCTTTAACTATTGAAAGAGCTAAATAGTTTAAAACTGTTACAAATTAGAAGTGGTAAAACTTTAGAAAAGGAAGGAAAAACAAAAAAAACATTTTGATAATATTATATAAAAATGTGCTTTTTTTTATTCAATTATATACATGGTGTCTGGTAAGGTAAGAAGTAAATTTAGAAATTTAACAAATTTATCCCAATATAATGAAGTGTTATCTTGTTGTAACTATATTTTTCTTCTGATTTTTAACGTTATTCCCTCCAAGTAAGAAAGTAAATTAAATAAAATTTCAATGATAATTTACTGCCAATAGCACCTTTATAATATGTGGTCCAACGAAGTCTCAGCCTATTACTCCACATCACACATTTACCAAAAATCAATACTTATATCTAGCTAATAAAACATTTTTTGTTCTGGATGATTTGTTGAATATGTGAGTAAGTTTGTTAAACACTTTACTGGACACCTTGTATACTGCAATATGGTTTATTTAGTATATATAAAATGAAAACTAAAACTGCATAATAAAGCATGAAATAAAAAATAATGACTACTTAAATTTAATCAAAGTTGAGACATATTTCTATGATTTCTTGATATTTGGAATACCTTAACTATGAATACCATGATACTGTATATGTAACAATATATAATGGTTACCAGTTATGTATGAATATACTTACTATAGTCTGTATTAATAAGCACACAAATGTAATAGATCCCATTTAAAGTATATATGGAATATGCATATTAGCTGCTTCTCTTCAATAATCAGAGTAATAAAATTTGTACTGTAAATTCACCTTACGTATTGTTATGTATTAAAATAAAATAATAATGAACACTTTTTCTTGTGTATGCTTTACCACAATTAATATTCATAATTTTTCCAAAAATGAGCCCCCCCCCCCACAAAAAGAAGATAGAAAAATTGCACAATGACGTTTGATTAATGCGTTATTCGTGCAATTAGATTTAGTTACTCCTATGACTAAATAAATAGCAGAGCTTTCATAAGCGATGTGAATTAAAAGATGACGTTATGGTATTATAACGATCATACGATATTGGCATTATTGCAGTGATTAATTAAGGTATGGGAAAAAATATGATTTTTTTCATTGATATCGGGGCAGAAATTACCCACCTGGGGGCATTAGCAGGGACAGAGGGGCAAGCATCCCACTGGGTGGTAGAGCGTCGATGAAACGGTACGACCCTCCGTCCACCTTTATCTACTCTCTCCCTCTGAACCTGAGAGGAGGCCAGGCTCTTCCAACCCCCGGGGGTGGCATACCTGCAACCGATGTATTTAATATCTCGTTTTTTCATATGTTTACTTATCTTAATTATTCTGATTTACTGAGCAGCAACGTGTGGAATAGAAATAGATAAGTAGTTTAATATCAACTTTTATTATCTTTACAATTTTATCAAACCTACATTGGTGTAATGATATAATGTTAAAATCTTTCTTCTCACAAAAAATATAATGTTTAATCTGAATAAAACTTTTAGTTATTATTTATTTAAAATTTAAAGAAAGTACACAAGCTTACCCATGATAACTATATCCTGAGATTTATGTTCAGTTTTATTATGATATGGACTTACCATGTATTGTTTAAAAGGAACATAAAGTTTATATTATTTTATATGAAAGTTTTCAATATAGGACAGTCCTGTTGTCATAAGTAAGAGAACCAATTTCAAGAAATAATTGCATTCTAGCCATTCTCAAAAACTAAATTTACATGCACATATAGCAACAGCCATTAAAAAAATTACTACTTGTACTGTAATATTTTAAACAATCTACATTTTATAAATTGTGCTATAACATGCAGATAGAATCAATAACAATTGCAGACTATACTATTTTGAATATTATCAGATAAACATAAGATACAGTGAAAAGACGTATATATTTACTGCTACATATAATAAATGTGCAAGGAAGATAATAGTTAAAAATCTAACAGTAATCTTATTCTATATATATACTTTCACTTTATACTACAAACTTTGGATAAAAGTGTTATTACTACTATCGCTATTACTGCATTGTTCTTTTTTTTTTGTTTATATCATGAAGATATATATAAAAAATATGGGGAAAAAATATGAAATTGTTTTAACAAACAATTTCTCAAATTATATCAATGCGAAATTCCTGAAATTTCTGAACTTTACTATTAACCACTACATGAAATAAAATATGAAATATATTACATACAATGCAGTAAAAGTTAGACTCACTAATAAAAGTTACAAGAAAGTATTACTTACTTTGAACAGGTACAGGAAGACTTTTGTGTTGGATCAATGAAGGTCCAGGTTCCAGGTTCTGTGGAAGATTCTGTCTTGGAAGCAGAAATTGGTGAACTCAAAGTACATTCTGCCCATACACGTTCTGGTAATTCGGTAGCCGCTCGTATATCCTGCTGACTCAAGAGAGGATGTTCATAACTAGCAGGACTATTTGGTGGAGAAAGAGCAGTATCAGATGGAGTATCATCCATATCTGTGACCAGGACATAACATGAGGGATAACGCATGCGAACACCACCAACAAGCACTTCTACTAGAGATGGAAGTCCTGCTTCTACATTACTGCCATTAATCGGATAAAAGTGTTTCCATTCTTCAAGGAGTTGACTATCTGTACGCCCCACTGGGCCAGTTAATGTACCTGCTAGTCCATAAGGAGCTAGTATCACTGAAACAGAAGATACATTAAATAATTACATATTTGCAGTAGCAGCATATACTATTGCGTTTTTAAATTATCTTGTAGAATCTAGCTTACCTTTGACACCAGACTGGGAAGTTTGGGTGCGTTGTAAGCAAGTCCTTGTAAGATGTCTCACAGCAGGATGCTGCCTGACATCCACACTTGCACATACAGTGCTTTCTCCATGCACAAAAAAGGCAAAGGAGAATGACAGGTGGCTACTGTAAATGGTACTAAAATTATTTTGCTGAATTAAGTTACAAGAAGATTGATTAATAGTTTGTCTCGTAACTATGATTGAAAATTATTATTAACAAAAATAGAAGAACGTACCTACTGCAACGGTGTTTCTCGAATCCGTCATAAGGTTGTACGAACCACTTTCCAAGGCGAACAAAATCACGAGATAGTAAGCACCGTTCGATTAAGTTATGCAGAGCCTTGAAAAGAAGTGACCGGCATTCATACGATAATCCGCTTTCCCAAGAACCCTGTTCACTTTCTGTAATCAAAATATTTATATTAGAACATAATCTTACTTTATATATATATATATAATATAATATTTCAAAAATTTGTATAATATTTGATATAATATTTAGAAAACGTTTTACATTCACACTTTTTTTCTTTTTGTGAACAGAAGGAACGAAATGAATTTTGTTTTAGAAGCACGTAGTTTTTGTTATTTTCCCGCGATCTACTTTCTTCATCAAATCGAGGCAATGCCTATTCTTATTGGTCGAAAGAAACGACCGATTCCATTGTGAAAGTAATGCAATTCGTGTATAAAATTACAGCCAGTCACGTCGACGCTAGGCAATCCGTAGAAGACAAAAGAAATGTTGGTCGAGACAACTAAAAAATTCTAGAATTTTATGCTCGTGATCTAAGATGAAATATACATTTTCTTATCTTATAATATAACGGTATTACTTTATATTTTCGTTTCTCAAAAAATACGTCTAATTTTGCATTTAGCAATGTAATTCTGCTTTACTCGTGAAATAGTAATGAACTTTACGCTTCATGAACATCAACTGTGTGAGTGTGTGGTATGTATCAGTTTCACTTTCTAAAATAAATTAGTATTACAATAAAACAAATTATACCACTTTATGTAATATAATTTTTATAAATTACAATATATACATATTTATATTTTACATCTTTATTGCATAATATTTATATAAAAATCAAATGGACTCAATTGAATTATGTCCTATAGATTCCTAGATTTCTATATGTGTATAGTATATTCATAAATATTACAGATCTCGATTTCACTAGTATTCAAGATTTCATAGAATGTATATTTTGTTGAAAATATCTTGCTGGCAACAAAACAATTGTAACTAACTTTTCTATATGAAATTCTTCACTTCTAAATATGTGTATTCAAAAGAGTTATTTTCACCGTCATTTTCATTATCGCATAGTTTGTGCTAAACAAATATTTCTCTAACTTCATAAAATTATTTTTTCATCATATATCGATAAGGAAAAAATTATATTTTTCTACATCCATTTAATAGTTGATGATTTATTAAAATTTTTGACAGAATATATGTATAGTTGTTTAAATTTCTTTTTAATCTATAGCATCCAAAAATCTGGTTTAACCAAGACTAACGGTTTACTAGTTGGTTCCGCAATTGGTGTATTCCTTGCGATGCACAATAATGGAACCTTGCGTCGCATCGCACCGAGTTGCAGACAAGTACATGGTTCAGCGACCCTGTGCAGAGAAACACGGTCTAGCTAACGTTACCGCTTCGTTCGCTTTGCACACCTTCTTTCTCCGAAACAAAAGCATACGGGATTTTCTACAACGACGTCCACAAGAATTCGCGGTATATCGCTTTTGGATTGATCCGATCGTTTAATCAATGAATTGTTATTCTTACGGTATCATTCAATCGTTATTTTATTGTGTATATATAACAAATCTTTTGGCTTTTGTAATTTTAATATTAATTTTAATTCTGTAAGAACTAGCAATGGTTTTCTGTTTCTCCCTCTAAGCTTCAAATCTAATCTAAACTGTTTGGATCATCTATGATTCAACTATTGTAATCGAAGGTTTAAAGTTCATATTATTCTGATACAAGTAACAGATGTCATGGAAGTTGAAAGGAATTAAAAAGTAAACATTGTTAGTTTCCAGGATTTTGGTTCAGTTCTTAAGATGAATCATAAATATATAAATCAATCCTCGCCAATAACAAACCCTAATAAATCAAATAGATTACGATCAGTTTCAACAGAGGAAAATATGTAGAAATATTTATAGTTCTCTCAGGAGTAAGTTCGATACGTAATGAAGAAATTCCAAGACTTGTTTGCTCATATTACTTGAATATTTAACATACGAGAACAATGTTACTCTATGTTGCAGTAACTCAAGAAATCATGATTATTATTCTATTCTAATTCGAATAATATATTCGATTCTAATGAGAAGTATTTTAAATATAATACGGATAGCTGATGCCTCTTCAGCTTATGTACTTTACAACTCGTTACTGTTTTAGAAAATTCATTTCGTTCGTAATCTATCTATTCGCCTTAAGCTTTATAATTTATTTTATGCTTATTAAACTTAACTAGTTGCTTTTAAAATATTGTAACTGATATGAAAATCAGTACGAGATACTGTATATTGTTTGTACTTCAATCATTTTCAATAGTGTGGATCCAGAAGAAAGATTAAAATTAAAGTAAAGACTACATTTGAGTATAATTGTTGTTCGTAGTAGATCGACCATAGTTAATAGGGCACGAGGTTAACACCTTGTATATTTCTCAATTTAGACGCATAAATTTCACATCTTACAAACAGACAAGCGTCTATGACTCTATCGTCTATTATAAAATATGTCTATTAGAGAATTGAAGATGTCCGTGAGGATAGTAAGAGCTTCATTACTCACCACACGCGATGAGTTCCGGCGACACCAGACCGGAGAGATCAGGTTCCTCGCCATACCAGAAAATCCAGAGTTCCTTAGCGGCAGTAAGGGAAAGGGGTGGCGGTGCGGGCGAGGGTGCAATGCCTAGGTCGAAGATTCCAGCTCCAGTTGCCGAGGCGGTTGCTGGGCCGGAGGTAGCCGGTGTAGCGGCGACTCGTCGCCACACGCAGAGAATGTCACCCGCGAGGCACCGCGAGAAGCTCGATAACACCGGGTCCTCGAGGGGGGTACCCCCGAAATCGCCGGCTACTTCGCCCCACACGAGCTTCTTCCATTTGATACCGCAGAGATCCGTCTATAATAATAAAATTACTCGTTAGCCATATTTATTAAACTCTTACGAATCAATCCAAATATTAATAATAGAGCTACTAGAATTGTTAAAACGACTAGCTCATAATTTTAAGATAGAAATTTCGTAGATATACAGTGGTGCACTTGTAGCGTTTGAATAATTTTTTCTAAGATGTATGGATAGAAGGTCGTTTTTCTTTTTAAAGATATAATATTTATAAAGATTAATATTCATGGGAAAAGTATATCTATGATGATGATTAAAAGCATATTGACAATGAGTATTTCGATATTGTATTAATCAATGCTGAAACAAAATGATGCTGAATGTAATATCAATTTGTGGATATAACTGACTTTTAATAATTGAAGAATTAAAATTCTTAATTTATTAAAAGGTAGTCGATCTATTTACCGTTAGTAAGTCAAATAAATTCTACAAGATTGCCTTTAAAATGTATTGTGATTAAGATATTAAAATGTTCAACTATGATAATTTCAAAAAGAGGAACTATTGCATGGTAGATCTAACTTCTAGCTGAACTTTTGAGAAGGAATTTAAATGGATATATGAAAATAATCTACCCTGTTAATGTCATATATTTTATCTAATTAACTGAAAAATAAATCTGTTAAATTAATTAAATGAAGCTTTATATATCTTTAATAATATTTGATTATACATTTATTAGTGTCAGCGGCTAAAAGCAATGATAAAATATATAATTTACACGTATAACATAACACTTGTACAAACTCTTCCAATTAGCGAAGATAGGTTAGGGACTGTAGGGAATGTATCGGATCATTCATTGACCATTGAGAAAGGTCGGTCCTTGAACTTTCGCCGCATTCTATTTCCATTTGTCACGCAACGTAACAAATCGTTGATTTAACCGTGAACAATAAGATTCTCCTTTAATGTGCAGATTAGTATTAGAACTTGAGATTATGTTGCAATTTTGTTTACTAAAAAGTAATTAATATCTTGTTAAAGAGTTATCGATATTGATAATACAGTTTTTACATCAACAATATAATTGTACTAATTGTAAAACCATAATGATTTAAGAAAAAGGTTATGTTTTTTTATAACTTTGCTAATAAGAATTAAAGCAATAAAATAATTAATAATTTACAATTTTAATACAAATTACTGCAAACTACAATTTTGCGTAGTCTAAATAATGTTTCTATACGAACATTAAATAGATATTCAATGTAGGTTAGAGACATACATAAACTTTTTAATTGCAGTTTCACAAGAATTTTGTTTTATGTTTTATTAACAGCATTTATAAAAAATATAATGATAAATTACTAATATATGATAACTATGTATTTATTAGGAGGACTCTAAATAAAAAGTGAAAGCGATGAATAAATCATAAATATTCATACAGATATCTGTAACGAAACCAAATGATTTCCCGTTGAACGCATCAGTCTGCACTGAACGTTAAATTTTCCGTTACATCAGCTTGCAACTTTCTGAAAACGTCAATGAACTTGTGCTTGATAGGAAGGAAATAGGAAGATAAATACTTTAGTTGAAATTGAGTTGTATACAAGGTATCCATGTTTAAGGAAAAATGTATCTTATCTTGGTTAGTCAGAGGCCATTCACCCTGGTCTGATATCTCTAATGCATCTGATTCATACATTTTTTGCTGCCTTCTATACGAATAGTCGATGCTTTTTTCGTGGGTAATCGATATACAGTTTAAAGTCGATTCTGAACACTTGAAATGTGCAGTTGCTATTAACGCATGCGTGAGAACGATATTTGTAATTTAAATGCACTCAACGTCAAACATAATCAATCGTTTTATGATAATTATATATCTTTTCTATTAAAACAATTTACTGTAACTTATTATAAGTTTGCAAATAACATTTTGTTGTTACTGGCTGTAAGCTACGTACAAGATAAGAAAAAAGAATTGATAGAGAGAGACACAATTTTAATTATTGTTAAATACAAATTAATCGTTAATTATTGACACATTTAAATAATTCAGTGATTCATAAGTTTGTCGTAATTATTACAACGGTATTATTAACGACCTAGTTTAGGCCTAATCAGATGTTATGTACTTTGCTAAAGTTTCATTTATCTTAAACACTTTAGAAGGCATAATACCTTTTCGATATGATTTAGACATGTTGTTATTTGTTAGATGGTTATGCATAACATTTGCTACCTTCTGTTACTTAAAAACTGTCATAATCACACTAAGACAGTAATAATAGCAGGGTGGAACAGAGAATTTCCACATATTTTCTTGTTTTTAGTACAATGTATATGAACCGCGGCGCCACCGTAAGCACGTCTGTCTATCGTATGGCGCCACGATGTGTCTGTCAGAGTAATAAAGACACGCGCAGTCGCGAGCAGGTCGCGCGCTTCTCAACCAATCAAACATGCGCCTTTTCTTACGTCATATTGCCAGCTGACATAACCGGAACAGATTCAAATAAGAGCGGAAACTTCCTATGATACTAAATAGGATAATATATAAATCTAATAACGTTTTTTTATCGTGTATCGTTAACGTTACTTTTAATTCATATTCAGACTACTTATTTTTTCATGCAAATACTACAAATTAAAAAGTACAAAACATCAATTTTTTCTATGAGTTTATTTTTTCTATGACACATATATAATATTCAAGATGCAAAAAATTTATGTTTATGGTTGTAAACAAAAAGATAAGTATATTATTTGTTATTGCGAAGTATTACTATAGAACTATTAAACCTGTTTAAGAAAGAAAAATTCTTTCCAAATTGTTTATATCTTATCATTAATGTCATTCAACAAGTACTAATAACCTAAAATACCTGGGAAATTAGATAAAATATCTAAATAACCTATAAAATTACACATCCCCAAAATTTAATTCAAAATTTTTCGGAATACACCAATATCTATATTCTATCTATAATAATGAAAATATAACGAATAGAAGTGATATTTTCTTGATTCTATTATATTTTAGAGACAATAGATGAAAAAAGAATCGATTGGGAAGGTAAGGGCGCGCGGTGGCGCCTATCGTGTCGACGAGACGAAATAATCGGTGAGCAAAGGCGCCCATCGCAACGCTACGGGGCTGTCAAGCTTGCTGATCAATACAAGCAAGGCGACGTGCAAGGCCGCCCGCGTGGATTCAACTCGCGGGTCCGCCACATTCCCTCGTTTCATCCTGTCGTACGCGCCTGTATTCGTATTGCTTTTCTCCCACGGTATCGTTTCTTATAGATTCTTTCTCTCTCGCTTTGCATTACTTTATCCTGTCTTTGCCCTCTTTCCAAATTTTCTATTTTATCAGTGGTTACAGTTTGTCTAAAATTTTAAGACGTGTAATTATCGAATAATTTAACAGTCTGTGTTGGATATTAAATTGTAAGATACCGAGATAATTTTTAGGGGAATTTTTTGAGCTCATATTACTTGGGCCATAAAATTTATCTTTATTTCAATGATGTCCCTACATTCCTGGTGTAATGAAGAACAAATTTTAGTAGTTGTCGTGGTCTTCTCGAACATAATTCTTTAGTATACAATAAAACATTTCTAACAAGTTTATTTTACACGTTTATTTCTAAATGTTTCTTCTTACTCTTTCTTTTCGAGTATAAAAGATTAATCAATGAATGAATCAAATAATACATTGTGTTAAATATTATTTCCTTGAAATTAAAAAATATTACCAAAAAGACAAAACTCCGTAGCTTTAAAAATTTACTTTTCATATTAAAAATTTGAGCTATGGACCATATAAAGATCTATCATAACAGTACGAAACTTTGATTTTAGATTCCAAACATATTTAAACATATCATCTGCTACTTTAATGTCTTCAAATATTATCAATGTACAATATTTTGGTCTAAACATTTTACTAAATTGGTTAGAACGGTAAGAACAAAAACATATGGAACAACGAAATAACTACGGACAAAGTATCGACGCAGCCTTCAACCGATTATAATTCCAAATGCAACCGATCGCAATCCTCATGGTTCGAGTCGAAAACATACACAATTGCACATCGAATTATTGATCGTGTCACCAGAAGGAAACAATGCCGACCGAACGTGTTAATGAAGACAGAAGAAAACTGTACAATCTCATTTTTCTAGTAGCAGAGCGTGTTTCGGTGCGCGTAGAACGCAGCTACAGCTGTAAATTCCCATTTCTGTTACTGCCCTCCTTATACGCTTGCCGTTAAAGCAGCACGAACATTACATTCACGTGCGTAACGAAGCGGAATTCTCTTGCGTACAAGTTACTCGAAAGTGGATAGAGTACGCCTCTACGATGCCACCGACGTTCCTCTTTCATTTTTTCCCTATGAAATCGTACTTGCTGTGTGGATTCTTCTAACTTTGTTCTTGTTATTGGTTATTTTGAAAGTCCCTTTATCCTTATGTTAACTTACAGTGAAGTATTACGGCAGATATGATTGTTTCAATAATATTACATACATACTCATACTGATATTTAATAACTATAATAATTTTTGATTATTTATTTTCATTTATCTTTAATTTAGAAACCAGTTATTAATATCTAAACGACATTTCGAAGTAATGGTTAAAATTGCAGTTACCATTAAAAAAAAAAGAATTTACAAATTATACGAAAAAGGAAAAAATAAATTCTAGCCATATATCAATATTTAACAAGCACAACAAAGTGAGAAATTATTCATTAAGTGAAAAAGTGTAAATATAAAATAAACGATATTTAACAGAACAATTAAATTATATACCCTTATCTTTGAAAGAATGACTTTTTTACGTAGAAAATTATGTGTTCCTCTATTTAAACTTAAACAGTTCATCTCAACATTCAAATACAGCATCCTGCTGACTAATATATATTATTATCACTTTCGCTTATTCCTATTCCTGTCTCAGTTATTATTTCCACATAATTAATTACAATACACAAAAAATCTGCACGTAGATTATATTAAAATAAATTACAAGGTATGTTGTAATATGCAGCTTTGTCGAACCTGTAATTAAATTGTCTAATTGACAAGTTTACCAGAAAATTGTACACGAATCGCACAATCATCCTAGCCATCCAATCTCGTCATCCTCTATTTTCCTATTTCTCTATACGTGCAAAGGAAATTGTAAATATTTAGCATGCCCTTACTATTGTTTCATATGTTTCCATTCGCTCCAAACGAAGTCAATTAACTCTAATTTTGAATTTAATTTCATGAAATTATGAAGACTACTTAAATGTCATTTATCAGTCATTGTCAGATAAGTTCAAGCAAAATAAGTTCGACGTAAAAATGTCGAGAGAAGAATTCGATTCGAGAGACACTGGGTATTCTAAATTATATCAGAGTCCGGTCTGGTGATTTCTCGGGCGAGATACGTGAGGCACGCGGCTTCTTCGTCGACGAAGTCACTCGGCTAGATTATGCTGAAACTGGTGCTCCGTGGAGAGAAACAGGAGAAGTCGAAGGGGGCTTGACCAGCCTAGGTGAAAGCCTTGCACTGCGAGGACGTCACGTGTTAAGACTACAAGAGAGTTTACACATTGCTCGGTTTTGAGCTCGCCACTTTTGCTTCGAGCTGACCTCGGAACATCATTCTTTTTTTTATCCCATCACCAAACTTTTAGAAACCACTTTCGGATGAATCTCGACTAAATTTGGTCCAAGAAAAAGATCAAGAGTCTCAATTTCGAGCACACTTTGCTCCCCACTCAAAGAACGACAATGGAATCTTACAAATTCTGCTACTTTTAACCTTTGCATTGTATCGCTATTGCATCATAGGTGATCCATAACAATTTGAATCAAAGGTACAGACAGTTTCAACCTTAAATTGGACAACATGTGTCCTTTAAGGTGAATCTGAATTCTCACATCGCTATCATGATCTGAAGAATTAAAGGGCTCAATGGAAAAAGAATACAAGTTAGATGTGCTTCAATTTTATTTCTGTAATCTAGCATCCATTCTGTCAGTATGTTCATACGTTGAAAAAAATTAAGAAACAAACTTTTGATTTTTGAATGAATTGTGGAGGAGATCAACTCTCATTCACTCCTTGTTAATTTGACAAGTTGCGATAAACTTGATATATTATGTATACATTCGTGTTATTTGTAACGTACGTTTCATTACAGTTATTCTCGTTATTTACACTTGAAAATATCCCTCTAGATTTATATAGTGTTAGGAGAGATAAACTGAATTGGGGAAATAAGAGGCGGATGAGGGTCGAACTAAATTGCAATTGAAAACCGACAATTGATGGGTATTTATTAATATTCCTAATTAATTATAGATCTTAGTTAACTGAGAAATTATTGGCCTGTTCTCCCGTCGTTCGATTTATAACGGTAAATCGAGAATTGTGACAGAATAAAATATGCTACGTATAAAATAATTTGTTACAATTGATATCAATAATTATTCACTTGACTAAAAATTTCCCTCACAAATCGCAACAAAATATTTATTTCATCATAATTTCTTTTAAATAAATTATTAAAATTATTCAAGAATTATAATCCAGTATATAATTTTATGTTGAGATATAGATGTTTATTGATAAAATTAACATGTGTGCTTATCTAATTAATTAGATTAATTATCTAATTATCTTTGATAATAGATGGACGTGTTTCTGTATATACATATACATGTATTTGTATTGAGAACCACTGCGACCGAGCATTGCTCCTACCAGGCCGTTGCAACTCGAATTTTACCGTGAATACAAAGTAACTATAAAGCTGTACACAAAAAGCCGCCAACAAAGTTATTCTATTCAAAACATCTGAGGTCTTACCTGCTTAAAAAATTGTATATGTCACTTTGTGGGTATCAAACGAAGTATCTATTTCTGATTTTTAGTGAATTTTAAGGACATTAATCATTTCAATAATCTTTAAAGGATTCGATCCTTAATACACAGAAAAATTAATTAATAGAATAGAAATAATAAGAAGATTAACTATAGAAATAAATAAATAAATTGGTATTACTGTAAAATTGTTAAACTATGCTTTATAAAGAATGTAAATAAAAGTTTAAAAAGTGACTTCAGTGAGTTATTATTAACATTCAAATAATTACGAAGACCCTCAAAATTAATAAAATAATACTCCAATAAAAGAATGGATTGCACAAAAATTCAGATGCTATCAGAATCACGATATTTCATAATATTGGTAAAAATAATACAAGAATATACCGTACTCCAAGATCATGTCATGTTACGTAGTAGATATCCTTAGTAGATAATTTCGAAATAATTTCTTAAATCGAATTCGTGCGGAATAGCGGAGGCCGACGAACTGTCGTCAGACGTAAACGAATTTCATCGGGGAAAGCTACGGGGCGGGGGGAGGGGGGGAGCCAAAACGAAAGCATAGTTTTCCCTGCAACCGACAAACCAGTACTGACGACATGACACGCAACAACTAAACTTTCCCGAATTTTAATCTAATCCAATGAAGATGTACAATAAAATAGAAAAATCCTAAGGAGAATAGTCGAAATAATAATAATAAATAAACAATCGATAAATAAGCCCTGTTTAATTAATTTTAATTAATTAAATAAATTTTATTTAATTTTAATTAAATTAATTTAATTAATTAAAATAATTAATTAATGTTTTATAAATCCCAATCATTCGAATAGCTCATTTTAACAACTTTTATCACGATGATGTCTGCTTTGGAAAATCCCCTAAAATCAATTTCCAAAAACTTCTTCATTTTGTTGTTATCCAGACGAGCGCTACTATAAAATTAAGTTAAAAAAAGGAGAGAAAGAAAAAATATAAGAAAGATACGAAACGAACAGTAGAAATTCATTCAGGTGGATGTTTTGATTGACTGTTCGTGAGAATGCGGTACACTGCGAGTGTAACAGAAAAATGTGTCTGTCTCGCCGTTATACCCGTGATAAGTATGTGTATACATGAGTCGCGCGCATTCTGCATGGTCAAAATGAAGAGAGAAAGAGGGGAGAGACAGCCTAAAGGCCTTGCATACAGGCCGTTTCTAAAATAGATGACTAAACTTTAAAAGCATACAGGAGTCACGAATGTGTCATAAATGTAAAGATTTATTCAGGCTATCACATTATGTATAAAATATTACTATTTTTTGTTATTAAAATTACGATCTTTTACTAAACATTATACTCCTTTATTTTTTCACAAATTTACTAGAAAAAAAGAAAAGACAGTAGAAATTAACAGCGTGGGGGCAGTTGGCCCCAAAAGTAAAAAAATTCTTTAGCCACAGTTTCGAAGGCGTTTTATATCACTAAATTATCAGTGATTCTTTTTTTTCAATATTTATTAAATCAATGTATTATCATCTATTTAATATTAATATACATTTTCAAGTTTCGTGAACATAAACAAAGATTAAAATTTTATTATGAAACGTCTAATTATTTCATTGAAGCGCGTAAATATTATTCGTATTGAACTGACACACATTTAAATATTTGTACACTGAGGCGTTCATATACTCAGAATTTTTTTTATCGTTAATATTTATTTGTATTTAAATTGTATTTAAACCTATTATTGCAGTAAATCTTTTAACTGTATATTCGAAAAATATCAATATTAACAATCAAAAAAGAGAAATTATTTCTTTAATGATGTGTAAGTAATCGCTTATCAGCGACTGACATCTCAATTAGTAACATATTTTAAAGAATTAAATTTTTGTTAAAAATGTAATAAGAAGATTAATGCAAAATATAACAAAACAGAAATATATATGTAATTTACTTCGGGATTGATGTTCATATTAAATTCATAGAGGCAGATAAAATGTTATGAAGTTATAACGTTACAAAAGGTAAAATATAATTGAGCTTTGTCACGTGTGAATTATGTTTAATCGTATATCTTCAGCAGAAACAACGTTTAATAACAACTTCACAGGTATGTCAGGTATTCTTAGAAAGTTCAGAGAAACTAATGAAGATAAGTCGTACATTCGACGAAAATCTATTCACAGAAATGGTTGCATAGACGAATAGGAAAAAATACGTATCTGATGTTGGATACGCCTAGGGTATTAGTCCCTATTAATGACATCATTGTTATACGTTTATCATTAAAGCATCAGTAAAAAAAAAGCTTTCAAGAATGAATAGATAACGTGTCTTGTTTAATAAAAATATTTAAATTAGCAAAGCATATGATATACGGCAAGGTATTACATTTTCATTTGTCAAAGTATAACTACATTCTTCAGGATTTCTAGGGATTTTCACGAGTATGGTATCTCGAGACATCAACGAACACTTACTCAATAAAATTGAATATATTGATGAATAACATACAATTTACATTATATAACAAATAAATTTTATATGTTAAACATAAGTGAATAAATTTTTAGAATGTTTTAATAGATAAAAAGACTAAAAAAGTGATATATATATTGAGCAAGCGAAACTATCTCAGAATAAACTTAGAATTTATTAAATATTCTATTAATGAATAAATTAACCTAATGTCACGTTAATAAGAATCAATATCCTATTTTCAAAATATAACACAGACAGGTGTATCACGAAAAATCAATATATTCTGATAGGTTGGTATGCATCGCATACATACACGTTCGAGATTCGTTGAGTTCAACGGAAAAGAAATTCCTAGACTTGTCGGACCAGAGCAGAGCAAAGACGAGGGCTTTCAACCGGTGCAAACAATCGTCTGGCACAGTTTTGTGGTTCCCTTGAAAGGCGAAAGGAATGTTACGAGAGACGATTTCGTTATCTCGTCATTGGGGGAAGAGACGAAAACACGCCGCGTTTTCAACAGTTTATCCAGAGATTAGTAGTAAAAACAACAATAACATAACACGCTAGAAACAATCGAACAATATTCACTACGGTAATCAAAGGATATCAGTGGTCAGCACTGTTGCAACCTCCTTAATTCTCTCACGAGTGGGAAACTCAGGGCCGACGTGAATCAGGCATGACATTGGGTCTTATAAACTTTAAATCCCAGTGACGCGCGTATACACGCTTGCGCGTTTATACAGGGTGTCCAGTTTTCCGTGCAAACTTCATCAGAGTAGTATAAAAATAAAACTAGAAAAATAAGGTTGTGTTAGATTGATGCATACAAAATGCTGTTTCTTCAAATGAAAGTTTAACTGTTAATCTAGACATAATTCGATGCACTTTCTCAACTAACAAGTTTCACTATTCTATATTTATAAGAATTACTAGTTCTCAAATGCAACATTTGTATTTCTAATAACTTTCATATCGGTTTTTCCAAATTTAGATTCATAGGAGGAAATTAATCTGTCAAATCCGCAATTCGTACAAATGACATTTCATACGCACCAATCTAACAAAAAAATGTTATAAATCCTCAATTAAAAAATTATAGGACAAATATGAAATGTGAAATAAATAGTATGCGAAGCATCAATACAAGACGAAATTATCGATACACATCTGACATCGGATAATCGCAATGTCCAATCATTTATAAACTGAAATCGGTTTTGATCTTGATTCGTTTCTTCATGTGCGATATTGATTCTCATTATTTTTTCACAACTGAATAATTGTACTACGAAGAATAAAGCACTTATGAACTTTTTGTTATATGACATTTTTATCTCTAGAACACATTAATAAACTTCATACGGTAAAACTTAGGACACCCTGTATAAATACCTATAGACAGTCAATTATACAAACCTACACACACCCATTGAATTTTGTAGATATGGTTAAACTCCCTCACAAAATATCACTTATATATCAACACAAATGAATTGTTTCTTAATTTGCTCAGTATAATGTTTTAAATTCAGAATGAGATTGCGTCGTTTCTAATTTTGCTACCAACAAAATTTTAGAACCTATATTGATCAAACATTTTTTATTCTCATCAGTAAATACTATTTATTCCCCTTTCCTTCGTAAATCTCTGTATTTATACGTACGTATATACAACGCGCTGCAAGAATTGTGGTACAAAATCGAGGTTAAGAAGATTCTATACATTCCACATAACACGAAAATTAAAAATAACAAAATTAAAAAAATTGAATTTGAAAAATTGTCAAGTAAGTATACAAAACAAAGTATTGAATGATTTTGCTGACTGTACACTCGTATACACACGGGAATTAATCAAGTTCGCGTACACTTGACAAGTTGTCAAACTCAATTTTCTCAGAAACGGAGCCTCCAACGCAATTTTATCATTCTTGATTGTTATTCCATTTTGAATCACAGAATTTTCCTCATCTTGAACCATAATTTTCGAGACATGCTATATATGTACATATTATACAGGGTGCTCCAATTGCTCGATCAGACTTTTTAGTGTGTTATGAACAAATAACGGAAAGATGTCGTATAAATATAGGTTGTTTGAAACTAGATTAAAAAGTTCTAAGAAAAATACGAAATACAAAAGGAATGGCAACAAGCTCTCAGTTACTATAATACAAAACGAAAATAGGTTGACAACCTAACCCAAACTTCTAGCTATTAATACTCTGTTTCGAAATGTTTACCGTTTTTGACAATAGTCATAAGACACACCGGTAAAAGTTTGAATCCATTACTCTATGATCATTTTATTTCATTTTTTGTGTTAGTTGTTATTTGTTTGGAATTCTTTCTTTCGTTTTCCCCTTAGATCTCACTCTTAAATTTTTTGCACTGAATTAATCAAATCATTTATATTAGTTCATTACGTATTAGTTTTTGCTTGACATGCTTTTTCTTTCAAAAACTACTAGCATGAGACACACCTGACGATTTAGCAGTTCGTAATATCGTTCCTTTCGCATCACGTATTTCTGTCATAACTTCTTAATGAAGCTTCAAACAACCTATGTTTATACGACATATTTTCCTTATTTATATCCATAGAGAATAATGGAAAAGGTTTCAGTCAGAAAAAAACTGGAACACCCTGTACACACAGTAATGGGTGAGAGGGAAGGGAGGGGAGGGGAGTGCCGCGCGATACACAACACCGACGTCGACACGAACGATCGAGTACTGCCCACGGGAATTCTCCGATATATAGGTTAACCCGGGCGACTTCTGCTCGCGACATTACGCGGTACCGTTAAACATTCATTGGACAACTGGCACTTCTATCCTCTGAAGCCTCCGTCTCCATTCTGCCATCTCGATTCTTCAAATCACACACATTGAAGCAGATATGCGCGACTATATGAGTCTTACGAGTGAAGAGAGTGGGCTCACTGATCACTCACCAGTGCGAAGAAATTCGTGTGGCAGTCCTCCAGGCTAGCGCCGTTCGTTTGATGCGACGGATGCGTCATGGCTTCTCCATCGTACGGCGTACACTCATTAGCAACACTTCTCGCGGCGGCGCGCCTCTCTCAGGCCCCGAAAAATCACACGGCGAGGCCGCTATTATTCGAGAACATTTAGGAGGGTTTTCACTTCTCAATGGCGACCGTAAAATGGCGGACGATGGGAAACAACAAGCGCAGCCGCCCGAGGCGCCTTCTACCGATCACTCGCGCAGTTTAATTCGACATAGAGGAAGAAGATGGCGGCGCTCATCAGGCATGGTTCACTCGTCAATCCTTTTAAGTGTTCACCCACTATCCTTGCCGTGAACACGGTCAGTGTAGAACACTTTTTTTCACGTACACTTCTCAATCACCATCATCATTACATGATACTCCCGATTAGGAGTAAAGAAATTCAACTTACGTAGTTCGCGCACTAACGAAAGTATCATCATTTTACAGACGAGCCTACGATACGATATAACTCGTTTCAAGAGTAAGAAACGTCCTCAGATGCCGACTCGTATGATCAACGATGATAACAGATCTCTCGCTTGCAAAGGGTGAGTAATTTGATTAGATTACGGACTCGTAAGATCGAAATATTCGCGTTACGTCGCGCCGATGGCTAACTGGCAGAGGACACACCGTAGCCATATTACCGTTTACCCCCTCTCTTTCAAGCTCCGACCAATAAACTCCTGGATTTGACAGCTTCTCAGGGAAGACCAACGCGTTTCTAGCACCCTAGCTTCTCTCTAGTTCTTGTGCAACTCTTTTTGTAGTAGACTCATGTGAATAGGGATGAAATTAATTTAACTATTTTTGATAATGCTTCTTCAAAATAATTTCATTGTCTTTTCGCGATTTAAATTTAGTATATTGATGACATTTTCTTTTGCTGCATTTGTGTTATTCCAACTGTCCAAATAGAAGAAAAGTTTAAATCTGAACAATATTGCTGAAAATTAAGAAATAGTTGGAAAGATTATATCTTGCAATCATCCTTTTGTATAATAGTTACATATAAATTAACCTCGCTATATTTTCCTAATTTTTATATCCCAATTTTAACAAACAAAACATTTCGATCGTTTTAATAAAGATTTTAGTATAAAATAAGTGATCACGCGTATGCAACGATTCTTTCATATTTCCCTCAAATTTAAAAAATCGTTCAATATACGATAGCAATATATGATTGGATTGAAAGTAATCCAAAGGTTATAGCAGGTTCATTAGCTTCTATGCAGTTTTTTTTTTAATACATATGATGACAGATAAAATTAACCTGGTCTTGGAATTTTTATATTCTAGTTTAACTTTCATTTTAACGAATGGAAAAACGTTTTTATTACTGCTTGAAGTATTATATTTTATATTATGAATATTATAGATAAGAAATTAATATGTTGAAAACTTTTATGAATCTTGTCTTACAAATGTAACATTAAGTTGTATGAAATGTAAAATTTGAAACATATAAGATGTTAGATACGTATATTTATACGTATATTATATACGTAATCTCGTAGAGTCAACGCAAATTTAAAGAAGTCTGCGTAATATTTTCACGGAATTGAATTATTAAGTTTGAATTATTAAATTGTGATGTTTCAAAATTTCGATACAAATTGCATTTTATTAGATATTATAATAAACAACTACTTTTTTAGAATGTCACTTGATTGGAACTAAATGACATTTTGGCATTAAAGTAATTCAGGTTTATAAGCACGTATCTATGTATATAAGCTGGATTTGTTTCCACTTTTACATGTGACGTAATAACTAATAGTATATCTTTTTGTATGCCAAGTTTTCAGACAATTACGAGAATTATAAACTTGTTGAAATAGTTTAAGACGCATCGCGTTTGTAAAAGATATTTCGTTATTAAAAATACATCAATTCTATGAAATGTATTCTCTGCAAAAAAGTAATCTGTTTGTATCTTTATTTGCTATAATTAGTCAAATAAAAAATTTTTTTAAATCTATGGACCTTTCAAAAGGATAGCAAGGTATCTAATTTTATTTTACAATTTCTGCAACGCATTTTTTTGAAAGGATGGTTAAGTTATAGAAATCTATACTAAAAGTTACATGTTTAATTTAAAATCCGAATAGAGGAAAAATTACATGAGGAATATCTTAATTAAATATTCATTAAAAATAATAAATATATATTTAAATGTAGCAAGGGATAGAATATTCGTGCAAAGAAAATGTCAAAAACGGTTTAGTTCCTGGATATTTTAGTTCTTCGGCTGTGCCAGTTTTTATTGAGAACACCTGTTTCGAAGACCAAGTTTCTCCGTCCTTGTAATTAACATTGACAAACTATCGCCCGTCTCTCGCTACATAGATCAGAATTAATGCGTAACAAAAGAAAAATGAAACTGCGCTCCAGTTTACGAGAACAACTAATATTTTTCGAACTTTATTTTAATATCAATTAAAAACATGAAACGTATGAAATACATGTTACTGGTTTGACGTGTACAAACCAATTTCAATCTGGCTATAAACTCGATGAATTTCTAAATACGATCAAGTAGTTATTAATCATATCATTTTGGTGAAGCGTACTTTTCACTAGAATATGAGAAAAATTTTCCTAGTCACGGGGTTTCCATACGTTTCGTTTCGTTCCTGGCACATATTGGTCATAACTGTATCCTGAGAAAATACAACTGAGGGCACCACCGTACGGCAGTTGGACATCGATCTTGTCCCCTCCGCTCGAACGCTCCAATTGGCCACCTCTTCTAAGGGAAGCCTCCCTTGCTGCGCTTCATCCGGTAACCAGAGTCTTTTACACGGTACGAAAAGTTTGGCGCGAGTCGTGTTGGGATACATAATCTAGAAGAGGCGATATTGATTTTCAACAAGCAAAATCAATGGCTATCAATGGTAAAGATAGTCTTTGGAAAACCTGTGTGCTACTCACAGGGGATGTATCCTTGATATGTTTAACTCTCGTACACTATTGAAATAATTTCTATACTAGAGCTGATCATGTCAAATGAACTTGTGACGGAGAATTATATCTAAATTGATTGATTACAATTCTGAAGCAAGTAATTATATATAATTAACATACTACCCTTGTATAGAAAATAAATAATCTCTTTTTAATACATTCTCATTTGTTTTGTTCTTATGGTCTGAATCCTGAATTTTATTATTTAATACTTAATTTAAATGGTAATTCAGAAATCATGAATATCATTCGTGATTTTTCATGATATATGCATGGACGATAATAGAATCATAATATTTGAATAGTTAGTATAAGGTTTAGTTTTAAAGCATAACCTTTCAATACATTTAAGCTTTTACCGTTATGTACAAATCGTTTGAAGTTTCGTTTAATTATAATTGACGTGATTTGTAATCGATTCCAAAACAAATTTGCAATTTTACAACGATTATAGCGATATGGAGATAAGTTAAAATTGTTTAAATCATTAGTATTGAAATTATAATATTGAACGCTTTACTGAAATATATCGTCTACGAAGTAAGAAAGCTAGGTCTCATCCGGAAAATCGATATTTTTAACATTTGATAGGAGAAGTTAAAAAACAAAGGAACTTTTGAGATAATCTTTCAATTTTAATGGATAAATTCAATATTTTTTTTATTAAATATAATTTTACGTTATTATTGTTTATAATTTATTTATGTTAGTATCCGTATTAATTATCGATAGATAGAGATAATGTAAATGAGAAAGATAATAAATATCATGTTAAATTTACTTTAAATACAAGAATCATTCCAATTGTTTCAGATTTTTGAGATATCAAAAAGAATACAAACCATCGGATGATACATACGATAGGATAGATAAAATTTGCGAGGAGCAACAAATTTCCACAAAATGTACAACAAAACTCGAGGACCCAGTGCAACGTTTCAATCTTTTCTTAGCATGCGAGCAAGAATTTCAACATCCGATAATGAATTCCGTATTATATAGCATCAAAACAGTTAGTAAGTTCTGCAGAAAATTTCTAGGGTCACAATCTATTATATTATATATAATAAATTTGAATAATTCACACACTCGTTGTATTAATCGATGCTTCCCTTAATTTTCGATAAAAGTAAGATTTAATGAAAAATTTTATTCATTTTTAAATGAGAAAATATTTTTGAGAAACTTTGGATTTTAAAGTACATGGTATTATTATTAAAATTATTAATATTATTAAAAGCCTAAAACAAATTAAATAAGATTATTAATAAATTATTTAAAACAATCTAATATTTTTTTCCATGTCGTGTTTTATTTGTGAAATTATTTTTCGACTCTTACGAATATGAATTATCATGTTTTATATAATTATAGGATGTATTATGTATTCTAGGTGATTTGAAAAAATACTACACAAAACATGTCAGTAATATAACTCCATTCGATGCTATGCATTCTATGGAATTGCCAAAGAATTTGCATATTAATTACGATTATGTTCGATTTCATCCTGGTAAGTATCCTATTAAACATTTTTTTATTAAGCTAACAGTGTCAGCTGGTAGACATATCGACAACAAGATACGCAAAAGGAATTTATGACATAGTATTTGAAGATCTATCTACACAGAAACTGTTTTATCACATTTCCTGTCTATCTGGACTAACATTTTATGTCTACCTGAGAAATAACTGCAATTATTCAATGAATGAAGGGGTTACTAATTAATGCCGTTTAAGTAGAGAAAATGACCTTGAATGACTGACTAATTCTCGAGGGATTGTAATAATACAACCATTCTACGGGAAACATGCAGAACGTTGCTATAAGAAGCAATTACACTTTCTAATTTCTTAATAATTGCTTTTAAATTGCTTTTAAATTTAATACCATATATTGTAGGCATTGCTAAGACAGTAACACAATTAAAGAAAAGTACATGTTTTAGGAAATCGATTTAACATAGAAAAAGATTAATTGTTCAGTTCTTGTTAAATAAAAAATATCTCTCAATTTTCATACAGTTACAACTGTTCTCTTGATTAGTTTATCTTACATTGTTATCTAATACTCTTTCTTTGAATTTCCTTTCATTACCTCCTCAAAGACAAAATCATTGAACGGCTTGTCCAAGTTCCTAATTTACCTATGTACAGTACAGTTAGATGTCTTTTAGGATCGTGTAATTAGAAAATTGTGAATTCTGTGTCTTATATAACATTCCAAATTAAATAATAATATTTCAGATACGGATACGTTGTTCAATGGAAAAACAGCATTCCCGAAGAGTTCCACTTTGGTAACTGGATTAAAGTATAAGAAAAAATATCCAGGGCACCAACAAGATGATCCATATTTAGAGAAAATGCTTAAAATTTAAGAACATTAATTAGATTGTACAAAAGATAAATAAACATAATACATTTATAAATATCCTGTGTAATTATTACTTTAAATATTTTTCAAATCGATTTGTTCTTCCATCATTTGGCGAACTAACGATATCTTTATTTACAAAGTATATAATTATGTATTTACTTCTTTATTGTTATTCGAACTTTTAAATACTTTCTGTATTCAGTTCCTGGTTTAATCAATAAAAATTATATCACAGACATGTTGAAAAAACATTTCTTATTGCATATCAACAGTATACCTTTTTTTAATCTATCTTCTCCTTTAAAATCAGAGAATACAATTTATGACAATAAAATGTAAAATTTCGTCTATGTGACTTTATTACATTTCATTTATTAATATGATCCCTTTCTTTCTTTGTAACAAAATTATTTTTTGTTGTACGACAATCGGCAAAGTAGTAAAGGCGAGGAAGTAGTCTAACATCTTCCATTCTTTGGCTGCATATAATCGAACCATCAAATTCACGTTAGCAACGTGCCTCCAAGACAACGAGCGACTGATTTATTCACGCCTTAATGAGGGTTCTTGTCTTACGTAGTACAATAGCAATAATTTTATGCAGGATTATGTCAGGAATCGCAAGTGCAACTGGCCTCTTAGAAGCACGTATTCGACCAACCTATCGGCCTAAACCAAAGGTATTTATCGAAGAAAATCGGCAATAAAAGAATGAATTACGCGACGATACAGTCGGAAAGAAGAGTATCCATTTGTTATTTTACTTTGATTTCGTTAAATATTTTATCCCTCAATAACATAAACTTATATTTTATATAATTATAATAATTATTATAATTGAATATATTTAGTATTTAATAATTATTTTATTTTTAATTCCAAAAAGATATTATAGTTATACTTTCATACATCAAAATAAACTTCTTAGAATAAACTTCTAGAGAAAATATAAAATTATAGTTGAATTTATATCGATGACAAGAAATATCAATGCGATTATCTGATGATAAGATTAAGATATTACAGTAGTATTTCAAGCGTGCGCCTAAACTAATAGTAAATCACGATTACGTTGGATTACCGTGAATGGATCGTAACTGTCGCAAAACCGTAATATCACTTTGTTATGATTGCACTATAATTAGATAAATCTGTTATAATTAGATTGTGATCATATCTGAATGAAAAGTTGCAATTTACGATTATACGTAAGTAAATCGCAACTATTTCCATCACAACCGACTACAATAAAATGATTTATAATTACCTTTTTGTGTTCATATGTACAATGTGTAATTAAATAAATACCAAGTACTTTATGTATTCGTTCCTGGTTGATTAACAAAATATTTTCAGTTCAAACTTCCTCTGCATTACCTTTGCCGCATTTAAGCGATGAATTCATCGCACTGCTTTGCAGTATTACGTATTGTATAGAATGATGATTAAATAATATAAATATTTTATTTGTTATAGCACGTGGAATTGGCAGGTTTCACCAAACCAGCGCCTTTTATTCTTAGACCTTTCTCTGGCCTTTTTAATCCTTATCCTTATGGATGTTCTATATTGTGTAATCACCCAGCAGATTGTGAAGCAAAAGAAGTTCTCAGACGTGCCAAAGATACATGGGTAAAATTTACATTTTTAACAAGCATTCATTAAGGAAGCTATGTATTAAATATTAAATTTGTGATATTTTAAATAAGATACTGAAAATGGAATGTAAGGTAATACAAATTTCCTTTCATATACTATAGGCAACGGAAGGGAAGGCTTTATTATTACCAGAAGAAATGGATATGATTAGAGCCAGTTTGGTAGCCACATGCAGTGCTACCGATGTACGTGGGAATACGGGAAATGAAGTGACTAATGATGCTCCTACTGTACCTGAGGAACTGTTTCGAAAATATACCCAGACTGATTCAAGACCTTTGACTCCCGCACCCACGCTCGCTAGCGGCCCTGCTTTGACAAATCGACCGATTCAGGAAGAACATCCGGTGACCTGCGATCTACGTGAACGTATTACATTAATTTTAGATCTTAGAGCCAACTCACGAAAGCAAATGGTTCGTAATTTACCCTACTTCTATTAAAGATAGAGAAAGAGAGAGAGTTATATTAAATATTTAGAATTTATCGTGTTTCTTAAGTTTATCAGGAAGTTTAATAAAATAATATTACAGATCTTTCCTAATTATAATGATTAAAATCAATTTTATTTATAGGAAAATGAAACATTCTCTTGGCACGCGTTGACTTTAGAACCACCGCCCACTTACCGAAAAAGTGAAATTTTTGTATCTAAACCCAGTTCAAAACGTACGATGCGTACACCGAATCCAGGGGATATTACAGATACATTTATAAATATAGAGGATGAATTGGTATTTACGATTAAATTAATTCCACATGAATTAAATTAATTCGACCATGACGTTGAAAGATATAACATTCTATTGTTAACGAAGAATTTATGTTAGAATTTCAGTGAACACATGGAAGAAGAAAAAGTTGAAAAGCCAACTAAAGAAGTTACAGTAACTCGCAGAAGAGGAAGACGATTACGTAAAGGGAAATGCAGAAGAGGATCAGGCTATGGACAACAAACAGAAGTTCGTGATTTATTTGAACCAACTGATACTCAAATCTCGCATATAGGCGATGGATCTAGGAGAACGTCGTTAGTAATGATTCTTTATTATAATATTTTAATTCCTACTTTTTTTATTTACACATTTCATTTATATTTTTCTTTTCTGATAGGATTCATACGAACAGCGGGGATGTAGAGAATTTGGCAACCACCCCTAAGAAGATCTCTGCAACGGATAACATGCCTTCTATGATATTTCCTAGTTTCATTGATCCAGATATATTGAAGCATTTGTGCAGAGAATTAGACAGTGACAAAGTGGAAGCAGAGTTCTCAGTTAGGGTAAGATTCGCAAATTTTGTGAAAAATTATTTAGTAATTCGGATAAATTTAAAATTTGTAATTTTGGAAAAGATTTTATGAAATTAATATTAATTTTAGAGAAAAATCGCATTCGAAGAAGCTCTGCGGGTAAGAGGCGAACATTATTCGCACTCTAGACGATCTCAAATATTTTCAAACCCCGCGCTAGTTGATACACCGCGCGTATTTTCCCGCCAAGCAGCTCGTTTTGAAATTCTCGGCAGTGAAAGTTTACACGGTAAACAATCATTGAATTTTTAATAAATTGGGCTAATCTTAACACCATAACGATTAATGACGCTACTGTAACGTCATATGATTTTTAGTGATAATTCGCATTTTGTAAATTCTTAACAAAGTTTCCGGCCCTGGTGAAAGTTATTCCCGAAAGCAGTTATAGTATTAATAAGCGCAAATAGATTTTGAACAAGTTGTTCTCATCACATTACCACACAAATTTGAAAGATTCCCATAGTACATTGAAATTAGTATCTTTCGTGTATATTACATTTTTATATAAATAAAAATATCCTTGCACTATACAGATATTTCAAACAATTAAATTCTTGTAATTTTGCAAATAATGTTATATAATTTAAATAAAATTTTTGTAAATCTTTGTCAGGGTTAACAATATTGGGATATCTAAATAAACACGTCTTTGTCACTTCGGGAAGAAAGTTGATTTTCAGAAGAGTTTTCAACAAATTCCAAGAAGATACGATGGGAAATACTAAATGCATTTCGCCAAGCATTATTCTTGAAGCTCTTCAGGATATGATCGGAAAACCTATAACTCAAGAGCAAGAGGCATATTTAAATCTTACGATTGGTGAAATTAAGGAACCGTTAAATTTTAGAACTTGGTGCGGTTTGTGTGCTGCAGTCGAACGTTTACTCTGCCCATTTCCTTCAAAAGAAATTGATCCACCTACGTGGCTCGAAAGGGTGGATTTTGAAAGCTTGGAACGAAGACTTAAATCCGATAACGTGGATCACAAGCTGGCTCAGTTTTTAAGAGAGATTTGTAAACGATAATTCGTGAAATTATTATAGAACATTTGTGAACAATTAATTTTTTTAAATGAAGAAATGTATAAATGTGAAAATATTGAATAGTAAATTTATAACAAAGTCTGTTTTACCAAATGACTCACATTTCAGAACAACTTAATAAGTTTTCTAATTATATAAAAATATAATTGCAATTACAGACAATTAGATCTTACCATTTGATATATAAGTCACGATTACATCACATAGTGATATAATTTATAATTGTGGTCTACTACATTATATGATATAATTATAGATTATACATATATCAAATAATAATTGCTTCATCACATGTATAAATTGCAATAATAATAATTGCCAATTAATCTCATCACGTGGAGATTGCTGCATATAGAGACTCTAAATACATCCTTCCCTTATGCAAAAAAATTTCAAGCACAAAATTCTCATAGTGATTTTAGGTAATGATTGAATAATAAATGAATTATTGTTATTCATCGTAAGACGCTGTAAGATATCTTATTAAGTTAGTCGATAGTCATAACTAATTGTAAGTTATAAGAGTCGATACACATGTAATTCCTATGTTCTCCCCTGTAGTTACGTTAGTCCATAGTTTACGAGGAGTTTTACTCTGTGTCGATAAGTATGTAAACTATAAATAATATTGAAGCAAAACACATAAAATAAAATTTACATATTGTACAATCGACTTTACATTGAATAATTACAGTTAGATATTTAAAAATAAAAACAATATTACAATAAAATACCTTAATATCTAAACAATTCATATTCATATTTATTAAATCAATATTGATATTTACAAAATAATAAAAGAATTGACAAAAAATAAACAAATATGTAAACATAATCACTGTAAACATAAACAAAATCACTGAGTAAGTAACACGAACAATTCATTTGTAGTAAGAATTTATTTCCATGTTCATCTACATGCAATTTTTATATACTACATGGTAGTCAATCACGATGTAACATAGTACTCGATCGTAGACATTTTTACTCCTGTGAAATAGATTCTTAAAAAACGTATCCATTGGCGCGAGTTGTCAAGCTTTCGTAAATATACTTTATGTACAGACGTCTCGATGACAATTGTTTGAATAAAAGCAACAACAGTGAGTCAGTGTAGAATCCGATTAAATAAATATGAACGAGAAAAAGAACAAAGGTTCTTTATCACGTCACCGCCCGGTTAACAAGCCAATTAAAGCTTGCTTCTCTTTCTCTTTTTTCCGTACTGTCTCTAAATTCCGTTGTTTCCATGAACTCTTCCGTAGCTTTATGGGACGTGAGCCTACATATCGACCTGAAAGAAAACAATTTCATTAGATTGAAGTTATTCTTACAGGAGAGAGTGATCTCTTTCTTTTCTTTTTCCTTCCTTTCTATTTTTTTCTAGTTGAATGAATATGTCTAGACGCTTGCCATATCCTATCATCTGATAATACTTAGTTGCTATTATTACTTTTGTTTTGGTTATTAATGTTTCGCATATATTATTTTTTTAATTGCATTTATATTATCTTTATTTTTATTTATAATCCTGCCTTCGAACATTTATAGAGTAGAGGTGTGTGAGAACCCGAAAATGCTAGGTCGGTACGACGAGAATCTTTTAGGAGCCAGAACGGGTTCCCGAAAGTTTCGGGATTCTCGTGAACGTTCGTTCGGACTTCCCTAAAATTTCCGAGAAACTCAGATACTGTCGGAAAACCCAGACATTCTTGAGACACTTGGAAATTCGCGGGAAACCCGGAAATTCTCAGGAACGCGACCCGACCTGGCCCGACTCGATCCGATCCGATCCGATCCGATCCGACCCGACCCGACCCGACCTGACCCGATGTCTTTCCGTCTCGACTATCGGGTTCTTGCAAAACTCTGTACATATTAATTGGAAGAGTACAAAATCAATTAATTCATTAAAGCTAAACGTTGGATTAATGCGACTGTCTTGCGATGCTTCTATAATCAGTTTGCTTTAATAAATCTCAAAGACTCAAATACTTAAAATATTTATATGACATATTTGAAAATGTGATTCTAGCTTTTTCTAACGAACGTTTGGTAAGTCTTGTACTATTTTAAAATTACGGTTTGTTACTCAACTGCAAAAGAACCCCGTATAAAAGGAAGTCAATATCTGAGATACGGATAAAGCACAAATAAACCGTAGGCTTAAGTGGTTTACACGAAAAACATGATACGACTGAATTAGAGACCCTCTACTATCTGTGAAAATCATGACAAAAGATGGCGATATTACCCACAGTGTCAACGATATTCAAAGTAAATTCATTTAGAGTTCGCGTTTCATTGTTTTGTCAACGAACCAAGCACGCCCACGAGTGTACGTAATTCTGAACAATTTTTGTCTTTTCGAATATTTTTATTCGCAGCATCTCTTTATATCGAAGTATTTAATTCTTAGTCCCGATCTTTTAGTGATCTAAACTTATATACATCCATCCTTGTTTTCTCAAAAACAAGATCTCAAGCGAAAAAATGTTATACTTTCTTTCCAATTTATTTTTACATATAAAAGAAGCTCCTGATTGAGTGTACCAATTACATTTGTTGAAATGTCGAAGAAATTACTGGAAACGTAAACATGATTCCTCCAGTAGCATTTTGAAGAAAGTTTTCCAAATACCAAGAAAATTAAACATTGGTTGCAAAAATTCATAGTTTGACGATTTCTCAATAGAGTATGAATCATGAGAAAGAGCAAGAAGTAACAACGTTTTAACAGATATTAATGGAAACAATCTAGGGCAGATAACAAGTAAATTACTTCCGCGTTATATGTAGTTATTACTTAAATTAAATAGAAAGATTTTCTTTCGAGAAAATTAACAAATGGATTTCACTCAAGTGAAACGATATCATAGAAGTCCGCACTAAATAGGATATAGATTTGGATAGTATAAAATATGGATGGAATTACTTGGAACAAATAAGGAAAGGGAAGGAAACCGGAAACGGAAATCAGCTTTCAAAATAGCGGAAACAGGATGGCAGAAGATATCAATCGAATTTATCGAAAAATTATAATCGCCATCGAGACAGTGAAGTATTGATTATTTCAAAATTAAATTACTTTACCATTACTTCCTGAAAAGTTGTAACAACCGAAATCAGTATTCTGTAAGATGAAATTATTGTAATAAACAAATCATTCTAAATTTATATTCTAATATTAAACTATGATAGTAGTGCAGAAATTCTATGAAATCTTGTTATCAAATTCGTAGAATGGCATAGGAATATAGTATGATATATTTCGAGGAATAAACTGGGAGCATAAATTCATTAATCTGAAATGGGAGTAATATATGGTATCTGGAAACAAATGTATGGAACAAAGTAAAAACGCATGTCAACACGTTTTTGAACATTTATTTAAAATAAGGAACATAGGAAAGAATGTTATATGTTGTATGTATAGTAGGTATGAAATATCTTACCTTCGATCGATCAAGTGATAACAAATTTAAAATCAAAACGTGCAAAATGTACCTTATTGTTGTTGGAAATATGATATTTATATTTTAAGGTTTCAGTTAACAATGACGGTTGAAAGAGCGTAAAGTAAATATAGAATGTTCTCTCACTAGCAACGTAATATCTAAATTGTATATGGTATAGTTTTCTGTAGAACTTCAAGTAGTGCATTTGAAAGGATGTTTTCGCGTTTGATTTGTAAAAGCAATATACATTTTCTATCGTTAGTCTGTATGCGAGAAGTAATGAAAAATCTTTATGCAAAATTTTCTTTCAGTGGGTTTTATAATCTATTATAATATAGTATTGTAATGTCATAATTTTATTTATAATTTCATAGTTGATTTAACCATTTTTATATATTTATGTTATGTTTAATTTTTCCAATCTAACATTTCCGATATAACATTTCTAAAAGAGTATTTTAACACAAAATCTTGGATGCAAAAATGAATTGACTTTGTTCCTCCGGAGCTTCGTGCAATTTACTTTCGCAAAATATCTAATTTTGCTAAGTTAAAAATCACTTTGTAAGCCTTTGCTTTTAATAAATAATGAAATATAAAGCTCTAAATTCATTTTTCTAATAGAATTTTGTTAGTACGACAAAAGTGGAATTATCGAAGCAAAAACTTGTGGAATCGTTTTTAAAATTTCGATGGCTCGTTTTCATTCATGAAAAGGGAAACCGATGATTGATGTTTCGTGGGTACTATTACGAAATTTTGCTATGTATTGGACATTTTTCGTGGAGCAAGAGGTTACTAATATATAATATAAATTAATTAAAACCATCTTTTTTAATTGACGAAAACGTCAATTATAGATTGAAACTTCTTTAAGATTCGCTTAAAAATAATGTACTCTTATTAACAGATACTGCTATTTTAGCTTCAATTTAGATATAAAAATGTAACCAGAAATATTTAGAAAATAATTTTTCTGAATCTCAAACTCCTATGTAAACATAACAATGCGATTATTTTGGAAATAAAACTTTACAGAAGATTCTATTTTACATTTTTATAAAATAGATTGACAAATATTTTATACTATATACGAATAAAAAAAAACGAATAGAAAATAATAAAAAATCTTTAAACTACGAGCTAATTGTATATCCATAATAAAATACAATAAAAAGCAATTATATATCCCCTTGGGCTTTTCCAGCAAATTTTTCTTCACGACTATTTCGAGTCTTACTTCTATTTCTGATCCTTTATTCTGCACTCGAATAACAGCAATTTTCTCTTTTCATGGAAATGAATCGGAATGAAATTCTTAAGAAGCTAAAATTCCTTTAATTCTTAATTTTTTTTCTTAAAAAAAAAAAAAAAAAATATGTAACATACAATTTTTTCGTTTGAAATATCTGAGGCTTGGAATGAAATATTTAATGATCAAATAAAACTCTCCTCGTTACGAGGAAACAAAATGATATCGTAAAAGGGTAGCGGAATCCTATATTCCCAACGCCATATAATTATTAATTACAGAGAATAAACACTCAGCGTCGTTTACAATTTTACAATTCCAAGAAAGTAATTTAAGAAATTAGCATAAGGAAATTAGTAAAATCGTATTACTGCTATAAACGAAGAGAATATAAGGCAAGTTGCTTGCTCGATAAGGACAATATAATATATTGAAGCTTTTCACATTTATTCCTCCAAACAAAAGTACCAAGGGTCTTTTCGCGACACATATTGAAATATGGTAGCACGATACAGAGTACGTAATTAATTGCAACCAAAACTCTTTGAATCCTAAATTCCATTGTAAGATGAATTTTCTAAACTCTTTCTGAAATTTCTTTTTAACCAACCTGCACAACTCTTTCCGCTAACAGTCTACAAATGTGTTTAACTATGTTTTAATAATACTCGCAAATTTTTTTTAAAAAGAAATTGTTCGGAATTTTAGTTGGACGTCCGTTTATGGCACAGACAGGCCCATTTCCCTCATTAGAAAATTCCGAATTACCGGTCCTCCCAGGGCAGTAAACGTAATCACTCGAGACCAGGAAGAACCCAGGCGAGGACCAGCCGGAAGGGCACGCGGTAGTTCAACTATAAGCAACGAAGAATACACACAGGACGACAAGGTCCCAACTTCGTTCAACTACAAGCAACGAAGACTAAGGTTAAGTGCTACAACTAATATAAATAAAGTGCCTTCTAAATCTAACACTCGAGTTATTTCATCTCCTCCACCTTGAACGTTAAGTCATTCGAGGTACGCGTTATCGACCGATCGGTTTGACCTGACCGGTTTCTCTTTAGTCGATAATACGCAACAGAAATAATGAAAATTTATTATGATGTTCCAAATTTTTAAAAACGTTTACTTAAAAATGGAAACTATATTTTAAGAGCAAAGATTATAATTAAACATTCAGAAAAACGATGGTAATCATGACAAAGTCATTGATCAGCTGTTTAATCTTATTCAAAGTGATCGCAAGGTTACACCCAGGACAACGACAGAAATCGAGTCAAACCAGGTACCTCAAACATTCACTCATATATCCGTTCAAACAGTCATCATTTCTATGACTTAGCCTTTTATATTCAATAAAATGTTGAAAAACTTAATAATTCATAAAAGAACGATTATCAAAATCTTTCGTATAATGTTGAAAAAGAATAAATATTTTATTTCTTTTTATTTTCTAAGTTAAAAATTATTCAAATGTTTTTTTCATCATTTTGTTAGTTTAGATTCTTTTTAACGGTTGTAGAAGGCTTCTTTCAAAGAAATTATATGAAAGATCCATCGCTTTTGTATTAGCTTAATATGCTAAACATACCGATTCTTGCAGACAGTCTCTATCGTATTCATTGATTCGCTCGTACGTGTGTTTAAACTACTTGTTGCGTCTGATCAAATTCTGGACCTACCACTTATCGCTGCCGTTACATACACGGTGTCTCATTTTAGTACGGAATAATGTGTTACGTCCGGCGGTTCTCTACACAAACCGGACACCATACCTCGGGCAAGATGACTGCCGGATATCTACATACCCTTATTGCGGGCCGTCGATAATCTTAAGGATTCACCATAAATCTTAGCATTTTCATAGTTAACACTTAGCCAACAGCGCGCGCCACTGCGAGCTATACGTTTCCACCGCGCTCGAATAAGCCAACCTATACGCGCTGTCCACCGCGCATTTTTCCAAGTATCGAGGACTAATATTCACTACTTAAAAAACAAAGAAGTATAAAAATTATTTAAGTGGTCAATTATATTTTGCGGTCAATGATTTTATTTTACAATTTCACATATTGTTTATACAAAACATCAAACTAAAATTATATGTTAAAAGTATAAAAAATATAGGTAAAATTAAAAACATTAAAGATCATTAAAGATAAATAACACGACTTGAACGTGAAATTAAAAATTCATAATGCATTCTGCAATATCTCTTTGCAGTGTGGTACCGTTCGATTATATAATAACTTTATTTAGTCATAAATGATAGTATAACTTTTGAATTAGTTTTAACACCACTAAATTGATGTATTTTATTATATACTATACTTTATAAAAGCAAAAAAAGTGGCGCAGTTAATTGGGAACAGTTCCAGGTAAACAATAACTAATAATAACAACAACAAAAAAAAAAAAAAGAAAACGCGTTGCTAAAGTCTAAAAGGGAGATTTTCTCGTTCGGTCACGCAACGATGTTTTTCACAGAGGGGAGATATCTCCCTATTCGGTTGGCTAAGTGTTAAGGTCCTTCAGACCAAACAAGTATTTTTTTGGTTGAAGTATTCTTTAGATCTATTGTCCATTCCGAGAAAACACGGGAAAGTGGTTTTCCTATGTACAATGCCACCCACGGGCGACCTCTGATTAGGGGCGACCAGCACCCATCCTTACCTACCAGCCTTTTTCTTATCCATTTAGAAACAATGACCGTTGTCCTCACTTTCCTAGCCAAAATTGTCATCAACGAATTCGATGACATACCCATCAATAGTTTTCCTCTGCGACAGCATTGTCAGCAAACTTTACTGGTTTCATCCTTAAATCAGTCACCATCTCTTGACTGGTTTTCCGTTCATTGACCAGTCATCAGTTTAACTTGTTACTTACACTTCGCTGAGAATACGTCTACACGTACCACGCGTAACTACTTATATCTACAAAGTTGTTAGAATAAAGTGTATATTGTAACCTGTTAATTCAATGCTATAATCAGTTCAACCACCTCTATTATCCTAACCGAAATAGGAGATCGACCGACTCGTGACGTCGATAATCAAATCGGAATTTACGACTGTCGTTGGCGCACTTCTTCGCGATCAGGTCTCTCCGCGAAACGGTCGAACAAATGTCATCAATAAATAAATTATTTTTATATATTTTATCTATAAAATTATTTTTTACATATTCGTATTACATTTATAAAAGAAATTTGCCTTTTATACTCCAATGAACAATCATTTGGGAAATCATTCGGAATGTTATATAGATATACTATATATTAACTTACAATGCACTTTTCCCGTACTCTATGTGTATTGTGTATAGATGGTGCTTAAAAACTTTTTACGCTAATTGCTCCGACCACAATGATCGATTTCTCGATCAACAAACGGGAATGCAAACAATTTCCAACTTATTATTCACCATGGTCGTGCAAATATTGCAGTTGTGCATCAAAATGTACACTGCTGAAAATAATTGCAGGGACATTCGATTACACAAGAACAAAAATATTTGAAAAGTATTCGTATCTTCAGATTAAAATCTAAGGAATTATAGAAATTATAGGATATTTTCATAATTATTACTAACCGGAAATAGATTTCGACCGCCTATTGACAAGGAATATTTTTATTAAAAAATCTTTCGTTGTTGATCTTAACGAAGGGACAGATTTAACAATATAATTCATAAATTTAACATATTTCCGAATACTAATAAAACTATCTATAACTTCGAATAGTATATTTTTATCCGCTTCCTTAGACAGTTGTTGAACCTTCCGATTTCTATTGTCATGATACGCTTTAGAGAAACTGTCACGAAATATCTTTCCGCTTGGAAACATTTAAAGAACGCCTCGGTTTTTTAACAAAAAATACGTATTTGTAGAAAACTCTTAGAGATTCGAAATAATGGAAGGAAAAGTTTTCACGATAAAGAACAAGATTTATAAAACGTGAGAGAATACATAAAAAATATAATGGTTCTGAATAAGTTCTTAAATTTAAATGTGCACCTTGTAAATATCACTTGGCAAGGCAATTTTTCAAAAACGTGCTCATAACAGTGCTTACAAGAAATTATGCTACCTATCTTAATAATAATTTCATGAATAAATAACACTTATTCTGGAAACTAGACTATTTATATTGTACTAAACTCTGGAAACATTAACGTAAAAGCGATACGTATAAGGTTCAGTTACGGAGATCAAACACAGACTTTGCATGTGGTATCACTCAATTCTAATTTAAGTCTCAACCAGTCAAGTTCGTCTGGATATAAGTGAGCGTAATATTCGTATTTCGTCACTTAACGATATTTCATTCTCGCGAGTAGGAAGAACGAGGTGTGGACAACAAATGATGTGTACTGTGGCAACGTGACTAAAAAATTTAGTGTACCAGAATGCTTTAAGGAATTTAGGAACGAGTTTAGCGTAATGAACAGCCAGAGAAGATATATCATAGCTTGTGGTAATAGTACGCTGAAAGAATTCAGTAGAAAATTGAATGTTTCGTGGGAATAAATTTTCTTAAATATTCAGAAATTGATGAATAAAATAATTTGCGGAGAATAGAACGTTTATTTGCAATAAAAGGGAGCAATAAAAATCCATTTATCTGGGCATAGGGGCAAAATAATTGGGACAAGCATCAAGAAGAGTTCGCTAATTTCTCCCATCATGTATCTATAATCTTTGCTCGAATAACTCGTTCACGTCCGAGCAACTAAATTCGAATAATTAGTAATGTTTCAAGAGATGCAAATTTTTCTCTAAATAAATCGTTCATTCGTTACAGTAATGATTGAAAGTCGTTCTGACAATAAAAAATCCGTAAGAAATCAGTAAATCGTACATCAAGTAAAATTTCATTCTAATTAACGAAAGACCAAGTCCTACTGAATCCTAATGAATGAATCTTATATAATATATAACAATACTGTTTGTTCTTCTAAAGCGTAAAACATCGCGCTACTAAACTTCGAATAAAGAAATTTTTATCTCTAGAACTCACGAACAGATTTATCTATTAATATTTCTATAAAGACCACAAAAGAAGATTTGTCTTTTTCAAGATATTCAACAATCACGCTTTGTGCATCTATCCTTCTGCATTATTCGCGCAGGAATCCATTTCAATGGCGAAGAAAAAGAAAAGAGGAATGCAAAGGACACAAGATTACGCATATACGCTGATTCCTGGAAAGTTACATCGGGTAAAGTACATCGGGTTCCGTCAAAAAAATCTCAAAGACCTCGTTATTCAGACCAATAAAATAGTCTAGCCTGCTCAAGCTTTGGCCGCCTACTTCGACGAGCCACCCCGTTTAATATACGATCGCCTTCGCAGAGACAATATGTTTATTTTGTAATCGAGTCGTGTCCCTCGTCGTGAAATAAATATATCGACAGAAATATTCGTGCTATTTCTCACCCACTGTGTGGTGAACGGAGTCGAACACAGCAACATGTGTAGGACTCTGATTCATCCTGCGAAACGCAAGATGAAGAGGAAGAGGAATCTCGTCGATGGAATGCGACTACCGCCAAGACCGATCGTTCCCAAACCAGTGAGAAACGGAAATTTTGCGGGTAAAACGCGAAATTTAAACAAACGACAAGTTTCTGACCAACCGATCGGACGATATCTGTATCATATCGATATACTTTAGATTTTAGATACTGTTCAGATAAGACACGTTGTAACAGACCAATAATAGGTAAAAGACGTATCTGGAAATAATAAAAATAAGTAGCTATAATAGTTCAATTAATCGTTAAGTGAAGTGTTGGGCCATCGTGGTTCTTATAGGTCTAGTTATTGAAAGATTTGTGAGACGCTCTATTGGTCTCATTTATGTTCGTAATGTAGCGAAACAAAGTTGCTTTTATTCATCCACCGATGTTGTAAAAATAAATATTAGATAGAACAATTGCGTTATTGTAGTCTCGAAGCCACCAAGCTACACATTTTTTGGTAATAACGATAATAATAAACAAATCCAACTCAATCGGAACTTGAGATATAAATTAGTAGAAGCAGGATGGGAATATGTAAATTAGTATAGCGATAGGGAAGGTCTTCGAACGACAGACTATAAACTTTTGGAATATTTTTGAAACCATCTAAAATTCAAAGATTCGAGATTACGTAATAAAACAATGTACTACAATGATATGAATGGAAAGAAGCGACAGTATCGTTGATCTTCATTGCGTATACCCTGAATGTGAAATAGGAAAAAGATCGGTCCTCTACTCAACTCATTTCTCTGCAAAATTTCTTCCATCTAATACGAAGCAAGAAATGCAGCTTGCCCAATTGGCTGACTTGCTTTATACAGAAATAAATATTATACAATATAACATGGTTAATACCATAACAAAAAAGATAAGTGTAATCGAAAACGAAGTAATAGAGCAAGGAAAGTCGAGCGAACGAGAAAGATAATGATTACGACAGCAGTTGAGAAAGACGCTAAGGAAGACGAAGAAGACGGGAGGAAGATACGAAGAAAACAGAAAGAAAGGTGAAGAAACTGCGGGGGAGTTACAGAGAAGTGGTAGAAAATTCAAGAAAAGAAACAAGCATTCGTAAGAAAAGAAAAAAAGAAAGAAGAAACACGAAGAGGATTTGTTAAAGAGATGAGTAGGAGCGAAAAAACGAGAAGAATGAAGTAAACGAGAGAGAAGATGACGAAGAGAAAGAGAGTGACGTACTAAGGAAAGATAAGAGGACGGTATAATTACGAAATAAATGAAACAAATGGTGAAAGGTTGGTAGAAAATATAAGGAAATATGACGAAAATGAGGATGAGAAAAAACTTATTAAACCCTTGTTAAATCTTAAAAACTCGTTAATACATTCTAGCACGTGGAACAATTCTTTACAACTTTACGCTTGCGATTTTATACTTTTTCAGCGGATCTTTCAATATTCTCTCCCTTTTTCGATATTGATCAAACAAATCTAAAAGTAAAAAGTACCGACTGACGCCATCGATACTGAAAAAGGCGAACAGAGAAAGACTCGCTAAGAAACTAAACTAAGCTACCGAACTACCAAGAAAAGTGAATGACGAAAGAAGCGAAAAGGACTCGGCAAAAAGAGCAATGAAACGTAACGATGACGATATCCACTAGGTAGATGTAACGGGTACGATGACGATTATGATGACGAGTAAGAAGTCACGTCGCACACGATCGGTTGTTTGTCGAACAAAACGATTCCGATTGGCTGTTTTATGGTTAGGTGGAGGGGTTAAAGGGAAGAACGGTACTGGTAGGGGTTGTTGAATGAGTACCGGGACGAGCGAGGTCGCAACGCATTCCGTCGTAGTCACCCCGACGGGTAACGGATGTCCAAGTGGCTCCGTATTCGCGCGCTAAACTCACGAGGAACTCGGTGAGATTGATACGAAGAGGTAACAACGAATTTCCTCTAACGAGAAACCGAACGGACGACTGAACGAACAGACGGTCGAGCCCACGGTGAGTCTTTTAATTTTTCCTAATATTTTTCCATTTTCTTATTTGCTTTTTTAATTCAATACAATTTTAGAATCTTTCGTTGAATGTTTATACGAAGCTTAGCTGTGGTATGAAATTAATGAAATTTCTTTTTTCTCTCGTTTGGGACACAGTAATTGTACAGAATTCGAACATAAAATGGTATCTTTTTCTAAGTGCCATTAAATAGAATATGTAAAGAAAATACGAAATATTTCGTATTAATAACACTTAGATCGAGTTATTAAAAAAGAATTGCCAAAATATTGAGATAATATCGCATAATCACGCATTTGATACTTTCGAATGGTCGCCCATAAACACACTGAAATTACTTAATTGAAGGACCTACGTAACTGTAATAATTCATTTCTCTTTATCAATGTGTAATAGATCTGCTATATTGTACGATTTCCTTATACGATAGTAATAACAATACCGTAATAATACCATATTTTATGAATCTCATAAATATTAATCTCAGTAACAGAGTATTGTTTTAAATTTCAAACTAGATATAAAATTCCGCTCGTAGAGACTGAAAAGATGTCATTTTAATAAACCACCGGTAGATAGATACGTAAAGCCGACCTCATAGATATAGCTATTTTTTCAAGTAATTGCATGTGTTTTCCAATAAATGCAGAGCATTAGAATCGGCAATCTCTAATTTGCAAAAGGACTGCGATAAATATTTTTTAAGCTTCTTTCCACAATTTCTTTCACATTGCTAAAAAACATAAAATATTGAAAAACAATAATCGGTCGTTTTAAACAATTAATTTGTAAATACACATTTTTTATAATTCTTTCTTTCTAAATCTTTTAGTAATCTTTTTTCATTCATGATATATATTTCATTGAAATAGCTTATATGCAGGGTGAGTCGCGTAAGACATCCCCAGAACTGTTTTTTTAAATTAAAAATATTGAGACACGAGCTTTTTTTCTAATTAGATGGAACATCATCATACCCTAATCATTATGAGTGGATCAAATTATAGGGGTCGGATGACTTCTAACGGAAGATCAAATGCCTTCTCATTCTTTTTTAAATAAAATGGCATGTCAGTTTTGCATTAGTTGAATAGTACCTTTTAGCTATCAGTCTCAGAATTCTGAAAGAAAAAAAGAATATGCTTCTGAATCTTTCCTATATTAAGCCGAACAACGGGGGAAAAAATAATGAACGAAACTAGGAAATGTATAAACAATACTTAAACGAATTAAACGGAATTAGCAAGCTGATTAAAAATCCTTTGGTCCATCTGAAATCGCTCAAGTGTCGGTTTCATTGTCAACGAGCGACAATGCTATCTCTCCCTACCCCAGTCACTAAAATCGGCAAGTTGGTGGTTATTCACCGCACTAAATTTAGCAGGAATGTTGTATAAATAGAACGTAACCATTGCAGAAATGTCTGGAAAACGTAAACAGCATACCTGACTGTCGTCAAATTCAAGGATTTGTGACCGGCCTAATAACGATCACGACCGATCGTCACGACGTTCGACCATGATGCGTTTCGTGATACAGCATCGTCACCCACGTTTCTATTAAATTTATACGCGATGCCTGCATACGTTTTCCATCGAAAATTTATCAAAGATTTATTTAGTTTTATAATACTTTTCAGAATTCGCCAGTGGGAGCACACCAGCTGTATCTATAATAACGAATCGTTTCACGGAAGTGGAAACGTTGAACGAACACGAGAAAGATATCGAACGAGAATATACTTGAAGGAATAAAGATAGAAAAATAATGTTTACGACTACAGTCTTTGTCTTCACATTGAACGCATTGTGGATGATGTGTCAAGCAGTGCCACTGCTTGATATGAGGAACAGTTTGGAGCAAAATGTATTGGATGCTGTGGTCTCCTCTGCATGCTCTTCAAATGGAGGTTGTTGGAAATGGTTACCGATGCAAGAAGTTCAGAAAGATATTCCTTTGACTCCAGAGGACCTCCCCATATCAAAGTAGATAATTTGTATGATCCTTAATTCCCATATTATTCTATATAATGATATGAAATAATGCTGTTATGAATTATAGAATGGATATTCGTCGAGAAACTTCAAGTTTAGATCCCAATACGATTATAGAAACATGGGGTGATAGTTCCCCACCACTGAACAGAAAAGTTCACCAATTGTCACTGGCTAACAAGCAAATCGGAAATAGATTGTCGAAGAAAGATATGTCACGTAGTTGGGGTGCTGGCGGCATGCCCTTTTCTATTCTTTATATGAATCCATATAGTCCTCGTGGAAATTATGCCAGTAAGGAAATATTAAACAAGAAAGAAAACGATAATACATTATCGCATATAAGCACAGATACACATGGTACATGTTATGTTAAGGTACTTCACAACAACAAGATCTGGGAAAAACTGAAAGTACAACGCCACCTATAATACATCCTAATACTCGCATTGCTGTGCGTAATGGAAGTTCCACGCAACAAAGAAGACAATACTCGATAATACCGCAGCTTTTTATATCATATGGCTGGGGTCCGTTTGGCAAATGAAAAGAATCTCCTACTTAAGTGTGTAAATGGAATACTGATCTCATAATTTTGGAATACGAAATCAACTGTATAGATATTTAGTTATATTTAATTTTAACTAAGAGTCATATTTTAGATAAATTACAATCTAAATATCCTTTTTCTAAAAAAACATCCGCAAATAACCATAACTCCAATTATTCATTAATTATTTGTACATACTTTTTACATATTTATTCAAACGTTTTATTTTAATCTACCAAAAAATTTCTTAATTTTGTTAGCTGTGAATAATTATTATATGAGAAATCAAGCATTAATATCCCTTTAAATTTTCATTAAAACTTCACTAAATAATTCAGTAAAATATTAAAGATTCTACCTCATTATGTATAAAATTATCATTTATTCTTTTCTGTTATATGATTCAAAACCATAATAAAATGAATTTTTAATTTCTAAGAAAATTAAAACTTACTTCTTATGTATAGCTTTGGTTATATTAAAATCAGTTATTTTTTTCATATTTGAGAATATAATTTATCTTAAATTATTATTAATTATAATTATTATTAATAATAAGTGGTTATTTCTCTTACCGTTCATTTCTTTCATTGCTTTGATGAAATCTTGTGGATCCTTGAAGGACACAAACCCAAATCCTTTCGTCTTATTTGTCCTTTTGTCCCTGACTACCTTTGCTTTCTGAAAACTCGGATATTTGCCAAAGACTCTTACTAGCATTTCATCTGTGACGTCGTTTCCTAAATCTCCACAAAATATTCTGAAATCATCTGCAATATAAAGAAAAATGTAAAATATATTTAAAACAAATTAAAGCTTATGAAGAATATAAATATAAATAAATAATTAACCTTCATCCCATTCTAGTAAGGAAGGATCTTCCCATGTTTGTCCACCAGCCATTCGTATGATTTTTTTATTTTTCTTCCCTTTACCCTTTGGATGAGTCTCTTCTGCGCTAGCATTAGCCATGATAGAACTTGCCTTCCCTTGGCTAATTGCTAATTCTGCTGCAGTACTTACACCTTTCACCTTGGGTTTCTTTTTGCTGTCATCTTCTGGGATCTTTGTATTGATAATCTGTTCAATAATTTCTGGATGAATCATTGGTGCTGATGTAGATTCGTATGTTTTTGGAGTAGCACTTAAACACGGGTCCACCATATTTGGTAAATATGGATTACTTATCTGTGCAGGTGATGAGTATGTTGTAATAGAAGGAACCGTACCTGTGTAAGACAATAGCTCATCAGTAAACTACTTGCAATAAATGTAATCTTATGATAAAAAAGCTTCCATTTACCTTGTCTTGCTACTTGTTGTGGAATTAACATTGGCGGTGGTGGAGGAGGAGGTGGTGGTGGTGGCGGTGGTGGTGGAAATCCAATCATTGGAGGAAAAGCTAAACTAGCTGCAGCAGCAGCAACAACTGGTGTTGGAAGTTCATGTTGCTCCAATTGTCTAGCCACTTGATTATAAGTATTTGCACCAATTACAGGTCTAACCATTGGTGTAACTAACTGACCACCAATTTCAGCTTCAAATCTAAGAATTAGTTTTAATTTGTTAATACATAAAACCATTCATACTTCAAGTACAAGTTTTCAATCATATTTGTACAAAGATTTATAATAATTTATTTGTTTCGTAATAAATCAGCCACTTGAAACTTAAAAACGTAAATTAAATAATTAGTTGCATAGTAAACAGAAGTGTATATATATATATATAAATAACCAATAAAACGAATTATAACAAAAAGGTTAGGAACATTGTGTATATTTACAACTATTTAATACCTATTCATCTCATCTTCCATTTGACGTAATTTGTCATCCATTTTGATGTTCTTACTGTTTCTTAATTTCTTCAATAATGTAAATATATGTAATCCTAGAATAACAAATTATTTATTACTGACCGCACAAGTCTAAAACGTTTCGCCTAATTAGTTATGCTCTGAAAACTGAAGTATTATTCAGTACTACCAATACGCGTTATATAGGAACAACTCATATGTTATGTTTTATTTAAAATATTCTCTAATTCATTAAACTTAATATAATCTTTAAAAATATGTAATGTAATTTTGTACTTCAAAAGTATCAGAAATAATATCTAAAATAATATTTAAAAGATCTATAGTTCAATAATAGTAATCTACACTTTACTGTAGTGGCAACAGTTGAACATCTGATACGAACTTCTATGTGCTGAGTGTACATCCAATATAATTATGTATAAAAGTGCTATTTTTCTACTTTTTATTATTATCAACACATCGAATAAGTATGTAATCGCCGAAAATGACGAGGATATATCGACAGATCTGTATGTTATCGAAGGAAAAGTATTTCCATGGGAAAATGGAGCTCCAAGTGGATGGCAATTAATGACTCATGTCATGGCTAATGGTGGAGAACATTATGGTTTCTTAAGGTAAATTTACGTTAGATATTTTTGGCTGAAAATTAAAAATTTTTCAACTGTATATTTTTATCAGATAGAAAATATCTGAAGTAATGCTTATTTCAACTTTATATTAGTATCCCTATTAATATATTTGTACTTTGTATGTTTTACACTTTTAGGGAGGATGGAACGTTTATTATTTCAAATGTACCGTCAGGATCATATGTAATTGAAGTTGTAAATCCAAACTGTGTTTATGAACCTGTTAGAGTAGAAATTAACTCAAAGGGAAAATTCAGAGCAAGGAAAGTTAATTTGATTCAGACGTCTCAAGTAATACAAGTTCCATATCCATTAAAAATGAGACCACTCACACCATTCCGTTATTTCCAAGTTAGAGAACAGTGGAGAGCAACTGACTTTTTATTTAATCCCATGGTATGAATACTATTACACACATAAATTTACATTTATATAGAAAAGAAATTCAATTTATCATTTTTTATATCTTTATAGGTTTTAATGATGATATTACCGTTATTGCTAATTATGATTATACCAAAAATCATGAATGACCCTGAAACTAGAAAGGTTGGTAAATAACTTTAATAATATAATTTTATAAGTTTTATTGTACAATGTTAAATTTACAATTTGTATATTACTTCTGTATTTTTCAGGAGATGGAGCAATTAAATAATTTCACCAATTACAATATGCCAGAAATGTCTGAAGTAATAACATCATTCTTATCTGGTGGGGAGAAACAAAAAGCAAAAGCAGTAAAAGCTGCAAAAAAGAGACAATGATTAAAATGCTTATAGAATGTATGTTTGCACTTTTGCTCTAGTCTTTTAATTGTTAATCAGATTTCTAGAAAAAATGTTAAACTCTTCTCACTTTTTTAATTTTCATGTAGCATTGTTACATTTGAAAACAGGTAACAGAGAATTCTATAATGTTATTTTAATGCAACAAAATAAATATATACTACATATTATATTACATAACTTGGTACAAGTCATAATTGGTAAGAATTGGTAGGAATATTTTATAAATGGCTATTGAAAAATTAAAAAAGAAGGAAAAGACTAAAGTACATTTTGGTGAATGTTAATAAACTTTTACGTTTTTATAAAATAAATATTTATCTATAATTTTGCATATTCACCAGTTGTATTGAATGTATATATTTGTAATTATTTTATTATCTTTCCTTTTGTGTATTATCATTTAAAAACATATGGAAGAAATAATTCAAATATTGTGTACTATGAATCTAAAGCAATTCTTAACTATATCAATCAATATATGACAAAATATATTTGTAGGTTAAAAATAAATATCCTGATATTACATTTAAACTGATATATAATAATTATTGGAAGAAATTATGATATTCTACACCATTTTACAAATGTATTAAAAAATGTTTATTTTCAAATATTATGCATTACAGATTATCCTTTATCTAGTATTTACAATACATCACAGATCACTTTTTATAGCTTATTAATCATTTAAATTTACATAATTAAATGTTTAAATTTTTTATTTGTAACATACGTTCTCTGGCTGCTTTGAACTGTTCAAAAATATTGTCTATATTAGTCATAAGTTTATCTGTGCTCAATCTCTGAAAATAATTTAAGTGGTCATCTTGTTTAATTGAGCCATGAGTTTGATGGATGATATTCATATTTAACTTAATGTAACCACTTGGTGTAACATTTAAGTATGACTTATTTAACATTTTATCTTCATGTCCTTTTGGGATACTACAGTGAGTTATGTCTTCCAATTCATAAGTACCACCTGTAAAAAATCTTCTAAGGGTGTTGATAATACTTCCTGTTGGTCGCCAAGTTGGGATATTGAATTTATATGAACCAGGTAATACAGGCAAAGGAATAACAGCATAACCTTCTGTACGATATCTGAAGTTTTTAATTGTTAAATTTAATTTTTTTATTATGCAAAGTATAAAAATTTTTATATTTAATTTACCTAAACCAGTTGTCAAGTGATGTAACTGATAGCAATAATCGAGGCCAAGATGGTAAAATACTGTTTGCATCAAGCATAGCTGCAGATTGAAAATCTAATGATATTTCAGAGGCATAACTAAAATACGCAGAGTTATTCTTTAAATTACATCTTTGAGTTCTTCCATACAATCTATCAACTTGACTTGTGCCCCAATGTTCTGGCAAATCAACATAGTAAGAAATGCAAAGTCCATTAAAAAAGAAATCATGAGCTGATAAAATGTCCAATTTTATAAAAAATTTATATACATTTGATGATGCTAACTGAAAGCTGTGAAATACTTCTGCTTCTTTATACATCAGATGTTCTTTAATTTCCTAAAATATAAAAATCAAAACATTATCTGGTTACTTTGTATATATTATTAAAAAATGAATAAGTATGATATTTTGAAACATTTTTATAATGCCTTTAATTATTTCTCAAATAATTTTATCGTAAAAAGTATATGTTTTTTACATATAACAGGATAATATCTTAAATAATACACTACGATAATACATTATCGTGATAATCCGAAACTGTGTGAAAGTTGCTTTTCCGTTTAAATAACAATATATACTGCTCGACCGTGTACATATAAACATATAGATATATGTATGTATTCATAAATGTATACGGAGGAGAATCGATAGTGTGAACGTATTCAAGGAGCCATTCACTGCCATAAGATTCAGTTGAGTTTGAGACTACGCCGGTGAATGTACTTCATCGTTCCCACGTATTTCATATATTCTAAGTAATTAATAAGTTTTCATTGTATTGTAGTAAAATGATCGAAAATACAGAATTAAATATGAAGATAATCACATTTTCCGAGTATGTTTTAACCAAATGTAAAATAAAACAACTAAAATTAGTTTAGTGTGTCATATGTTTAGTTATAAAAGATTATAACTGTTGTGTTAATGATTAATTTTCGCTGAATTCAAGAATTATGTTTTATCCTCAAAGAATGATGAGACAAGTCTCTGAAATCTCCTATGTTGGGTATGTATATATTTTATAATATAATATTGTCACATAATTAAAATTAGAAAAATTATTAATAAAATTTTTAACTTGGAAACAATAGAAAAGACCGTATGTAAATATGCAAACAGAATTAAATAGAAATATTTTAAAACGTTCAAACCAATTTACAATGAAAGATTTGAATTAATGTAATCAAATCTTCAATTGATTTAGTCCTAAATATTTTACTTGTAACACTAGATTAAAAATGTAATAATAACTTTCACCTTCAACTTAAATTAAAGGTATACAAAAAACTAAAGAAGGCAGCATTTAATTATGCAAACATGTTTAAACCGGTTTACCATGGAAAAATCTGATCATGCATTTTATATACATATACATACTCACTTTTCGCGATTCATTTTGTTGTTGCTGTAATTCCAATGACGATTGTTTCTCGGAAACATGCTCGAGCCAATAATTAAATTGAATGCCGCTGGAATTCGTGATAGTGTAATAATGGTCGTTCGTGAAGTCGGGATTTACCGTCAGAATTTTATGCAATTCATTATACGTAATCGTGAACAGCACTATTTCCGTATTCTCGTCGGAGCGTGTTAAGATTTTATCTCGTTCAGATAAGTCAACCATGACATACATTGTAGAACGCTCCATGTAAAGATAATGATTCGTTCGAATCCTTGTTTCGTCAGGTGCATCATCAATAACCGCTTTATTATACCTTTCAGGGAAAGGTTTACGATTTTGCAAAGCCGGCAATGCAGTTTGGTTTTTAATTGCCAATTTTGTCTTATAAGGTTTCGTTAACAATTCGTCACCCAGATAATAAGAATCATTTTGTGTGTAGGTATAAAGATGAGAACCCTCGATATTCTTCTCTTTGATTTGTCTGTAATATGCTTTCTGACATTCAGTCAGACAATTCGTTTCTTCACTGTAAAAACTTAGTTCGAATGGACTAAATACTTTTTCCTGCCAGTTAAAAATACGATCCTCCTCTTTAAGAAAATTCGAGTCCCTGGTATCCCCTTCGTTTTCGAGCAGTTCTGCAAGCAAAGGCCTTTGCTGCACGATTTTGACTCTGAAACAATAAACACACGGAAGATAAATACAATTTAGAATGTAGAAACAATCTCTGCCAGATGGCCGGGATCTAATTCTATCGACATGTCTGGTACCAGTTTCGGCGGCAGAACAGTCGCGTTGTTTTCAATTTGGGCGATCAGAATTAATCTTGCAATAGCATGCCAGACTCTTTCACGGTCTTAGCAAAATTTTGTATGGAAATAGATAGTGATTTATTTTACATAGTCCTCCTCCTCCTTTATAAAATAATCTTTTTACTGACATATAACATAGATGACACAATGTGAGCTGTATTTCAATGCACAAGAGACCTCGTGCGCTATTTAATAGTCTAAGAAAAATAGTATGTATACCATTTCAGGGTTAATTATACATTTTAAACAATACATTGGAACTGACCAAGAAAGAGATAATAATAGAAAGGAATAATAAACAGACAATAATAGTGAAAAATAATAATCTTATGAGCGTTGACATTTGTAAAATTTTTTTATCATAACGAAAGATGAAGATTCAAAATGTTACCTTATTTTAAAGTTGCTTATAGGTTCTTTAACTTTGTAATTGACGGCAATTTTTTGCTTCCGTATCTTATATGCCATTTTTTGTTTTTACTCCGAAGTATATCGATCACTTGATAAGAAATCGATTTGAAATAAAAGAACATTTGGGTATGAGAAAAAAGAGCTAACTGACGAGAACAAGGTACCGACAATCGCATACGAAATATTGTATATCGATTCCTCTGTTACTTGGTAACGGGTCTGACAACACGAATATATACATACACAGCTGAATACTTACGTTTTATGTTGTCTGTACCCTCTTACGTATGATTGTGGCGAATTTCTTTTGACATAGAAATAAAATGTAGTTGTAAAAACCTTACATCCTGTTGAGTCAGCTTTTTATAAGGCGGGACATGTAATAAACACAGCAATATTTCATACACATCTTTCGCGAGTGATTAAATATCAAGAAAGTTATCTGTATATACCTACATGTATATACATATATAAAATATTAGTTTTCAATAGCATGTATTAAGATTTTTAATTGCAGATAATTTTTTGTAAAAAATTAAATAAAAGTGTATTTATATTATATTATTCTAATAATGTAATAATAAATAATTCCTTTTTAATGATATAAGTAATATTAATAACATATAATTATAATAATTTTAAGAGAGTAATACTGAACGGATAATCTGAAATTTTTTAATATTTCACGAGCATTTTGATCTATGTAATTCTATTTATATAAATCTCTCACAATTCTTTCATAAATACTCTAATGTTATATTCTATTTCAATCACTTGCTGGTAACAAAGTACCAAATGTCGCTCCAGACTTCATTAATTTTTTGATGAAAGTAAAGCTAAACAATATACATACGTATGCAAGCTATCTAGCGTACTTACATACACACGAATTTTATGATTCACTAAGAAAACTGTATGAATCATCAATGAAGATATGTATTCTTGTTAGTATACCGGTGAATTACAACTTTTTATTATCTTACAATAATATTAGATTTTAATTACTATCTCCACTTTTAATGTTATTATCAATAAGGAATTTTTTGTAATTTCAATCATCATTAACATTTATTTTAATCAATTATCCAAATTATTATAAGGAAAAAGAAAGAAATTAGAAATTGCTACATTAGGAATTAGATTTTTAACTTTATTATTAATAAGAATTTTATTTTATCTAACTATACAAACAGGTAGAACTGTTCTGTTATGTCAATAAAGAAATAATTACAACATTCTGCCACACAGTAGAACATCTTACGGTACTTTCTATTCGTGCGATGCTTGGGCCGCTTTAAGTTCACCTGTTGCGAGTTGCGACGCTGGCGACTTTCAACCGTATAGTCTTTTCAAAACGTGTCCTGTTATACCTGATGAGATACGAGTCTTCGTACTGTGTACATATAATACTAACCGATCATAGTAATGGGAAATTTGGTTCGAAGATAAACTAAGCTATCTGACTGACGATTAAAATTCTTGTCGATTGCAGAGGTATTAAGATTAATGGTATTTCTCGAAAAAATCAAAGATGCTTGAATAAATCAATGTCTATGTACAATATACATCACGCGGATACATAGAATACATGTAGAACCGTACATGTATCTCAATCGTCTACTACACAATACATAAATCTTCTCTGTCTATATTCCGGATAATGCATCGATCTGATAAGATAAAATAATCGTGTATCATTCGTATAAATAATGTGTAAAATAAATTTCTCCGTAATAGCTAGAGAATGTAGTAGATCGTGTGCCGTAGAAGTAGACATAACTTGTGTCATTCGTACGTTTAATATGCAATTTAACAAGTGTACAAATTTGACAAATTAATCGGATACAGGTATGAAAAGAATTTAAATGTACATATATATTCTTTCCTTTATCAAGTATAAAATGTAAAGTATATTTTTTTATAGTAATTTCAATAAATTATACTACTTCACCTTTTTGAAAGGATTAATTTGTTTTTTTTAGGATAAGAATAATGAGATTAAGTCATATAATATTTATTGTATCGTATATTTATTTACATTAGGTTTTATTTTGTGTTGCAGAGGTTTCAAATTAATAAGAATGTCAAGTAATCAAGAAGGAGAGTCTGGTATAACAATACCATTGCAGTATAATAATTCTGTAAGAGTTTATCTTTTCTATGCATACTTTTCATTATAAGTGTCCCATAACCTGTATAAACATTATATATTATAAATTTGATAAACGGTATAGCTTTTTATATATTGCAATAATTTCGATGTTTTCAGCATTGGAAATCTATATTTGAAAAATATGATCTTGATGGAGATGGGAAAATCTCGTATCAAGAATTGCGAGCTATGATACGCAGTTCTAGTTACTCTAATGATATTCCAACCAGGGTTGTCCATATAATAATGCATAAAGCAGATCTAGATGATTCTGGATATCTAGATTATCCAGAATTTATAGCTATGGTATTTTTATCTCTATTACTATTACTTTTATTATAATTTTACTTTATCTGCAATTGTGTTCTTACCATAAAATAATACTTATTTATGTACTTTATTCTATATATTATTACTTTTATCATTATTGAAAAAATAAAGATATTGATAAAGGACTATTTTTTAATAGATCAATAATCATCTGTTGATTACCAGGTCAATTGAATTTATACAATTATAGGATCTATTTTATCTCTTTTAGATTACTTCACCATAATATTTTTTATTATTCAGTGTGAAACTAATAAACAAATTCTATATCCTTCTTTAGATTCATAGAAAAGATATGCAAGGTGTTTTTGGTCATCTTGTGCAACGATATGTACAATCTATGGTTCCACAAAGACCATCTCCTTTTGAAGGTCTAGCAAGGTCTAGTGACATACCTGATGGGCAGTATGAAGAAGAATATAGTTGTAAACCTCCAGCACTAGCAATGATAATTATATCTATACTAGAAATTACTTTATTTTTATACGATGTAATTGTATATAAATCACCTTCAGTCGAAGGACCAGCAGCTACATTATTTATTTATAATCCACACAAAAGATACCAAGCATGGAGGTATTTAACATATATGTTTGTACATGTGGGGTATGTATTTTTCTTATTCTACAGATAACTATTTATATGATTAAATAATTAAAATGTATGTACTTTTCTTTATACAGAGTATTTCATTTAGTAGTAAACCTACTTGTGCAAATAATGCTGGGTATTCCACTGGAGATGGTACACAAATGGTGGAGAGTATTAACTATATATATAGCAGGTGTCGTAGCAGGATCTCTTGGTACCTCTGTATCGGATCCTACAGTATATTTAGCAGGAGCATCAGGTGGTGTATATGCATTAATTACAGCTCATGTGGCAACTATATTAATGAACTGGTCGCAAATGGAATTTGCTATTTTACAATTGTTAGTATTCCTTATTGTAACAGTTGTTGACATTAGTCAAGCAATATATAACCGTTACGTGTTAGAAACCAATGACCAAGTTGGATATGTTGCTCACTTTGCTGGTGCCATTGCGGGTTTGCTCGTAGGTATAAATGTACTTCGTAATCTCGAAGTAAAAACTTGGGAAAAAGTCGTGTGGTGGGCCAGTATTATTACTTACACTGTACTTATGACAGCCGCCATTTTATGGAATATTTTATATACGTCTTATTATGATTAGTTACTCTTAATGCTGTTGCGTTTTCTAACGCAGTCGAAGTTTGTAATCTTGCCACTATGTAAGTAGAGACAAGTGAAACTTTTTCTACAATACCAGTTAGATAAATAAGGTGCAAATTTCAGTGCACTTGTATATATCTAAACTGAACATTAATATATTGCATACTGTGATATAGAAGGTCTCTATATTTTGCACAGAAGAAATAGGTATTACATATCGTAATGACAAATAATTTTATACTCGATAATATTCCGCGTTAATGGTAAAAAAATGTAATATAACTTTTTTGCTATTTCATTGTCTCTAAAAGTATAATAAAAGCAATTATTTTTATAATAATAAATTAAATACGTTAAATGATAATCGTTCAAAGATAAAATATTAAATGCTATAAAATATAATGATAAGATATAAATGTTACAAATGCTATATCCTAAAGCGATAATTGCAATATGATAATTTTATAGTGCGTTGTTTTCAATATTTGAGCACATATTAGAATAATATTTGATTAGTATTTAATTTGGAAAAAATAAATTTTATTATTATAATATATGTAAAATATTAAAGTATTACTGGTATATATATTTATATACATATATACTATTATGGAACGTTTCTCTTCTACGGTAATTTTTATGTAATAAGTTTCTGTGCTTCATTATATCATGTATTTATAATTCACTATGTCATGTACCTGATTTGCAAACTACTAAACTAATGTTACAGAACAAATTTGTCCACATATATGTGTAAGATGTATAAAGACTTTCATAAATTTTTATTTGCAAAATCTATGTTTTGGCTGCTAAAATAGTAAAATTATTTGTTTCAATATAGATAAAAACTTGACAAAAATAGAACGACAATAGAAAATAAAAAATTACTAGTGCCTTGTAAGTATAAAATGAAATCTAAGTCTGAGGTGTATATAAAAAATAGCACTGTTTTACCATTATCATTTATTTAAAAACGCACTATTTTAATTTTATCAGGAAAATAAACATATTGAGTTTTAATTTTAACTACTCTGTTCATAATGAAATATTACACAACTTTCATAAAGTCACACTTAAAATATTACAAAATTTTTAATTCAACAGTAATTATCTTAAATTTTGGCAATATATCAAAATCATAAAAATATATTTTAGAAGATACCCGTGAATCATGAGGTACAATCATTTGAAAGTATATTTCAATTTAAAGCAATTTTAATAATTATTCAGGTTTGTCATGCACAAGTGTATCTATTATGTTCTGTTACTAATTAAGTTAATTATTAATATCAGTATATGCAAGGAAAATGCAAGTATATTAATTTTTTTATTCTCACCAAATAAAATCTTTATTTATTTTTTTCATTCTTCTTTTGTTTTTATCACATAAATACTAATCATATCTTTAAGATTCAAATATATGAAATACGCACAAGAAGGGAACACAGCTTACAATCCAATGAAAGTCAAAGATAATATAAGTCCTTCATTTTTGTACTTTCATATTAAGATAACCGATTTAAAATTAGACTGCTCTCGAGAATAACGAAATACATATAATGAAAATGCAAAACATGAAACTAAACTATTAGTTTAAGAGCTTCATTGTAAAAGACGTAATTAATACGATAATTGAAGTGAAGTTGTTGTTTCAAAAATGTATGTTACATGATAGTTGTAATGATCTTAATAGACAGGGTAATCCGACAGAAAATCGAGAGAAACTGAACAAAAATTATTTTAAAACGAACTTGAGCGAATAAAGAAAATTTTGATTGACTGAATAAAGAAAAATTTATCAAAGAACCTCAACTTTATTCGTTAATCGTATTTAGATGATTCTTCGCATGTAAGTGCTTCTTATGTATTATCTTGTGTATGTAAGTTTTATAATAAATATGAAATGTTAAATTAAAAAATGCGTGTTTGTGCTACTATATAAAATCAATAATTATTTGCGTATAGTATCGCTCATAATTAGTCAAATAATTTTAAAAATAAACAGAAATGGGAGGACTGTATTTTTTAATGGGAAATATATGTTTTTTATTTTTATTTTTTAGCATTACAAAATGATATAGTAACTTAATGATAATGTAGATATTGTATGCACTGTAAATATTATATAGCAAAACTATTTATCTGGAGAAGGGAATCATTATTTAAAAAAAAAAGAATACCAACTAATTTTAGCAATAATAATGAAATGGGACAGTAGAAAAGATTGTCAAGTAGAGTCTATTCTTAGTATTTATACAAATTATATTAATGTTGCAATTTAATAGATATGTGTCGAATTGCTTTAATTAAATTTTTAATTAATTTATGTTTTATTACTTTGTCATTCGTTATTGTAAATTAAAATTGTTAAATCGTCGAATAATAGTTAGATTCATTATAAAATTAGAATATAAATTTCTTATTATAAAATTAATTATGAGCGACACTAAATATTTAACCTAAAATAATTAAACTCGATGCGGGGACAAAGAAACATTTTGTTCATATTACTTGCATATTTTGCACGCATTCTGTATAAAATAGAATAGAGTAAATTCTAAATCAACCATCGCTTTAGATACTATTTCGACATTAAAATACAGATAATCGTTAAGTTTCCTCATTCGTTCGATAAACAGTTTCTATCTTAATAATAAGTACCATTATTTTGGACAGGTACGATCATTTCCTATATATGCATATATTTTTTCAGTCAAGTATTATATTTATCAATAAAAAAAAAGAACGACATATCGTTAGATTCTACTTATGTACATAAATGATTAACTGTATAATTAAATTATCATATATATTTTTATCTATTTCAAAAGAAAAATACTTATTAGATATCGAAATCAGTTTGAAGCTTCCTTTGAAATTTACTAATCGTTAACACGTTTCCTGTCACATGAGTCACCAATGACTGACCCACCAAAAATAAATATGTACCCTTTTTCATCCTCCTTACCTAACATGGAAATAAAACGAAGGAACAATGAATCGTAGAGTAAAAATAAATTTGACATAACCCAGGCTATTCTTTCTAATTAAATATTTCGATATATGTAATTTGTGAATTTAATCCTTAAATTTCAGTTTTATATTAATCTATCAGGAACTTTAAATTTCATACGGCGCTGTGCGCGTCTTAAAAAAAAAAGAGACTCATGTACGCTCTGTATATCCATAATTGGCCACAATAAAAACTATAATAAAGTGTTCACAGAGACAAGAGTCAAAAGGGGTGATCGTTATTATAACGGAGGTGATTTTTATTTCAACAAAAATAACAATTTACATTGAACTGTCTTGATAATAATATTATCGTGTATGCTACACCTGTAGTTTACTGTAGGCGTGGTATGCTCTCGCTCGCTATTAATTGTAGTTAATTTATTTGAATTAATCGCATTAATAGCGGGTTCGTAGGTAATATCGCTTCTTAGCCTTTCTTCTTTTGTTTATTTTAATGTTATTATTTCACTTCTCTTTTCTCCTTTTTTTCTTTTTTTTTTTTTTGCTTTTTCTTCCTCTTCCTTTTTGTTTAAATCTCGTTTCATTTACTCTTTTATCTTCTTATTAGTTTCTCGCATTCCGCGCAACCGCATCATAAGCATTATCATCGTCATCATCATCATCATTATTATTATTATGGTACAATATTTTTTGCTTAGGATGGAGCTGAGTACCTCGGCGTGTTCTTTACCTCATTCCATCTACTTTCTCTCTTTTACCTATGTACAGATTTCCTTATGTGAAAGGAATCATCAATCGATAGATGTCCCTTCAGGTTGCAAACGATTATAGGTACATACACACGATGTCTTATCGATATCTTACGTCGTTTCTAGTCTATAGAATAGTCTAGATGTGATTTACCTGCCATGTCAACGATAATATTAGTTTTCATCTTTTTTGTTCTCTTTTATCGTGTCTGTGTGTTTTCTCATGTATGTATATTTATTTTCACTTGACTTTGTCTTGCGATGTTGCGAAGTATCTAAAAAAGAGGATTGCCATTGTCGTACTCCACTTTCTAACTTCAACTCTAATATAGGACATTCGATTCCGCTATTAATATCCGAGAGTTCGCTCGAGAGTTCGATCTGAGCAAGTGTTAATCTTGAAAATATTTTTACACACAATTGCACAATGTCGAGTCGTGTTTGTACGTATGTACAAAGATCGACGCATAGATCAAAGAGAGTTCACAAAAATTTTTCCGGTACACATATATATTTGGCTCTCAGGAGCCAAATTGATCAACACCACTTTTCATCAAATTTTAGAATTGCATTCTCTGAGCACGTGATTAGCATCTAGCTTGATTAAAAAAAGTGACTTACATTCGTCAGTTTATTTTTTTATTCGTACACTGCAAGAATATAACATAAATAATCATAAAATAAGCAAGGTATATACATTTTTCTACCACTTTTTTTTATCTTTTCATGTATGAAGTTGACCAACGTAGTTTCTGAGAGACACATATAATTCTGTGTGTATTAATTTGGTGATTATACATACTCAATATGTATATTTCATAAGTTTCGTATTACGGCCGAAGACATGGAGCTATTGATGATGAAGTTCGATAAGGCGGCGAGCGAGAAAAGTAAAAGCGTTCGATCACCTACGACCTACGACAATCTACGTTAATGCAGCAGAAAGAAAGCAGAGAAACGCCAAGGGCACTCTTCGAAAAGTACAATCGGATCACGGTTTAGAAATTGCTGTCGTTCACACTAGGTATACTTTTCCGTTTATGTATTTGTTTCGTCCTAATATTCCATTCTCTATATGTTATCTTTTGTTTTTTATTTGTTTAATTTATTGGAAGCATTTAAACACGGTATTCTTCAGGACTCCGATTTTGTATAATTTAAAATTTACTCTTATCTTTTTGTTCTTTTCTGCTGTTTATTTCTTTGATGTTACGACGAATGTAAAGCTCCGTAATAATACGATTTATGTTGATTGTGAATCGCCTTACCATTGGCTAAAATAAATGCTCTGTATATCTCATGCGAAGCTGCAGAATTTCCATGGTGTTTTTCCTCGCGTGAATTTATATAGTGTACACATGTTTATACAGGGTATTCTAATTTCTTCTGGTCATAGTTTGTTAGGTGTACATAAGAAAAGGATGTTACGTAGATATAGGTCGTTCGAAGCTTTATTGAAAAATTTCAAGAAGCTGATTTGAATGTACTATGTTATAAGACAAGGATAAGTTCACAATCAATGTAATCATTAAGTGTTACTATCCCAATTTAAAATTATCTACGAAGTCAATCTCAGTGAATTAATTAAATCTTTGTATTCGTTCACATATATTAATAATTGTTTAATATAAGTATTTTCTTCTAAGGTTATTCACACATGAAAGTATCGACGTGTGAAGTCAGCCGATACTGGTGATCTAACTTTTACGTATTGTTTTTTTATATTTTTCATCTTTATTATTACATTTTAATAAAGCTTCGAACGACTTATATTTGTATAATATCTTTTTCTTATTTATATCTATAGAACATTCTGATAAAATTTGCCTGGAAAAGACTCGGACACCCTGTATATTGTCATTTTAATTTTTCTCATGAATACCTTCTTGCGCCCAGGGTAGATTATCCGAATAATACTGAGAAGATGATCTCTGATTGACATCTTTTAACGCATTTCATTTTGAATATCGTTTTTACGTTATATGCGTTGAACAGAACAGTATTTTAAATTACTATCACACGCTGAGAGAAATTTCTGATTTATATCCCGTTCTGTTTGACATTCACGATTCTACGATCGAACAGAACAATATTAATCCTGCAGTGGCACATCGTTAACAGTAAAAGATCCAGGTTAGTATAGGACATAAAAGATCCCAGTTTCTGAAGTGAAAGGTCTATATGACATGACAGAAGTATAAGAAGCAATTTCTACGAAAAAGATATACATTGGCTTTATGTATAGTGATGTTACATTTGGATTTGCAAGAAATAATCGAATATCTTACATGACTCTTTGAATGTCAATGAAAGACAATAACTTGAGTTAATTAAATTGGAAAAAGGAAATGATGTGAGTTTTGCCCAAATAAGAAGGATAAAAATCTGTTACACTGATTTATAGATCGCAGAATATCAATTTATGCAAATCATTGGAATTACATTCGCGAAGATTGCCGCTTTCGATAACCCCAAAAAACAAAATGCTATTGCAGGATTAATCAATATGACGGGATATTATAATTGTAATTGTAATTGTAGAGATAAAGATAATAATGATGGTGACCATAATTTGATACTGTGTTACCAACTAAACGTAATATAATTCATTCGAATGACGCGATATTACTATAATCACAACAGCATGAGAAAGGACAGTGTGTCGGCATGGATGCATCGATGATCACGTGTTTCCTTAACATCCGAGATCTTTAAAGACTCCTTTTTACGTTGTCGTTTAAAAATATGTAAAAATCGCGGCATAGAACGCAGAAGTTCTCTTTTTTTCGAAGTCGCAAGTTGAAAAGATACTAAGAATCCTTAACATGAGACCACTGGCGAAGCGAAGGTTAATAAGTTCGTTTATTTACAGACACGGTTTTATCAAACGATCTTGTTTTGCATACACACACACACACACTCTCTCTCTCTCTCTCTCTCTCTTTCGTTCTTTCACTCTCTCTCTCTCGTTCTTTCACTCTTCCTCTTTTTTTTCTATAGACGAACGACGGTAACATGTAACTCGCGAGAGGTAAACGACGAATTCGCAATCCTGAAGTGTCCCGATACCACCGTTGCTATTCGTTTGTAAGGAGTATTTCCTGTGTTAAAGTTTAATACGAACGCCTATAGGAAAAGCTAAACTTTTCCTTTCGTTCCTTTTTTCATTTTCAAGAAAAGTAAAATCGCTAGAAAAAAAACGTCGAAGAAAAGTCAACACATAGAAGTCTTTGAATTTTAAAATCATTATTTTATCAACTCGTGATCGTGTCAAGGAGGCTTTGTAAGATCTTTGTTTTTCGTTCATAACATTGGTCTCGAGACATCTGTTCCATTTTTTCCCTTTTTGGACATTGTCTGCTTCACTGAAACGATCATGTGTCGCAACATACATACATACATACATACATACACACATACATATATATATATATCATCTATATATATATATATATAGATGCAAACGAACTCTATTTCACCGACGTTATAGTTCGAACATTCTCTATCGAACAAATATTTCACGCGTGTGCAGTATGTACATATAATATTGGATACTCCTCCGATATGATCCTCGCGGAAACAAAACGATGTAAACATATAAAGCGAAACGAAGATGATGTTACCGCGACCCACAATGTAGAGACAACGAAATCTATGTTTACATTTTGGTAAAAATAGTTCGCACAAATGTATAGAGGCACTCGCATTATCCGACTGAATGCTTTTTTTTCTCGAGAGCTTTCATGAGCTTGATTATAAAAAAGTGTGTAAAGAAATAAAGTACGAAGGAATATACATATATATTAAATGTATGTATATAATAAGCATATACATACATACATACATACATACGTATGTGTGTTATGTATGTATGTATACATATATGTATATATACTCGTTTGGTAGAAGTGATTTCCCGTGCAGGAGATATTTGCAATAAAAAGCAATATTTTTCTTATGACAAGGGGACTAAGGTTCTTGTTTCGAGTGTCGCGTGACTAAATGAAGGAGCAGACCGCACGGTTCAACTTACGTTTGCATACAAATATAAAATTAGGCTATATAAAAATTTTTTATGTGTTACACGTGTCTTCACCGATGTATGTATGCATGTATATGTATTTATTTGAGTAAGTGAAAATGTAACTTGTGTTTTGCAACGTGTATAACTGCGTAATGTATTTTTCTTGTTTGTTTGATAGTCAGAGCGTACAGGTTCTATAATTTCAATCAAATAAAATAAAATTCACATCCATTCGCTTGCATGTGACGGATGATCATTCTTCCCATTGATCATTTATAATCGCCTGTATACGTTTTCTTTCTTTCTTTCTTCTTCTTCTTCTTTTTATTATTAATAAGAGAAGTAGTTCGGGAAGTTCCTTCCCTAGTCAGTTCATGGCGTCTAATCCCTAAATGCTAGCTACATCACTTACGCTAAATCTAGATTCTTACAATATAGCATACGATTAAACTAGCCATCATATACCTACTTGTTCAACTTAGAAATTAATATTGTGTACTATGTACAACACTTAGAATTACACTTTTTTTGTTGTTTTGTTTAAAACCCACTTCACCAAGAAGAGAACATTTAAATATGATCTCGATAAGACAGTACACCGTTAACCTGTGCGAGGATGCATTTTATATGTCCTTACACGTCCGCCATATTGACTTTTCGTCAAAATTTGAGGCTACGATCTCTTCGCACTGGTATTAACAGATGAAGCTATTTTTTTATACTCCCAAACACATCACAGATTCATTCCAAATAAAAACACGTATGCCTTTCTAACGTTGTATCGTCGTTTAACGATTATATATCATTCATTATGTACAAAAAAGCGTCTCCATTGTGAACTTGGGCTAGCCTGGACGTTCTACAGGTCGATTCTATTCGCTTAATCTTTGTTGATAGTCTTGTTCTGGAAAGGATCGAATACTTGCGTACGATGCACACTTTCTTTCTATAATTAGACGCAAAATTACGTGTAGAAAGACGACTGAACACTACTCAAAAGCTTTTATGAGCATTAAAAACAATTTTCGCTTTTGGCCAAAATTTCACTACACACTATTCTTATATTTTTTTCAAATTCAATAAAAAAATTAAATATCACGACGATATGTGTATTACAGAAGATTTAATAATTTTACATCTGTATAGATTCCTCTGTGCCGTTTTGAAATTAAAAAATCCTCGTTTTGTATAAGTAACTAGTATAAGTTAGAAGCGAATGATATCATAAAAAAATCATAGCGTTTTTATAAAAAACAAAAAGAAGTGGCGGTGAAAACAGAAATAATTATATTTAATCTAGCTGATAATTATACACAACGTTTACGTACAGATTAGCGCGGAGAATAAGTAATGCGTAAAAAAATATCAATTATTAATTAAAATTACGCTGTTATCGTTTCTCGTGCGTTGGGACGAGTATTAAAAAAATAATAACGTTTCCGTAAAACAACCGCATTTACATGTACACAGAGAGTACGGAAACGATCCTCGACTAAAAGAATACACTGACGGAATATGAAATTTATAAAATAAACTCTATTCATATATATAAAAACATCGTACTATAATCTCTATTTGCGGAATATGATAGAGTTCATGTTAAAAAAAAGGAAAAGAAAAAAAGAGAATGGAAATGAAAAAACGGAACGAAACGGAACGAAATAAGAGAAAAGGTCCTTTGACTTGTTTATCATTTGAGAAGAACTATTGGACACGACCAGTTAGAACGCAGTGGCTAACGCCCGAGAAAAGATATTGGTAATTGTCAGATATTCAACATTCATCATCAAACTCTGGACATGATTTTCATCCAGGATAAACAAACCACATAAATACCCTAAGAATATTCTCAGAGCGTCGATCAGTACAGATTGCTGTACACGTTCCTAAATTATTAGACTATCAATCCTCGTCAGAAAGTGGTTCGTACTGCGCAGAAAGCAATGGTGCCGGCTCGGCTTGCATTTGCTCAGATTTTGTCACAGAGGCTGATCCGGAAGTCGGGGGTGGTGGCGCTGGCGGCGGGCCAGTGTGAACGCCTAAAGCGCTGAATGGATAAAAGGTGGTAGTGGGTGCCGGTGCTGGTGGTTGAGGAGTTTGATTCGGAGTCTCGTCGACCATCATTTCTCCACTCGAGGGGCTTTCCACGTTCCCTCCGATTTTGTCGTCCTTTTCTCCGCTCGTTACGTTTCCTCCGTTTCTGTCAGCTACGCTACCTCCTTTGTCGTCCTCTGATGTACGCATCACTTCAACGATCTTGTTCTTAACGTAATCCAAAGGTGAAAGGTGCGGCTTATTGGAAGGAGTTCCGGAAGTTGATGTGGCAGTGGTTGTTTCATACAGGCGACGACCGTAATGATTGGTACCTGGTTCTGGTGGCGAAACTGGTTCGACCGAGTGGAATTGTTTTCCTACTGACGATGCTGGTTGCTGATGCTGGTGTTGGTGTTGGTGTTGATGTTGATGCTGCTGTTGCTGCTGTTGCTGTTGCTGCTGCTGTTGTGATTGTTGCTGCGTGACTCGAATTATCTGACGCTCGTCTCCGGCTTTAACGGAATCGGGTTCGCTAGTTTTTCGCCTCTTCCACTGATCTTCCGAGATTTGATACCTATTTGATCAGGAAACATTTTATAATAAGAATCTGCATAATAGTTATCTTTCCTTATTTTTATTTATATAATTTTATTTACGTAAACGGTATATAATATTTATTTGAAGGAATTAGAGTAACGAGTTATGAAAAATATAGTAAACTACATTCGAAACTTACCCGCTGTACGATCGATATGAGGAATGTGGTGGACCATAATCTTTAGAAACAATATGGTCAACGTGTTCTCCAAGAGTGATCGGTTTATTTCCACTTCCAGTGCCACCTGCGCTCCCAGCTCCGTTGTTGCCACCATTCCCCTCGCCGGCAGGACTATGAGCCATCCCATTTGGTTCTACTGGGGCTTCCCGGTGAAATCCCTGAAAAGTTTTCTATTATATAAAACACATTTACCTACAGGAACACTTGATAAATGAAATTACATCACGCAAAAATTAACACAACAAATTTTCAGTTACCTGGAAAAGACGATCACCAGGTCGCTGCGGTTGAGAATTTCCACCAGTGTTCTCGACACTCTGATTAATTTGGTGTGTTATAATAGCATCTATCAAACTGGCAGCAGTTAACGTAGATGCTGACTCGTTTTGCTGCTGATTGGAGGACTGGTTTTGTCTAGAGGATGATTGCTGTTGTTGTTGTTGTTGTTGTTGGGATTGTTGTGGTTGCTGAAGTCTCGAGGATTGAGTAAACCCAGTACTTATTAATCTGCTGTCCCTATCAAGCTGTTGCTGCTGTTGATCTCTGTACAGCTGAGCCATGTGTCGTCTTTCAGCTTCCATCCTCTGTTGTTGTTGAATATGCTGTTGTAGCTGCTGCTGTTGCTGTTGCTGTTGCTGCTGTAAATGTACCAAATCTCTCTCCCTTTGCTGTTGCACAGCCAAACGATGCTCTTGATGTTCTTTCTCACGTTGAGCAGCAGCTGCTGCCATTTGCTGATGAATCTCTTTCTCTCTTTGTTGATGGACGGCAAGACGGTGTTCAGTATGCTGCATATCTTTCTCTCGTTGCTGTATCGATAGCCTGTGTTCAGCATGTTGCACATCTTTCTCCCTCTGCTGAGCCAATCTGTGTTCCTGTTGAATTTCTTTCTCTCTTTGTAGTCTATATTCTTCCTTCTCGCGCAAGTGAACCAGATCTCGTTCTCTTTCTCTGTCACGCTGATGATGATGAGCTACAGTCATTCTATGATCTTGATGCATGGCTAGACGATGCTTATCCCCATAACGATCAGCCAACAATCTATCTGCCATGGTCTTACCAAGACCTTCGTGACTGCTGGTACCAGATGCAGGATGTCCATGAGGATGGGGAACCGGAAGACTTGGTTGTTGTACAGCAACATCCACCAAACTGGAGAACGCCTCCAGTCCCGGTGGCGGCGGAAAATGGATCTGTTTTTGTGGGTTATGCCTCTGTATCACACCCTGTCGAGGCTGCGTGTGGGTCTGTGGCGGAGGTGTGCTGGTATAGTACAACGTAGATGGTGCTTCGTTTTTACTACTACCTTCAGACGTACCAACGCTTCGACTACGCGCATGCATCTGTTGACTGGTTATGTAATCGTTCATGATTATCTGTCTCGAAGATAGCTGTTGTTCCATGCTGTAACTAGGAGGTGGTCGTCCCGAATAAGAATTATACTGATTGCTATGGGTCACTACCACTGCTGCCGTTCCGGGTTGGGCCTGACCTTGGCCAGGAATATTGCCGGTCGTTACAGGTGAGTGTCTAATGGTGCGGTGATAATCGTACATTGGCGCGCGCTTATCCACCGCGAAAGGATGAACAGGTGTCCCTTGAGTTATGGATCCCGTTTCTTTAGGTCCTTGATTGCTGGGAGCGTTCACTGCATTGGCGCCACTGGGCACGCTGGGCGTTCCAGAGGCGTTACCAGGGTTTCCTGGAGGAGTCATTTGTCTAAGAAGACCCTCGTAACGTGCAGTGGACACTGGAGTACCATGTGTAATGGAACCACTTTTGTGGCTCGTTGTCCCTATCGCGCCCAACTTGGGTGATAATTTAGGATGCGGCGGTGGGACCGAGACTTTATTCATCTTAGGTGTAAGAGGTGCTTGAGGTCGTGGTGACGACGCATATACCAGAGGACTTTTCGCGCCGCGTCCTTGTTCTGGGTGAGCGTGAGGATGATAGTAAGCTCCTGGTGGAGGTTCTGGCCGGTAGAGTGTAACGGTTGGTGGTTTGTGAAGCGTTTGTAGGGAATGATTGTATTCTTGTTGCTGCCTTGGTTTCTTGATACTCAGATCTAGGGTGCCCTCGGTGCTTTCCCGTAGTGCCTGTTGTACTTGCATCACGACTAATCCTTCCTTTGGAAGTATATCCGATGTCGATGACTGACTGCTCGATGGCGCCGGTGGACAGGGAGTAATAGTTGCTTGCATTTGACCTAATAAAGGAATTTTCGTATACGATTATTTTCTGTAGTAATGAAAATAATTATATAATTACAAAATTTAATAATTAAAGTTGTATAAATCACAAGAATATAAGATAATAGGATTACAGATTACAAACGTAGATATAAGATTTCAACTCCTTCTTTTAGATAGTTTATAAAAATTGAATATAAAAATGTATAACAATTAGAAAATTCAAACGACAGATAAGTAAATGAAGACAACTGGTAAAATACTCGTTCATAACGAAAAAGAAAAGGAAGAATACTTACCAATTTGCTGAGGACTAGGAGCAGATCGGTGTCCATGGTGAGGACCAGATACCACCGACAAAGTAGCCAAATTCGAGTCCCTTGGCATACTAGCGTTTGCCATAGTGACCGACGGTTTATATTCTCTTACAAAGGTGATATCGTTCCTATGATCCGTTTTTAATATACTCGATATCGTTGGTGTTCCAGAGTTGACTGGTATCGACGAACCACCGGTACCAGCTGGACTGTTAGGATTACGTTTCAGTTGCATCTCAATAACGCCAAGCATAAGATCCTTCACGGTGAGAGGATTGGAGTTGCTGGTAGTGGATGGTGGTGAGTGTGAAGGTGGTGGCACCTGTTGATGCGACTGCTGGTGCTGTTGTTGCAGCGTCGTGGAATTATTGGCAGTTGTTAACGTAACGACTACGCTGTTATTTTCTAGATCGGTACCTCCCTGACCTTCGTCCGCTGTCTCCTGAAACAATCAGCGAACCTCTATCAGACGGCCCTATCAAGTGACAAACTTCTTTCCATATTTAATTATGAAAACAAGGAAAACAGAACTAAAATAGCATTGAGATCATTTTAACTCATTTAATGCTGTAGGATAATGCAATTTATTTTTCAGGTATATAGTTTGATGGTATAATTTTATTGAATTATGTAAGATTAATTGTTTCAGTAGTTCTATAAAACTATGAAATGTTCAATGTACAGAATAATACATCGAAAGAAAATTATAATCTATTAGAAATAAATTATAAAAATTATTATTATAATTTTGATTTAAATATTGATTAAAATAATTTTGATTAATTCTGATTAAAATAAATCAATAAAAATACAAAAATCTTATAAAATATAAAGTAATACCTAAAAATATATGAGAAGAAAAATGAAAACTAAATGTATTTAAGGAAAATAAGATAATAAAAAGAAAATTAATTAGTAAAACTTTTGTTCGCTACGAATATCAATAATCAGCTTGATCTAAATATCAATCAATTAAAATGTTCTCTCTTATGAATGCTACATAACGCATACAAGCTACATAATTTACTCTAGTATTTCCTCTTTAACCATCAAGCGAATTAAAACTTGGTCTTACCGTGGCAGAACTATCATAATCTTCTCTAGTGCCAGCCGAAGCAGCATTGCTACTTCCACTGGTGGAAGACTGTTGCGATGGGCCTATGCTCACCGGAGGTACCAATGATACCACAGCGATATCCGCTACTAACTTGTCACCAAGCTTCTGGTCTGTCGATCGCGAATAGGATATTGGCAGATTCGAGGATGCCGTGGCACCCGGTGTACCTGGTGTTCCACTGGACAAATTGTTCGCTGGACTACCTGCACTGGCTGTATCGCTCGAATCATGGACCTAAATAAAAAATTTTAAAATAATGAATTTATTTCTTCTTTATTGCTACAAAGATTTGTATTATTATAGATATAATTTTATATAATTTAATTTAATTTGTGGAAAGAGGAAATTGCACATTGTTTAATAAAATTACAAAATTTTTCTTTAACTCTTGTGATGCAACTTTAAAGTACAGTTTCATTCAATATTATTAAATATAGTTTATCTTCATCAAAATGTACTTTTCTGTATAAAATCGTTATAAATATTCTTTCAAGGAAACTAATTAACAGCTTACCGCCAACTCGTCACAGCTACTCGTACTGCTACCACTTTCTTCTTCGTCCGTTAAACAAGGTCTTCTCTCTTCGCCCAATGACTGATAATATTCTGCTACAACCTGGTCTAAACTTAGCTTCTTTCGATAGGCAAAATAATAATTTTTGCATTGATGGTTCGTCTTTCCAGATATTTGCTCGGCAACCTTCACCCAGTTGGTACCGTGCTCTCGAAGGGCTCTCCTTAGTTGTTCCAGTTCCTCATCCGTCCATTGTCGAGCAAGGGAATCGGCTGAGCCCTCGGGCACTTCAGTACCACCGGTTAGATGCGGTGCCAATCGACGAGATATACGATTGAAACAGGCCGAGCAACATTTCGTCGCGCTACTTGGTATTTCTGGAAAACGAAATATCACAAAATAATAAATATCATTGATAAATATTTTTGAAATATAAATCTATTCTACCCTTAATTTATAATATAAATATTTATTACTGTAAACTTCCAATTTTGGTATATGTTTTATGCAATTTCCTTTGAAATTAATATTTTTTATTGGAAAATTTGAATTTGGATATCTATTTCGTAAAATAAACTTTCTCTATCGAATCATTTTTTTATCTAACTATTGAAAGGAAATACATATGATACTTACGAAACTCTTGAATAATTGGATCGCGAATTTCAGCAGGTAAATCGAGCCATTTGGCAGGTAAAGCTCGCAACCTCTTCACCCTCGTTTTCGAGCTAGCGTTGTTCAGATTTGGGCAACCGGGCAATGGGCACGCAGTGTACCGTCCTCTGACGGCCTTGCATCTACAGGTATTGCACACGCGTGCACCAGGTGCTACTTGATCTTCTCGTAGTCCATACTGTGACGCTTGACTTCGTGGCAATGCTCTGCTCTGCGTATTTCCTTCCACGATGTTTTGACAAACTGTGCAGGCGTGCGGACCGATTTGTCTGCCACCTTCTGAAACAAGGAAAAATATATGTATCTTTGTAATAATACGATCAAGATGATGTGAAAATTTTCAACAACGACTGTAATATCGGTATTAATTCTTATGTTAGGAAAGGGCAAGTTACATCGGACTTTTTTCAAAGCTACATTTGAAGATTAAACGAAGACTTTGAGAAGGATGAAATTAGAGTAACTTTTTCATGTTAATGCATTTATTAATATATTCCAGATTTCCAGTGTACTCCTTAAAACACATCTTTCTTCACACTATTTCAATTAGTACCGTTGTACCATAAATAAGATATAAGTTTGGATTAAGTTACTACATGTTAGAGTATCGTGTGTTCTATGTGATAGGCTATCAAAATATAGAATACAGATTAAAATTGAATACACTAAAACTTAGTGACTCAACAACAACAACGAAGTTACATGTTTTAACAACATCAAGAAATCTAATCCTAGATCTGAAGACTTAAATCCAAAAGCTAAATATCGATCTATCGCACATCGTCGCATCTATCAGGTTATCCAATAGTAATAATGCTCTCGAGTGCAAAGATTAAAGATATGTTTTTCGATCTAGATTTAAATACACAAAGCTCCAAGTTTATCCCCTTGCTTTACGCTTTAAGTTCAGATAGCGCGTACCATAAAGAACAACAAGGTCTGCCACACGTCGAACTATTTCACGGTTTAGCTGAGCGTTCGAAGCTGTGCAAATCGCACACGTCTTTTGATATGTAAATGCATGTATAAGATACAATTAATTTTATTTTACAAAATGTCTGATGAATAATTACTACCAATTGATCATCTTCGATAACCAGTCGTTTACAACGTTTTCATAGAGGAAGTAAAATATCGTTACTGTCACTATATCTAAAATATTTATCGACAACGCTTAATATTCTTTCTGAAGACATTTTTAAGGGTAGCTTTCTAATATTTTTCAAGAAAATGTATCTGCACGTTCGAATGCGGTCAAGAAAATTAGTAGGTGTTTGTAGCCTGAATGGTGTATCACGTCTCTCGTACGATATTGTAAGTTAAGAGTATCCAAAAGTCGACTATCAATCGACCAATCTCCATCCTCTTATTCATTTAGTTCCCATACAAATTGATTAAAAGAAGAGAAAAAGAAAAAAAGGACGTTGTCCAAGCTAAACCTAAAAAGGCTCGCAAGATCTAAACCAAAATGAAAGCTGCAAGCCTGTAGCCGAATTCGGAAATTCACTAACAATCTACCAGCCCTTTACTTCGATGATCCTTCGAACGAAAGCTTTTTATCATTTTCCTGACGCGACATTCTATATTTTGACATTCCGTTCGCGATGAAGTTGTGCAAATAGCAGCGGTACGATCGCTTGATACGGGATGGTGCTCAACTCTGTCGGACTGCAGAGCGTAGAAGCAAGAACTCGCAGCGAAAACACGAAGGGAGGAGGCTGCGAATGTGTAGAGGGATGAGGAAAAAGCGATGAAGCAGCAGCAGGTCGGATGGGAGGAGGACGGGCAGTCGGGCCGCACGGAAACGGAGCGAGAAACAGAATAATTACCGAGACTTTGCTGGTTAACTAATTAAGGGTAGCCAATTAAAAAGTTCTCTCTCGCCCGCGGCCTCGCAAACATTGACGTAGAGGCGGGAGACATGGTAAAATCGCTTTGATGGTTTTATCCAGGAACGGGTTGGGTGCCAGGTGAAAAATTTAAGTTTATTCTTTCCACGGCTATTATTGTCGGGCTCATTTGCTTAAGTATAGTCGCTGAAAGAGATACAGCGGGCTTGTAAAAATCGGTCAGCAGCTAAATTTCATACTTTTCAGTTTTTAAGGGTTAATTCTCTGATTCCCATTGCCACTTACTTATGCCACCTTTTATTTATTCCGTAACAAGTATAAATTGATAGTTTGGAAATTCCAGCGTACAATGGCTAATACGATATTTACATCAATATGTTAATACAAAATTTTAGCAATAAAATTTGTTTCATTTGTCAGTTTATTCTAGCGACGTTGTTTTTTCAAAAAAAAAAAAAAGAAAAAGAAGAAATGTTTTATGTTATTTGATATAATATTTTGAGTTTACATCATTGTGTAAGGTTTATGATATTCGAATTTTTATATGTATTTGAAAAATCATTGACACCGATACGTGAATACTAATTCGAGATTACATATGGAATAGTATGTTTTTGTATGTTTCTATGTATATTTCTTCGCCGAGAAACGTACCATGGAAGAAATTATTTGAACTCGAAAGAAACTGCTATTTCGTATAACGTTAAACATAAACAAAGCAAAAAGGTAATCAATATAATGGCCATTCGAAACGTATGTCGATCATCGTTTAAATTAATTTACGTTTACAAAGTACATAATGATTTGATAATGATCTGAAACATTTAACCTTGGTGTCATTTATTTGTTAAGTGGATATATTTTCACGTTGCGGACGTGATGTAATTAATCAATCTGTGAATGACACAAGCATTTGCGATAATTATTAATTTCTAGTATCGCGGTCGAGCGCGAGTTCCGTTAGTTTTGTGTTATGTACATCAATCAAATAAATTAACAGAGTTTGATATGACAGACAATTAAAGCTACGTTAATAAGCTAATTTACAACCCTCAATATTGTTTTACTTATATGTTTCCTCTTATTACTTGCGAATGTCACTTCATCGTAGCGTATCGTGTAAATCTATTGCTTTCTTCCTATGTAACAAAAAATATATTTTTCCAATTATATCCTTTTTCAATCTTCATGTAATTAATCGAATAATAAATATATCAGGTACGAATATATGAAAATATCTTGATTTCACTAAAACAGACACAATATTGTAATTATTAAACGATATCATCGTGCAAGGCAGACAAAAACTGAACGATTTAAACAAATTAATCAATTAAAACAGACTAATGGTTATATGAAATATACCCATCTATCAAAAAAATAATATTCGGTATATAGAGTATATACATAATAAGTAATAATTTACATAAAAAAAACCCCATCGTCGTTTCATTTAAATAACTGAGAATTTCTTACTATCAATTATTCAGAGAAGACTCTGAATAAAAAGGATTTCTACCTTAACAAACGAAAATTTCTAATCCACTTAACGAATAAACAAACAACAACAAAAATAACAATGATTTAATTCGACAAATTTTTAACGACGTTCCGAGGCAATTATCCGATCAATTCTATCCGAGCTTCGTAAAATTAGCCATCGGATCGTATGCAATAGCTAAATTATGAGAAGCAATTTCTCTGGCACAGGGGAATAGCTGCCAATCAGTGTCGCGAATATTCTCGTATGGCGTTTATATGATTGCTCGGTAGACAATTCTTCCTCTCGCGCGTTGGCTACTGTGTCCCTTCCGCTTCTCTTCGCTATATCCGGTTTGATACAGTATACACCATCGGTAGTCCTGCGTCAACAGTAATTTTCTCCGTGTTTCGAAAGACACGAGTATACCGTATGACAGGCCTCTAGAGATTAGTGCGTGTATCATCGTAGTTTGATATAACGAAAGCTCGCGGATCACTTTGAACGATTGAAAAATCGTCGATAATTATAATCCGATGTCGATGGCGTATTATGTTGTACTTTTACACGATTTTAATTATCAGCCTTTTAACGAGAAATAAATGATTGGATATATATATATCAGATGAACGATTAGATTATTCATTACATCGATAAATCAAGTTCTTCTAAATCTATCAATTTTCTTGTACACTTTTATCACGCATCAACGATTGATACGAGATCTGTTGTGAGTCTTCAAGGAGCTCGAATACCAGCGTAAGCTTCCCTTCTGTTAGATGCGTTCGTTCGCCCTTACAACTTCGCTCTCTGTATATTTCTTAATCTCACTGTCCACGTACGCAATTGATGTTGCTACACGAATACTTTTAACAAGAATTACTTTCATTTCACGGAAAAATAATACGAAAGATTGATGCACGAACGCGCTTTAATTTCAAATAGTTTTTCTTGAAACGATCGCGCAGTTCTAACAAGCATTCATTCTGCCACGTACAGAATAAAATTATAATTCGACGTCATGAAACTCTATTAAATCATACGATAAAATAATGCTTATAAAACGGACACAGAACACCTGGATACTTGACATTTTGCGCAAAGCTACATTTCCTCGCTGTGTCGTGGCATTCAAGGACGCGAAACAAAGGCTGCAATCGGAAGAATGTCGTTGAGCTTGTTCAAACGATAAATCGAAAGATAACAAAAAGAGAGAGGGAGAGAGAGAAATGGGGGAAAAGCGAAGAACAGAAAAAGGAAAGAAAAAGATATCACTCGTAAGGGAGAGACATTAGCTACGTGCTAATTAAGCTGGCTCGAAACAGTCGACGAGTATACCTTGAATATTTCAGAAAGGGTATCACGAGAGAATCCCATACACCTTTCCCCTTCCTGCAACCCTTCCTCTCCATTTCATTTATCCGCCTTTAGTTCTGGCCATGCGTGTAATTCTCGCTTCTCTTTATACCGATCGATGGTTTTCGGTCGAAATTTATTATGCGGGGTTTTTCTCAGCCACGCTTATGGAAATGGATCACGTTGATAAGATAAATGCTAGATAATTTCTGTATACATTGTATCCGTGTGATTGCGTTGAGAACTTAAGTAGAATATAGAGAATTGAACAGGACTCGTGGCAATTCAAGTAGAATAGAAGAACGTCCAACGAGATGGAATTAATAATTTGCAATTATCGTAAAGCAACGGGAGAATTGGTGTAGAAGATTACAGGAAATCGATATAAAGATAGTAGGGAAATCAAGGGACTTGAAAATTGCTAGAAAATTAATCGACGAAAACCGGAGAAACCTAAAAAAAAAAAACGATAGCGTGTCGATGACCGAATGAAATGTTACAAAAATTTCCTACGATATGCGAAACGAAAGAAGGCGCTGAATTCTCGAAATAAATATACGAAACAACGCGTCCAATCTTTTTCTGTTTCGTAACAGCGAAGCGGTATGTATCGATGATTCAAATGTCCGTGAACAAGCATGTAAGGGTCAGGTAATGGGTTAAACCAACAAATAAGTATTATTACACGTGTCCCCAATGTGCATGCAGCAGCGACTGTGTGTATTAATAAAATATTCTCTTTGATTCCGACCGTGCACGCGTGCGTGTGTATTATGCGAATAGCAAACACGGAATATTACCCGTTTACTCATTGTGACTGGGGATTAAGCGGAGAAAGAAAGCACGATTAACCTGGCTTAAACGAATGTCTTTAAGCGCGTATAAGCTAAGTGGAACAAACTGCAGTTTATTACCCACAGAATTAATAATTGTCATGATTTTCAAGTAGTCAGATTATCGAAAGAAAGGCGATGAAAAATATAAACGTAAGAATTATAAACTTGCGTGTACCAATGTGTGTACTTAGTTACGCTATACTTGAATCACATTGATTAAAGTGATACCCAACGAGAATAAAATAAACGTGTATGACTTCAATTCTAAAAGCTCCTACATGTTTTGAGCAATCGTAGAAAAAGAAACGTGAAACTCATCACTTGGATAGATTAGATAGTTCTAATGTGAAATGCTTAATTAACATTAATTAACAAACGACTGGTTTTACACTTTTATTTTACAACTCCTACTTCATGTTACATTTTTCCGCGATAATTTAGATGCCTTGCTGTTATACCTATGTACCTCTAAGTTAGACCGGGAAACCAATTTAATATGGAAGGACAAGACAAAATCCACACCATTCCCCACGTTCAAAGACTTCCTAAAGTTTTTGAACGATCGCTGTCAGGTCATCGAACCGGCAAGAACGACACGCCAACCATGTGGACAGGCATTTGCCACGTTCCAATCGCCGTCGCTCTGTCCAATTTGCCGTGGACCACACAAAATTTGGAACTGCAATACCTTCAGGACGAAAACCATCGAAGAACGGGTTATAGCCACCGAAGAAATAGCAGCATGTACTAATTGCCTGACGACAGGACACACGCTTATTTTACAATTCCTACTTCATGTTACATTTTTTCGCGATAATTAAAGGAATAATATACTGAATTTACTTCTTCTTTTATATATTCAAAATTAAAATAATCTTGTATCAAGATAACTGCTACTTGTCAAAGACTTCTACAATCAGTTCCTCGTTCCGTACAACTTCCCACACGTTTTCAGAATTTCTATCGGGTATCATTCAATATTACTGTGTCGATTATGAGGAAAATTCCGGATCGATCACTAAGTCGCAAGATGCTAACACTAGAACTTCTACGCCAATTGTTACGTCGGGCGACTCTCTACCTGGACCAGGTCATACACCGCGGCCTAGACGGACACCAGATGTCCGTTCATCCTTAAGGCGTACCCTCAATAGCCTTAAGGACCTGTCATAAATCCCAGTAATTACTAAGATCCTTCAGACCGAACAAATATCTTTTTCTAAATCACTTTCTAAGGACTATTGTCTACCACGGCTTCACAGCTTGGTTTTTCCCACGTATGATGCTTCCTAATAGCAACTTGCTATCGAGGGCGGCTAAGACCCTTCCTAGCCCACCAACCTTCGTTTAACTAATTAACAACGAATCCTATTTCCCTCCCTCTCTTGGCCAAAATCGTCACCAACAAATCCGATGGTCCCGTGCGCTAGACATACCCATCCTTATCTTTCCTCCGCTACAGCATCGTCATCGAACATCACTGATTTTCCATCCTTCAAACAGTCAACATTCCTTCGACCGGGTTTTCACCCGAAGATCAGTCACTCACTCATCTTATACATACGCACCAGCGTAACTATCTCCTTCACAAAGTTGTTGGTATAAACTGTCATTTACAAGTAAGTACATCAGTGTAATATTCAATTAACCACCTCTATTATCCTAATCGAAATAGGGGATCGATCATTTCGTGGCGTCGATTATCTAATCGTAACGGGAATTTACGACTCCCGTTGGCGTGCTTCCTCGCGATCGCGTCTCTCCGCGAGTGGTCGAAACATATGGTCCTTCGAGCCGGATCACGTATCTGTGAAAAATGCACTTACCAGTGACCACTCAGTACCATGTGATTACATCGTAACCAGCAGCGGAAACGTTATAACTACAACGAAGTCAGTGACGTCAGGTGCGCCACCTTCGAAGAGGCATAACTCGTAGGTCGAGGAACGCAACCATTAAACCTCCCGCCGCAGCTGGACACTTATCAACATAGCAAGTTCCAACAACTTCAACCTCATTTCAAAGGTGTCGCCTTCGGAAAGGATCACCTTCCTCGCGAAGCGCACGTCAACGAAACTCCGCTGCACAGTGATATGCAACAACTTGCAGCCGGAACAACTTCTGTCTCAACAATACAAGTGTCATTTCTGGGAAGGAACACCTTCCGTGCCAAACAAATACTCAACCGCTTGCCGCACATTAACGATCAACAACCGATAGTCGGACCGCCGTCCGCACCGCGACTGCAAGGTAAGCTCATTCAAATTATCAAAACCCCTCATGGCTTCCAATCAGGAAGAGCGCGTAAGACAGTTGTTACGGAAACGAGAAGGATTCAGGAAAGAATTAGAAGCTTCTCGCACATTGCTCGATACTTATGAAGAAGGGGCATCCATATATGCTATCCAACGTAATTTAAGCGACATAGAAGTAGAATTTATAGAGTTCAAAGAAAGTCAATGTGACTTAGACGATAGCGATGAAGGTCAAACACAGCAGGATCGTGTTGACTTACAACAGATGTTTTATACTATTACCGGACAGGCGTCTGCCATCATTAGTAACGCAAACAAACAATTAGAGCCGATAATTCGAAGTCTTACCACAAACTTATTGAACATGTCATTGCCGGATTCCGTCGATTTATCGAGAATTCGACTACCTACCTTTTCGGGAGCCTACGAAGATTGGCCAGGTTTCGCGGATCAATTTCGCTCCACAGTTCACAATAACCCCCGTATTGACGACTGCAAACGACTAATATATCTCCGTTCTTGTTTAACGCATGGAGCGGCTCTCGCTATATCATCGCTAAGTAATGTGACAATTAATTACGCAGCCGCGTGGGAAATACTGGAACAAAGATACAACGGACCAGCAAAAGTCGTAGAGAAACATTTGCAGGAGATAATTGACACGGCCTCCTTATCACGGACAGCACATCGAGACTTGCAGTCCTATACAACCAAACTAGAGTCACATTACAAGGCCTTGAAAGCTCTCGGTCAACCAACCGCAGATGCCTTGCTGTTATATCTATGTACCTCTAGGTTAGACCGAGAAACCAATTTAATATCGAAGGACAAGATAAAATCCACACCATTGCCTACATTCAAAGACTTCCTAAGGTTTTTGAACGATCGCTGTCAGGTCATCGAACCGGCAAGAACGACACGCCAAACACGTGGGCATGCATTTGTCACGTTCTAATCGCCGTCGCGCTGTCCAATTTGCCGTGGACCACACAAAATTTGGAGCTGCAATACCTTCAGGACGAAAACTATCGAAGAACGGGTTATATCCGTCGAAGAAATATCAGCATGTACTAACTGCCTGACGACAGGACACACGCTTCAATATTGTAACGCCGGATCTTGCCGCATATGAGAACGACGCCACCACAGGCTTTTACATAGATCCGACGCTGGAATCAAGAATCGGAATATCTTTCGCAACCGAACACCTCCGACAAAACCTCCAAGCACAAGGCCCCGATCTGCGCCTGCCAATAAACGATTCGGATGGGTCATCGGGGGGAGCCCACTTTCCCAATTAACCGCAAGGGTCTTTCATGCCTCCACGACACATCTAGGAACGGACCTCACCCGCCTTTGGGAACTCGACGAGGGACTACGGATAAAGTACCTACCATGGCGAATTCACAACCACCGGAATGCAGCAGCAACACGTCTATCAGTTTCCAGAGAAACAATAATAATATTTTTCTTTTTTTTATTATTTATTTATTTAAATTTTTACAATTTGTCCAGTAGGACATTTGGTAAAGTATTATAGCGGTATACTAATATAACATGTCGGTGGCTACCCCCAGCGGGGTACCATCATCGTGTTTGTTAGGTTATGTCCTTTGTTTTTGTTTTTTTTAATTATTTATTTATTTAAATTTTTACAATTTGTCCAGTAGGATATTTGGTAAAATATTATAGCGGTATACTAATATAACATGTCGGTGGCTACCCCCAGTGGGGTACTATCATCGTGTTGTTAGGTTATGTCCTTTGCTTTTTTTTTATTATTTATTTCTTTAAATTTTTACAATTTGTCCAGTAGGACATTTGGTAAAATATTATAGCGGTATACTAATATATCATGTGGGTGGCTGCCCCCAGCGGGGTACCATCATCGTGTTTGTTAGATTATGTCCTTTGTTTTTGTTTCTTTTAATTATTTATTTATTTAAATTTTTACAATTTGTCCAGTAGGATATTTGGTAAAATATTATAGCGGTATACTAATATAACATGTCGGTGGCTACCCCCAGTGGGGTACTATCATCGTGTTGTTAGGTTATGTCCTTTGCTTTTTTTTTATTATTTATTTCTTTAAATTTTTACAATTTGTCCAGTAGGACATTTGGTAAAATATTATAGCGGTATACTAATATAACATGTCGGTGGCTACCCCCAGCGGGGTACCATCATCGTGTTGTTAGGTTATGACCCTTGCTTTTTTTTTTATTATTTATTTCTTTAAATTTTTACAATTTGTCCAGTAGGACATTTGGTAAAGTATTATAGCGGTATACTAATATATCATGTGGGTGGCTGCCCCCAGCGGGGTACCATCATCGTGTTTGTTAGATTATGTCCTTTGTTTTTGTTTTTTTTAATTATTTATTTATTTAAATTTTTACAATTTGTCCAGTAGGATATTTGGTAAAATATTATAGCGGTATACTAATATAACATGTCGGTGGCTACCCCCAGCGGGGTACCATCATCGTGTTGTTAGGTTATGACCCTTGCTTTTTTTTTTATTATTTATTTCTTTAAATTTTTACAATTTGTCCAGTAGGATATTTGGTAAAGTATTATAGCGGTATACTAATATATCATGTGGGTGGCTGCCCCCAGCGGGGTACCATCATCGTGTTTGTTAGATTATGTCCTTTGTTTTTGTTTTTTTTAATTATTTATTTATTTAAATTTTTACAATTTGTCCAGTAGGATATTTGGTAAAATATTATAGCGGTATACTAATATAACATGTCGGTGGCTACCCCCAGCGGGGTACCATCATCGTGTTGTTAGGTTATGACCCTTGCTTTTTTTTTTATTATTTATTTCTTTAAATTTTTACAATTTGTCCAGTAGGATATTTGGTAAAGTATTATAGCGGTATACTAATATATCATGTGGGTGGCTGCCCCCAGCGGGGTACCATCATCGTGTTTGTTAGATTATGTCCTTTGTTTTTGTTTTTTTTAATTATTTATTTATTTAAATTTTTACAATTTGTCCAGTAGGATATTTGGTAAAATATTATAGCGGTATACTAATATAACATGTCGGTGGCTACCCCCAGTGGGGTACTATCATCGTGTTGTTAGGTTATGTCCTTTGCTTTTTTTTTATTATTTATTTCTTTAAATTTTTACAATTTGTCCAGTAGGACATTTGGTAAAATATTATAGCGGTATACTAATATAACATGTCGGTGGCTACCCCCAGCGGGGTACCATCATCGTGTTGTTAGGTTATGACCCTTGCTTTTTTTTTATTATTTATTTCTTTAAATTTTTACAATTTGTCCAGTAGGACATTTGGTAAAGTATTATAGCGGTATACTAATATATCATGTGGGTGGCTGCCCCCAGCGGGGTACCATCATCGTGTTTGTTAGATTATGTCCTTTGCTTTTTTTTTATTATTTATTTCTTTAAATTTTTACAATTTGTCCAGTAGGACATTTGGTAAAGTATTATAGCGGTATACTAATATAACATGTCGGTGGCTACCCCCAGCGGGGTACCATCATCGTGTTTGTTAGATTATGTCCTTTGTTTTTGTTTTTTTTAATTATTTATTTATTTAAATTTTTACAATTTGTCCAGTAGGACATTTGGTAAAATATTATAGCGGTATACTAATATAACATGTCGGTGGCTACCCCCAGCGGGGTACCATCATCGTGTTGTTAGGTTATGACCCTTGCTTTTTTTTTTATTATTTATTTCTTTAAATTTTTACAATTTGTCCAGTAGGATATTTGGTAAAGTATTATAGCGGTATACTAATATAACATGTCGGTGGCTACCCCCAGCGGGGTACCATCATCGTGTTTGTTAGGTTATGTCCTTTGTTTTTGTTTTTTTTAATTATTTATTTATTTAAATTTTTACAATTTGTCCAGTAGGATATTTGGTAAAATATTATAGCGGTATACTAATATAACATGTCGGTGGCTACCCCCAGTGGGGTACTATCATCGTGTTGTTAGGTTATGTCCTTTGCTTTTTTTTTATTATTTATTTCTTTAAATTTTTACAATTTGTCCAGTAGGACATTTGGTAAAATATTATAGCGGTATACTAATATAACATGTCGGTGGCTACCCCCAGCGGGGTACCATCATCGTGTTGTTAGGTTATGACCCTTGCTTTTTTTTTATTATTTATTTCTTTAAATTTTTACAATTTGTCCAGTAGGACATTTGGTAAAGTATTATAGCGGTATACTAATATATCATGTGGGTGGCTGCCCCCAGCGGGGTACCATCATCGTGTTTGTTAGATTATGTCCTTTGTTTTTGTTTTTTTTAATTATTTATTTATTTAAATTTTTACAATTTGTCCAGTAGGATATTTGGTAAAATATTATAGCGGTATACTAATATAACATGTCGGTGGCTACCCCCAGCGGGGTACCATCATCGTGTTGTTAGGTTATGACCCTTGCTTTTTTTTTTATTATTTATTTCTTTAAATTTTTACAATTTGTCCAGTAGGATATTTGGTAAAGTATTATAGCGGTATACTAATATATCATGTGGGTGGCTGCCCCCAGCGGGGTACCATCATCGTGTTTGTTAGATTATGTCCTTTGTTTTTGTTTTTTTTAATTATTTATTTATTTAAATTTTTACAATTTGTCCAGTAGGATATTTGGTAAAATATTATAGCGGTATACTAATATAACATGTCGGTGGCTACCCCCAGTGGGGTACTATCATCGTGTTGTTAGGTTATGTCCTTTGCTTTTTTTTTATTATTTATTTCTTTAAATTTTTACAATTTGTCCAGTAGGACATTTGGTAAAATATTATAGCGGTATACTAATATAACATGTCGGTGGCTACCCCCAGCGGGGTACCATCATCGTGTTGTTAGGTTATGACCCTTGCTTTTTTTTTATTATTTATTTCTTTAAATTTTTACAATTTGTCCAGTAGGATATTTGGTAAAGTATTATAGCGGTATACTAATATATCATGTGGGTGGCTGCCCCCAGCGGGGTACCATCATCGTGTTTGTTAGATTATGTCCTTTGTTTTTGTTTTTTTTAATTATTTATTTATTTAAATTTTTACAATTTGTCCAGTAGGATATTTGGTAAAATATTATAGCGGTATACTAATATAACATGTCGGTGGCTACCCCCAGTGGGGTACTATCATCGTGTTGTTAGGTTATGTCCTTTGCTTTTTTTTTATTATTTATTTCTTTAAATTTTTACAATTTGTCCAGTAGGACATTTGGTAAAATATTATAGCGGTATACTAATATAACATGTCGGTGGCTACCCCCAGCGGGGTACCATCATCGTGTTGTTAGGTTATGACCCTTGCTTTTTTTTTATTATTTATTTCTTTAAATTTTTACAATTTGTCCAGTAGGACATTTGGTAAAGTATTATAGCGGTATACTAATATATCATGTGGGTGGCTGCCCCCAGCGGGGTACCATCATCGTGTTTGTTAGATTATGTCCTTTGCTTTTTTTTTATTATTTATTTCTTTAAATTTTTACAATTTGTCCAGTAGGACATTTGGTAAAGTATTATAGCGGTATACTAATATAACATGTCGGTGGCTACCCCCAGCGGGGTACCATCATCGTGTTTGTTAGGTTATGTCCTTTGTTTTTGTTTTTTTTAATTATTTATTTATTTAAATTTTTACAATTTGTCCAGTAGGACATTTGGTAAAGTATTATAGCGGTATACTAATATAACATGTCGGTGGCTACCCCCAGCGGGGTACCATCATCGTGTTTGTTAGGTTATGTCCTTTGTTTTTGTTTTTTTTAATTATTTATTTATTTAAATTTTTACAATTTGTCCAGTAGGACATTTGGTAAAATATTATAGCGGTATACTAATATAACATGTCGGTGGCTACCTCCAGCGGGGTACTATCATTGTGTTGTTAGGTTATGTCCTTTGCTTTTTTTTTTATTATTTATTTCTTTAAATTTTTACAATTTGTCCAGTAGGACATTTGGTAAAATATTATAGCGGTATACTAATATAACATGTCGGTGGCTACCCCCAGCGGGGTACCATCATCGTGTTTGTTAGGTTATGTCCTTTGTTTTTGTTTTTTTTTAATTATTTATTTATTTAAATTTTTACAATTTGTCCAGTAGGACATTTGGTAAAATATTATAGCGGTATACTAATATAACATGTCGGTGGCTACTCCCAGCGGGGTACTATCATCGTGTTGTTAGGTTATGTCCTTTGCTTTTTTTTTATTATTTATTTCTTTAAATTTTTACAATTTGTCCAGTAGGACATTTGGTAAAATATTATAGCGGTATACTAATATAACATGTCGGTGGCTACCCCCAGCGGAGTACCATCATCGTGTTTGTTAGGTTATGTCCTTTGTTTTTTTTTTTAATTATTTATTTATTTAAATTTTTACAATTTGTCCAGTAGGACATTTGGTAAAATATTATAGCGGTATACTAATATGACATGTCGGTGGCTACCCCCAGCGGGGTACCATCATCGTGTTTGTTAGGTTATGTCCTTTGTGAGATCTGTTGGGTGTTTTCTTTTTAATCTTCTTTTTATGCTTGATGTGTCGACCGTTTCCGCTGCCAGCCGGTTTGGGTGCGTTGCTATTCTTTCTCTATACCTTCTTGCACTTCTGTTAATCTCCTCCTTGACCGTTGGTATTCCCAGGTCTTTCCGAATGTCCTCGTTTCTAACGTACCATGGCGCGTTTACTATTGTTCTGAGTATTTTAGATTCCATTGCCTCTATTTTGGTTATATGGCTCATTGCTGCTGTTCCCCATAGTGCTATTCCGTACGTCCAGATTGGTTTTATGGCCATTTTATATATTTTTAGTTTGTTTTCTATGCTTAGTTTGTATTTTCGACTTGTTAGCCAGTATATTTGTCTCCTTGCCATCTGTATTTTGTCTATTGTTGCTTTAATATGCTGTTTCCATGTGAGTCGTGTATCTAAGTGGAGTTCTAGGTATTTGACTTGCCTTGTTTGTATTGTATGTGTGTGCTGTTTAGTATAAACAATAATAATATGAACAACAACGTTCATTCTCTTCCGACGGATAATATCGCATTAAATTTACCTTCGATCTCGTCGCAAGACACACGCATCTCATTGCATGACACCCACAGCACGTCACCTACACGCGACTTGACAACAATCAAGTTCGCGTCCGCATTATCTCGACCATCTCACCCAATGATACAAACCACCTTGAAGGTGACAACTTTCAACGAGCCTTTAGACCTGAAGAAAGAGAAGGTCTCACCAGGCGACAAATCGTTTCAGAAACTAATCTCCCCTAATCTGTTACAGAACGTTCATGACTCTTTAACCGCAGTTCACAATCTAAATAGTAACGGGTTGAGTCCCATCCAGGACAGCAAGGTCAACGTTGAGTCGAAACCTACTGTAAAGGCTTCGACAACGGACCAAACCGTTCAGGGGTAGTTTTTCCTCGGACAATACTTCCACGATGAACGTCCAACACGTGTCGACGTCCAATCATCTCTCTCACATCACGTCATCTGTACCACCCGAGAACATTCCATCTGATCTCAACGATTCTCTACTGAGTTCACAGAACGCCACACCGAACACACCGCATACCACAAACTTCTCCCTGAAGTCACCCTTGGCTGCAACGACGCCACTATACTCTCCAGTGGCAAAACGAATCCCAATCACAACGCTCAACGCTTCTTCTCTACCAAGGATCATCAACAAGAGAGTGCGATTCGGGCGGGTCATCGGGGGGAGGCTAGTCTCCCAATCCACTACAGATATCGTTCACATTTCCAAGACAGATCATCCCTCAGACCACAGCTACTACCTGCCACATCACGGCTCAATCAGGGATAAGATCCAAACCTCAAAACTCCGCGCCGTGTTGGAGGAATCTTCACCAAGCACCACTGACGTTCCCTTCAACGACACTTTCTGGGCCGAGGTGTTTACAACACTTCCAGAAGCAAGATCCACGACACTTCCCCTGGGTCGTGAACTTCAAATGGAAATCGCTCGACAGCGATGAGGAAGACGGAGATCTAGACTACGAGGGAGACAACCGACCCTCAAGCCAACGGCCCTTCGGTCGCATCGCCAAGTTCACCCTGGGGACGACAGCATCATCCGGATGGCTCCCGTTCATACGTCAAGGAGCATCCTGGACCGAGGTGCAAGCGGCCGGTCACACTACCGAGCCAACCCGATCCAGCGGAATACGCATAACCAACAATCGACAAAGACTTGGGCGACAGCTCCAATTAATTTTACCTTTACAGAAATTTTGATCGGTACACTCTCAACGGGGGGAGGATGTTACGTCGGGCGACTCTCTACCTGGATTAGGTCATACAACGCGGGCCAGACGGACACCAGATGTCCGCTCATCCTTAAGGCGTACCCTCAATAGCCTTAAGGACCCGTCATAAATCCCAGTAATTTGCAATTACTAAGGTCCTTTAGACCGAACAAATATCTTTTTCTAAATCACTTTCTAAGGACTATTGTCTACCACGGCTTGACGGCTTGGTTTTTCCCACGTACGATGCTTCCTAATAGCAACTTGCTATCGAGGGCGGCTAAGACCCTTCCTAGCCCACCAACCTTCGTTTAACTAATTAACAACGAATCCTATTTCCCTCCCTCTCTTGGCCAAAATCGTCACCAACAAATCCGATGGTCCCGTGCGCTAGACATACCCATCCTTATCTTTCCTCCGCTACAGCATCGTCATCGAACATCACTGATTTTCCATCCTTCAAACAGTCAACATTCCTTCGACCGGGTTTTCACCCGAAGATCAGTCACTCACTCATCTTATACATACGCACCAGCGTAACTATCTCCTTCACAAAGTTGTTGGTATAAACTGTCATTTACAAGTAAGTACATCAGTGTAATATTCAATTAACCACCTCTATTATCCTAATCGAAATAGGGGATCGATCATTTCGTGGCGTCGATTATCTAATCGTAACGGGAATTTACGACTCCCGTTGGCGTGCTTCCTCGCGAGCGCGTCTCTCCGCGAGTGGTCGAAACACCAGTCAAAATGATTGGTTCTGCAATTTTTATAAATTTACTAACAGCCATTTAGGGATCATGGTTGCAGATGGATTAATAATAGCAGAAATGTAATACAAATAATTTTAATAGGAAAAGAAATGAAATACAAAAATATTCTATTACGTATTATATATTATTCTATCTATTATATAATATATATATATGTCGGAGATGAAAGGAAAGCCGAAGCCTTTCCTTGGAAATTTTGAGAACATCCTCTAGTACTTTAGCCTAGGTTTTATTATAGCTGTAATTGTTTAAAATTTGTGATAGCGAGATTGGGTTCGAGGTGACAATTGGTCGCCGAACGTAGCCACAGTCACGAGATAAACATTTTGCCTAACGGAGGTCTGGAGTGGTTGTATGGGTTTTCCGAGAAGTGTGATTGTGGCGGCATGCGGCCTCTAGAGCGGGCCTAGCCACGTGTGAGGTTACCTCGGAGGTGCCGAGACAATGGGACATACATTGTATCAATAACCAAACTCCAGGCAGAAGCTGCCTAGCAACGACGTTCGGAACTTCTCGATGCTTCTAACGAGTGCGTATCGAATTGCAGACGAGGCTGGCATTCGTGTGATTGCCTTGGAGAGTGACACATCGAGCATTTTCGTCAATCGTATTTTACGCCTAAGATTATTTTTTACGCTTAGTAAAGAATTATCTCGTTGGCCGTGGATTCGTTTGAACCCAGCAAAAACATTGTTAATAGTGTACATTAAATTCATTATTCGTAAGTCATATTATTCATCAACTTCATTGTTCATCAAATTTATTATTCATTAGACTTAATTATTTGTTAAGCTTAGTGATAATCTTGTATATACGTGTACATATAATCTCGGCTTTGTGAAACGATGGCTAGTCCACGCGAAGAGTTATCACGCGCCCAAAATTCCGATCTTAACCCGACATATATATTAATATATATATTAAATATATTCTATTATATAATATTCTATTAGTATTATAATATATATTCTATTATATATTATTACGTATTTTTTGAAGACCAGCCGTTTTGACTGGTTTTGGTAGAAATAGCTTCGTCATAATTGTCGATCGTTCTAGAATTAAGTGGGACGCGTATCAAACGCAACGTTTTGAAGGCTATAAGATCCTCTTTTGAAGGCTATAAAATATTTGGTACATATCTGAAAATCTATTACGTAAACATATTGTAACTTTTCCTTCGACAAGCATCTAGTTGAAAAATATTCCCTCCTAATAAAAAAGATTGCTCCCTTCTTTGTTTTTTAATTCCAGATGTTGGACGAATAAATCCATATCGCGAAGAAGTATAGAAATTAAAACGAATAATCGAAAGGGGTTAAGGGAGTAGATAGAGAGGGTTCTCTTCTCTTGTGTTTGCGCCCAACGTTTCGCTGGAGGCATCGAAACGACGCGTTTTTTTATTTACGTATTTATGAGATTACATAACGGTCCGGCCCGACAAAAATGATTAAAAGCAAATATGTGCGGTGGTTTTTCGTGATTCAACCAATACGAGGACCAAGGAATCGTCAAACACGTGATAATACAACCGTAACACAATCGAGTCAAATCAATCGTAATATCACGAGAAATAACGAGAATTCATTTTTCTATAATCCAATATGCCGGGACACCGGTTTTAACTGTATTTTTCGTTGAAACGGATACATCCAGTGAATGTATAAAGCGTAACGCGATAATGGAAATTACTACGTCGATTATTTTATTCCTGTTATGAAAGTCGATGAATTATAACGTGGGCAGGGTTTGGTAACGGAATAAAATCTTCGAATTGAAGAACTTTATGGGATGGGTTCCGTGAGTAAATACACGTATGTATATACGCGCGTACATCGAATGATTCGATTACCGTGTTTGGCCACGTGTGTTCGGTGCAGCACGTTTTAATGACGTACAAACGCTGTTCTTGCAGAACTTCTCGTAAACAAAAATTCGTTAGGATCGGTAAAGGGAGGAGAGTTGCCTTTTTATTCGATTAATTCCTTTAATTCGGTAATTATACAATGAATTCAATGGCTTTTAATCAACTTTTAGTATTTGCCAAATTGATTTGCGAGAAATATTCGCGAGAAATATGGAAATAATTTATGCGAGGAAATACACTGTTATCGAACGAAATTATAAACCTGTAGATAGAGAACTACAAGAAAGATAAATAAACTTAACAGTTTTTCGAACCACGTTAAAATCCCTCGTTTCACAGTTATTTTATATCCGCGATTCGACTTTTCTAGGTAATCGTTATCAAAGAAAGTTATAAAATCGGAATTACTTTGATCGAATGTATGATATGAAAATAAAAAAGATAACAAGAACGATTGACAATTTCCTTTGTTATAGAAAATGAAATTCCCTCGGCGTAATATCGAAATCTAACGACGAGCTCCAATCTCTGATCTTACTGAAATTAGTATGAAAATATTGAAACGTGATTGATTAAAATAAATTCATCTATAACTCGTGATCGACAATTATGCGTTAATTCGATCGAATTATTAGAGAAACTTATGACATTTGGCTGTAAGCTTTTTCACAGAGAACTGGCTGCGCTCGATGATCACGATGACAAATGGAGAAACAGGTCGAATAAATACGGGAGAGATCGTCGCGATTACTTATTCTGGAAAACCGATTGATCCTGGTCCAAATGAGATCTAGTCGTGTAAGTAATATGTGTTAATCGAACAGCAGAAATAGAGAAGCACATGATATTATAGTATCGACGATGAAATGACCATTCGTAGCTGGAACAGCATTACCTGTATGATCAACCATTTTCACCTATTATGAACGGAGAATACATAAATTGAATAATTTTATAGGAATAATCCAGTAAAATAAAGATACGTATTAACCATTTTATTTCGTCCTTTTGTCTATACATCACATGTACTATATGCCACGACGTAGTTAGTTAAATTTGAACTACCAATCAAAAAAGTCGTACGACTATTACTTGTCTGTATTTTTTGATAATATCTCACCGATAGATGAGCGGCGATCGTTCTAAAGAAAAATAAAAGAAGAATCCTGATGATTCTAGTAGATATTTATTATATTATCTTATTGAAATTTACGTTTAAAAATATCAAATGCTACGTCATTTATGGATAATATTAGCGAAGAAAATACGATATAATTAATTTTTAATAGAAATAAAACATACGAAAAAATAGCCAAGCCTCGGATAAATAAATTACCATATACATCCAAGAAATATTACTAATCCAAGTAATAACTCTTCTCCGATTAACAGGTTAAATAACATTCTACACACAGAACCATACTCCTATACGTACATATTTATGCGCTTACAGACAACTAGATCACACGCAGAAAGCTATATTAACTGTGCACGATGTGTATCCATCCATACGTAGATAATCCATTATTTGCACAACGAAAACGCGGCCATGGCTTTCGCGTTGAATTCAACCACACTCCTCGCTCTCTCCCTCTCTCTCTCTCTCTCTCTCTGTTTCTCCCTCTCTTTCTCTTCCTCTCACTTTACCAACCGTCTAATGCACACAGGAACACGACAGCTGTGTGTTGCTCTGCAGCTAAAGGCATTAATTGGGATTAAGTAAATCAAGACGCTAATTAGCTCGCGCCAAGAGTGCGCGCACGCGCGCGTCATCGGCCTTTCGGCCCAACGACGAAGTTACCACCACCACGAGGTTCCGGCTCTCTCAAACCAAAATGTTACCACCCCTTGGCGTCAGCTCTAACCAGTGTAACTAGCTACACCGACGCGAGATCACCGTTTCCACGGTCATTTAATTTTCCTACCCATTTGCTGTGGCAACTGGCTGCTACGATTACAAATTTACCTGTGCAGACGATGGAACGCATTTATTCGAGGGTAGTTCGTTTATGCGACGTCACTAACAACACTTTTCCCTGTCCACTGTGTACGACCAATGAATGTTCAAAAGGTAGATAGGCCTTTTGTTCACGGTAACAGATGATTATCTTTTATTGGGATGATGATGATGATTCATTTGATTCGATCCTACCAGCTTTACAGTTGAGTATTAAACGAAAAGTCGGGAAAATGTTAAACGCAGTAGGCAAGCTTCGTTTGATTCGTTTCAGCGTTCAATGATCATTTGCCGAATTAAAAGTATAATTAATTATAGCTGGAATTATTAAATTTATATTATCATGTTACTTCACAGTTAAATACGGTATCCAGGTCTTGTTATGGATCTTGGATAAGAACAATCGAATCGCGAAGCGGACGAATGTTTAATATTTCAATGGAAATAAAAGCGTTGGTATTGCTACGTGTTATACGTTCTCATCGTAGGACGCAAGAGGAAATCTAATAATTAGATCGGCAATCGTACTTGCAACGATTTAATTATTCTTATACTACTACTTCTTTTACAACTCTATTACTCTATCTATTATACTCTGTTCTTATACTACTTGATTTTATACTGTATGTTCAACGCGATGTATTCAATACATACCATCCAATTCTATTTATAAATATCTATCGTTAAACCCTTTCCACGTCGACAACATCCCTAAACCACAGCTTGAAACAACAAGACCCTATAGAAGGAACCCCTATTCGAAGAGCTCGCTAAAAACTTCACAAATCCCATCGCGAAACCTTCAATTCGATCGCTTCGCCAATTACATACAACGCCATTAAAATTAAAGACAGAGGGTCAACTGAATCAAGAACCAACGCACCATACGGGTCGATGAAACGCAAAGGAAGAATAAGTGGATTTCTGAGCAGGTGAGTATTTATTTCATTACAAGCGAAATAGCCTATCTGCAAGGGACAGACAGTGAAAGAGAGAAATAGAAAGAAAATAAGTTAGTACGAACGTGTTCGGCATAGAGAAAGGGGATGGAGAGAGAGAGAGAGAGAGAGAGAGAATGATGGCGAAAGCGGCGAAGAGAAGCTGCAGAAAGCCCGTACGGATCCTGGTAATATCGCGAAAAGTGTTTGCTCAGCTTGTCTCGACCGAGCTTGGAGCATTAAACCGCGAGAGCGTTCTTTCTCGTCTCCCTGGGATCCGGGGAGAGCGATACCGACCTCTCCAATGTGTACACTTCTGCTCCCGATTATACGTTGCGCGAGCCCGAACAGCTATTTCCTTCCTTTCCACCGCGGTGAATTTCGATTCTGCCAATTGAAGCGGCGATCAGTTTCATGTACTTTGTCATGGAGTCCGGCGACAATTTAACTAACAGCTCGTGGAAACACGGGAAAGATGCAAAGAGTTTTCTAGGGAGCATGGAATACGATTGAAGTGATTGAGAAAATATCGAAAAAGACCATACGTGTGTGATGGTTAAATCGTTGAACCGATCTGACCAAAATTGCATAGAACGACTAATGCAAGGTGTACAGTTAAAATTTCCTGTTCGACTGCGATCATACGAATCATACGATGGATAAGGGGAAAGATATTTAGCAGCGAACAATAAATATTACTACGATATAGTGGTTTTTCTTTGTCATAATCGTGCTCTAAGACACGAGACGTGAATATTACTGCAAGATACCATTCAGATCAACGTACGAGGAAAAAGAAACTTTCCACGATTACGTAGCTGAATTTATAGGTACATACATATTTTTCTATTTAGATATCACTGTATATATTACTGGAGCACCATACGACATCAACGATATCGGGGTGAATATTATCCCACTCGTCGAACGTAATCGTTCCATCAGAATAAATTTTTCCTACTTGGAAAATATTAAAGAATTTTGACAAATTTACGTGTGTCTACAGCTTGGAAAGTTTCTTTACCATAGCACTAATGTTTGAATTATTCCTGTAAAACGAACAATTTTACAAAGAAGAGACGATAAATTAGAGAAGATATAGCGACAGAATCAATTCAGGTGATATCACGTTAATCGGTAGTATTATTATCAACGATGACGACAATGATACTAATAGCTATGTAAACGACGATTATAGTAGTGGTTGTTGCTTCGATCGGGATACAACGGGATAAAGGGACGGCGTGGAGGAGGAAACGGAGGGACAGGGGGAACTTTGCGTCTGTTAACTTCAGTTTAAAGCTGCAGGTCTCCTGGGAAATGTGCGTAATCGCCATGTCCCATTCTGAATTGGTGGCGACGCATTCTTGCCTGGAACCGCGGCTGTTCCACACCACCCTGTTACGATGACCCACGATTAACTTCAATGGCTCTGTATACCTCCCTTATTTTCCGTTATTTACGCCAACTCTTTGTATTTAGAATTCTGGTTTTGTTTTAATTTTGCTGAGTGACTGCATAGATAGACTGGTATAAGTGAAACGTCGCTGGCCCAAATAAAGTTTCTAACATGAAAACATTACCTATTTAATCAAAGTAATCTTTGTATAATTCAACGTACTTTTCTAGTGACATTATTATGCTCCATTATTACAGATTTATAGGAATTATCAGTTCGAGAATTCAAACATTCTTGGAACGGAGCTGATACGATTTTCTCATTTATGGTTTCTCTTCTTTTTTCAAATAATTAATACGTTCAAAAATTGTCTAGATAGAATAAAGTGAGAAATCAATGCGAAATACTAAATTTATATCTTCGTTTTTTTTTAACGGAGAATATCAAAATTTATTTGTATCGCGTGGGCAACCTACATAGAAATAACACATTTTCATTCATTTTTCAGTTTTCTAGCCCTGTACAACGGAAATTTTGTTTACTCGTAAGAAAAGAATGTCGTTGATTACGGTTCCTTATTTTCGTTTGACCAATAATTATAGTAAGCTCGATCAACGTTATCGATTCGATACGAAACCTAATTTTCCTCCAGAAGACGAGGAAAAATGCGAAATACCGGGATGGAAGAAACAAAACAACTCTTTCCACGATATGAAGATATATTCTCATGTGTGTCCGGAAGCACGTACACTTTTCCGTACACAGACCGTTCTCTATTCGAACGGCGAAGGAACGCAAATTTTCCGGTTCGCGAAAATGCGATAGGGCGAAAGAAAAGAAAATACACATGGTGTCTCAAAGAATTTACCACCAATTTTTCCCAATATATCCATTGACTCCTATTGGTAAAAATAAAAAAGATATAAAACTGAAAGAATTAAAAATAAGAAGGATCTAATAATACCTAGAATAGAAGAAATTACATTTTACTCACAGACATTCGAACTGCCAAAAGTGCAAATAAAAATTACGAATTGATCGTTCTGATCATCGCGATAGTTTCAGCGTCGATACATAAAATACCAAGCAAAATGTCTAAAATAGCGGCGATAGAAATAAAAATACGAACATCCGAGGTTAATGATTTAACGAAAAGTCTGTTAGAAGGTATTGCGCGATTTCCGAACGAAGCAGCGCCATTCTTGTATCATTCTTTGCATCCAATTTTCAATCCTCAAATCGGAATGACAAGTGGTTTGTGCCAGAAAACCCTGGGACACCGTGTACAGAGAGAAAGAGTAAGATAGTTCGAACCGATATAGAAGGGTGGCCGAGGGTCGAAAAAGCGAAGAGAGCGAGCAAACGAGCGACCTGTACGTATACGGGCCACCAGGCGGAATAAAGTGAAATTTCAGCGCAACCTGAATTATAAACGATATTATGCAAACACTGCGGAGAAAGAGTACTCGTAGCCGCGAGTTAATTTGATGAAAAACATCAGAGAGCAGCCAGAATAGAGGAAACGAGATAGGGGTGAAACAGAGAAAGGAAGGAGGGAAGAAGGGAAAGGAAGAAAGGGGAGGACAGGCAAAAGACGCATCCGGGAAAGAACGTTCTTGAGGAGGAACACGCTCCTCTTCATCTACGCTTTTCGACTCTAAAGGCACTCTAATCACCGAACAACCATGCCAAACTGTGGTCATCAAAGTCTTTGTTTCGTCTTTTATCCTGTGTTCCCTTTCTTCCGTGTTTGCGTCTTTTGCGTTTTCTATTCTCGTTTTAAGCGACGAGTGTTACGCGTGCGATACGTTTCGGTAATTTTTTGGACAAAGAGAGGAACTCTTTCATTTTTGCTCGACAGTCGATAGCTTGGCCGTTTTCTGATTCGTTGGTTTCTTTACTGGATTTAGTAACTTGTTTTATTTGTTTCTTTGAACGTTTCATAATTTGTGTAACTTCATTATTTTCTTTCACATCTTCCTTTGGTTTCACATACTTCTTATAATTTAATTTCTTTAATTCCTTTCTTCTGTTTCAATTCCCTAATTGAAGCGCTTAATTCATGTTATTCGAAGGCGCGGACGCAAAGAACCTTAGGTTCGGATATACGCGATGAATATGCAGAAAGAGAAATGCAACTTAGTTCAAAGTAATATTTCTGCGAGCTGGATGTTTCTATTCGAATCGTAACTTCAGTTAGTAATTTGATATATCGTATCAATCTTGTAAAAAGTGTATAGTCCGAAATTAAACTAGTTATTTATGCTGGCGATTTTTAGCAGCGTATAATTCAATTCAACGATTCAAAATGTAAAAAAACACCGACCAGCTCTTCTAACTTGGAAAAATAACCACGTCGATGATTCGTAGGACTAATTGACTCAACAACCCAATCGGCTTTTTTTCGTTCTTTTTGCCAGAACGCGATACACTATCAGAGAAACAGAGAGTAGGGGTACGTCGATCACATCCCACGAGTACGAGGATGACAAGAATAAAAAAACAGAGCTTCCACGTCTTGCGCTAGTCGAATCGCGACCGCGATTGATTCTCTCTCTTTCTATTTTTTCTCCTTCTTCCCATAGTCATTCCCTTCCGTTTCATTTCTTCCTTTCGGCAACAACAAACTAACGACGATATCGCGTAAAAATCTTAGACTGGATTCATCGAATGAAAATGTTTCGCCTTCGTGAATGGATATAAAAACGCGTAACATAACGAAGCGCGCTTTGTTTTTGATTAATTGACGTCTTAATTAACGATTAGATTATTCGTGAGAAATTTAGGGGTCTATAGGAAACTTAGGTATCTGTTAAGAATTCAAACGTCAAGGGAACTCTGGTCGATGGTAGTTTGCGAAATAACACACGTGTCCAAAACGCGTAATATTTTTAGATGCGTGCCGAATCCAAACACGTTCGAAGTCATCGTCGTTTCGACATATTTCCTCTGGAACTAAAATGTCGCTCTCCCCATAGGTATCGATAGCAACATCTCGAAATACTACGCTTAACTCGCCATTAGAAACTCGATAACCAAAAGCAGGAAGAAAGTGGCCGATAGAGGGAAATGAAAGATAAAACAAGAAGAGAAACTATAAAGAAAGACAGAATACCAAAATACAAGTTTAAAACACGAAGAAGAAGCACGAGGTAGCCACCGATAGGTAAAAGAGGAGGTAGAAGAAAGAGGAAGTGGAAGTGCAGGATATATGGTAGGGGAAGACGAAGAAAAATGCTTGGTACAATTTTCGACATGGTAAATACACCAGGCGCACGTGCAACCCTGCCAGTAATCGAGGCAGCGCCGCCAATCTCGACTCGTCGGGGGCGGTTCTCCGTTGGCTAGGGGATGGGGTGGGCTGCACAGGGACTGGCTGATACCAGCCGTCTGGAGGAGGAAACTCGAAGGGCGGTAGAACCTCGTCGAAAAACTAGCCGAATTACGGACGTTTACGACGGTGGCGCAACGTCACGGAAACCTGGCGTTCAAATCACGGGCAATCGCGACGCACGCCGGTTACCTCTTCGACTTCGCGTTTATATTCGCTTCTCAATCGTCGATTATACCATTTATCGGTCGTACTTTGTCGTCGTGAATCTTCGGCATCTTAGAAATGTACGTTCGCTGATAAGTCGAGAGCGAAAGAGTGTTTGATGACTCTGACAACTGGAAGATCGTGGAGAATTTGGGGATGAAAACGGATAGTGATAATCGGAGAAGTTGGCTTTTATAATTGATTCGAGTACAACCGGAGAATTCGTCGGAGAAATAAGGTTTTAAATAAGAGGACAGGAAGTTCGACGAGTGGAGGAAATGAGGCGGAATTGGGAACGGAGGAGGAACGTGATTGTTGGAGAAGTTTGAGAAATTGATTTGACAATTAATGGGAGAATCTGTACAATATTTGAAGATATTTACGGTTCTAGCAAGTAACGCCAAAGGGGTGGAATCGGGAAATTGGAAAGAAACGTGTGTCATAGTTGGACAAGTTCGAACATTTGTTTCGGTGGGATTCGCTTTGAAAATTCACCGCGCAATTGGAAGAACACAGTTTTATATAATAATACTGCAGATTGAAAATGATTTTATTGGAAAATTAATCGAGGAACCGCAGGAATAAGATTTTAATTAATATTAGAAGGCTGCTTGACTTTGTCAAGCGAAGGAATCGGTAGATCGAAAAGAAATGTGATAATCTGAACAGTTTTGAAATTAATTCAATCGGAAGGGATTGGTCGTAGATCTTTAAAAAGATGTTGTTACTCAAATTAATTCGACTCCTTAAAATTACAAGTGAAAGTTACTTTTAACAAGATACCGGAGTAAATAAATCTTCGTGCGATTATCGATGTGAATTCATCCTAATTCCAGCAACTTTATCCAAACGAATTTGTCCAAAGTTTATCGTCGATCAATAATTCTGCACAATGTCTATATACGTCAATTAATAAATCATTTAGTTGGTACATAGTCGAAATCGTACGATGTATAGTTTATATAGAGCTTGGTTCGGTGACAGCGTTACGCCAGACAATTATTCAAGACTTCAAGAAACTTTATCGCCACCTGACACAGTGGTCAGAGTGGGAAACGAAGGAGAGCATCAGTTCGTCGCTCACAAAGGTGTTCTGGCCGCTCATAGCGGATATCTAAAAGCTTTGCTAACTAGCACACCGACGACATCTAATCAAGGTGTTAACACGAATATTACATCTTGTACTAACTTGCCAACCACCGCAATCGCGGTGACTACTACCAATTTGTCGGGACCATCGCAACGACAGCCTGTCACGTCTGTCTCGGTTTCGTCCATTGGTAAATATCGTAATTTATTCGAGTCGGTGAGTTGAAAAATGATACGAGTTCAATATGGTTTTATTTCGATTATTTAAAATTTCCTACAATGTTTTATTTGTGCGTCTAAACTGGAATGGGGCTGCGAGATCGATAGCTTTACTGATACGCCAAAGCTAATGTTAGTTGGTATATTTGAAAACATTTGTAATTTTGAATTTGTACCGTTCTCCAACTCGTCGATTTATTTGTAAGCTCGCCTAGAAAAAAGTTCTGATGGATTTTAATACATTTAAAATTGAAGAAAAGAACATCGCGCAAAGTCACCTTTCCTTAGACTAAACATTAACAATTTGGAAAATCTGAATGTTCCTAAATAAGAATGCCTTTGCATTTTCGTTAAACCTTCCAATGCTTACGAAAATAACTGCAATAAAAAATTTCTCTTTCGGTATCTTTCTAGTTATTCCTTATTTGACGTTTATCAAACGTTTCTAGCGTGTACGTTTTCAAACAGAAATTAAATTTGCGACAATAATACCTTGCCTCTGTCCTTTCCTTTTGTTTCCACATACGGCTTTCCAACAATACGGTGTCATTTCTTTACAGATTTCTTTTTGTATCAGTCAGTAGAAGAATTTCCATAAGACCGCTTGTACTCAGAAGTATAAAACATCTGTTTCAAACGGAACAATGCTCGTTTTTCTGAACTAGTATTCCCTCTGTATACCTATATATAATCAAAATCCAATGCTCTAATTTCCCTATAATGTTTACTGAAAAACTCATCGACGCACAAGCTACGAGTTAAACGCAGAAAGAATCGACGAACTGTAAAAAAGATAAACAAGAAATTTCAACAACTGCATATAGCAATAAATGAAAAAACGGCTATATATTTTTTTTCTTGTTTTAAATTCTAATTTCTAGGTGGAGAAGCATTCGCGCCATTATTGAACTACATGTATACGGGTAGGTTGGAGGTAACGTTGGATAACGTGTACAGCGTGCTATTGGCCACGCATTTGCTGCACATGCCAGGGGCACTGGAGCAATGCAGGGCTGCTTTACTAAGGCTGAGGGCACCGCCGCCTTTGCCAACGCCGATACCGGTACCAGCAGGCCCGACGTCGACGTTGACGTCGACCTCCATATCCACGTCGACGCCAGGCTCGGGAAATATACTCAGACCAATACCAAACAGGTTGATGATAGATCCAAGTATATGCTGGCCACCGACAGCGCCTCTTTATCCACCAACAGCACCTGTACCCTCGTCTATCGGTATTCCACATTTACCTCAACTGCAACCGTCGGTGCTAATGCAATCGACCGTTCCACTCGGCGTTTCCGTCGCCCCGACCTCCAGCATTCAAGAAACGCATAGCTCGACGGCTTATAGGTTTGGATGTTGATTTTGTTGATTTTAACGTATATCGAGATAAATAATATGTGAAGTCCTTTTTGCATTTTAGAAGATTTGGAATCTCGTGTCAGAGACAGACATATTACAAATCTTATTATCATTTGATATTACAAACGCGTTCTCACTAGTAGACTTTAGATTGTGCTAAAAGTGTGACAATGCTGAATATCTAATTTCGTTTCAACTTCTTGGATTTACTAAAGATGTAATTGTCCAGCTATTCCGAGCAATTGTAGTACCAACTTTCCAACTGAAATATTAACTTCCAATAAATAAGTAATAAGTAGATGATAGAAGAAGCAGTTTACTGTAAAATAATCATATTATAGTTCGGGTATGTTTCATTGCATGGTATGAAGAAACCTAACGTTTCGTAACATCTGCCAACAGAGAAGTTTTATCGCCAAAATCATCAGTCTTCAAAATCGAGCGAAATCGGAGCCTACGAGTGGACTGTAGACCAAAATCACCAGAGAACGTGTCCTCCAATTCTTTGCCCTTTGTGGCAGCAGCAGCAGCAGCTGCGTTTACCACTTTCACCACCTCTAACGTTGCCACATCGACACGAACGTCGTCGCCTTGTCAATCGATTTCACCTACGCCGTCCTCCGCTTCTCAATCCTCGGTACCACCGTGTCAAAGCAAAAAGACAACGGAACAGCAGCGTCAATCTACGGAAGAACGCCGTTACGAACATCCAAATTCGAGCAACAACGAGCAACAACATCGATCTCCACCTCTGACACCTGTAGAAGACACGGCAATGCCTCGAAACAGTGACAGGAACATCGAATCAACGTCGATCAGCGAGGACGATCGAGGAAGATCTAGACGAAGAGGACGCAGTTCCAATAGGGCAAACGATAGTTCTTCGGGTGTTTTGTCAGTGGTTTACGACGTGGCTTGTTGCGATGGTCCAGTCAAGTTCCATCGAGTGTTGAATGAAAATTACTCGTCAACAGCCTCGTGTGGGTCTAGTTCTGTACTACAACCGCGTTTACAGAGGCCGTGTTTTGAAGCAGAAAACGCCTCCGGCGAAAATGACGAAAACGGAGGACCAACGGCTGTTAGAACTCCTTGCGACCAAATCGAGTCTGCAATGGATACGAGCAACAGCAGCGGAAGCTACACTTGCCGATACTGTAGGCACACTTTCAAGTCGCAGTATTGTTACAGAAAACATACCAAGAGGCATTTGTTGCCGACAAGAGCAAACGATCCGACTGGAAATAGACAGAGACAGGATACAGAGGCTCGAAATAGAAGAGAAGTTCGATTGTTGGATTTAAATGTTCAGTATTATCCGTGTAAGATCTGTGGATGCAAATTCCCGAGCTATTATTTTGTACATAAACACAGGAAATTGTGCCATGCGAATACGGAGGAGAGAACGCAGTCCGACGAAGCTAATAGCACAGCTACCGAGGATCAAGAGTCGACTACTTCAACGACGAATAACGACAGACAATGAATTGAACTGTTATTTATGGTTTGTTGAGGTGAATTGGACGAGATGTTAAATGAATGAAAATCGAAGCGAAGATAATTTCAATAAATCCGTAGTTGATTAAAAACACTTACCTATTTCAATGAAAAACAAGATATTCGTGTCTTGTAGAAGTAAATTGGATATAGTGGAAACGTTAAGCGAAAATAAATGAAGATAAATAATTTTAGCATATGACAAATTGCTTAAGCGGACTGGTCAAATAACAGAATAAATTACTTGCGTTCCGTAGAAGTAAGCTGAATTAGTGAAATTAGATGAATACAGTTAGATAATGTTAATACATTAGCAATTGACATTTCGTCAAATAGGAAACTAGATTCCTTCTGTTTTATGATAGTAGATTGAAAATAATGTTAAACAAATGGAAATAAAGGAAATAAAGGAAATACATAAAGATAGGTGATATTATTGATAGTCGACGTTCCATTAAATATTAAAATGTAAAAGTATACCAATTATAATGAATATAATTATAATAAAATATAATTGAACTAAATATCGACGATTGCATATAAAATAAATTTTCTATCAATATTCAATCGATATTCATGTGTCAAACTATATAATTTGAAAATTATCTGCTGATGTGTTAAATTGTATAATCATATATTATAAGCATTAGTTACATTATAATGTACTACATGTATGTAATTATAATATGAAAAATAATAATGTGTGAAAGAGGAGACAATTGACCAGCATTGAAATTTCAGTAATTTTGACCCATGAATTACATTGGAATTATGACTAAAAAAACAACGACATACTACAAAATTTAAATAATGAAAGTATTATTAATTATTATACTAATATTTACACTATATGACAGTATGGTTCAAATCTGTACAGTCCAATAAAAACTAACTTCTTACATTAATTAATTAATTACTTAATAGAAATGATCAAATATTAGAAAATGAAAATATACATATAATATGCATAACACTCTTTAATATAGAGATTGAAGTTCTTTTAAACGATTATTGCATTCATTCTACTTGAGTTTATTAACAATTCTGTGTTTATCGTCATTACGTCCTTCAAATTTGTAATTGTCCCATTCGACAAAATTTCAACACTCTTATCGCGTTCGAGCTTGTAAGATCCCATCGTGTTTTTAAATTAATAAAATATTCTCAATTTTAATTTTATTAGAATTAGAATATCTTGAATATTGAATTAGTTCAATAAATTCGAAAGTATAATAAAGATACTGTCATTTGATCTAAAACGAAAATACGTTACAGCACTATGTCCAGAATTTTTCAAAAAGATAAAAATTATATGTATTATACAAGTTTTTATTACATTGTAGAAAATTAATTCGAAGTTTCTTTCATATTACCAACAGGAATATAATGTAAAACACTGATAGATACCTATTCTAAAACTAGAAGATATTTCTTCAATGTAATTAACTTGTACTACATAGATGCCTTTATATAGTTTTCTCAATTGTGAAACAAGAACACATAAATCTCTGAATTCTCATTGAAAAAAGGAATTGAAATTTCTTTTTATGCAAGAACTGTCATTTAGAAAATAAGAAATGAAGAAAAACGATATAAATGTTTATTAAACATAGACAAAAATCAAATCACACGAATTTAAACATTTAAATACGATAATAACATTTAAATGTTTGTGATAACGTTGCAGTGATATATCATGAAAGGTGGGCAAAGCAAACTGGTAAGATATATTTAGCGAAACTTACCAATGGTGTCCATCGGTTGGGCTTCCTCGTCGCTGGTTTCCATAGGGTTGGCATGACTATCTTTCTTCTTTTCTTTTATCCTGCTCGCGGTTACCACGCTTCCACCATCGCTGTTGTTTGCTTCCCTGCAACGTGATTTCTGCCCCTTAATATCTTTCAAATTTAACAATGTACTGTTCTTATCAATTTTATAACAATAAATCCAACGATAAAAATCTATTAGTTGTTATTCACTACTCATTTAATAAAACCTTTTTCAACAATTTTCTAAAACATTCCTATTAAAAGTTTCAATATTCCTGCCTATAATTTATATTAAATCTTATATTTTTTATTTATATTTGTTATGTTAAATTTTATGTGTACTTATTTGTATTGTACGTATATTCGTCACATTAATCCAGCGAAGCCTGAATCATTGCTGTTACAAACCTAGAATATTTTATTTTACAACGATAAAACGAACAGTCAGTTAAAAAGACTTTTTATCCATTAACTACATTTACTTAATAGGGAAAATAGTTCATGTAAATGTAATTTAAAGAGAAACAAACTTGAAATTGAATTGAATTAACCCTTTGTCTGTGCAAGAATTTAAGAAAAAAAAAGAAGATGGTATATAAAAAAAATATTTTACGTATATGGCCCAATAAAATTCAAAAAGCTCAATACAATTAAAAAAAAATAGAGAGAATTATTCATCCATACAGTATGAATACAATTACTGCAGGGTTAATAAAACACTCTGTACATCATTTCTAAACGAACGAGGGGAGTAAACATTCTGGTCTTCACGCGGTTCGGAATCAGATTTTCAACGATCGACTCCATTTCGATGATGAATGCCTACGCAAACATAATCCACTAACCAGTAACCATTGATTAGCATTACAATCTGCTAATAACTACCCTACCTTCCCTCTCGAACCTCCATTTTACCACCACCTTCTATTTCCCCCTATCTATCCTCCATTCAACTCAAACCCTCTCTATTCCTCCTCCTATTCCGCTTCAGCGATTTATTTGTATTCTTTTTCTTTTCTTTTCTTTCATTTTCCGAGAATTATAATTCCATTGATGGATACCATTAAATTAATTTTTATCGTCAGAAATTTTACTGTAAAAGTTGATGAACGAAGAGTGGAAATTACGATCTGAAAAACGATTTAAAAACGGGTGAAGATTAAATTGCTTCTGCGTATGGACAATTTTAATATTCGTTGTGATTATTAAAAGATTATTTGTTCATTTCATTGAAATTATGAATAAATAGAATTGTTGTAGAAACAATTTTTTGATACTAGACAATTTTTAGTAAATCGATACCGGTATTTATTATATTTATATATAAAATATATAATTTTTGTTGCAGATCATATATACATATAGAATGAACAAACTTTAAAATTTTTTTTATTAAAAAAGTAAAAAGAGTGAAAGGCTTACTTATTTTCAACATAAATTTGGACGAATACCTCCTTCAATTATTTTTTAACATTTTAAAAATTGTAAGTAATGATTGGTTGGTAAAATTGGTCTGTTTGCACGATGAATATCTTTAGTAAGATGAAGCCCGTTCAAACAATCAAACTGCATGGTTTTATATCAATTGCAATTTCTAAAGTGATTTCCTGCTAGAGTTATGCTTCCAATTTATCAGCCTCCCAGAAAGACTAGAAATTTTTAATTCCAGCAAATTCTTAAAAGTGTAACAAAAAGTCAATTGTAAGAATCTTTATTTAAAAATTTTTTCATTGAAACTTATGTGAACTTGCAATGTATTAAATTAAATTAAATTTAAAAATTCATAATTATTAAATTTGAATATCCTAAATCCTAATGCAAGTGTATGAAAGTATTCATACATTATTAAATGCACATTACCAAAGACAAAGATAGTAACTACAATCTGGTTGCAACAATTTTTGAGAAAAAAAACCACGAAAGTTAAGAATGAAATTTATGTGATATATACAACTATATTTATGACTGCAAGAGGACTTCCTTTAGTATATTTTGATATTTACTTTGATATTAGCATCTTGGCAAAAGTGACGCAATTTATCAAAACAGTGTGCTGTTTTACAGGTAGAGGAATACATGTAATATATGCATCTTGAAAACGACCTACATACATCACAGAAGCTCGAAACATAGACTAGGATAAAGATAGGTAAAGATATATAAAATGGTCTATACTACAAATCATTACTAATACTGTAAAAATCTAGGAGCTAGTACCAAGCTAGGATGCATAAGTTAGTTCAAAGATTAAATATATGAAATATTTTCTCATAAAGGAGAAATTTTTCCTCATATCCACGATAATACTTCCAAGATTAAAACTTAAAGATTATAATGATAGATAATTAACATTATTTATATTACTAACAATCAATGTAAATTATAACAATCCATAAAGATACGTCCAATCAATTATCTAGCCACTATGAAATTCTATTTTAAGGTTTATAGTATCCAAACGTAACCAAAATATAAAAAGAAACGGTTATTGGTCCTGGTAAGCGATTGTGCGTATACATTTACAACTAAAATATCGATTACGTCAATATTCTAGTTACCAAACAATAAATCAAATATGACCACTGTTTCTCTCATTCCTTCTGTAGGTAGGGCGAAAATCACAGTAACTATTATACTACAAGATGTATATGTCATCTCAAGTGTGTGTTAAACTTACGTAATATTAATTTAAAAAATCTATGTTTGAAATACTTACAAATTCATTAAAGAATTAATAAAGCATGCTACTTCCATTTATACAACCCCACGATATGATATAGGTATATATTTAATATTTTCTACAAGTCAAATTAAAAATATTTATAAGAAATGATATTACGTACATTACTTTGACGTCCTTTCCGGACACCGTTTCAGAACTTAATTGAGGCTCCTCTTTCACTTCGACTTTAATAAGGTGCGACTCCTTCGCTTCCATTTTACTTTCTTTGTTTTCTTTATTGATTTCCCTATTGTCCTTCGCGCTTGTTGTCGTCGACAACGTCGCGACAGACGATGTCGTGGTGCTCAACACGGATGTCGTTGTAGCTGTCGTTGATGCTATTACAGAGTCCGTCGTTAAACATATACTCGACGTTGATGAATTTAAAGGAGTCGTCGAAGTGGTCGCTATCGTTGTTGCAACAGCAGTTGATACACTTGACGTAGCCGTAGTCGTCGTCGTCGTCATCGTCGTCGTCATCGTCGTTGTACTTGATGTCCCTGCTGAACTATTTTGAGGATTCTCTTGTGTTTTTTGCTGTTGCTCACGTTGCAACCTTGTTGTCACACCTGTAGTTAAAATGTCTAGATTTCCAATACTTGAACTGCTATTATTTACCTGAAAAAGAAAACAATTATAAGGTTAATAATTGTTATAGAATTAACATTATTATGTATTAATTAATTAAATGCATTTATACAATTTTCAAAGAATATCTATGTACAAATGCTTTTAAATTTGATTACAATTACACTCACTTTATTATTAGGATTATTTCGAGAGCTACGTGTTCGTTGCCGCGATTTTCGCAAGAGCTGCTTATAATTTTCTGCTTTTTTAGTGAGGTAGTAATGATGCACGCAATCTGGAACGGACTTATGTTCTAAAGATTGAGCTATCGTTCCAAAGTTCTTAGGATGTTGTAGATATTTTTCTTTAAACAATTCGTGCTCCACAGAACTCCATACGTTGATTAACTTTCGTTCACTGTGAAGAGCCTCTAATTCTTCCGGCTGAAGAAGACCATTTCGATTTTGAAATGCGATTCGTCTCTGCTTTGTATCCAACAATAATGGAGGTATTACTGCGTACGAACGCATCTTTTTATCTTCCATCTATAAAACCAATTTTAGAAATTGTTATTATACATTGAATTTTTCAAACAATAAATATATTACAAAAGTTCATATACCAAGTGGATTATTAGTATTATGAATTTATCGATTGTTAGTGATAGTATAAAAAGACCACACAATTTTATAACTTTTTGACTATTCGTCATAATATTATTGAATTAAAATAGAAAATTTTCGAAGAGATTTGATTCGAAAAAGAATGTTATTTTTTAAACCTAAACCTTAATATTGCCAGGAATATAATCAGAATGTTAGTACATAAATCGCAAATCGGTAAATATGATCTACCCATTTGTGATAATGAAGTATTTTTGTAAACAATAATTTTGTAGATTTCCTTTTAACCTTGGTAACTTTTAACCTATGAACTTTTTCCCGTAATTTCCTTTTCTTAATTATGAAATAATATACCTCTTGTTCTTGAAGGCCGTCCATAATTTCCTCCAAATCAGCTTCACTCTTGATACGTGCACCGACTCTATTAAAACGCTCTTTGTCTTCCCTTTGTTTCCGCAATTCTGGAAACACTTTCTCGAAGAATTCGCGATTCTTCGCTTCTTTTGACTTCCTTTTCTGCGTTGCTTCCAATCGCTCTACTTTACGATGCCACTCCTGTACCAAAATAGCATACGTTTGTGACTGTTGTCGATGGAGAGATGCGCGTTCAGCGTGTTCTCGTCGAAGCCTCGCTATAAGCCTTGCTCTCATACACGTTTGATGTTTTGTTCGATTTTCTTGATACACGCTTGTATCTGATGGCTGATTGTATAAAGGTAGTTCCACTTTTGGACCTAGCCTCTCTAAAAGTCTATGAGCTTCTTCTGCCTTCCTCTGTAATTAACGTATGATTTCATTCAACCAATGAAAAACTAGATTATTTCTTATTTAAAAATATATTCTGTTTAATTCAGTTAACTCGTCTTGCTAATATTAAATGAAACACACTTTATTTCTTATACAAACATCAGTATAGCACAAGTACAGATTAAAACAGCTGTTTCATTATTAAGAGTAAGAACCAAACGATATATTCATTCTTTTCTTAGATGTATGATTAGTACACATTCACGATGAATCATCTCGTTTTATTCAACGAGAAGTCATTTTCAAATAACGAGTTAACTCATTTATCTCATTTAATAGGTTAATTTGGTAGAATGTAAAACCTACATTACACATGTTGAATTAAACAAAATTTGAATTAATATCTTACCCTATTCTCAGCATAAATTTTTTGTGCCAAAGACTGATGCTTTGGTTGCTGAGACTGCTCCTCAACCTGTCGTTTAAGTCCACTAGCTTCTAGAGGTTTATTAGCTGTCTCTTCCAATTCCTTTAACTTTTTCCGAAGCTTATTTATCTGAGACTCCCTTTTTGCAATTTCTCTATCAACCTTGGAGATTTGCTGTAGAAGATCATCCTTGGTGCTTCTGAACTGCGCATCTTCTTGCGTATTCGGTTCCGGAAGCGTAGGTGAAATCGCTTCAGTTTGGGGTGTATACGCTTCTGTTGCCGGCTGCTTCAAACAGAAATTATTCATATCTTATAATATCCCATAAAATGAAAATTTAGGAATGGAAAAATTATTGATCCAGAGAAAGATGAAGGAGAAACACAATTACTTGTAAAAAATATTTTCAAAAGAAATGTGAAAGACCTTGACATATTTTGTAATCTTCTATATATATATATCTTTTTAATATAGAGACTTTTTAATAAATGTTTTGCACGAGTACTTCTAAAGATACACATACTTAATATTACCTATCTTCTTTTGTTAATTCCTTAAACACTATATCATGTCAAGCTTATAATCTTATTGTAATAACAATGAAACCATAACAGAATTCATTAAATGTTGAAATTTTTTTGTATAACTTTATCAAAGACAAATTCAATATTTTTCGCATATAACTTTTACCATACAACTATATATTTAATCCTTATACTGTATATTCATTTTCAATTATAGAATCTATAGTGTTGTAACATCCAATACAAATAAGAAATTCTTTACAAAATATACAGACATCATTCAAATGTATATAACGCGACACTCAGCGAGTTAAATACTTGTACCTACATAAATATCGACAATAGAATTCGCTCAGTAAGTTTCTCAAAGCTATCTCGAAAGCAATCTACTAAATGTCAAGGTTTTTCACATTTATCCTGAATCATCCTGTGTATCTATGTACCACCTATGTACCCACCCTAGTGTCTATCCTAAGTGGTTGCTGTAACTGCACCACGTGCTCCTGCTTAACGCACGGGTCAGCGGGTGACAAACTATGACAGCGAGATTGCGATTGGGACTGCAATTGAATCTGAGTCGGTTGGCTGAGGCGTATCTTCTTGAAGGGCGGCGCCTCCTGCATATTGGCCATTTCAACGGCCGTACGATTGCAATACTGATCCGGCTGGACGGGCATCAGGGCTATTCGTGAATTTCTTGCACTGGACACGTGCTGATAATCTGGTGCTGTTGGTGAAGGTGTTGGTGTCACCGAAGCAGGTGGTAAAAGAGATATCCTCGGTCTGTCCCCTCTTCCACCAGCCATACCACTACCTATACCGCTATTCGCCGCATATTCGGCTGCAACTACTCCAACACCGACTCCTATTTGCGACAGGGGACTACTGCTCACGCTAATGGCAATCCTCTCGTTCACCTGAAAGATGTCATAATAAATGTCTGTTCATTCTTTCGAATCTCATTTTATTTGTCCACCTATCTATTCTGCTCTATCTTTATCTTTATCTTCTTCTCATTTAAGATGTATGTGGTTCTATTGCTTTTTTCATCGCGCATTTTATTCAATTTATCTTGTCTAACATTCTCGGCACGAACCTATTTCAAGAAAATCGATGACCCGGTTCAAGAGGGCAGACGGTAGACCATCGATATACCTACGACACCGTCATACGTTCCTTGCACTCGTATTATGACTAAACTCCACTTTTAGTCGATTCGTCTTTCTTTCTCACGCCTTCTACGTCTTGCTTATACCATGCCTTAGGATCATAATCTGCCACCCAAACAGATAACAGATATGACCTCTTACTAAGCTGTTTATCTTATTCTATCTATATATCGAGTGTTTTCATTTTAGAAAAGTTAATCGAGCATTAATGATTAAATATATGATTCAGTTCGAAATCGATTCGAATAAGCAGCTACACTTTTAATAAACTAGACTTGATTTTTGTACATTCTTTTCTTTTCTTTTTTTAGATAACAGAAGTATAACATACAGGGGATATAATTATTCTCTTATACATGTTCATATACTCTGACTTATTCATAGTTCTTATATTCAATGTTACATCGTATACCTCTATTATTACTATATATTGTAATAAATATCCCAAAATAGAAAGTAAGGTTTTAAATCAAACTTACGCTCATTTACAAATTTTAAACTAAGTTGACAATTTATCACGTAACAATTTGAAAGTTGACACAATGTCTGTCGAAATTTAAAATTGTTGAAATGGAATGAAACAACATTTACGACAAAGATATTGCTGAAACCATCAAACATAATCTCATCAGAATTCCGCAACTTCGATATGGCGGTAAAATTAATCCAAAACTGCACAACATCCGCGACAAAGAAGATTATATTGCTAGGCAGTGAAGAGAACAGGGGACGGCTAATAGTGGTTGAAAGTCAAGGGCACTGGCAGATACAATGCGCGTTTCGTGTAACGCGTTTAAAACACTAGATTAGGTGTAATAGATTATTATATATATACAATATATATACAATCAGCCAGCCACAAATTCATCTAATCAATTTCAAATATTCCAGCAAAGAGATTAGTTTGAACAACTTTTGATTTCGTTAATGAAAAAAGTCGGATACATACGTATATGTAAACTTTTATGATGAACTGTACATGTTAGCCTCCTACATGACTTTCACCTACCAACTCTTTTGTCGAAACAATTCAAATTTTTGTGGAAGAAGTAAATAAATTAATGTAAAGGATATTAAATGGGATATATACTTGTCTTAGTACAATCAATTTGTCTATGTATCACCCTTTACAAATAGGATATTGTGTCCTACAATTTCTATTTTATTATTAAGAATATCTTATTAATTTAACATTGATTAAAATCTAATCTTTCATTTCCTATGGTTCTACATATTTACACGCAAGCCTTTAATCGTTAGAAAAATATTTCCCGCTGTCTATGAAAAAATGAATATTTATAATCTGTTATCTAAAACCTCTTAGTGACTCTCTCTCTCACACACACGTGCGCGCGCGCGCACACACATGCGCGCACACACGTGTAACGAAAGCAACAGAGTAAGAAAAAATGAGGGCGCAACCGATTTATCGTGGGATAAATCGAAGAGAAAAATACCTACATTCGTGGTGGCGCCGCGATATCCACCATCTCTTGTGGCATACGTTCCCGAAAGCGATGGTGGTGGTGTTTGACTAACAGTAGGTGGATTGACAGGTGCAGCTGCGGGTGCTGGAACGGGTATTGGAGTCGGTGCCGACGAGGCCGATGTGACCATCGTCGCTACAGCCGGCACCGACGCCGACGTAGGCGTCGACGGGTACGGATGGATATACCGCAGGCTACCAGCCATGGGCACAGCAACGTAACCTCCTGGTGCACCACCCACTGTACCGCTGTTTCCGCCACTATTGCTCCCCGCACCGGCGCTGTTATTGGTACCGTTGTTGTTACCATTTCCGGCTGGTGCTACGTTTCCAACGGAACCAGCTCCAGCCCCGACGACTCCTGTACCGCTGTTCGCGCCACCGGCGTTGCTAACACCACCGCCTCCTCCACCGCTACCGCTGCCACCGATTGAAGGACCTCCGCCACTTCCACTTCCGACTGTCCCCGCTGCTGCTGCTGAAGATGAAGCCGCACCGCCCTGCACATACGTCACTCCTGTTCCTATAGTTCTTGGAGATACAGGGCTGCTGCTCTTGATGTTGACATAACTCTGCGTCGGCCTGCAAACATTCGGAAACCTGAATTACGAGGTTAGACTGGGACAGTGGCATACAAATTAACAATTCATTTTGGAAGAAGATATATCAGTAACGGCAAAATCTTCGTAATTTTCATATTTTGTTATATATATGCATATATATTCATATCATTCGAAATTTATTATAAAGGAGCAAAGTAATATATTAGCAAATGTATTTGCACAGTGCTGCATTTATTTTGGTACTTGTATAGTACAATTAATTAAATTTCCTATTCCACAAGATTGTGCAAGATTTTGTATATGTATAAAAGTTCTGAAATTACAAAGATCATTTTTACGATATTTTATACTCAACGCGGTTATTTACGATACATACACTTACATTTATGCTTTGCATTTCTATTGAGAAAATCGTATTAGACACTTCACGTCCCTACAATGGTAACGGTTTTCTCAGATTGTATTTCTTGATATATTATATACTACTGTAGTGTGCAATATAAGTAAGATATTCTTACGTATCATACAAAACTCGTTAAACAAGCAGCCATTTTAGTATCATAATGAAAATACTTAAAAGCATACTTTTTTTTTTAAGTACTTGTCAACATCGTGGAAACTGAGCTTATATTGTTATTAGCGATGGTTACTATAAAGAGAAACAACCTATGAAGTGCTTCCCGCTCATTGAAGAATATCTAAGATTTGTTCAATTTTTCTTTATGGGGAAGTAAGTCCTTTGTTTTTAATAAATTATACTGATGATATCAAATTACCTAGTAGACTTTTAAGCTAAATATACCTTTACATAAGATCTCCTAACCAAATACCTTTATACACCAATAATTTTACCTATTATGTACAAACATAAATAAATCCTACTTATGTTCAAATGAACTATCTTTTACGAACAGGTTGTTATACATATACATGTTCTGTATACAATATGTACATATGTACATACATATACATATACATATACATATACATATACATACACATACACATACATAAAAAAGAAGCGTGTTCCATATTAAAAGAAAAATAATATGAAAAAGTTACATATGTGTACAAAATTAGATTTATATGAAAAGATAAACTGTAAGAAATAAATGCATATAAAAATTGACGAATGACCATCAACTAACCAATCGCGTCACGCGGTAAAAATATGCTTCACGTGAAATCAACCATTGGCTATACATATGTATGGCAGAATAGTAGATACACGACCTTTCGACGCTAGTTTGTCACATGTGGCAAAATATACCGCGCATGCGCCATAGTGTATAACGATATGCGATGTCGCAGTATTCCACAGATCATGATTCCGCGTGCCGGTGCATCGGTACCTATTCTCTGTAGAATGACTGCGCATGCGTTGAACATCACAAAGGGTGAATGTGCCTGTCTGCTTTCGTAAGGCGACGTTGCCATATCGTTGAATACATTCGAGGCTTGCCAAACGTTCTTAGAGTTATTCGTTGGTGGATAATAGTGAACGATCAACCGATGTAGTCTGATATAGCGTTTATAAAGATTTCTTTTCCGAAATTATCTAATATATTTCATACGTTATTGAATATATGATTTTTTTTTAATCTTTTTCTGAGAACAAAAGATAAACTAATACATACTCAAAAAACGTAAAAGTAGTTGTTACACATAATTGTAATACGAAATAAAATTATGTGTAACACACATGTATTCAATAATATATTTGAAAATTGCTAAATTAAATTCTTCTATAAATTGATATCTATTATTTGGCATTAACGTTTTGTATACTGTAAACAAAATTGATTATATTTTTTGAAAGAGTATAGTCTGTGCCGCAGCAACTAAATGAATATTTCAAATCATTCGGAATTATAGTTTAGTCTATATATAGTCTTAGCCTAGCTCACATCCAAGAAATATGCATATATTTTCAGCTATTAACAACGACACCCTCTCTTAACTATTTCTATTTGAAAATTTTGTAAACACATATTAATGATATTAAATCTTTTTAGGCAAATTACGAAACTATTCACAACATAACGATTCACAAAAAAAAGAACTATGTATTTTTGAATTATCATAAACAATAGCATATACAATAATGTCAAACAAATAATTTCAATAATTATTATCCAGTTAGTAGAAGAAAAATTAAATTGCAATGATTGTAAATTAAATTAATGAAAAGACAAAATATAATATTAAGAAACAATTAACGCTATAAAAACAACTATTATCCACAATATTAGCCCACAGTTATGCACGATATATTTTTCATATTAATGAATCATTCGATCTTTCTTAATTGCTATTTTTTTCTTATATACGAATTTATAATCGCAAATGAATGACGACTTTATGGATTTTCCTAGACTATGAGTTCCCGATGATGTAACGGTCACTGACCCCCTCCTCCCACTTCTAAAATCTTCTCCCTCCCGTGTATCACCTACTCTTTTTCCCTTTTATGAATGATGCGCGTGCGATAGAATGTTATGTACGTACATACATAGGTCACGGAGAGAACGATAACATGATATGCACACATAAGTTGTACATATGAACCTATACAGGTTCAATGATGATGAATTTAATACTTAGGTGAGAAATAAAATACCACCTTTGGGACAAATAGCACTGTAATAGATAAGACGTATAAAATTAACTGCTGTCTTCTGTGAATCATTTTCAAATCAATCGTATTTTCCAGACAATTTCTTAAATTTGAAGGACAGTAACAAAATTAATCTAGAATTTGTATATCTTACAGTTGACCAGATGATAAAAATATATGATGATATTTTTCATATCACTGTTTACATTAGAAATAATAGGGATTTTAAAATAATTAAAGAGAAGAAAGACCATAACATACAGATAAGAAAAGTAATATGATAGGTTAGGGTATAAAACATGGCGGGTACATCTAAAATATGAAAACAACATAAAAAGCGTCTAAGTACGTATCATATAGCGCCACATGCATCATGTCAAAACGAAGCAGAAATTATCACTACACTATTATCACTATTTATCAATAACACATATTCTATATTACATAAAGTTATATCATAAAATACCTATATAAATAAAAGAAATGCAAAGTTGCACCTGCGATAACAAATGTTTTCAATGTATACATATATCTTATGAATTTCATCGTAATTGTATTACCATCGCAAATAATATACTCAAGACAACAACGATAAAACGATAAAAAGTTATGATTAATTAATTTTTCCACAAAGTCTAGAAATCTTTGAATTTTTAAATAAATATCTATTTTTAAATATTATATCCATAATTTTCTACATAACCCAATTTTATTAAAGAATTAAGTGTTATATTAAGAAATGTATTCTATTTTTGTTTTCGTCTGAAAGAGAATTGCAGGAAATAGAAATCTACGTAGCCTTGAGCCCCTTCCTTCAATTCTACTTTTCGTTCACGCCTCCGTTAATGTCTCTGATTCTTTCCTCACTTATTTCCTCTTGAAAATATGTCTCAGGTATTTTAATGTAAATTTCTTAGTCAGCGAAATATTCATAAAGTTTGTACAAATATTTATAAGAATGCTATATAACCGGCATAATATTTTGTTAATAAAATTGATAATGTCTTAAGCTTTGACATTATAAATTTATATATACGTAATTAGATGCAACACGTTAATTTTATTTTCCTTTGCTTTTTTTTACCTATTCACAGGTAAAAAAAGTGCATTTCCGCTATCACCGCCATCTTTTATTCCCCGTCATGCGACCTACTGTTAGCTTTCTCTTTCCCGTTGAACAAATTCCTACATCTATTACTATTTTCCACCAATTCAAATACAAATGAACAATAAATTATTAGAAAACAGACCGAAATTTTTAACTTGCCAATTTATTTAGGCTATCTATTTAATTAATAACCTCGTAGTTTTTCAATGTAATTCATTATGTGTAAAATAAAGATTCTAAAATCAAATATTAAAATCAAACATCATTTTAAAAACGATTGTAATAAAGCAAAATTTTTATTTTATCGTGTTTCTATTTCTTACACAAGTTTTGTCTATAAGAGACCAGATTCGTAACTCGTAATGTAACCCATAGTATGTGTAAATGTGTAAATGTGCGTAACATATACATGTACTGCGTTCCTTCGTATTGTTTGGTTCATTTGCACAATCCTCAGACCGTACCTAACCTAACTGATTTTCCCGCGTTTTCCATATTATTTATTTTATTCTTTATGTACGTTACTAACCATTCTATGAGAAATTTCTGATATGCGAATTACTGTTGATTAATTAAATTTTGTATGCTAATAGTAAAACTGTAATTACTATGCTAATAGTAAACACTGTAATAGAATAACATCATAGGATTTGATATTTATGGCAGAGCAATATCACGAGTCACTTAATAAACAAAACAATTTACAATGATTTTCTATATAAAACTCATGATATAGACATTGGGGAAATCACTCATATGACTGTAACTGATGCCATTGTTAGAAACGTACTATACTAATACGAGAATGGACTATAATGTAATGATATTGTTCATGCGAGGAATAACGACTAGAAGCAACAGAAATAACTGTGTGGACTTACTTCATCATGCAAACGGACAATCTTGAGTTTCAAAGAAATCTTTCCTTCCCACGTACATTCTCCATTCACACATCTGGTACATTGCGTTCCCAAAAATTGCGGCTTTATTTTGATAATTTCAGTAAAATACACTATACCATCGTCCATATATATATTTCAGTAAACTACAATCGTAAATGTAAACCTTGCAAGGTTAAAAATCAACGTTGCACGTTGACGTTTGAGGTTAGAATCGACAGGTAGCAGTAGTGGTAAAATTGGGAGAACGCATGCGCAGTACACCGAATGTATGTATGTTACGCATCCAACTTCAATGTTCTATCTGCCGCGTATTTCAAGTTTCAATATTTGAATTTATACAATACAGAATCCATTGCAATATATATTAATAAATATAACTAAACTTTTAAACAATAACGGCAATATAATAATAAAACATATAAAAATGAAATAACTGTGATAATAGTTACACTATATTATTTCCAAATTTCTTCTAATAAAAGAAAAATTAAAAAAGAAAAATTTTTTCTGATATCCTACTATTTAAATTTAATTACAAACAATTACTCAATAATTAGAATCCAACATTATAAACATATATTTCATATAAGGTGGCATAAATAATAGAGAAAGCCATAGTAGCATATATTATTATCGTAATTAATATAAGCTGTATATGTAAATATGAACATTTACTTTAACATCAACGCCCACTCAATGTGCTATCTATATTTAATACTTTTATCTCTATAAAATTTCAATAAATTACACATCATATGATATGATAATATATCAATGCATTTAGGTCCAATTTTGTCCAATCATTGTATCAATATATCATGCTGTCATACTTAAGGCTAAATGATCAATGAAAATAACTGAAAGACAACAAAAACAATAATTATTCTTTCACGTAGTGTATTCCTTTACGATTGCATTATAGATGCGTTTCATCAAACGATGTGTTAAGTCGTTTTTCGCGCAGAATTAAGCGCATGCGCATAACTTTTAATTATATTGTACACACTACACGTGAACAATATGGTGTGCAATGGAACTGCGATAGCAATACAACATAGGCAAGAAAATAACTTACCTATGTAGCTGTACCGGAGTAGATCTCGCGGGTAAATGCTGGTTATGCGAGACCGGTGGTTGTGTCTGACCTCTGCCAGGGGTCGACGTTACGCCGACCAGTGAGTGGCCATGGGGTCCGTGAGGATGACCGTGGGGGTGGGCATGTGGGTGTGGAGGATGAGAGTGGGGGTGAGGATGATGATGGTGATGCAAATCGGCCCCCACTGGACCCACCGGGCCCACCGGACCCCCCACCCCCAGTCCGCTCACTACTTGGACTTGCTTGCTCACTGTCTCCATCACCCCTAGCGCATTGTGTACTGGAAAAAATCCATAAAAATTAATTAGAAACATTGCCTTCGTTTTTTATCTTTTTTAAAATTCCTCCTTTTTATATTTGTATATATAAATTAGTTATTTATTATTGTTCATATCGGTTGTTAAAGACTTATCAATAGTTTCATACTCGTGTTTGACTATTGATTACTTATTTATCTTGTTAATAAATTTATCAATATATATTTTTAATATATTATAATATATATTATTATTATATATTATATTTTATATTATTATATACTGTATACAGTTATCTTTATAAGAAAGGATTCATAAATTGGAAGCAAACATAGATTACGTGACGTTAATATAAATCGTACAATTTATTACATTTATCTTTCTTTCCCTCCTTTTTACCCTTCCTTTCCTTCTTCTCCTTTCCTTTCATTCGTTTCCTAATATGTATATTTCAATTTTACCCGACAGTATCAATAATATTCCCTATTTTGTCAACTGCAATTAGATAACAACATTTCGATCAATAATTTTAGAAGTTCGTCAGAGACGCGCAATATCACTAAATGTTATCGGTCTCAAAACATCTGCGGAACCTCCTCTTTTCATCATATTGATATATATGCAGGCAAAAATACTTAAGATATGTGTGTTATTCAAGTTATACTTATTATAGAATTTAAGTTGTTAAATCTGAGCTACAGAATATTAATTGTATTTAAATGTAAAAGATTTATTATATATTCCATATTTTGCGACAAACTTTTGTGATATTATATTAACTATTATAATAATAAAAATTTTTCAATTTAGTAATAAGATTAATAACGTTGCTGTGATTTCCAAAAGATTAAATTTAGAATATGTCACGATACACTTTCTTTACTTTTTAATTTGTGATGTGCAGTTGGTAAAATACGGAGATCAGACAAAAAGGAAGGTCATGAGAATGCTACACATTAGAAAGTATGACAGTGCACATCAAGCAAGACACAATGCCATTATCGGGTTTACGATGGGAGCGTACAGCGTTCAGCTCACCGATATTTTTCAGATTTTTACACCGATGAATTATATGCCCACTATATGTGTATGTTATATGCGTAGGTTGCTCTTTTAGAAATAAGTATTTTAATTTAATAACTTTTCTAAACAAACTACAAATATATTCCTGTGATTAACTTTTATTTACGATGTTCAATATTCATTTTTAGTTACGTTTGTTACAGACATTTGCTATAAATTTTGCTATTCTTATGATATCTAGTATCTAAAGACAATACTAAGATATAATCATTAAAAGATATAATCGTAATCATAACTAGAATACCCATACTCCATAGTAGATATAAGGAATTAGTCAGTTTTCTCAGAAACATAATTTTTAATATAACATAATTGTTAACGCGATTGAGCAAAACTTTTATAATTCTTGCTTTCTGTATTCTTTTAATAAATTAAAAAAATAATTCATTAATATATTGATAACAATCAAAACAATACATATATATAATCAATGTACGTGTGGAATAAATTAATTGAAATGATTAATTACGATTATTTCCGAGCTAAGTATTGACTATTAATATTTATTACGAAACAGTAAGCCTGATTATGTAATAGTTCTTTCGTTCATTACTTTTTAATCCAATAATTAATATTACCTTTCATCATTATCTGCTATCTGTACTCTTTAATTAATAACGTTTTCGTTAAATTCATACGTGAATTATAAATAATAAATTAACTACATTGCACAATTTTTCCTTTCCAGAATTATTACAAATTACTTTGCACTGTTTTCTTATTTTCCTTCTTCATTGCCTTTTCCTTATATACTTTGAATACATTTTATAATATAATGCCACGAAACTCGTACATGTGCATTACATAAAATTATTAACTATTGTAAAATACTATACTTTAACTACTTACACTTTAGAAATATGTAGCTTTTGAAAAATTTGATTTTAAAGTAAATGAATGCAAAGTATAACAGTACTGATCGACTAAGTATGTATAAGTCACGTTAAAGGTAGTTAACAAGTAATAAATAATTGATCGGTTGATACCGAATATCTCAGTCGAAATTCATACATTTGTACGTGAAATAAATGGAAATCGACATTAACGCGTGATCGTGGTGCGCCATCCTTAAAAAGAAGGAAAAAGTTCACAAGGACGTCAACGGCTAGCATCATCGAAGTAACGGTACTGTAATGACACTCAAAGAGAACCGAAAGCTGTATATAGAAACGGTTTGGAGGAGTATGTATAAGCCAAGTAATAATTGGAGAACTATATATGAATATCAGTAAGCAATAATTTTTCTTTTATTTTCCCAATGATAGTCTTTCATTAAAAATATTATTAATAAAAGTTATAACTGAGATTGTTAAAAAATGCAAGATCCAAAATTTGGAATTTATAAGAATTTTCAAAATTCAATGTCTCCGTCGATATTAATAATTAACAAAGAAATTTTTTATACTATTGAATAAAAGAATTAAAAACTTGATATACAGTATTCTGATTTTAAAGAATATATTCTTTAAAAATGTGTAATATATCATTTTATTTTACTCTAGACTCTAGATGAATACATATATATATTTCTCGGTAGTGAGATTACCACAATGAGATTTCTAATTATACCTCACGAAAGATATCAGACAAGCAAGAATAGCAATGAAATAATTCGGAGAATTGCATACAGCTGTATTCCCACCAATTTACTATGTCAATTCTTGTAAATATAGTTTCCTACGAAAGCTACATCCTCGTTTCTGGATTTTTGCACAAACACGTAAATTGACTAAAAAGTTTGCAATAATTAGTGATAGTGATCCTTAGTCTATTTTATTTATTAAGCGTTACGATCACTAGTATCATATTGCAATGTTGTAAGAATTTGTATCATAGCTATGTCGAAAGGAATAAATGACGAGAATGATCGTGATAAAATTGTTTGTGAAGAAGTTGTAAATAAAAATAATCACGACCTCCTCATAGCCACCTCAGGGAACATCGTAATCCCTAGAAAGGTGATTATTGAACTATAAATTAAGAGTTAAGGATCTGGTTAGGTATTCTATAAATATTGTATCAATCAGAGATAAGTTAGAAGCTACATCTACTTTCTTAAACTACAGTTTTTTGGCTAACATAAAATCTGTAATATTATTTAACAAAAATAGAACTTTGGAAAAATCATAAATGTTTATGTTAAAGGAATATCGAATGTAAATATATTTTACGAAGTGTATTATTCGTGTTCTAGTGTTAAAAATCTTGTAAAACTTCTCGTCGATACTGTAGATGAAATAACCTTTATACGAATATATAATCATAATAAAAGGATTCAAGATTGTCTTCGTGAATGAACGTGTTAAGTAACATTTTCTAATTTTTAAGTTACTACAACTTTTAATGGCCCAAAAAACCATTCAGTACATAAAGTCAAGATATACTTCACTTATATTTATTGATAAACTCAAACACTTGTCAAAGTAACTAGCTTTTTTCTTTTTCTCTGACCTCCGCACATAAGACTATTACATATTAACTATTATTTTACTTAGCCATTAATAGAAGTAACTTTTCTAACTTGCACCTAATAACTTTTTCAAAATATTAATTGCTAGGAAAAATTTATTATCAGACTGCAAAGACTTTTTAATTATTTTGATCACACACACTTTTTTCTTTTTTAATTTTATGCATTTTTATCTAAACGCTGTTTTATTAAGTCATATTCAATAATTTGTTGTCATCAGTTTCATAATCAATTGTTATTAAAGCGTCGAGTGGAAATATAAAAGAGGAATAGTTAATCCAAATAATCATTAGTCGAGTCAATGGATAGTTATTCTATTAGATATATAGTGAACCACTAAATAAAACAATCTTAATAGGAACAAAAAATAAATTATAAAATCAAAGGAGTTATTTGATTTGGGTATGACTGTGTATCATTCTTATTGCTTCTTCACGATAACTGTGTTCATAGTTCCATGAGCATTATGAAGTACGTGCTTCTAGCGTAAAATGCATGCTGCATAATAAGATCATCAACGTGGGTCATCAGTAATCTACGCAGCGTTAACGAGAAGACATAGAAAATCATCGCGACGTACAACACGTTCGAATGTACAAAATTAGAAAACCCTTTCGTGTACTTCTACTGTTGTCAATTTGTCGTTAATTGAAAATAGTTTTTCATGATATCATATAAAAGAAAAAAATTAATTCTATTCTTGACTGCCAAAAAGCTGAAAGCGAAACTTTCATTTTAAAATATTTTATTAGATTTCCAACAAAAAGTAAGAGTAATATATCTACATACTTGACCATCTTTTTTAATGTGATGCCCCCTTTAACTCATACATAAATATATGTTTACATAAATATAACTAATGCTTAAAAAGCTTATTAAGAACCAATACATTAATTTTCATTAGAAGATAAGTATCTAGCTTTGAAGATAGATAAATGAAGAAAGGTATTTGCCTTGAAAAAAACAAATCATAAAAAAACAAAGCAGAATTTTTAACGTCGTAAAGGTATAAATCTACTAGTAACGGAAAAACAACTTACCGGTAATGACGTCAGCTGTGGAAGGTAAGCCGGATCTCAAATTTCCCCCACGAGTAGTCAATCCGTGCGAGAATAATTCACCGCTTCAGTCTCGAGTGCAAATCACGTACATGTGCGCGCGTAATCACGCACACATGCGTACGCGTGCACATATGTGAGTATACCAACCGATCTATTTATAAATTCTATATCGACTTTTTAAAAACTTTTGCGAAACACGCTACTCCACATTATACTGTACGTCGCGCGAACTTTTTGCTTCTATTCTCACTAAGCTATTCCCTTCGTAAACTCTTTCTTTTTCTTTATCATTTCCCCTTTCTTCCACTGGTACTCACACTGTCTTCATTTCTTCGTGTGACGTTTTGTTTCTTTTTCTTTCTCGCCACCTCTTCCTTCTTCTCTGTTGTTCGCTCGTTGTTTCTCTCTCTTTCTCTTCCTGTGTTAGCTTACATACACTTTCATGCGTTCCACGCCACTCGGTTTCGTACACTCGTAACACAACTTAACTGACTTTTCAAATTTCTTTCTTGCGCTGTTGCTCCAGCGACGATTTCTGTAGATAACAGTTGGAGAAATATCAAATTAGTATCTGCTGTTTAAATCTTCCCGCCAAGCTGAACACACATAAAGGGACATGCGCGCGCATTAATACACGCGATTATGACTTTTATACAGAATTTTTAGTTACGGTACTACGAAGGTAAAATAGAGAACTTCGATTGTTAGGATTATGAAAAATTGGAATTGAAATTGTTTAATTAAATTGTACATTTCTGCTACGGTTTTCGAATTTTTATCTTAAGAAAATTTTTGAAGTGGTTTTTCCATATTTTCTTCATACTTACTAACTTAAGAAATTTTTTAATCTATTTAGAGATTTTAATACATATTCTGTTGAAATATCTATAAAATGTATTTTCCATTTTTGTAAATATCTCAGAAATATTGAAATAACTCACAATCGCCGTTCACATGCTAAAACATGCTATAGATTTGGTTGTACAAATTTTTCCTACATTTCGTACATGTATCGAAGGAACAGTGTGATTTAACACTCGCACGGCCATCGATAACTCTTTTCAAGCCCAAGAACTAATTTTCTTTCATTTATCTTCTTTCTGAACTTTTTACGAAGTATGCTAAGAAAATATGAGCTACAGTTTGAATAGTGTGAAGTCTGTTGAAGAAATCTGTGAAAGACGCAATATAATCAGTTTTTTAATGACAAGTCTAAATAACAAAAGATGTGAGAAAACGATTTCCGCGATAAGAATATACATATATATTGACTTTATCTTTAATGATGTCATATTTAATCCAATAAACTAGATATCTGAAAACATTTGGTAATCCAAAAAACAATGTGCCATTGTAGATATAAAAATACTTAACTTCAACTCTTCTTTCGCTATAGTCGATTTCTGGAAGTGTTATTTATAGCCTATATGTGAAACAAATATTCAAAACTACGATATAACATAAGCACAATTACATAAATAGTAGTATCATAAGATATAGATCTAAACAGATCCAGCGACGGCCATGCGAGTGTCCAGCACCGATCGTCTCGATACATGTATGTATGTATTTAGGAAAGTATACCTTCATTATTGTGGGGGAACGCGACGCGGCTTCTATACGACGAATTTTCATTTGCATTATCCTTCCAACGTTTTAATTGCGTGTGTCACCATTATACGATATATACTTAACGAATGTTACTCGATCGAGAAATAAAAAGGTGAGACTTTTCGGTAATCAACAGAGAGTAGAACAGTATATACATATATAAAATAAATGAGTGAGAGTCGAGTCAAAGAGTTTCGAGAAAAAGAGAGAGAGAGAAAGGAAACGAGGTGAAACGAAACGAAACAAGAAAAAGAGGGAAGGGATGAGAGAAAAAGGTAATTGTGAAAGATGCCGCGTTGCCGTCGCTGCGAATGCCAATTTTGTCTTCTTTTAACCGACTGACCCTATCACCGATTAGGCGGAGCGCGTTGCACTCCACTTGTTCTCACAACTTCCGGTTCAGCTGTTCGCACAAAGGTCCGCATATCTTTCAGTGCCCCGCTCTCCACGAGAGTCTTGGTGGCTTCTATCTCTCTGTCTCCCGCTTTCTCTTTCTCTACTAGTACTCACAAATCAGTGTGAGTACACCTCGCTGAAATACAACTGCTCGACAATCTCATCATCACTGTTGCCACGTGGCTCACACTTAACAACTTCCACACTATATTCCACTCGCGGTTCATCGTTGCTGTTAAAACCATTGTCATTTCCTTTTTGCTTACTGCCAGTAGTGTCATCTGTATTTATTTCGGGGTTGTCGTTCCTACTGCTGCTACCGCTACTACTGCTGCTACACCATCCGTTATCACTCCCGCAATAAAACAAATTTATCGTCAAACTCGCTTTCATTATGCAGTTCTTCTATCGTCTGCTATTATCGTGTTGTTTTGTTGGTTTTCCTTTCGACCCGATGTTCCTTCGTTTCATAGTAGCCTAGCACAGTGCGTGTACGATGCACGCACCGTGCACGCTTCCGGTACACGTGACCCAGCGCGCTACCAAGAGAAAGAAATTGGATGACTTTCAAGATGGTAGAACGAGAAACATATACGCGCACAGTTTCAGCGCATACAGCAACTGACGACAACTGGTTGCATCAAAGATATCCGAATCGATGTTGTTTTCTTCTTAAAGTTTATGCCATTCGATCCTTTCTTTCCACCACTAACGCTATTCTTCTTTTGTTTCTTCTGTGTACTTCCTTCGTTTCGTTTCCATTCGTTTCTTAGTTTTTTTTTTTTTTGTACTCTTGGAGTTAATAATTTTGTTCTCTTCCTCTTCTTAATGTTTAACCACGGCTTTTAATTTGGTGGATGAATTACTTGGCATATAGGGACATTTCATCTTTAGACATCCACTCGTTCTTGAATCTCTGTAGCGGTGATAATGGCAGCAACGGCAATATCCCCGGCAGTATTTCTGTAAATAAAACGCAAGTTATTGATATTTTGCTTTTTATTATTGATATTTGTCATAAAGATACTTTATTTTAAATCAATTTTATAAATCATAATTTTGTAACGATTATTAATTATTTGACTACGAATATCTACAATATCTTTGAAAGAGAGATATGATGCATATTTTACTATATGTACATTTACGACTTATATTAATAGTAGAATGAAGGAGAATTTCTTAAGGATTCAAATAAATGAAGAACTACGACTTAGATATGAAAATATACTTCATCCTAACGAATTAGTAAACTTATTTGAGATTTTAAAAGTAATAAAAATTCTCTTTGTGACCACATGTATAAATTGCTATTGAATAAGAAGAGAACAAAGATCTTGTAAGATAGTAAATATACACTTTCATACTAAAATGCGTTTTTCGTACATAATTGCACACACCATACTAATGCGTCTTTGCGATTAATATTTGACCAGCTCCTTCCAAAAGATAGTTCTCCTATTTCTAAAATCATATTTCAAATAAGAAAGGAGAAATTAAGGACTTTAAGCTATATCCTCATGTATAACCTACGTGTAACGTAATGAACATATTTTCGCTATGATCATGAAAGATCAGAAAGATATGTGAACCACTACTTAAATTTTAATAATTATACTTCATTATTAATACCATGTATATACTTAAATATTAATTATCGTCTTTAAATAACAATTGATATTTAAGAATTTACATTTATGAATTTGATAAAAGTAAAATATTTATTATATATTTAAAATAAAAATTAAACGCGTGCACAGTAAATTCTTTCGCCTACATTGAAAAATACATCGCGTTTAAAATCAAAATATGTCATCTTGAATGCAGTGGAAACGATCGATCTTCGTAGTATGTATACCACAGAATTATGTATATATATTCCAGAAAAAATTATATCAAATATACATACAAAATATTTATATTGGAAAAAATAAATAATAATTATTTCCTTAAGTAATAACAAATAATAAGTAAGCTTTATTTGCTATTGTATGTTAGATAATATCGATATTTTGAATGTGTGTGTGTATTTAAGCTTTCTATAGATCTAATATAAGAATAGAGGTCTTTTACCTTGCAAGGTAAAGATATAGCTACATTTCATGAAGTGCTAGTAACGCACTTATAAGACTTGACTTATGAAAGATTGCGAAACAACAACGTTCAGCCAAAAAGATGGATGAACATAAACACGTTACATCAAAACGCTTTCGTAACAAGATATAACGATGAAAGTCGCATAGATAAACAAGTCAAATAAAATAGTAACGGGAGAAAGAATCGAAAAAAGTAAGATCATAATTTAACGCACAGATGTATAACTTACTATATATAACTGTATCTACATAGCAATGCATAATTATACAAGGATTTACACCTTAATTAGTTATATTGTCAAAGGTAATACAACTTTTATATTTAAGATTGTCAGTAAACTTATACGAATAATTGACTTCTACATCTTCTTTAAATACATTCACATAATTGTTTCAGTTTAAACAATTCCAACTAACTATGTCACTCTATAATATATTTCACAAATATTTAATGTTTAATTTAATGTGTGAAATAATTTTATGTTTATATGTAAAACAGCTCAAACCCTGATTTGCATTTCTTTGAAAGTCTGCTATTACGTCTCAAAACTGTAAAAATTTACACATTAAATTCAAGCCTATGTAGATAACAAGAAACACAATGCTCCTTGACTTTTTCCCATGTAAAATCACGCATAATTCTATCGTAAGCAACATTGAACGCATTGCAGATGTGTCTACGCCTTAAATATAAAATTAATTTCTACGTAACAGACAAACAGAAGAATCTAGTGCTATGTACTAAATCGATATTTTTTATTTATAAAATTCATTCACACACACATAAAACTTTTAACGATACAACTTCATAAAAAAATTACATTTTAGTGATCTATATTTATATATTTATTTTAACTATCGCCTAAATTTTTTGTAAATTTAGGATATCCTTTTGGAACGATATTATTCAGATTATGATAATTCTAAGGAAATTCTGGATGCTAATTTAAGTTCTCTTTAATACTTCCTAACAAAATGTATTAGTTTCTATGAAAAAATATTGTCAACGTAACTATTGAAATATATGTATCGTGATCGATACATAGAAAAAGTATATAAGCCTTATTCTGATTTAAAAAGTATTTTAATTTGTGCTTTGTAAACGTATATACTTTTTAAGGACATTATCGCATTATAAGGACACAAATTAATGATGCAGCTTATAATGAAATTACACTCGCGTATACAATTAAGAGAATTCTAACCTCAATTTTTCAAACTATATAAAGTTCATGCAATCTTAAAAAAAAGGTATGATTACATTCTACCCTGAAAATGTGGTTCCAAAACCTGTTACATAACTTTAATCAGCCATTTGAACGCGTAATGTACAGGTAAAAAGTTAAAACCAGTTTATACTTCCGAAAATAAATATTCTTCACTAATATAAATATAAACATAAATCTTATATATGGCGTATTACACTGTTTTGCCATATTTTGCATAATTAAAAAAAGTTACATAGATATAGGAAGTTTGAAACATTATTAAAGAATTATAAAATATTCTGAAGACGATAACAATATATTTATAATTACTGTATTATAAGATAAGAATAGATTTATCAATCTAATGGTTAGGTTTTAATACCCCATTTTAAAATGGTCACTGTTTCTAATAGTCATTGATAGAATACTTAATTACAGTAAAAAATTAAATTATTATCCTAAGAAGATCATTTTAAGCTTGCTTCATCTCAACGAATTAATCAACTCTTCCTCAACTCCTTAGTTCATCACGTGTACTAATACATGTTTACGATACCTCTTTTTCAAACCACTGACATGTAAAAGTCTAGTGGTGTAACATCAAGTTGTATAGATCTAAGTATTTTTTTATCCATATTTTCTATTTTTGTTATAAATTTGTAATACAACTTCAAATAACCTATGTTTAAGCAATAATTTTTTCTTATTTATATTCATTGAAGATCCTAATCAATTTTCGTTAGAAAAAATTGAACCACTTTATGTTGATTATCTGGAGGAAATCTGGTAACAAATAAAAAGTTACTAAAAGCGACAATGAATATCCTAGAACATTACTCTTCTCGTTAGTATTAAAACTAATAATAACCAATACAGCGACGTATAAAGCGTACAAGAATTCATTCCATTCCCGCGCGCGCGCTGAATACATTCCATCCGAATTATTATTATCTTGCTAAACCTAGAACGGTCGATAGCTCCGCAGTCGTTGTGACTCAAAGTCGAGCCGAGTCGAACCGAGAAGAGTCGAATCAAACCGAACTGGACTGTACTTTTGTAGCGCGTCAACGCGTAAAAAGGGCGAGTGCGAAGTGATAGATCATACCAATAAAAGGACTGTATTTTGTTTGAAAACTCTTCTGCGCACCCCGATACGACTTCCTAATTATGTCACTGCCATATCGGAAGATATCTCGAATTATTTAAAAAGTACTTTTAAATCATTATTTTCAGAAACAAGAAAGGCCAAAGTATAGATTAATTACTAATAAAATTACTGATTTTATTAGCCACGAGCTGGCTAATTATTACTATATATATATTATTACTACATAGATCGCATGATGCGTTCATCAAGAAATTGTATAATAAATCAAAGCATAGATTTGTACATTATTTACATTTGAAATTAATAAAATTTATTAGACTTACTTTTAAGGATACTTAGATACCCTATTAGTAATATTTTGAATACGATTTTAAGTACTAGAACTAGAACCTGCATATAGTTAGTATCGTTATCCATATTATTTTATTCTTTTGCTTTTGCTTCTTAATAGCGATCCATAGATGATTTCATTACTTTTGAACCGCATTTGCAACGAGAATATGGTTAAAATATATTTGAAAATATGTCATCGCGTTTATTAATGCAATAAACATACAGCAATAAAGTGCATAGGATTTACCCATAATCCATTTTTTATGTCTATGACTTCATACGCAATGCGCATATACGGAAGGAAAATAACCGCACATTAAAGGAGAAATACACACACACACATATAATATATTTTGCATGTATACATAAATTTAGTTCACATTTTTCTCCATTTTTTTTTATTTGTTTGTACTTCCTACATCAAATTTATGAATATTCAATGATATTTATATAATATAGACAAAATTTTTCATCGTTAAAGAATCTGATTCCAAAAATTGCATAATTCAGAAACTATACGTATTCATGTTAGAAGATGGATTATATAAAATAAAATAGTGGCTACATGCGAAATTAAATATGTACTACAACATTTTGCGTATACAAGATGAACTATGAAAATGGTACAGATGTATTATACAAACACGAATATAAATAATTTGTTACTTTTCTAATGTTATGGATAAAATAATATTACAAATAAAAATAAAAAGGAATAATTTTGCTTATCTATTATGACTCATTTAGAAGTAATAACAAGTTATAGTATACTCCTCACGCGGAAATATACAAAAATGATCCATATTTCTAAACCGAATAGCAAACTTTAATTTCTCAGTAATCATCACATTTAGAAACAAATATAGTAGTAATATGAATAACAATCAAAGAAATATGAAACAAGAAATGATATTAAAAATTCTAATTAATTTAAAAATTTTTCACGATTTTAGTTTTTACATTAGGTTAAGATATAATTTACTGGTAAGGTATAAATTTTTATTGTTATTTAAATATTGTAAAGCAGTAATTTTATATATGTATAATAGTTCTACATTGATTTCCTTAAATTTAGCATTATGCTTTTGTTATATATAAATCTTGACAAATATCAAGCATTTATATTCTAGACTTTTGAATAAATTCAATGAAATATACCTAGAAAATATTATTAAATATACTTTATGGAACATAATTTCATATTGATTAAAAAACATATAATTTACTAGGCATTTACAATATTTCATAAATACGATTATAGAATAACAATATGTTACAAAGTTTTTATGTAATGTTACACTACTTTCTCATAATATTAAAATTGTCCTATTTCATTAAGAATATTCTTTAAAAACTGAAACTAAGTATTTTTTTGAGATAATACAAAACTGGTAAAACAAACGAATGACTCACAAATATTATCACAGACATAAAAAACACATGGAAGGCACTGAAAATTTCACGAAGATGTTTAACATAAATGGAAGAGAAGTGTTTCGATTTTTTGTAGTGCCTTAACCTGAAACCTTTTGATTTTAAAAATCAAAGTATATATTTAAAAGAGATGTTTATAACAAATCTTTAGTAATAAATATTGGAAGAACTGTCCAGTGCCGAGAATTTATCAAGAAGAAGAAAACTAGATAAACTGCAATCATGAAAGAAATATTTTAGATAAAAATAAATAAAATTTTGCAGTACACGACATGACTAATTTTCTATGTCTGTACTGATAATTCTACGCATGATTATCGATATCGACATAAAATTAATAGCAATTCTAAAGTATTTCTTTTATCTGAATCAAACAAATAAGGAGAACTATCCATTAACAGCGAGACGCAAAGGGTAAGGATACAACGTGTGAATAATATTGTAAAATATGCGAAATCAAAATCAAATTCTGCGAACGCAGAAGTGCAAAAAATCCAAGTTAAAATCACAGGCTCGCACTTGATATGAGCAAAAAGTCGCAAATCGAAAACTAGTATATTGTGTCAGCGATAATGTGAGCTAAAGTATGAGCCAAAAGTCGTAAAAGATAAAAATAATAGAATTACATCCTGGACGAATAGAAAACTTAAAGAACAAAATTAAAGTCACAATCTAAGAATTTCCTTTCATGAGCCAAAAATCGCAGAATCCTCTTCAAAAAAAAGCATAAAAATGAGAAAAAAAGGTCAATTTCCAATCAATAAAAAAATTCAGAGAACTAAAATATCCAAAAATTAAAATTGCAATATAATCATCGCATTTTGTATGAGTTCTAAGGAATCTACCATTTCAGAGTTTACAATTTTCTTCTGTCATCTTGTTCATAACAATTAATTTTATCCGAATTTCATTTTTCACAAGGCATCGTATAATTTATTTCAAGAATAAAAAAATAACATAAAAGAAATTCTATTATTCGTGTTCTAAAATTTAAAAAATCTAAGATTAAAAGATTATATGAAAAAATTAAATGTAAAAAGAAGAAAGTTTCAAAGACACAATGAATTAGAAAAAAAAACAATAGATCTCGTTTACAATGCGAAAATTCGAAGAAAATCCAAGCCGAGTATTTATTGAAATACCAATACCGCAGCATCGAACTGCTCTACCCGATCAAAGTACTTTGCAGATAACTGATAAGGTACTCGATTCTCGTATAGTTCACTTACATAACTGTAGGCGTGTACTCAAAATTAGATAGTCGACATCCTCAATCGCGATTTTTAGCTCACTTTTCGAATAAGCAATAAAATTTTGTAAAGCTCCATTCGCAGGGAATCAACTAAATTCAGTGGAATTACATGCATATGTGTAAGGTTAAGAGAAACCGTTGTACCACGAAGTGGAAAGTCTTCAACTTGAATCGATTTAAAAATAGAGTTAAACCTAAATGTCACTAACATTGAATAAAAGAAGTAACAGGAGTGTAGTAAAGCGAAGAATCGTTTAGAATCTCTTCTTCTCCAACACATATGCAGGAACGAGGAAAATCAAAGAAATTGGTCAGTGTTTAAATAAATGAAAACATTCCTTTAACCAAAGATATTCGCAATTATCAGAAGAACTACCATTTTTTATCACTTAGCTAAAACGTTATAAATCACAACGACTAGTCTAATTAAAACGTAATATCGTTGCTCACGAGAGAAGAAACGTTAAGGAAAACAAAGATTGATATAATGCAAACGAACGAGACACGTCATCATAGGTTCAACAGTTGCGATCATGAGTTCGCTTGTTCCCCAGGCGGTAAACGTTTCACGAAAGAAAGGGTTGATCGTGTTATAATTCATCCATTCACTATATCGATAATATTTCTTTTTACATTTTCATTTTTCGGACATATAACAATTATATAACATACGTACGATTTTGTTCGTTAATTAATCACACGCTGCACGTTGTTATCTCTTCAAGTTCACACGAAAAGTGGTCGGAATAAGATATCGCCTATTATTAGATTCGCTATTTCAGGATCTTGAATACTCTTCAGCACTCTCACCACTGCTCCGGGACATCATTATAAAATGTGAATCTCGTGTATCAAAGGAAAGAACTTTGCGGGGAACACTTGTGTTGCGATATATCACGAAAACACACAGAAGTTCGTTGAGACGACACTTTTTTAAAAATCGTTGCAGGCAAAAAGAAACACGAGTACACGAATCTAAATACGCAGGTAGCCAGAAAATAGAAGTAATACACTCGGTCGGTAACTTCTAAACACCATGGAGCACCACTTAAACACGTTATTCTTGAAAATCTTAGAACACAGGTTAAAATATGCGTAAACGGCGACAAGACTTGTTTGGGAACTGCAAGAAGAAACATGAACGAGAGAACATGTATAATTGTGCCCGAAGGGCCGAAGAACAAGTGAAACAAATAAAACTACCACGGCACGAATAAAATGAATCGATGAGAACGACCAACGAATGAACGAACGACCGATTAGAACGCACTTCAAATGTTGCAGATGAACATTACGAGCGACGTACACGGACAGCACATATTACGGAATCGTTTCCAGCTACGATGCTATCAGAATGCATGGATTTCACTATTGTACACTTCGTAATACCACTATATAACTGTTTAGGCTTAGATACAGGTGCAGATGTATTCGTTCTCTCTCTTTTTCTATTATCTCCCTGTTTATCTTATACCAAGAATAAACAGAATAAATATGAAAAGGAAGAGGCGGTAGAAAAAGGTAGACAGGGGAGAGGAAGAAAGGATAGAATGTGGTTTATAATATAAATGAGCACTATAAAATTAATAGTATATGTAAGAGACTAATTAAATGTATCATACAAAGGAGTATCACTTTAAAATGATATTATTCAAATCAGATTAATTCTAAGGAAATGTTCACAAATAAATACTGGAGCATTTTTGAAGAAATCAAATCTAGCTTCCAAAGAAAAAATGTTGCCAATACAAATGTTGAAACTTCACTAAAAATTACTCATATATACATATGATGTTCTCAATGCACAGATAATTCATTTCGAATATTCCCGTACAAAATCAAAAATAGTATTCTATCCGAAAACGAGAAGAATAAATCTGAAGAAAGAGTAGAAGAAAGGTGGAGGAGAAGAAAGGATAGAATATACTATGCAATAAGAATTAACAGTATATGTACACAAATTCAAGCATAGCTATACAAGAGAATAAGGATAAATTACACACATTTACGTATATTGTTGAAAGAAAGGAAGATAAAAGAAAAGGATTGTGTGGTCGTGTACGAATGTATGTACATATACATGCGCACGCGCGCTCGTATATGTGTATACGTGTATATGTAGATGTGCGCGTATGTGTATAAGAGAAAGAAAAAAAGAAAAAAGAACCTGAGAGACTACGTTTAGGCAATATTTTCTTCTACACCAACATTTCTTTTCGTCGATCACTAGTTATTTAAGAGTTTCTTACACTCCGTCGAGGAGCGTTCAACACGACCGGGGAATGTATCGGTTAGTTTCACCACACACATTTCTCTTCTCTTACCCGAAACTAGTCCGTGCGTATATTCCAGTTGCGGCAACCTATGGTGATTAAAAAAAGCACTCGCGTCTCACATTCGCGACCCCAACGATAAGGGTAAGTCGAAAATCGTACGGTCAGTCCAACGTTTTCAGGGCCGCCAGGTTAACGTCACGAAATCCACCGACACAACCATAGATCCCAAACGGTGGACGGACGGACGTAAGGACGGACGGCTGGCTGGCAGCAGGCAAGGCGGAATCACAGAGAGGTCCGGGGGGAGAGGCATTGAATACGGCGGGGTGAGGGTAAAGTTTTTGGGCGAGGGGCAGGTGGGGTTATAAGGGGACGGGGACGTATGAGACAAAGTGGGGGGAAAACGAACGAGAACGAGCGAGCGACCGAACCGACTGACGACGTAGCGTCGCGGGGGACGGAGGTCTACGCTAGCTCAGGACCGTTACATTCAGGTCCCCTCAGTGCCACTACTTCTCGTCGAACACATATTTTTCCCTTTTTTTCTCATTTTTTTGATGTATATTATTATATCGTTGGATCTTAGATCTGTAAGATAATATAGACAGACTTTTAAATATAGTAAATTAATGGAAAATATGAAAAGTTTATTTTAGATAATAACGGCATGTTGGAAAGAGAGATCCATGTATACAACCCTAAAGATCTCCGCGACTTAAAGGTGATAGTTTAGAAACGTATTAACTATAATGTTGTAAGGTTTTACAATATGTTGTATGAAATTGTTTGTTTGGTAAGTTCGTAGGATTCACAACACCAGAACTATAAAGTTTATGCTAAAGAAATTTAAGTTGAAGGTATATGAAAAAATATATAAATTTTGTTATCATACGAACTGGAATCCTCAATTATGCACATACATACATACATAATCTTATGATCATTCAAATTCCTAAAAATATATTGTCGATCTATGAAATTTCCATGAAAAATTATGAATTAGTTATTTTAATCACTAATAATTCTAGTGTTAACTTACATATATATATGACAAAACGCTGATCTATGCAAAATGCTGTTGTATGTATGTATGTATGTATGTGTGGATAAAAACTGCTTTTAATTGACAATTAAATGTAACTGAGAAGAAACACTGGAAAAAGTATCATTATTTAACAAAAACGTTTGATCTCATATCTTGATGAAAAAATTAAGAAATGTTAGATGTTAGATCAAATGTTCAATTTCATCTTTTTATCATGAATTTATTATTTCTGTCCGACTATCATTTATTATGATATTTATAAAATTTTTTCTTTTTATGGCAAGAAACTAAGTATTCCAGTAGCGTATATACATTATATTTACATTTTTTTCAAATTTTATCGTTTACTATTATATATTTCATTATTCGTGCTATTCGATATACATATTTCAAGTACTGCTATTTACATTCAAATTTTCATTCATTTTTGTTACGCGTTCTTTAATCTAGGCTTTCACTTAGAATTCGGAATTTTTATGAACTAAATAGATAATACATTAGTACCTATTTAATACATTTAGTAAAAATGAAAAAGACAATGGGAAATATACTATGCCATACAAATACTTTAGATTTTTTATTGATATAAAATGATTCGATGTAAAGTACGATAAAAAGTAAAAGATGATTAGTCGAATGCAGATGATTTTAATTCTAAATAAAAAGTGGCATTATAGCTATAATAGGAGTAACTTTTAATCTTTAACATACATATCAAATTTCCTTTCTTACATATTTAACTAAAACATATATTCAAGAATATCTACATTTTACGATGTAACATTGAACATTTGTCCTCGAAATTTTTCATTCTTTAAGAAGATACACGTAATCAGAATCTTCCCAATCATTTTACTAAAATCCTGAAATAGAAAATGACAAATCTCTGTAATTAAACCAATAACAAGAATATAAAGAGTTTGTTATCAAATATCATACCTTGCATCATTTATTATCATCAATTCAAATAAGTGCAAGAAATTCTTCTTTTCTTAAAAATCATTGATAATTGCTCTTATCTAACTATACTTCAATCCTGAAAAAATAGTCATATCAGCGGCAGTTGGTGTGTTAATTTCTACTAATAATAAAATTCGACTTTCAAAAGCGTAGGTGCAAGTAAGTTAAGAGCGATGTATACGGCACTGTATCGGGCACAAGCAAACTCGCTGCCTTTGCGGCCGGGTAGAAGGGAAGAGAAGGGTTGGGTAGAGGGAAGAGCAGCGAAATGAAGAGGAGGGGCCGGGAGGGGCTGTGAATAGTACGGGTAGGGATGTCGGCCGTTGTCGGAGGAGGGTATATGGTTGATCCTGGCCGCGCACATATGAAGGTACGAGAGAGACGGGTAGAGCGTGTGAACGAGCAAAAAGGAACGGAACAGTGCAAGAGCCCGGCAACGATGCATTACTGGCATACGCATGGCAACGTCGCAAAAGGCTTCATGGACGCCAAGCAATCCACCAACACACAAGTATACGGAGAACGGCAGACCAGAGAAGGAAAGAATCCCGTTTTACTGAGTTGAAGGAGATAGAAAGAAGGGGAAGAGGGGGGGGGGGGACAAATACACGAGAGAATGAGAGATCTACCGAGTCTTAAACAGGCTACGAAGTTTTCCACTGATCTCTTGAGATTTCAGAAAAACGTTTGACATATTCTAAATACATACATGTATTTGTATATGTACGCGTACGAAATAGTTTCGTTTCACTAACTTACTTCATGTATATAATATACGTTGTATTGCATACTCGAATGTATTATTATCCATACATTATATCATTTCTCTTATGCCAATATCGTGAATGTACTATTCAATAGATTATAGAAATTCTCAATTAAATATAAAATAAATGAAATGATGAATCAAGTAGAGTATAATCACTGTTGTTATACTACGTTTGTTGTGCCACGTCCAGCATTTTGGCATAAGGGGTTTCATCATTTATTATACAATTCCTATTATTGTGATATGTTTCGGTTTCGAACTTTACCATATTACAACATGGAAACATATAATAATTATGAGAATAGTTTATATATATAATAAATAAATTGCATGTTAATAAAACGAAATTATGTAATAAAATATATTAGTAATCTTATAGATTGCGGATGTTTGAGCTTTTATGGGAAATTTAAAGATGCAAAAATGCATGTACAGGATGCATATATAAATGTAAAAATAAACAAAATATTCGAAAAAGTAGTCGTTATAATATATAGTGGACGGATCAAACCTTTGCTTAGATTTCATATCATTGAATGTGTTCATAAAAATATGAATTTACATAAACACCCATAATCTATTTATAACTTCAAAATCTTTGAATCTAAAAAATGAATTATTTATCTTGTAAGCCAGAATTTACAGTAATGCTTATACCACACAAGCTTATAATGCAACTTAAAATTGATGAAAATATACTTTAAAGTACATAAACAAATCCAAAAACTTGCAAGTTTGCAAAACAAGAAAACGATGAACTATTTCATACTGCAAATTTAAAATTTGTTTCGAAATAAACGAAATATGTAATATGGTATATCTGTAAAACCAAGCCCAAACATCAAGAATCCAGGGGCGTAGACTACACAAATTGGTTTCTTTACATATTATTCCTTCATTATCGATATAACCGATTTTAATGCTGAATCATCGTTTCTCCCTGTTTTATTTCGTTAAATACGAATACACCTTGTCGCGATGTATTTAAAATATTTCTCGAATCGATACATTACGCTCCTTATAATGAGAAATAATAACAGAAGTGGAACTGTAAAACAATAACACTGATTACTCGATGGCGAAAGGGTGTGGCAACGCCATTGAGTCGTTACACGCAGGAATAGAGCAAGTAGTGGGATAATACGTGCGATTGCGTATATTTGTGTGCGCGCACGCGTACATATATATATGTATGTAAGTGAATAAGCGAGAAAGAAAGAAAGAAAGAATGATGCCGCGTGGAAAGGAGAAAGAAACTGACTGAAGTGCAAAAGAAATAGACAGAATAAGAAGCGAGACGACCGTAAAAAAAGAGCAACAAAAATGAAGAGAGAAAGAGAAAGAGGGAGATGGTAGAAGTGGCGGAAACTCAGAGCGGTGGAGTGCGGATGGGGACAAGGATGAACCACCTTAAAGGGGATAGCATGAATCATAAGTAATCAATATTATACCTACGACCGATATAGAAAAATTTTGAGTGATATTTAACTCCTATACCATCTAAAAAAAATTGCTATTTTAAAATTTAATTTCATTTCTGAAATGTTGCTTGTGATTATAATAATTAAGTATCTTTGATTTGAAAAATATGTTCTGAAATAATATGGCCGTTTCCTTTATTGCCGTCTTCACATATATACCGGGGATATATATGCTGTTTTTATTAAATTATAATATTCTTTCGTCCGTAATTTCATATTCTTATATATATATTTTTAATCAATTGCAAAATATATATATATATATATATAGTACATATGTAGTCGTATTATTCCATGATTTGAATCTTTTCTTTAAATAGAATTGGAATTCATATTTAGGGAAAATGTAAAATATTTATTATAATTCTTAAATTATAATTTATGTATATAGTAATGTCATTAATAATAAGTTGCTTTATTTTGATGTAAAATAACAACCATGGTATAAATCGGTATGAAATAACATTAGTAATAGAAACGTAGAATATATGACTAGAATCGTGTAAAAATAATTCATATGTTAATCCTCATTCTTATAAAGAAATGAAAAATGTGAACTATTTTGTATATTTTTTTGTATTGTAATCAACTTTCTGGTTATAATTGTAGCTATGCGCTGAATTTATGAGAAGGTTGCAAAATAAAAATAATATTAAAACAAGAAAGTATAAAATAATTTAAAAATAATTTATTAATTTTTGATAATTTTATCGTTTACATGCATATGTTAGTTTTTTAATATTTTGATCATATGAGAAACTATACTACAAATTTTCGTAATATTATCAACTAGCAATTAATAAAAATCATACCATAAGCATGAGACGATTTCAGTTATTTCACTATAAGCAAAATTTTATGTCATATAATACGGACGTTGCTAATACCGTTATGCAGTTTTTCCCCACATACATACTTAAGTAGTTTATTGCGTTCACAAAATATTCTTAAAAATAGAGTAATATAATATACAAGAATAAAAAAATTTATATAATGATATTGATTTGTATATAATTGTCATGTTTGTTAACTTCTTTTCAAAACAATATATTTTTAATATTACTTTCATGAAATTTTTACTGCAAGCAACTTCAAATATTTCTGTATATTTTTATTTGATACGAAGTTATGCTTTTTCTTTTATAAAATGGTAATCGTGTTCGATACATGTTAAATATGTTCAGTTTTACATAAAAGGAAAATTGATTCCAAACATGTATTTACTGATGCGTGATATAATTTCTTTAAGTCTTATATTAGTATTTTATCTACTTTTATTATCTATAATTTGTTGAAACTATATTTCTTGTTTAATACTTCCATTAACTTGTTTAAATAAATTATTCAATACATTTTATTTTTGCAGTAATAATATATCAGTAGGACGACATTATTGTAAAGCAAGGGTTAATTATATTTTGTATGTACATATATACATTTATAATTAATATTATTTAACGTTCTACAAATTTGGTAACTGTTTTGAAGCAGACATATTTATTTCTTCGTTAAATCGTAATGGTTGACTTGTGTGGTATAATCCATACATCTGAGCTAATATATTAATAGCAGCTACATCTCTTGCTTCTGAAATGGTTTGTCCAAAACCTACAAATGTAATTAATTAATTATTTGTTATAAGATACTTGTGCCTTTCAAATATTTAAAAATATTACCTGAACCTAAATATTCTTTGTTTGCATAAATTCCAATATGATAGGCAGCTAAAAGTGTATTTCTTCCAGTTTGTCCAATAAGTCTTGCTTCTATAGGTGTTTTCTTCTCTGTAGAAATTACATCATTTAACATTTCGAATGGTTTAGTTGGGCACCATATTTCAGTTAGATCTTTGCTTGCTAATCCTACTATCAAAAAATCTCTGACAAAAGCACTTGTGTGATCAATATTAACGCTTTCAGCAAGTGCTCCCACGAGTGCTGTAAATGTTTGTGCCAATGTTTCTTGGGACACAGGATGTTCCTAAATAATATATAATAAAGTTATTAGTTTGTAACAGAACAATGAATTACTAAAATAGTTAAGTTATATACAAACACTAGTTAAAATGATGTCTTTTGTTCCAATATGTAAAGCTGCTGTAGCTAATATCTCTTGAGACAAAAGATAGTCATGAAGTGCCCTAAAATATAAGTGAATATATTAGGAATGAATTTAGAAATTCAAATCTGCAGTTTATATAACATGAAAATTTTGTTTTTTGATTATAGCTGATACATTTTTTATAATACTTATGTGCATACACAAATACATATCATACAGTTTATACATACATAATACCAATTTCAGGAAGACGTGGTAAACTTTTATTTAAATACTTCTTTACAACTGCTGAAGTTATTTCTCTCCCTTTTTTAATATATTCTTCGTTATGTTGCACATCTAGTTTAGGATCCTCTATTCCCATATTTTCCTGCTTTTTTAATTCATCAAGGATATATGATTTGTGTATAAAAGCTTGATTCAATTTCTCAATATCGAATTTTTCTGAAAGTCTTTGATTAAATGCATATATTTCTATATTTCTATTCCACTCAATAAAATTACTACGTTTTGGTTCAGGTTGAGGTGGTAACCTCCTTTTTCTTCGGGTTATTTCAAATTGAGTTGGAGCAACCCATCGCTGAATATATCTGCAAACTATATTTGCAATTAAGATATTATATACTCATTTTCTCATACATTAGAGTTTTTATCCATATATTTACCTCCATAATTTACATACTTTATGCTCATAAGACTTTGGAAACATAATTGTAACCTATTCATATTTTTATTTTATAAGAAATATAATTGAGTTTTTGTTAAAATATAAGTTTTCACTTCAAATGAGAATTGTTTCTATTAATGCTATAAATGCAGATTAAAATATTAAAACTGTTCATTTATTTTAATATTGTTTACAATATACTACAATTACAACCATAGAACTATGAGAATAGAATACGTCAGTGCGTAAGAAAGAGAACGCTGCATAGAGGCCGTCCAACAAGTCCTATTGAGGGAGATATCGCCATTTTGATGTATTTTAATTCCCTTATTAACCGTATGGTTCTAGTACTATCATGAAACTGCCTTAATGCAAATGCACATTTAGTGATTTACGCTGCTTTACAACGGGCGACAGAAACTGTCACTAGGCTGCCATATATCAGAATAGAAAAGAGAGGCGGGTAGAAAAAAAACAGAAACGTCTATACGATCGTGATTGTGCTTGGGAGAAAAGTGTATATAGTAAAGATGTTTTGTGTATGTATTGTGCTGGATTGCAGTAGTAAATATAAATACAACAAAAAATATTCGTTATTTAAAATATCCAAAAACGTGGATTTAAAAAAAAAGTAATTGCAAGCCATTTCTGAAATAACACAATTAAGATCACTATAACCGATGCGTCAAAAACATTTTAAAGACAAATATATAATAAGAAAAAATGCGATTCAAAGATACAATTATTGCAACATACTGTCTGCGAAATTAGTACTGTTTTGTGTATGTTTATGTTGTTATAGTAATAAATACAAAATATTGAATGCATATATAAAAAATTGTTCATTTATTTTAAATATTAATTTTTCATTGTTTAATTTAGTTAAATTATCTTCTACTATATTAAGGGGTAAAAAATCTTTTTTCATTAATAATCTAACTCGAAGATGCAATCTGATATTTCCATTTTTATAAAATTAGCTTTATTTTGTTCTTTGTTGTAAACAAAATTCAGTTCTGTAGTGTTTATTTTTTACCTGATAACTGTTTCATTTATTCTAAAATGTTTTCAATAAATAAATTTACAACAAAATTTACCTCCGATGATTAAGTACCTCCTTTGGTTTTGAAATTTGAAAATGGTTATTTTGCGCCAAATAACGCATTGGTCGCGATCATCCTACTGTGCTCTTGGCTGCTGTGACGCATGCGCACTGAAAAAATTGTATGATAGCGCCATGCAACTTGTAAGGGAATATAACAAAATGATGACATCCCCACCACTAAAAATTGGGCGAGTTGTCAGACTTGTATATAAGTCCATGATTTTTACATTGAGTCGTGTATCTATTAACTTGTTATTTTACAGTGATTTCAAGTAATATCATAATATCTATAAATTGTGTCATTAATTGAAACGCATATTTTGATAAAATTTACGCGATTAAAATTGTATTAAGTTTTGATAATTATATTTAATAATAATCAATTTCACATTATAACTAAATTAATAAAATTTTTTTTATGTGGAAAGGTCAATCAATGTATTTTTATATTAACCAGTGTGTATAATAAAATGTTGATTCTGTGTAATATAATTAAATAAATCGACAACAATTTTGCTTAAAAAATAAAATTTAATTCATGAACATTATCATAACCGCGAAACTGATTAATATTAAATAATGTTTAAATCAAATCAGGAACCAGACATACCTGCAGCACTAGGTCTGTTATCACATTTAACAAACGATGAACTGAAGGAATTATTAAACGATGATTCAAAATTTGAAGATATTGTAAAAGATGTAAAGCAGGTAATTAAATTGTTACTAGAGGTATTTTACGTTTCCAATTTATAATTTTTCTATGTGTGGAATTTTATGTAATTCACATCTTTTCTTTCTATCAGTTTAAGAATTTAGAAACTGAAAAAGAATTATTAATGGCAAGTAATACATCTCTGGCAGAGTTTAATTTATCAAAACAACCAGAATTACAAGAAGGTAAACAAATATTAAAGGAACTTAGTGAAAAAGGAAGTAGATTATGCATGAGCGTAAAAGAAAAATTGGATGAGATAAGTATGTATTCTTTCTTTTTCCCTGTACTAGTACTAGTTATATATTCTATATAATATATAAATAATAACTAACACTTATTATATTTTTTCTAATATTTACAGAAAATAAGTCTGGGGAAATGACTGCTGATACTGCATTAGATTTATTGCAAACAGCAGCAGCGGAAATTGAAGAAGAATCGGAAGTATGACTTAATACTATTATAATTATTAATACATTGCCATTCTCATATTTCATTTTATTAATTTTTATTATATTTATATTTCTTCTTTTATCATTCTTTTCAGAAAGATTTATATGAAACTCATTTGTTTGGCAATGTGTTAAAATTCTTGAACATAATTTGTGATTTCTACAAAGTAATATTTGTATTTTTTAATATACAGACCATAGCTGAAAAATTTCTGGCTGGAGATATGGAAGTAGATGAATTTTTAGAACAATTTTTATCACGTCGAAAATTAATGCATCTACGTAAAGTTAAAGTAGATAAATTGAGAGAGTTAATAAGAAAATCACATACTGCTGTTGGTCCTGGATATCCAATAGCTAGTAATTTTAGAAGTCTAGCTCCTGCTGTTCCTTATCCAGCTGGACCTGTTTCAATGCCAATGCCTGTACCATCTGGTTTTCCATATTTTAAACCATACTAAGTTACATTTATTACAATACAGCATTGTATTGCAATCAGTTAAGTTTTTAAATATTGAATTTTCTTTAATGTATAAGAAATACGTAATTTTAATTAACAATATTTTTAAGTGATTAACGCATATAATACATCAAAATATTTGTAACATTTAATTAATAGATAATATAATTAAGATAATTTACAACCAATGTATTAGATTTTGTAATGTTATTGTGATATATTAAAATAGATTCGTTTTCTGAAATAAATATGTTAAAATATATAATATAAACTGTATGTACACGTTTTTGATATTGGGGTTAATGAAATAAACATGTAAATGTTATCATGTTCTACATAGACATATTTTTCATCATAATTTTCTTCTTATATCGTGTTCTTTATGTAAATAAAGACTAATTTTAAACATACAATTGTTACTTATTTTTATCATGTTCTACATAGACATATTTTTCATCATAATTTTCTTCTTATATCGTGTTCTTTATGTAAATAAAGACTAATTTTAAACATACAATTGTTACTTATTTCTATGCTTCTGTGCAACTTTAAACTCCTCATATTTCCTATTATTTATGCGTTCATAAATGAAGATTACTATTGTCATCAATATTATTAAAATTATCATAACAAGTAGATCTTGACTGTTGTGTGTACTTCCCATAATTTCCATATTTATATTTTTTTTTTCATTTGTTAATAGACTCTTTTGAAATGTATCACTATAATGTTGCTGTACCCACTCATCAAAATTAAAAATGTTTCTAGGTTGATTTTTATATAGTTGGATGTTTTTTGGTTTAAACCTCTCATATCTTTTATTTTTCAAACTCTGCAAATCCTGATTAATTAGTTGAGTTCTATCATATTGTTTACGTGTTTCATATTTACTAAGTACGTCATATGCATTTGAAATTTCATGAAACATTTCTTTTGCAGATTCACTTTTATTCTTGTCAGGATGAAATTTTAATGTCAATTCATAATATGCAGACTTTATTTCATTATAAGTTGCAGTTGGTTGCAATCCCAACGTCTCATAATGCGTTTTAGTCTTCGTAGTTAGATTTGCCATTACAGGTAGTGATAACATAGATTGTTTTACACATTTAAACAGAACTCCTTTATTTACATCTATCAAAAGGCAATGAATAAGCATGTTCTTCAACGTTTAGTCTTTATTACTATAAGCTTATTTTCATATACTGTGAACAGTAAAGATTATTTTATAAATTTATGTACACTTTGTCATATCTTATAGCAAAATATTTCATGTTTTGTTAAAAGATTGATATAATCTATAACCTAAAAAGAAAAAAAGAATAGTTAATTAAATGTTACAGTATATTAGAAATTATGAGTAAAACATTATTATGTATTAATATGAAATTATCATATTAGCTAACCAACATAACCATTGTCTGAATATATAAATATATCTATATTCAATAGTATTTGCTTTATACAAGAGTATATTATTATCATATATTACAGTAATCAATATTAATTTGATTGGATCTCTTCAAATTTATGGCATATTATGTATAATTTATTCGTAATGTTTTGTTTTTAGACAATTTTTATGAAATATAATTTCTAACAAATTGATATTGAAAGACCTTTATGGACTTACAAAATTAGACAGAATATCGGTAATTATCAGAAATGTTGTAATCTAGATTAATAGTCAGGTACAAATTGTTACATGGTTTTTTGGATAAAAAGATAAATTGTTGTTATCGGTAAATTATGATATATGTCTTCAATATTAAATAAATAATCTCTTTGTTTTGTCACACGCATTTATTTAATTAACATTAATTAATTAATTTAATGAAATCTTACCACTTTAGAAACTTAATAATAAACGAATAAAAGATTATTTGAATATTGTTTAGTAATTAAAGTAAACAACACTCTTTTGTTAGAACTAAGCAGATTACAAGTAAATATATATGTATATAATAAATAATCTGTGTTATTAAATATAGATTATTGTGACGTAAAATATATCTAAATATAAAACAGAATATCAGAATTTTATAACATTTAAATGTTGCGTCAAAAATAATAGAACAGATTCGCGATCATCTTCATGGTATCAAGGCAGATACACAATAGTTTTATCATTGAGATGTTAGCATAATGAATGTTTATTTATTCCATAATATCGAATATTTTTTATGGCATAAAAAATGTAAATAATATATTATTCTCTTTTATGTAAAAAAAGACCATTGCATTCTATTTAGTTGTCACATACATGAACACTTCGTAAAAATAATTACTGGCAGATCTACGTGTAAATCTACATGTAAACTTTCCAAAAGAACTATTAAATTTATTTTGATTATCATACGATTGTATGGATCAGGTTAACTGGTGATGATAAGTGTACTAAAAATTTAATCTATGTAAAATGTTTTGTATGTGGCTAAATGTTAACGTAATTATGTGTGTGTATTATGCTGCAATGGAACATAATATGATTTTTTATTGAGTTAAGAAAATATACATATTATTAAAAAACATTAACAATGCCAAACCGAACTGAAATTGGTAAATAAATTAATTTATATATATAAGAGGAAAAATATAAAAAAATAAACATTTTATTTAAATTTTATATTTAGGTGTTATTCCTGATAATTTAAGGCACGAGGAAACAATAGTTCAAATAGCAGAAGCTCTCGACAATCTAGATTCTGCTGTTAATTATATATTTGAGTCTATTGATAAAAGGCTTTTTCAAAATGGTCAAAGGTACTTTTCTTCTATATTACTAAATATTTTAGGAATTAAAATTTTTTTAATTTATACAAAAATGTTAATACATTTTTTTTCTAGATTGTCAAATGTTAAAGATAGGGCCACAAAACTTCAAGATCGATTAAAATATTTACAAACTAACTTAAATTTAAAAGCTGTAAAAATGTTTTCTGCTGCAAGGTATCCTGCTAGTCACACATACAAAGAATATGAATTGGCTATACCGCCTCAGTGTGATGATATCAATAAGATACCAAAAGTTTACAAATGTTCTGTACCTATAAGAGATATTCCTGAAACATATCTATCTTCTAATTGTAAAACAGAAGATGGCCAATATGTATCAAATAATAATCTGCAAGAAAAGCTACAATTTTATCATGTTCGATCTAAATCTAATAAAGAACTTTATACAGATAACAACGAAGTGACATTCCCTTTTGAATTATCTTCGATCAATTCTCTATTGTTCAGTAGTATGGACAATCCATATAAGATATCTACTAAACAGACTTCCCACAAATTAAATGACAAACAGCAAATAGAAGATGCACCAGATTCAATTATACAACCATGGTTATCATCAGAAATGGATTTATCTAGTAGTTATCTATATACACCAACCTTAGGAGAGGTAAGATCTTTTATTAAAATTTAATTTTAATATTGTTTAATTACAATATATTACTTATAAAATGTAAAGAAGAACATATACAGAACATATGGTCACATGAAATATTCTATCATACAGGTGCCACAGATAAATGTGCCGCTAATACTTCCGGATCTACCTGGAATTGTAGACGATGAAAAATTCGTTTTAGATTTTAATTCTCAAAGTCCTATTGCACCTTCCTCAGCAGTAACCACTCCTACCGTTCGGCTTGATCTACCAACTCCAACATCAACAATAGACGAGAAGGATTCGAGTACAAAACATGACCGAACTATCCCAAACTTACCTGGCTTTGCCGATACCGATTTCTCAAAAGATTCTACTGAGCCTGCTCCACCACCTCCTCCTCCTCCCTTGATCGCATCAGACACGTCGACTTCTGCTTCTTCGAACTCTAAGACTGATAGCCGTTCCTCATTAGTCTCATCGTTGTTAGATCCATCGATACCACCGCCACCGCCACCGCCACTACCACCGCCACCTCTTTCTCCTCCACCGCCTCCACCGCCACTGCCTCCAGCTGAATCCAAAACAACCATTCCTGAATCTCAAACTAAAGATTCAGACAAAAAGAAAATTGTTAAGGATCTGAATAAAGCAATCAAACCGGATGTCAGATCTAATTTAATGGAAGCTATTCGCAACGCTGGTGGTATAGGAAGGGCGAAACTGAGACATACTGTACCACCAGAGGAAAAAGAAGGAAATCGTTGGTCCTCTGCATCCGTTGGAGGAGATTTAATGGCTGATTTGCACGCAAAATTAGCACTCAGAAGGAAGGGAATCGCTGGGTCCGGAGGTAGTGCTCTCGAAAGAATGTCCAGCTTGATTCCTCCTCCTCCCAAACCAAGCGATGCAGTTGCGTCAGATAGAAATTCGGCCACCAGCGAGTATGACTCTCAACCAGATACCGATGATTGGGACGAGTAACGCTACTCGATATTGTTAATTATGTACAGTTTCTAATTCAAATTTCATTCACTTATCATATTTAACATTTCATGTATAGTTCCATTCATAAATTATTGGAAACTTACTTGGGAAATTTATAACAAAATAGAATTTATGTTATAAAATAATCTAATTTTGTAAAACATGTTAGTGTTTGTATATTTGTTAATTGTATATATACATATATTATGCAGAAAAGATCTAAAATTATACATTGAATTCATTATTTTTAATAATTATATTTCAAATTCATTTTTTGTAATTTTTATTAACGATTTCATTAAATAATTTCAATTTTAAAAACTTGTACATTTATGTACATTAAAGTTTTTTGACAATTTTTCCCTCCATTGAACTTTGCTCTTGTTTTATCTTTTAATCTTCTTCACATAATCCTAAAAAAGAATACTTAATTACATGTGGTGAAAATAATGCCCAAAGTTGGAATTAAAAGGGTTCCTGGGTGTCTTTAGTAATAGTAAAGACAATTAATTGAATTAAAAATAAATTCTAATAGAATTTTACCATTTTTCTAAAATGGAATCTTCGTTATTGTCATCAGCATTCGACAGTAACATAATAACAGCGTATTCTTATCGGTTTTGATTTAACACTTGACCCTAGATTAGCGGACCAATCGTCTGTAGGTTTATAAATGTTAGTTGCACCATGGAATTTGCAGTTTTTGCTTGGATGTTCCTGTCTTTGATATTTCAGTTATCATCTCTTTATTAAATTCATTTAAGCTTTAAATTCTTAGTTAAATTGTGATTTAACTTTACAAGTTAATTTTCGTCTTATTTTTGCCATTCTTTACAAATAGATAACTTTTATCTCGCAAACATTGTTATAAACTATATAATATGAACTACGTACCAGTTTTCGAAGGAGTGTCATATTCTGTTTAAATTTTCTTATTCATACGTTGTTTAAGCATGTATTACTTTGATCCACGTGTGTTGAAAATTTAAGATAGTGAAACCGAGTTTAACCGAGAAAATGAGAATTATTTATAAAAGAAGATATAGAAAAAATTGTTGGAACAATGGATAAATTTTGAACGGTGTTTTATCAATAAAATCTTTCTGATTAACTAAAAACTAAATATTATATTAAAGTGAATAATTAATTTAAAAATCCACAATTAAAAAGATTTAAAAGATTCGAAATTTTGGTAGAAAATGTTGGGACATTAAAACATACTTCATGGCATTATGTATTTAAGAAGAAGAAGACAATCATTTCTACGTTCATTAAAATATCAGAGACGAATTAATTTGAAAGGATCTGAAAAAATTAATCAAATTAATTGCAATTGAATTTGAACAAAAAATGGGGAGTGATTTTTGTTATAGTCGCAGTCCAAAGTGTCGTACAAATGAATAATGAATTTATCGATATCGGTATCAAACGCTGTTGATATTTGAACAACAGAATGGATTAAAGTGTAAGATGTATGGTGTTATGATAGAAGAGAACGAATGACATAATATGTATTTGTAATTCGTATTAATTACTGCAAAAATTAAGGGTGCACACATTTTACACATGACGAACGAAATGTATGATGAAGATTAATCTTCATAATTCTTGATATTACAACGTATCTCTCGTTATTTGACTACTTCTTTTTTTATTAGTTTTGCACACTTCTACATCTGTATACTGATGATATAATTGTATGAGTTACAAAATCATTAATTTGAGAAAGCTTTGGGTAAAACGATAACGCTAAAACTCTGGCTGTTCAATGGTCATTCTTTATCTGTGCTTGCATTTTTCTTCTTTATCATCTTGGTACCATTTCAGTTTTAAATATTTGACTTGTTATATTTTTGTAGAAATCAGTTATGATAAAACTTTGTTTTAAGAGGTTCCGATCGTACGTGAATTCTGATTTTAGGGAAATGTAGAAAATAAAAGAAGACATTTCATTTACTAAAATAATTTTTACTTTATGGTTTATTATCAAGGTAAAGCTATATTCTATTAAGATAAATTCTTTTTTTAATCATTTATAAGGTCATCATTTCTTTCTAATTTGGTATTAATTCGTCGTGTTTTTATAATAATTTTTAAATTCCAAATATAATTCCAAATTTAATTATTAATTATTTATCAATTCATTTGATACCAGAATTTCTAAAAGTATTGAGATACATTATGGAAAATGGAATAAAAACGATTAGTTCTATGGAACTGTCCAATTCGCGGGCAAATATTTCGAATGAAGTGGAATTGCCGATTGATATGCGTTTCAACGAAGGCCACATTGTTAGTATTGTCTTTTACAGCGTGTTAATGATAATATCTGCAATCGGAAACACGACGGTGTTAGTATTAATTATGCGTCGCAAACGTGTATCCAAATCGAGGATACACACGATGTTAATGCATCTTGCGATCGCTGATCTACTTGTAAGTATAATTTAGTATATTCTTCTCTCTTTATCAATATTGAAATATTATAATAAACTTTAATTATAATTGCATTATAATTGCAATAGCTTTGGTTTGTAATTTATAACTAAATTTTTCGAAGATCGATAACTTTTTGCATGAAAATCTAGTGATCCCTTAATTTTTCGTAATGTAGTAGTAGATTAATTATGGTAATTTTTCTTGAGAAAATTAATTAACGCGTTCGTAATTACAAGCTAATATCGTAACAATTATATCGTTAAAAATTTCACTACCGACACATACCATAGATAGACTATAAAATAAAAGTAAGGTAAGATACTACGTACAATTTGCCTCTATGTATTAACAAACATTAATACCATGCAATAATGCTACGTAAATCAATGATCTGTGTACAGAGTATTTTCCATTCAAAATAATCGAACTAGTTTAATATCTTTTATAAATAAATAGAAGGAGGAAAATACATACTACATAGAAATAAGTTTTATTAAATGAAATTGTATTAACCTGAAACAATTTTCAGGTAACTTTTTTAATGATGCCACTCGAAATCGGTTGGGCGGTCACAGTCTCCTGGAAAGCAGGAGACGCGATGTGCCGAATAATGGCTTTTTTTAGGATGTTCGGTCTGTACTTATCATCTTTCATTCTGGCATGCATAAGTATAGACAGGTCAGTTTAATTTTTTAAAGCAATCTTATTTTTTCTATTTTTTCTTTCTTTTCTCACTCAATATAGTAAAAAAATTGTACTGACCATTTTAGGAAGCTTACGTCGCATTTCTTTTTTGTAGCTCTCAATTGTTGAATCAACTAATTTTTAAATTTTTCTATACAAAAAATTACAAATGTAAAACTTACATTGTTTATATATTATATATTATAATTTATTATAAATATAAAAAATAGTTATAAAAAAGAAATTCTCATATACTATTGATCTGCTTTTACATTTCATAAATTCATGGATAAGGCAATGAAATAAAAAATAAAGTAATAATGAATTCTATTTTTAGTGGCATCATAGTTAAATTTTTAATAATTTTTTACAAAATTGAAATAAAATATTACTGAAAAATATTAAATTTTCTAATTTCAGATATTATGCAATAATAAAACCATTGCAATTGTGGTATATTAATAGAAGAGGAAAAATTTTGTTATGCTTCGCTTGGGTGGGATCTGTCTTGTGTTCAATGCCTCAGGTATGATAATTATAAATAACTGATAAAAGTGGAGAATCTTACAATTTCTAATTTAGTTCAAAATACACATAGTATATCTACCGTAATCTTTTTCTTCCTTAGATGCTAGTATTTCACCTGGAAACTCATCCAAATATCACATGGTATTCACAGTGTGTCACGTTTAATGCATTTCCAACATATACTCACGAAATAACTTATTCTCTCTTTGGAATGATCATGATGTATTGGTTTCCCCTTGTCGTAATAATATACACCTACGCGAACATTTTACTGGAAATATGCAGAAGATCGAAAAATAGCGAAGGTAATATATATAAATTTTAGTAAATTCTTATAAAATCAGAAAACAATTTACTTATTTTTCATGAAATAGTAAATGGTTAACGAATTTCAGATAAAATTCGTCGTTCTTCTATGGCTTTTCTTACACGAGCGAAAATACGAACATTAAAGATGACGGTGATCATTGTTGCTGTATTCTTTATTTGCTGGACACCATATTACGTAATGAGTCTTTGGTAAGTGCTATTACTCGTTAATAGGAAAACATATGTATTAGGACATTGAATCCTAAAGTATCCTATATTATATACATAAGTCTATCTGACATTGAAAAAAAAATATATCTAAATGTATAGGTATTGGATTGATCGAAATTCAGCATATAAAGTTGATCAACGAATCCAGAAAGGTCTCTTTCTATTCGCATGTACAAACTCCTGCATGAATCCTATTGTTTATGGTGCATTTAATATTAGAGATCGTAATAAGGTAAATATTTCTTCTTCTACTCGATAACTATATAAATAGATATCTATATAATTTAATGTTATTTCAGACATCTGTAAGACCAACTACTATAGAAACTCGAGTCACTCCATTGTCACTGTCACTCAAGCTTCTTGATTAACGTTTACTTTTCTGTAAGAGATGTTAATTAGAATTGTAAGTTAAGTCTAGTCCTCAATATCAAACTTAACTGTGATTGACCATATACTTCAGAAAATGATATTTGCTATAATTAAGTACTAAATATTAATAGCTTTTTTGGATGAAGACCAAATATGTTGTAAGTTATTCTTACAATAGGGTTGGATTCGAATATCTGAGAATACAGGTTCGGGATGAATCGGAAGAATTCGGGTGAGATCCTGCCCGAATCTTTCCAATCCGTCCTGAAGCTTGGATTTCCAAGTCCCTTACAACCTTAAGCACCTGTATATATTTAAAATAATAATTAAATTATTAAACTTCTCTAAAGTAACAATACTATTTATTCACTCATTTGTATGAAATTTAAATAAAGTTATTTTCTTACAATAAAAAATATTAATAAAATTGATAGTTCTTCATATAATTGACATAAAGATTTAACAGTCACAGAAAAAACAGAGAATTATTACAAATTATATATTTACTTTATTTTATTAGTACATAACTTGTGATAAGACATTCCTTTTATTTTTTTACATTATGCTAAGTAACTTCTTGCCTGAAAGTGTGTTTTAAAAAATTAAAAACCATTACAAAACTACATCAGTAACATGCTCTCTTAAGAAGAATCAGTCGAAAACGGAAGCACACATTCTCATATTATATCGATAATTTAAGCGAAATGCACTCTAAAATGATTAAAACATATACATTCCTTGCAACCGTTTAAGACGCATGTCCACCAATCACGCTAATAGTTTATAAACGTTTGCAAGCCTATTAACCAGTCAATGCACAGATGGAACACGTATGCACGCAAATATTTACTAACATTTGTAAATTCTTTCCAATAATTTCGACAGAAGAAATATAATAAGATCCTAAACCAGTATTGTCCACACGAATAGCACCTCATGTGGTTGTGGATTTCTTATAAATCACAACTATCAAACAAACAAAGGCACGATGAAGAGACAAGACTACTATTGTCTTCAAAAACTAGCTTTATCTATCCTTATTTATTAGTATTTGAGCGATATTTAATAAATATTCACCACCAATATTTGCTAACATCTCTAAATGCTCACAAACATTTGTAAGCATTTTGCACGATCGGTGGATACGCGAATGTGTGCAGCAATCTCTTTTTTATTTCGAGCAGATATAGGGAACCTTTATTTAAAGAAAGTGATTTTACTAATCTTATTCTACTACTCAAAAAATAGATAAACTAGGAGCGAACTTAAATTTATCTAAGATAAGATAAGACAAACCATGACGTGTCAATATACTTGGCATTATAGGAAGTTATATGAATATATGAAAGAATTAAGTATTTTAATAAATTATGTTATTGTATTATATTAAAACAGTTTCATTGAAATTGTATCAAAATGAGCAGTTTCTTCATTTCATTAATGATCATGACTTATTTACGGTTTCAAATGACAATATAAGTCTTATTTTAGCGCTGTTAAGATTTTACAGCCCTATTTTTTATATAAGTATTTTATAACTGTTATTTTAAAGTAAATTTTAAAGAAAAATTTACAATATGATTTTTACGCATTTTTGATTTTGCACAAATATTCGAGTTATTTATAGTAGGGAAATATAAAACACCATGTATCGTAAACACAATTTTTTGTATAAAAGAATAGTCAATGCATAGATAGATTTTTGCCAAAAGTCTTTAATGAGTATAGTTTAATTCAGCATGAAACGTCTCATATGCAAACAGCACCAGTACTTACGTTTCTTCACCACTTTGGATGAATTTGATGGAAAGACCACTGTTGATACGTATTATTGATATCACATGGCATTAGTGATAACTGTTGAGTTTGAGGATGAAGTGCCATGCACTTCTTGTGCACTCTGTGTAAAAGCGTCTTCGTTTTCTGCAAAAGTAATATATCATTTATAATAAAATAAAAAATTGGGCAATAAAATGGTAACATATTTATTGACATTTACCTCATCGTATTGCCATGGACCATCTACAGTCCCTAACCGGCAAAATACGAATTTCACTCCTTGACTATCAGCAGATATGCATCGTTCTCCGACACCTAATTGACCTTTAGCGTTTAATCTAATTAACTGAAAAATGAAACTATATAAATCATAATTCATAAATAAAGAATTTTGCTTAAAAAGAGATATAAAAAGTAAAAAATTACCTGATTATTACCAAATCCATGACAATCAGTAGTAGCCATTAAACTAGGAGGCGAATGACTCATTGTATCCAAACACATTCCTGTCGCTATGTTTCGCAACTAAGATTAAAAGGAAAATAAAAAGAGAAGAAAAAATTCAGTGACATGTAGAAACACACATAAAAAATTACGACATAATATAACATAAAAAATTATAGAACATAATATAACATAAAAAATTATAGAACATAATAGAACAAAAAATTATAGGCGATAGATATTGTTATTATTACCTCTCCCCAGTGAATATTAGGTGGTAATTCGGGAAATTTATCGAAAACATCATAAGCAACATTTTCCATATACCATTGAAAACTTTTACACCTTTTCCTTCTTTTAAATTCTAATTGCTCTGATATATCACCATGATCAAGCAATTGCGCTAGTGGTTCCCTTGTATAAAAGAATTCTTTATATTTATCATCAAACCAAGTTTCAACAACTCTTTTATAATTCTAGAAAGAGTTAACGATTTTTATAAATTTATATTAAATCATATGTTATTTTATATCCTTCAAATTAATTTATACCCATAAAAATGTTTTACTTACTATGGTTATCAGCGGTCCTTTTTTTTTTTGAGCCAATTTTCCAAATGTATAGGGCATAAACCCTCTATACACATGACCAACGTGCGAACATGGTACCCAAAGAATATTTCCCCCACATTGCCATATTTTAAATGATAACTCAAAGTTTTCTCCACCCCACACAAGCAATCCGTCATCATATCCACCCAACGACAAAAAGTATTCACGATTTATCGCAAATAAGCCACCAGCGTGAGTAGGAGACCTGAAATGAATTATTCCTGATATATGAATGTAAAATAACTTCATTCTACATGTCAAAGAATATTTTTTAAAATGTGAGTTACTTGTATGGCATGCTGTTATAAGGTCGAGATTTTTTCTCCCGTGCAGGAAGTTCATTTTCTTTATACAGCATTCCCCATTCAAAAATACCTCTATATAAATGTCCTTCTTGATACACAGGTCGATACTCAAAGGTCTTATGGTCAATGCCATCGATAATAGGAACTGTCATCACAGTTCTAGAAATATTTAAAAGATTTTAATAAATTAACTTTCAGATGAATAATAGAGAATTTATTATTTGATAAAAAATTACCTATCAACAGCTATTGGGGCTAAGAGAGGTGGTAACCAGTTAACATTAACTTCACAATGTGCATCCAAAAACACTATAACTTCACCCTTAGCTTCACGTGCACCACGTGATCTCGTTCTTATTAAACCTTCTCTTTTATCATTTCTTATTAATTTTACTTTACCTTCCCACCGTTCTATATATGAATCTAAATCTCCTTTTAAATTATCTATAAAAATACATACTTGTTATTACTTTTATTTTGATACTCTTACCATATTACTGCTATTCACCTTTATCAGAAAAGTCATCTACAAGTAAAATTTCTTCTAAAAATTGTGGGGGAGTACGATTTATCACACTGTGGACAGTTCTCAGTAATACAGACCAACCTTCATTATGAAATACTATAATTACACTAGTTCGGGGGAGTACTTCTGGATAATTCCAGTGTTTACATCTGTAAACAGAATAAGTGAAAATCTAGTTTAAATATTACTGTTATAAAATGTTTAATTGTAGCAATATTGATTTACTCAGGCATTCTTGTATCAAGGATCGATCTATCTAATGAAATTTCATCCGAGCACACCATATTCATGCCGTAATCTATTTCTGATTGTTGAACATCATTCTGTTGATCATCCCTAAGGATATAAGGTTTCCCTCCTTCTCCAGGTCCACTTCTAATTGATACATGCTTGAGTTCAAAATTACCAAGCTCTTTTGATAGAACTGGTACCTATAGAATAGTAGTTCATATAAAATACATTTATATAAAAGTATAAAAAACATTTTATCCTTTACTTTAATAGAATTTCTTCCTTTAGTTCCTTTTTTAAATGTAATTATTGTTTTGAATGTATCTTTATCATACTATGCTAAGTATAATATACTATAGGTGACATACTTATATTATTAGTCATTTATATGAGAAAATTTCAATGAATAAATTATTACAGTTCATTTTTGTAATTTAGCTTAAGACAAGATTGCTTTTAATAGGATGTTGATACTTTTATGTTTAAAAAATTATGTTTATATAGTATAAAAATAATTTAATATTATATTTACCCGTTTAACTGATTTTAGACTATCTGACCAATATTCCTTTAAATTGTTAATAGGCTTGTCAGAAAAAAAGTTTATAACAATATACAATGTGTAAAGCAAAAATATGCTACAGATAATAATACTGAAAAGACGATTTCGCCTGAGCTGTACAATTCTCATTTTGTTTAAGATAATCACACCTGAAATAAAAATTTGGCAATAACATTTTTATAATTCATAACATTATAATCGGAGAATTTATCTCATTATATATTGAGAAATCTACATAAATATAAAATAAAAAATAATCTTTGGGTACATGACAAAAATAACTGATAAAGAGGAGAAAACGAAGTATGCAACGTACATAGCTGAAAATAATTAAAAAATTAAAACTTAAAATAGTGTTATTGCTTCAATACTCATTTAATCACTACACAATCTAAATATTTGTTGAAATATTGTAGTAAAGAGCTAAAAAGAAAATATCTTTAATTACCTCAATTAAAAATACATAAACATATGAAATAGAATATGTATATTTCAGTAAATTAATCTTTTGAATATATTACAATGATATTAAAAATTATATCATAATAAACCGAATCATTATTCAAAGAATCTGAAGCTACGTTGCTTCACACCACAGCCAACGTGTCTTTTGCACACACTTAAGTACTTACTTACATACATATGTACGGGAAGAGTGTATATAAATACATATGTACTTACATGCTTCTATCTTCTACTTTCGCATAAACCAATATGCGTTCGACATTTTTAAATTTCAATCAAAAAATTGATTAAAATATCGCTATCTGGCGTTCATTGGTATTGTACGAACTTGGTGGAAACATTGTACGCTATTTGAAAAAAAATGTATTCTCTGAAAACCACATACTATTTTTTCATTATACAAATTAATAAATTTACAAATGTTATCTTGTTAATCAAAGAAATGCAAATCCTATAATATTTACATAGTTTATATTGCATTGCATTATTGAGAAATATATAGCATCTATTAAAGTTTTATTACATAAACATCGTAAAATTGCATACGATGAATGCTTGACACATTGTTATGATAATTTAAATAATATATAATACAGTTACTTATAAAATTTTATTACTAAAATAAGATTAAATGAATATAATCAATTCAGTAAGCGTTTAGAAATAAGAAATATTTTTCATGCAATAATACTGTGTTAATTGTCTAAAATTTGGTTTTGTTATCTCTGTTAGTTCTTTCAACTTAGACATGGAATGAAGTTATAGAAGTAAATAAAAATGTATTGAATATTTGTATCTCGGTAGCACTTTCAACCGGGAAGAAATAGTACCTACAACTATTTACTTAAGTATCCAAGATTTTCTAAACGAACATATAAATACTTCCCTCGATAGCTATACTTACTCGGATAAAATTTCTACTTTTTAGCAAATCATAAAGAATTACTATATATCAATGTAAAATCTTTTGATATATGTACTTATAAATCATTGTAATATTTTACACTTTTTCATTATAACTATGATTTCAATTAAACTAGTATTAAATATTTTTATTCAATTGCATATTTCGCATCAAATGAATAGTGTCATAGAATTTTTATGAAACTAATACAACCATACGAGTCATACGACTGAATGGAGATTGTTAGGAAAAATAAAATACGCTTTCTTCTCAATATTTTCTTTCCTTTATCTCTAAAAATTTTATAAATATCATTAATATGTTATGACGACCAATCAGAAGACTGAACAGCTTCGAACCGGTGCAGTATATCTGCATGCATGTTTAGGTGTGAACTGGACTCGACAGATGTGGATTTCGTTTATTTTCAAAATTCGTGATTCTATCTTGGACTAAATGATGGCATTACTGTAATTTCAATTGTCGCCTATAACTCGAATGGTCTTTATTGGAATTGTACGTATAAGAATAAAATTGAAAGTGAAAAATGAAAAAAGTCGGGACAACTGCATTTTCACAATGAAGATATTTGATTCATATAAAATAAATCTGATTTGATTGACAAAAGTCTAAAGTTTCTCTTTTGAGCATGACTTGTTTGTAGAAATTATCTATTAAAGTGCTTCTTTACTGAAAATTTTGGGGTTACTTAAAAACACAAATGGTGAGAGGATAAATTTTCTTAATCATATATATTCGTTATCGTTGATTATTTGAGTAAAACAAACATGATAGGATTTTGTGCGCCACGATACGGTGAAGTGGAAGGGGTAAACAAATAGCTAAACAAGTCTATACAAGTCTATACTAAGCTATATGTCTCATAACGTCATCCATATATAAATTGACAACATTTAGTTTCTTCACAATTTTTGTAATTTAGTAAATAAATATCCTTGCATTAGATTTTATCGCGTGTGTAGTGTTTTTAATTATATTATTTCTCTTCGTATTTATCAGTGTTATTTATATATGCGATAATACTTATAATTGAAATTCAATCACTTTGAATTTTTTCTATAAATTCATTTTATTTTTAAGTAACAATGTCATTGTGCAATTAAGGCTTCTTTTGACACAGAATTAAAGATCTATTCTATGTTTTATTCTACAATATACATTCTTGTAAAATTAACTTATTTTTCATCTATTTTTTTGTATTACATGTATAAAATTGATCCTGTCAGTCTGATCCTGTGATCTGCAAAAATTTATACTCTGCTGTTAAACAATTAGCAGACAGTGAAATCGAGTTAATAAAAGCTATAGAAAATTCAGAGAAGATAAATAATAGAAATATTAAAAATACTATGTCTGTGACAGATAAGAAAAGTGCCAAAAATTCTGCAAAAATGTTTAATGTAAGTATAAATTTATGAAAAAATAACAATTGATACTAATTGTGTAATTTAATCAGGTTCGTCCATCTGCTGCTTTAATAGCAGCTAAACATGAAGCAACACAACGTGTATTACAAAGAAAGAAATCTAACAATGTTTTTGTACATGATATATATCAAAAAGCTATTGATGCATATAATATAAAAAGGAAGGAAACTGGCATTGTATTTGATCGTTCTATGACAGAACATAAATGCCTTTGGGATCCAAGTTATCCAGAATGTCCTGCTAGGTTGATAAGAGTTATGCAGAGATGTGAGGAGTTAGGTTTAATAAATAGATGTAAATTCGTTACACCAAGACAAGCCTCAGAGGATGAAATACTAATGAAGCACAGCCAAGAACAGATAGATATTTTGAAGGCTACTGATGAATGTACAGATGTAGATAGTTTAGAATTATTATCATCAACATATGATGCCATTTATATACATCCTGTATGTACTTATTTTAAATATAAGATCAAAATGTTAGATTTAAATATTGATTTATTTAAAATTGTTCTAGTCTACCTATCAATTGTCTTTGTTAGCTGTGGGTTCAACAATAAATTTAGTGGAAAGCATTTGCAAAGAAGAAATTCAGAATGGTATGGCCATTATAAGGTAATGTAGTAATGCTTGATTGATACATAAATGAATAAATAATAATAATATAATTGAAAGTTATATTTTTTTATTTCTTAAAATATTTCAGGCCACCAGGACATCATGCAATGAAATCAGAATATTGTGGATATTGTTTCTTCAATAATGTCGCAATTGCTGCTGAAAAAGTTTTAAGTAGCAATTTAGCTAGTAAAATTTTGATTGTTGATTGGGATATACACCATGGACAAGCTACTCAGCAAATGTTCTATAATGACCCACGGTATGTAAATACTTTCGAACTTTCTCTAAATGTTTTTGAATAATTTTTGTATTACTTGGAAATTCTGTACAGAGTAATTTATTTTTCAATTCACCGTTATGAAAATGGAGAATTTTGGCCAAATCTTAGAGAATCTAATTTCCATTTTGTTGGAGATGGTTTAGGAGAAGGATATAATTTTAATGTGCCACTTAATAAAACTGGCATGACCAATGCTGATTATTTAGCCATATTTCAACAAGTTTTATTGCCAATGGCCTATGAGGTAGTATATTATTGCAATTTATAATAATCCAAATAATGTAATATTAATGCAAATATATTGTATAAAATATCAATATAATTTTCAATGTGATTTATATAAAATAAGCCAATTTTAATTATTCTAGTTTCAACCTGATCTTATAATAGTATCAGCTGGATATGATGCAGCGTTGGGCTGTCCTGAGGTAAAATAATAAATATTACTTGTTAACTTTTTTTTTATCTTAGTTTAATTCAGATCTTGTGATTGTCTCGGCTGGATTTGATTCCGTGATTGGAGACAAAAAGGTTGATATATATAATAAATTTAATGTTGTTATATATATCAATAAATTATAGATAATAATTTCAATGTTTTCATTTTATGATATCCAGGGTGAAATGTTGCTAACACCTGCATGTTATGCTCATTTACTATCATCATTATTGAGTTTAGCCTCTGGGAAAGTTGCTGTTATATTGGAGGTATAAAATATATTTTCATTTTGTTATTAAATTTTTATTGCATATTTATAGCTTTCAAATATGCTTTCATTATATTTCTCGTTACAGGGTGGTTATTGTTTAAAATCATTAGCAGAAAGTGCAGCATTAACACTACGTACTTTGTTAGGTGATCCATGCCCTATGTTAGAAACTCTTACATTACCTTCAATAAGGTAAACCTGAGAATTCTTAGTATGACATATGCAATTCATTAATTACGTTTATATTTAACATGATTTTAGCGTACGTGATACCATTTTAAATACAATTTATGCACATAAACCATATTGGAAATGCTATCAATACCAAGATACATACAGTATTAATAGTACAACAAATAATAAAGGAGGAAGTACTAATCAATATTTACCGGTAGTTACATTCAAGTAAGAAATTAAACTAATTTTAACAAGAATTTTATTGTATTTAATTATTATATAAAAATACCATTTATATATTTATTTTAGAGGAACTGATATTAAGCCTGAAGTGTATGAGACTCGAAATTGCTACCCAACTCAAAATAAAGAAGTTATCGAAATGATAGAAAAGCAGTTAAATGCATTAATACAGTGTAAATATCAAGTTTAATAGTTAATAATAATTAATCCTATATATAACAACAAATTATATAAATTTAATTTTTTCTTTAGTTACTAATTTATCTAAAGCACCTAACAAAGTGTGCATTGTTTATGATGATAGAATGTTAAAACATTGTGATATGTCTAATGATAATCATCCAGAAAAACCACATCGTATTAATATTATTTATAAAAAATATCAAGAGTGCAATTTACTTGATCGATGTTATGTGCAACAGGTATGTTCATGTATTCACTTTGCATTATTAAATCTCTTTTATTAACACTAAATTTTTTATTTGAAATATTACATTTTGTTCGTTGATTATTTTAAAGGGACGAAGTGCAACAAGAGAAGAATTAATATTAGTCCATTCAAAAGAATATATAGATTCAATAAAAGATACAGAAAACTTAAAACCAAAAGAGCTAAAAAGGCAGGCAGAAACTTATAATTCGGTTTATTTGCATCCTGAAACCTGGACAAGTGCCTGTATATCAACTGGATCATTATTACAAGTAGTTGATAGCGTATTAAATGGAGAAAGTCAATCTGGTATTGCTATTGTTAGGCCTCCAGGCCATCATGCTGCAGAGAATACAGCATGTGGTTTTTGTATCTTTAACAATATTGCTGTAGCAGCTAGATATGCGGTAGAATTTCATCATGTAAAAAGGTATTATAATTAATTTTCTTTTAACCGTTTGAGTCCCAGAGATCTTTGAAAAAAACAGAGTCGAAAAATTCCGAACAGCCAGATAGCGCTTGTCTTAATCGATTGCGAAGAGAAATAAGCGGTGCAATAGCGCTCGTCATATTTGTTATTTTATGAAATACATCTATATTATTATATATGCGTATTATTAGCTTATAAATACTTCAAGTTTTGTTCAATAAAAATTATTGGGAAGATAACAATGAAATAGAAAATACCGTCAATCGTCCGTAGCGTTCAAATGTACTGGGACATTTCGACACAAAATCTAAACAGCGCGATCGCGCTGCTTGGGACTCAAATGGTTAATAACGTACAATCTTAGTACAAAGAATAATATAATTTTTCAGAGTATTGATAGTAGATTGGGATATACATCATGGTAATGGAACTCAATCCATCTTTGAGGAAGACCCTAAAATTTTGTATATGTCTGTCCATCGTTATGATAATGGCAATTTTTTTCCAAATTCTAAACGAGCAAATTACTCTTATGTCGGTTCTCTATCAGGAGAAGGTTTCACTGTTAACATTCCATGGAATAAGGTTGATTTTAAAAAATATGCTATAGAATAAGTTACTTAAAGCAAATTTATCATCATATATTATTTATGTGTTATATAGAAAGGAATGGGCGATGCAGAATATATAGCAGCATTTCAACAGATAATAATGCCAATTGCTTATCAGTTTAATCCGGAATTAGTCTTAGTTTCTGCGGGTTTTGATGCATGTATTGGGGATCCTCTAGGAGGTATATATGCAATTTTATGTCTTTTACAACTGAGAAAAATTTAGATATTTAAATATTATAATTAAAATAATAAATTTAACTTAAATATTTTTTTTTTAAGGTTGTTTCGTGACACCAGAAATGTACGGACACTTAACACATTGGCTATCTTCTTTAGCTAATGGTCGTATTATTCTTAGTCTTGAAGGAGGTTACAATATTAATTCAGTCGCGCATGCAATGGCTATTTGCACAAAATCTTTGCTTGGTGATCCTTTACCGATATTAGAGAATGGACAAACTCCATGCGCGAGCGCTATTCATACTATAAATAATGTTATAAAAACACAAAAACAATATTGGGCGCATTTAGTATTTAATTTATCTTTACCGAAAGAGAGAGTACTTCCTAAGCCCAAAGTTCCACATATAAAGACAAATGAACGTGTTATAGACAGTGAAGAAATATTAAAGCATTCAGAATCTAAGATAGCATTGGAAGAAATAGAAACAGAAAAAATGCAAACTAGGCAGAAGAATCTTACAACTTGGAAGCTGATAAATAAAGTGGCCTCACAAGAAGATTGTGAGAAATTACAAGAGTTTCTTAAATCTGTACATGAGCGATGTACACATACGACAATTAATACTTCTTATAATGACGAAGGTATGGTAGGTTAAAAATATATGTGTAGTCATGTTGTATAGGATTATTGTATAGGATTATTTTTATAGGTTCCAAGTATACAAAGAAATGCATGAATCAGGATGAAGAAGAAGAACATTCTGATGAAAATATTACCAATATTGCTGCTGGTAGTAGTGGTGAACAAGGCGAAAGAGCAAGTGCGCAAATGACTGGAAATAAAAGTTTACATGATTATTTGTTGGAAAATTCGCAAGTAATTAATATTTAAATTTTGACATTATAAATATTTATTTAAGATGAATTGTGATTTTTACAATTGGAATTTATTTTCAATTTTACAGGCATTAGTGGATGGAGACATGTTTGCAGTGATACCTTTACGAGAATGTCCACATTTGGATAGTGTCAAGGATGTACCAGTTTCTGGAATTGATATATATTCACCATGTATAGAATGTGAAAGCAATGTTGAAAACTGGATCTGTTTACAGTGTTATACTGTTCACTGTGCTCGTAGTATTAATCAACATGGTTTAATACACGCTGAAGAAATGGAACATCCATTGGCCCTAAGTTTCAGTGATTTATCAGTTTGGTGTTACAAATGTGAGGCATACATAGATAATGTGGTAAGTTATAATAAATTTTTTTGAAGATATTCATTTTACTATAATTTTGTCTGTACAATACGTTTGATAATGTTTATAGCGATTATTTGCCGCGCGTAATGCTGCACATCAAAGTAAATTTAATGAGGAATTACCATGGACATATGAAATATAAATGATAATTGAAATAAACATGTATTTAAGAAAAATTTATAATTAACACTGTGTATTTTATAATATTTGTAAATCTATAAAATACACATTTTAATTTCCGTATCATGTTTAAATAAATAAATAAATTTTTCTATGCAGGATAATAATCATTGAATAAGTAGTATATTCAAGATGGAACTAAATAATTTTATTGAAAGTGAAATTGTAGATTATAATGTAACACATATTGATTTTAATATTACAACATTATTTAGTTTAAATAATTTTTGTACATATATTTACTTTTATTTTTAAAAATTTTAATAATGCATATTTTAAATATCTTATATGGATCCTAATTTAGGATAATCTTACGAGTTGTTTAATGTAAGTTTTAAGTATAATATTGCTTTACTGTTAAGAATTACAAATATGTTTTCATATTATATGAAGTAATCATATATTTTTTCTTATTATAGTAACAAATGTACTTATTATATTGACTAAATGGTAAATAAATACGTATTACGTTAATTTAACGATTAATTTAAAGTATTGTAATTATGAATTATAATAATTCCTTTCATGATATATGTATATTTTTATATTTATTATCTACTAAATACTCAATTCGTATTAATAACAATTGAAACTGTTGAAAAACCTCAAGTATGTTATCCATAATTTCAGTCAATCTATTCACTGAAAATGTGGTTAGATTTGTTAAACGCGTAATATTTTTAACGGCTTTTGAAAACGGTAATTTTTCAACTGTAATGTGTGGATAAAATTTATGTGCAATATGATAATTGAATAAATTTATACTATTTTGAATAAAAATAAACTCTTCCAAATCTGTAGCAGGAAGAGCATAATACAATCTATATGGTACCTTCTTGGTGACATACTTATATTCACATTCACGAAGTTTCGAAGCAATAACATTACATACATCTCTTAAAGATTTTGATCCTTGTTCATAAAGATAAAAATCTTTTATTAATTTATACTTATGATTTGCACTACTTACATATGTCTTTTTGGTATTTCTTAAATGTAAAAGTGCTGTTGGTACAGAATAAGTGTGAGATGTAAATAAATGTATATGCGTAAGATCTGGTTTTGCTTTTAATTCAGTTGCTATATGAGATGATAAGGGTAAAACTCCACCTTGATGAGCAAATCCATAGAAGAACGTTAATACAATATTACATATAAACCAAAAAATCTGTAGTTTATTCAACTTATTTCTTGTTGTAAATGCATTTGAGGACTCATCATTTTCTGCAATACGTGCGATAGTGTCAACTCCTGATGTTTGACTTATATTTGGTGCATACAAAAAAGTTAAAGGTAACAATATTGGTATAATAAACCTAGGCTCTTGATGAGGAAATATTGATAATAATATGATAGGTGTAATAAAAGATGTTGTCATTAAACCAACAACACTTTGTATTCGTGGCAAATTTAACCATTGTGCTTTTAAACCACTGTAAATGACAATTGTCCTAATTATTTCGATTTATTAACTTTTTGTGTAATATTGATTGTAAACAATACTATTGAGATATTTACCTGTATAATAGTTTTCCAAATGTACAAAGGCCAATAACTCCAAGAATATTATATAAAAGGGGTACATTTACTATCAAATGTAAATAATGAGGATGTAAGCCATGATCCTGTAGGTTTTTAGTATTTGAATTGTATCTGAGAAAATTCAGTGGTGTTACCACAAAGTTATTCATGCTAATGTCAAGATTACCTATCTCTGCCATTGTTAAATAACCAAAATAGAAGCTATCAACTAAAATAAAGAAAACAGTGGTAGGTATTCCACAGGCAATGAAGGTGAATATTCGAACATGAAAGTCTCCAAAACCTACAGTTTTTGAACCTAAACCTCTCTGTAGCCAAAAGAATATAGGAGCAAAGGCAAATGCAATGAATGTTGGTCTATTGAATATACCAATCACAGTAACTGTTGCAATTTTTATACAATGATTTAAAGAATGTGGCGGCAATGTAGTTTTAAGTTTGTAGTATTTTACTCTTTCTATACCAGTTTTTGCTTCATTATATTTATCTGATAGATAATCACTTTGAACAACTACCTAAAATGATAAATATTACACTTTATGAACCAGTCTATAAATTCTTATCATAATAGTACATATGTTAGTACCTTTTCTGAATATGCCATAGAATATGATGTATAATATAATAATAAAGCTGTTAACACCAGTTCAATAGTATTTGATAATGTATGAGTGGCATAAACAAGCATAACATAGGAACTGGCATAAATGATCAGTCTTATTTTGTAATTTTGACCATATATGTAACAGATTTTATACAAACAATAATCTGATATAAAAGATAAGCCACACACTAACAGACGTGGAGATGATATAAGAAAATATGGCGATTTCAATGATATACCCAAATAAAAAACTGTATATTTCGAAAGTCTCTTCAAAATTGAATATGGCATACCAACTATGATTTGTGGTATTAAAACAGTTCTTACGGGAAACGTTGAATTAAATTCCCACGGTTTGTTGACATCAATGTCAAAATAATCCCCTACAAAATATAAATTCCCCCCATAATTTGTTTATATTATAAATTAACATATAAACATATAAATTAATCATGTTATTCCTAGACAATAACATCATTGTACTTACCAGATATGACTTCGATAGATTGAAAATATTCGTCAGGATGAATATATCCTGTTTGAGGAATAAGAGTTAATATGATTCTTAAGATTACTAAGATCCAATAAAGGCTCATTTTTCTTTTTATCGGTACAGCAGGTTTGTATTCATCTATGGATCTACGATATTCATTTTTAAAATGCATTTTTGTTAGCAAACAGTCTCGAGCAACAATTTTTCACAGGATGTCAATTTATCAAGGTTAAAGAAATTAGTAAGACTCTTTGATTATCATTATTTTTTGATTATTAGAGGATATATAATATATGTTTCAGTCAAATAGTATTTTGTATTATTACATTATCTTTATTCAATCAAATAATAGTTAATTTGAACATATTTACAACATGATATTCCCTCTTGCATTGTCGCATTATAGCACATATAAAATATGATTATACCATACAACGAACAACACAGATTATAAGCGTTAGAGACGACATAACTATAGTACGAATCTCTGTAGCATGTATTGCATACTATCATACCAAAGAATAGAGTCTGACCATATTCATACTACATATCTATGTCACATCATATAATTTGTTCTTATTTATTTTACTTTTTCTTGAAACAGGACTGATATGAAAATTAAATTTTGTTTATGATTCATTGACGACGTAAAAAAAATTAACTTTATAAAATTGTATATTTATTTTTTAGTTATATGTAATTTACTGTAATAATATCTTTTAAAAGTATTATTTCATGTAAACATTGTAATTTTGTGTATTTAATTAAATGAGAAATATTGTGTTTTAAGAAAGAACTCTTTGATTTCTTTCTTTTCGAATAGCAGGAACACGTTACAGTTTTTACATAATTAAATATATAAAACGCTAAATTGTATATATTTGTAAATATAATATCAACATTTATTATAAAGTGAAAGTAAGAAATTTCTAACTGAGTTAGTTTCTAACTAGTTATTTGCTAGTTGATAATAAATTGGATATTTCATAATTATTTATATTACTTATAATAAATGTCATGATAATGTAGATATTACATGTTATTATTAATTACCTATCTATAAAAGGACTAAGAAAGTTATTTCATGAAAGAGTAGCGCGTGGCAACTTTCTACGCATGCGCGACCACGTACCTACGATATACGGACAGCAACATAACTGCCAACTGCCAACAAACACTTCAGTACCTTTTAATAGCATTATTAGCTGTCCATTTGTTTATTGCATTTATAGCATTATGTCGTCTGGTGGATGGGAAATAGTTGGAAGAAATAAGAAAGACAAAAGCAATGGCAAGATCAATAAACTTACAAAAGTAGAAAAAAAGAAATTTATCGAAAATGTACCAAAAGTGGAAGATTTTCGTAAGTGTCTCTACTCAGCTTTGTATAAAATTGTTATCACTTTTATATACTACTACTAATAAAAATTCTTAAAGTTTATAAACACTTTTATTCAAATAAAATGTTATTGTAAAATTTGCTTTATATATACATTCAAAAATAAAGTTTCTAGATGAAAATATGTTTATTGCATTATACAGATGAAAGTATGTTAGTTTAGAACTTATCTTTTTTCAGTTCCCTTAAGTCAAGTAAAAACATTATATGATAATTTGGATAATAACAAGGAAAATAAAAAGCCGTCAAAGGAGAAAGAAAATAAAATGAAAGAGAATGAAGAAAAGAAGAAACAGCAGAAACAGCAGCAGTCTGAGAAAAAGAAGCAAGAACCAAAGGAAAAACCCCCAAAGTCTATAAAAGATGCATTAAATGTGGTATATATATATATATATATATATATATACTTTTAAAAAATGTTCTTTATGTATAATTTACAGATAAGTTTATTGATATTGAAATATCATTTCCAACAGATTAATGCAGAAGAGCTTCGAAATATTTTTACTAGTAGTCAAACTAAATTTCCTGAAGCTCCATTAATTTGGTTAAAAGATCTTGCTGCCTTCCTTAATATAAAAATACCTGTTGATAAAGAAGATGCAGTCTTTTCTGGGAAGCCTAAAGACTATCCTTTAAGTATAGTACCTAAAACAATTTCTTCCATATTAGAAAAGGCAATTGATATGGCAGGCAAACAAACAGCCCAACTTTTTTATGAAAATACTCTTACTACAATGGCTACTGATATGGTTAAGGGATCACCTGCTGTGGGTCATAAAATATTTTTACAACTTCTAGCACGTATTAATCCTGAAATGACAATTGCTAACATTTCTAAATTGATGCGTGTAAAAAATTCCTATCAAAATAGAAAAAATATTGGTCTTTCTTTATTGTGGGCAATCTCACAAGCTGGTAGAAAAAACTTAATTGTGGGTTTGAAAGTATGGCATGAAGTAATGTCTCCTATGTTAGAGACAAAGAGTTACTGTAGTTATGTAGCACAAATTTTGAATGATCTTGTATTTGGGCATGACATCTGTTATGATCTTAAACCAGAACTTTATCTTGACATTGTAGAAGATACATATTCTGGGAAATTTAATATTCCTGTTTCTGTAAGCGGGGAGATCAATAACAGCATTGAAAAATTAAGAGTAGGTATTTGAGTGTTATATTAATACAAAACACCATTTTAGTATGAAATAGACATAATTTTTTTTTATTCTTTTTAGTCAATATTGTTTAAAAATAAGAATATAAGTTATGTGAAGCTGTTTGAATTGTTAATTACAAAAGTTACACAGAAGGTAGATACAAACTATAGGGATGAATTAATCAAAGCACTTGTGACTTGTTTGGCTACAGATCCATTTTGTTTCTTTGTGTGGAGGTCTGTTTATGCCAAAAATTTATATCAATCTCATTTGATTTTAATGCATATTGGTAAGAATAGTGATTTAACTTTATAGTTGATATATATATATATAATGGATTTATTAAATTTAATTTCATTTAATTTTTTTTAGATGCTAAATGGCATGATTTGCACATAACATTAGAAACAAAATGTTTAAAAGAAACATGTATAGAATTTCAGACAATTAATGAAAGGTGGAAAAAGGGCAAAGATGAAGGTCTTGCTAATAATTGTAGTAAGATATGCAAGGTAAATTTAAATATTTGTTTTTGTATTAAATAAATATATTTAATATTTATATAAAAATAATACTTTTTGCCGAAATTAGAATGTTTTATACGCATTGTGACAAATGTCTTGAAATATGGAAATAATCCATGTAACATTTGATTATTGTATTATACACACGTATATGCGCAAAGCATGAGTGTCAGCGGAATACTACGTAACGTATAAATCGCGTGTAGATTAATTGCCTGTTTGTCAGTGAGGAAAGACGTTTAAATACCGGTATAATTTTCCAGCAATAACCTGCAAAATTTGCATTTGAGCTTGTTTTTATTTTGAAAAATCGTGAGTGTAATATTTGAATGATTTTGAGAAATTTGAATTTTAAATATAGTGTAGGTTAGGTACGTTTGTTTTGTCGGAAGGGGACTATCGATCGCATATTGTCCCTTCAGCATCGCTACTGACGACATTAACATCATTCATCGCGTCATTCCTTTTTTGTACAAAGATACATATTACAGACAATATTTTAGAATAAATAATTTAGAAAATATTTTCATTTCTTCATCAACTCTGTGAATAAAAAGTACGTATTCAGAAATTAAATTCATTTACATATATACATCTGTAATAAGATTGCTCTTTTGATAATTGATATTGACCTTTAGACTCGTTATGTTAAATGGTAAATAAATTAACATGTAATACATTGTTCTATTACACTTTTATTACAGGCTTTGTTACTGAAAATGACAGCTTCTGCTAATAAGAAATATTCCTGGAAAAAGGGAATTATTTTGTTATTACTTTTTATTAGTGCCATCCTTGCTTATGACATATACAAACATGATGATTTTAAAGGTAAATATATATATATATATATATATATACATACACACAATATACATACATATATATACAAAAAAAGAAATATTCAGTCTGTTTGAAATATTATTTAAGTATATTAATTTTTATATTTATAATATAACTTTTTAGTAAATAAGTTTTTAAAAAGAACTGGATTAGTTGCCTATGGACAACAGTCATGGATTGTAGTGCAAGAATATTCTACTAAAGCACTTGAATTTATAGAAGATACTTCACCAGAACATTATAAAACAATTGTTGAAACATGTAAACCTTATATTAAATTAGCAGGAGATGCTTATCTTTTAATGAAGCATCTTTCTCTTAAAGTTTTTGGTAATATTGCAGAATATATTGGAAGAAATGGTCCACTGATTGTACAAATAGTAAGTCTTAATGATTTCAATATATAAGTTGTAGATACTGTAAGTAAATACTTTGCTTGCTTTATAGATAGAGTATTATGTCCCAGGAATGTTGGATGAAATTAAATTACGAAGTAATCAAGGTTTAGAATATGTAAAACTTTACTCAAATTTATGTGTGGAGAAGTTGAATGAACGCTCAACTGCAACACTTCAATGGCTAGAACATAATGTCTTTGTGTAAGTACATAAAAAGTTTTTGAAGTATGAAGAGTTATACTTTATAATATTATGTTTTTAGTGGAAAATTAAGCCCAGAAAATTTGCAAAATTATGCCTCAAAAGCTATTGACACCACACAGACATTAGCGAGTCAAACTTATGATTGGGTGTATGAAAAGGTGCAAACACTTTCTAAAGTTCCATGAATGAAATTTATTAAAAGTTGCATACCGATTTTTTTCGGTGATCAAAAAAATCTCCTTTCATACCTCTGCATTTAGTTCTACAATTCCAAACTTGATATTATACATTTCCAAATATATTGTGACGGCCATTTTACCTGTGATATTTGAAAAATGTATCATACCATTAAGTATGATATTAAGATCCATAAATTTAATGAAAATGTCAGTTTCTTTTTTAAGTTACTATTGTCAAAATAATTATTAAAGTAATATATAGACTACACTATATGTATGTAGTACCAAACTTAAAACCTCATATTTGTATATTCATTAATATATTTTCATTTAATGTTTCTAATATGGTGTTGAATAATAATATAATAACAAGTTGATTTATAAATCGGACAATGTATTAAATAAAATTACTTTTTGGTATTATCTTTTTTTTACAAAAATAAAGCTAGATTATTATAGATTATTGTTGATTTTATAGTACATGTAAAATATTAACTTAATGTCATTGGATACAGCAATAATAATAATAATAATATTCATAGGACATACAGAATAATGTTGATAAATATATGTATAGTAATATAATTATTATTATAATTATATAATAGCGCTAATCATGCAACTCTAATGGTGATGATTATAGTGACAATGATAAATTTAACAAAAAAGGAGAAACAAATATTAAAGTTTTATATGGAAAGAGATCAGTGGAATGTGATACTCGTCACATCCATAGAACTATGCGTGTAAAAATGTATTTCATTTCCTTCCTTTTCAGAAATGATTTTAGTAGAAATTATGTTTATTTTTTTTATATAATTTCACAGCATTTTTCCCTGATTATATGTATGAGCGTGCAATACTAAAACGCACACTGATTATGAAGTTAATGTTTCAGTTTGAATTACTGTGTTAAAGTTCATGAGGAAAAAAGACTTTCATTGTATTTTTATATATTTGGTTGCATAAATATTCCTCTTCTTCGTCTCTAATTCGTGCAAGTACTTCCAAAATTTGGCTGTAAAAAGAAATCAAATAATAATATATATTTCATTCCATAATTAAAATCTTTTTGTTTTTTAACAAGTATGCAATGTAAATACAATTTAATCATAATTATATCATAATAATTGCAAATTTTAGTTTAAAAATTGATCAATATATTTACACTATGGTACATGGTTCGTTTCTTCCTTTAACCATTTTATCAGATTGCCACTTTTCCTTTTTAATGGATGGAAAATGAGTAATAACATCTTTTGCAGAAGCATGTGTAGGCCTTATCTCACACCATGGACAATCAGTTTCTATCATCAATTTATCTGATGGTATAGTTGTAACAGCAAAAAGGTTTTCTTCTGTTTTTAGAGAGCTATAAATAACATCATGTATTAATTATTTGATATAAAATAAATACGTTACTTATTTAACATACCATCCATTGATACCAATATACAACCCCATTTGTAAAATGGAATTAGCTTCTTCTGGGTTACCATCAAAAGAGTGTACAACACCAGCTGTTAATGTATCTTTATGTTTTCTTAAAATTCTTACAAAATCTTCACTAGCATTACGGCAATGTAGAAACATTGGTAACTTTAAAGTGGAACATAAAGATAATTGCATTTCAAAATATTTCTTTTGAATATCTTTGGAGCAAAATTGCAGCCTATCATAATCTAGTCCCATTTCACCAATAGCAACAACTTTATCTTTATTGTCTGCAGCTAGATCCGATAATGATTTGAGATATGCTTCTGGGTTGCCACTTTCTTCAAATTCATTACAACGTGTCGGATGACAGCCAACTGTAGAAAATAGTCGCTCTGAAATATACGTAACAGTCAATATATGAATAAATTCAATAAAAGAGAAAAAATAATAATATAATATGTACCTAGGTATTTCCATTGACATGCATTTTGTTGTTGTAGTTAGAGAATAGAATCACAACACCATTGCATCTCTCTTTCACTGGTTTCTTCATATGCAATGATTGTATTTCAGTCTAACAATAAGAAATAAACAGTAGCTGTACATTATAACAATAAGTCTTTACCCTCACAGTTGAAAGCCTGTAAGGTGCATAAAATGTTAATTGTACCAAAATCATTGTACTTTTTGTAAAACATTAATATCTCTACATAAAAAATAGAATTTGAAAATTATAAAATATAGCTGCCTGTGATAGAGAGACGCGACAGTACACCAAGTTATACTTAATTAATATTATGTTTTCATTATTTATACAAAAGCATCTCACCATCTGTTCGTGCTATTTCAAGAGCCTTTTTGCTTTCTTCTATATTACCGGCAGTGATTATAATTTTTGAAATATTATTATTCCAACTTCGTTCTAAAACTTTATCCAAATCTGGTAGATGTTTTTGTGATCCATGATAAATTCCTTGATACATAGGATCTGTCAAATTGGCCCCGATGTCTGCATTAAAATTAACAACGGTAGAATATATTATTTGTTAAAGTATAACCTTTTTATAAATATCTTAAAAAAAACACAAAGCTACACTGTAGTTTATGCATAAACGTCGATTATTAAAATGTTAATACGATTACTGAATAAAGAATTTAATTACCTATAAATTTTCTTAAATTACTCATTCTACTACCGAGCATTCAACCTATCAGTGAAATGACAGTTTTCTCAAACACGATGCTGTCTGAAAGGTTAGCAGGTGTCTTATTTAACCGGCGTTGTATACATACTAACATATGAGTGGATATTTGACATGCCATGAAAATAGAAATTATATTTTTTTGTCATTTATTGTACATGCAATGAATTTAACTACAATTATATTTTGTGAAAATCAATGTAATTTTCATTGGACGTACTTTATATTATTTCCTATCCTCATTTCAGCATAGCAAGTATATGTATTTTGTACTTATAGTATACTACATACTTCCATATATTGTGTCTCTGTAATCCTTTATAAAGAATTACAAATATAAATTCTCTACTTCGAAGTAGCGACTTAAAATATGCGTCATTATTATATCATAACCAAATGGATAATAAAAATATAAAATGTATAATTTATAATATATATTTATTACAAATTGTTTATTACAATTTTTTTTATTACAAATTTTAATTCATTGTAAAGGAAACGTTCTTTCAACTTATTATTATAACCTATTATTTAAATTATTTTTATTGAGTCTCTTGTTCTCAAATATTTTTTTAACTGAAAGTATTCAGGAATATGTTATTACTGTAGTGATTTTATGATAGAGTTTATTTTCTCAACACATTCTTCTTTTTTCTTTGTAACAGCTGCTTCTGCTTCTACAAATTGTTGACGTCCTATCTTGCCTGGTACTAATTTGTCTACATACAATGCTTGTTGTTGATTATAAAGTTCTTTTAAAGTTCTATCATATTTCTGTAATTCTTGAATACGATCATATACATCTCCTGATTCTCCTTTCAAGCGTTGTGCAATTTCAGTAATAGAACTGGTTGCACTCTTATATTCTTGATTAATACCTTTTACTACAGATAGAAATGCATTAGCATCTTTGTTGGCTTTAAGATATGCTAACTGATCATCTAGTTCATTGTAAGAAGTTACTCTACGATCTTGTGCAGCTAAGATCTTTTCACACTGCCCAGCAATTCTTAATTTACTTTCTGAAACTTCATCTTTGTCAATTGAAAAATCAAGTCTTACATAAGTAATTACTAATAAAAATAGTAAATATAAAGCTGCAGCTACAAGCAATGGTTCTTGTAACATCAATATACGTGGAAATGTATATTTTAGTTTAAAATTCTGAATATGATTCTCAACTAAATTCTTCTTAGTAACAGAAATTACTGGACGACCAGTAGTGTCTAAGTATGTGTAATAAAGAGAATCTGGCAAACGTGTTGCAGAATATGGAAGGCTTAATTCAATATTCTTGGAACCTTCTGGTAAGATAATCTTTACAATTAATTCATCTACAACCATATCATCAAAAACATGATCCAACAATCTCATTTCTAAAGTATATAGATCTCCAGAATGGAATAAATACTCATAGCTAGGTACATTATATCCAACTATATATTTAGTTTTCCAACCACCAAACAGTGGAAATCTTGGGCGAAGATTTAGTTCTACTGAATCCTTTTTAATACGAGTATGTGATGTTGAAATGTTACCAATTTCATCTCTATAATAAATATCAGAGGCAGCTGCAGGTAAAATGGTATCGAAACTTTGAATACTAGCTTCCCATGATTTTGGTTCTCTGGCAAATTCATATCGTGAAAATGAGCCTTTTAGTAATGCTCCAGTATGTAATAAGTCAATATGTTCTTCTACTGCTATATTACCCCAGTGTGATATTTCAATATTCCTTTCAAGTCTGGTAACTGTGAGGAATTTATTGTTATTTTCAAAGTGTATGTTTAATTCTTCATAAGAAAATGGAGAAAGTTTCTCATATGGACCATATGTGATAAATGAATCACTCTGCGAAACAGGTTTAAATTTAGTGTAGCTTTCAATATTACGTGATGGTAAAGATACAGTGGTTGTTTGTTTCATTATGCTATATGGTGCATAAAGATAAATATTTCCTATATATTTTACTAATTGTTTTTCTTTTTGTGTGATCTCTTTAGGATGAGGTATAAGTTCATGAGCTAATATCCATTCAATTTCAACAGACATAGTTCTTCCAGGAGACAATGGGTCTTTTAATTCAATTTGATAGAAAGTTTCATCTGGATAAGCATTTACCTTCACTTTGGTTAGCTTTAATTCAACTCGCACAGGTTCTCTATAAGCTGCTATGTAACTAAGACTACTTTTTTGTTCAGGTTCCAGTGAAAAAAGGAAATTTCGCATGTGTCGATCTTTACTTCCATTTTCTAATATAAGTCTAGTTGTAATTTTTGTTAATTGAGATTGCAGATCAATATGTTTTTCCACGTTCTTAAAATTCAAATCGGGATCAATGGTGCTGGCAGTAGCGAAAGATTGGATATTTAATCCGAAAAGTAACACAATATTCCATAGCAATATAATTGAACTACGACTAATCATATTTTTCACGTAAGAATTTCTTTCAGCTCACTGTTGATTGTCGTTTAACACTCTTAACTAACCGGTAAACGAGTTTCAGTCGGTATCATCATAGACGTGGCGTTTATCTAAAAGCACGTATTATGTAGACGCGAAACTCATATACGAATTATACGATATACTTCAAGTATATCTATAATACATACATATCTCATACAGTTTCCTGAATTTTTACAAGTATAATTCAAGTGTGAATTGCAATGAATTTGCATTGTATATGAATTGCAAAATTACGATTGTTTAAAATATTTACATAAATCCTAAATACTTATTTAATAAAACAAAAAGATAAAACTGAAATATATGAAATCATATTGTAAATGTAACTTACAAATATATATACTTATAAGTATATTAGATGATGAATTTAACTTTTTAAATTCTGTTATATTAGGTTATATTGTATTGCCACAAATACCAGTATTGTATAAAAATTGTTATTAAACTTAGGAAAATGATTTTATCTGAAATCATGCTTAATTCAAGAAAATCTTTATGTAGCCAGTAAGTAATTTATAATATATAACTTTAACCAAGCATATAAAAATAATGATCCAAAATATTTTTGTTGAACAGTTTAATATTTTATTGTACAAACAAAATGTATAGATCACATTTAAGAAAGTTTTATAACTATCAAACATTTTATCGATGTTATAAAAAGGAATCAAAAATTAAACCCCAATCTGATACATCTTATAATGTAAGTAATTAATCAAAATTTGATTTTACGAGGGATGCAAATCAGTCAGATCTAATCTCATTTTATTATTTTTTCATTGAAGTTCAATATCGATAAAAATAATCTCAGAGAAGTAAATAACTCTATGCAGGTAAATATAACATAATTATAATATGAAACATGTAATCATAATATGAAATAGAAATTGTATAATTAAGTATGTAGCATACTATTTCTTTTTTTAAAATGTAGTGTAGTGTAGTATATAAACATACTAACAGCAAAATTATCATAATAGAAACAGAAAGAGCAAGATACAAATGTACCGAATTTTAACGATTTTGCAATTAGGAAAACAAGTAAGTATGATAAAATAATATCAATTTCCTTTAATTAATGAATAATATACAAATGTATGTTGTACAGATATTATATAAAATTAAATTTCAATAATATTTTCATTTCAAATTTCAGGTCTTGAAAAAATTCATCCATATCCTAAGCAAAATCTTGACCTTATTTATAGTGCTGTATATAGAGAATTCAATAAGTTATGCATATCATATACATATTCAGTAATAAAAGGGAAAATTAATAAAATGAAGTGTACTATTGATGTCACATGGCCTTATGAAGCATCCTTTTGCAATATAGCATCAAACAAAAAGAAAGCTGCACATGATGCAGCATTAATGTGTTTAGATTGGCTATATATGAATGGGAAAATTAAAGATTTTAAACCTATATTATATGATAATAAAAGTAAACATAGTTTTTGTGAATCTCAACGATCTGTTAATATTAATCTTTCACCAGAGTTCACAAGTAAAATACAATCTTTGATTGATACTTTTAATAATGTAAGGTTTATAAGTAACAGAAGTGTTTGTTTAATACTTATAAATATCTTAATTTGTTTATTATGATTATTTGTAGGAAGTAAAATCTATAATAACAATACCATGTGCTACTGAACTTAATGAAGACAGTTCGGAAAAAGAATCGGAAGATAATCTTTCATTAGATGATGATTTTGCTGAAATGCATAGTAATCATTCAATAAGGAATGTAAAAACAAGATATAAAGACATAACAGATTTGCCTATTATTAATTATAAGTATGTATTTATATATCTATACATAACATTTATTATCAAATTATTTATTGCTTAAAAACTTCTTTCAGGGAAGAAATACTTAATGCTTTAGAAAATAACCAGGTTTTGATAATTAAAGGAGACACTGGTTGTGGCAAAAGTACCCAAGTTCCACAGTTCATACTGGATAAATACATAAAACAAAATAATACACATGAATGTAATATAGTTGTGTCAGAACCTCGTAGAATATCAGCTATTTCTTTGACTGAACGTGTTGCGTTTGAAAGGGATGAAAAAATAGGCGATAAAATAGGTTATCATGTCCGTTTTGATAATAAAACGCCAAGAACAAGTGGCTCAATTTTATATTGCACAACTGGCATACTCCTGCAAAAATTAAGACATAATTCTACATTAAAAGGAGTATCACACGTAATTATAGATGAAGCTCATGAAAGAAGTCTACAAACAGATATGTTGCTAATGTTATTTAAAGATATGTTGGAACACAATCCACATGTAAAACTTATAGTTATGTCTGCAAGTATAAACACAGATGTATTCCAACAATATTTTTCCACCACAGTTATTGATGTCCCTGGAGAATTACATCATGTAAAAATGCATTTTTTGGATGATATTGATTTTTTAAATGAGAACTCATCAAATCAGAATACTCCTATGAAAATAGAAATTCCTTTCAATAACATAGTGAGTCTAATACAGTGGATTATTAAAGATAAACCACCTGGAGCTATTTTATGTTTTCTCCCCGGTTGGAAAGAAATTAAGGAGTTATATAACATGCTCCAATATAAAATTAGTAATTTATTAATATTACCACTTCATTCTAAAGTTTCAAATAATGACCAGCAAAAGGTTTTCAGATCAGCTCCTGATAATATTACAAAGATTATTTTAGCTACAGATATAGCTGAAACTGGTATTACCATCCGAGATATAAAATATGTTATAGATACTGCTGTTAAGAGAGAAGTAAGATGGAATAAACAGAAGCTTCTATCCAGCTTAGATTTTAGTCTAATATCACAAGCTAGTATTTGTCAGAGGTAGTTTTTATTTTATGCAACGTTGTGATTTTATTTTCAAAGAAAGAAAAGATTAAAATATATTTTTATTAATATTTAGGAAAGGAAGAGCTGGACGTGTAAAATCTGGTGAAAGTTATCACTTAATTACTCGAAAACAATATAATGAATTAGATCTATATCCGAGACCGGAGATATTAAAAATTCCATTGGAAGAAGCAATTATTATTAGTAAAACATTATCTGATAAGAAAGCATTGGATTTCTTTAATAATATGATTGATCCACCGAATATTAGTTCAATAATTTCTGCTGTAAATAATTTGAAAATTTCTGGCTTTCTCGATAAGGATGAAAATTTTACAAGTTTGGGCGAACGTGTTTCGTATATTTCGTTGCATCCGAATTTAAGTAAAGCTGCAGTACTTTCCTGCGTTTTGCAGTATGTAAAAATTTACATTGTTGCTAGAAGATATTCTTATTTTTCCATATATTTTATACTACATATTTATGTTTATATTTTTAAAAAGTTCTTGTTGTATATTTCAGTTTATTTTTTTAGGTGTTTTAATCCTGTGTTATCAATAATTACTACATTTGCTTCTTTTAATGGACCTACTCTTTCGTTAAATGAAATATCAAGTCCCTCTAGAGTTTTGAAAGGAAACGTGTTGGAATTTCACGAAACAAGTGATCATATTGGTATATTAAAATATTTTCAACATATGAAGTACAGTGATAATAACTCGTTATCTGCTGCCATGCAGAATGCTGATCGAATTGAGTTTAAAAAAATCTTTGATGTGACACAAAGTAAGTCTGTTATACATATATGTGAGGAAAAATAATATTTAATATTAGGAATAACTATTGTTTATTCGTAGAGTTGTTTTCGACGTATGTAAATGAACTTGTAAGCAGTGGAATGGTTTCAGAGACATCTAATTTTAAATATTTGAATGCATATTCTGGTAATAATGAATTGATTCGAGCGATCTTATTTGCTGCTACGAATCATTTGATAAAAAGAAATGTTTATGGATATAAAAAAAGATCTTTTACAAACAAAGCAAACATATTAATGACTGAGTTAATATATTTTTTAAAAATACATATAATTATAATATACAAGAAAGGGCTAAAATTTATATAGTTTTCTGCTTTTTAGGGCTAACAAAGTCGTTAAAATTAATAATGGGAGTGTAAATTACAATAGAACAACATGGCCAAGTGAGCTTTTGACTTACATCAATAAGATGGAGTTTGTTAAAAGACATTCTTGTATAGTTTCTGATACTAGTATGATATCACCATTATCGGTCCTATTATTCAGCGAAGCTGATGTTGAGTGTGAAAAGGTATGTTTTTGAATATAACCGTTAATATATGTTTATACAATGCTAAATGCTATTTTCTTACAGATACAAAACAATGTTTCCACCGAAGAAGAACAAATTTGTATTAGGATAAATAACATAAAGAATTTAAATTTGACGTGTAAACCCGAGTTCGTATTTCTATCTATATTTTTTACATGACCAACTTATCTTTTATTTTATACATTGTCTTTTTCCAGAATCGCGGACATGCTATTACAACTTCGAAGTATGTTGTGGGGTATCGTGCATTTTATAATTAAATATGAAGGTAAAAATGGTTACCAAGATAAGCTACAGTTAATTCAACCATTTAGAGACGATTTAATGGTTTTAATTTCAAAAATATTGACGGAATCGTCACGACATATTGACAATACATCAGATGCAAACGAAAATTTAAGAACAAAACATTAGAAAAATTTAAACAATGAACATTTTTGTGACACTGTATCACAGAATCTTTAATTCTATGTTAATATTTAGAAGCAAAAAAAAAAAAACAACTTATCTACTTATATGTAAATATAAATAAATACATATAGTGATGATAAGAATATATAATATAAATATATATATATATAAATATATATAAATATATATATAAATTATAATTTTGATATTTACTTTAATGTTGCTCATTTCCTACCTGTCATTTTTTTACATGTATAAACATAAATTTCTCTATGTGTGTTCTGTAAATCACAGTATAATCTTCGTTGTACAATAATTTATCTATAGTTATGTAAAAATTCAATAGCATTTGTATTTTATAAAATTTCATATAAACGTGCCGATATATTATTCTTTAGCAAACTAATATTTAATACAATACTTACATCCTGTTTCGCTAAAATCCTAAAACCCTGCCAACACCATGTTTCCCGAATTTATGAGAGAGAATATTAAGAATTAGATTCTCAATCCCAAAGTTATTCACGTTAGATTTTAATTATTAATCGCATATACAATATTTGTAACTTCGCCGTCAATACAGTACAAGATATTTGTGATTGTCAAAGCTACTTTCATTAACGTAGCATTAATTTTTAATGAATTATGCTTATACTGATTGTTAGTTTATCTAAATATATCTTTCTGTGATATCAGTCAGAAAACTGATTACGATTGACGTTGAAAATTGCCTTTTACGTATGCAATTTAGTTTTATTGAGAACGCTTTAGCTTCGGTTTAGAAGTAGCCATTGAAAACATTCGATGTAATCGATTAAGTCGTAAGTCTGTGTAAGTACGTTTATATGTTAAATAAAACATTCCATATATATATATATATATATATATATATATATAAATGGATTATAATAGTTATATATATATTATATATAAAAATATTTTATATATATATATAACTATTATAATAATATAATAATATAAAATATATTATATATAGCACTGCTATATTGTTATATTATAGACATTCAATATATTAAAATCTATTTTATATACATCTGGCAGGTACATTGAAGCGTGCGCTTCTGATATGAAAAAGATTACTCTATTACGAGAGGCGAGGCGCGACGATTCTTATTAATATTTTTAAGCTCTAACATATAACAATTATTATTATTTGTTTTGTTTCTATTTGTTTAACAATTATTTTTTATCCTAGAATATAAATATATATGACTATAATAAATTAATAGAATAACGAAAGTACATATATATTAGGATGTAACATACTATAAATATAAAATACATAAATAGGAAATATGTAAAAATCTATTTCGATAATAACAAATACAGTTAACTTTATATTTCGTGATAAATGCCATTATTAAACAAAGCGTAATATTTTGTAACAATAAAGTCAACAATGAGCACCAAATTAAATAAGATAACCATTAATTAAATAAAATGTGAAACATCGGTAAGTAGTCGAGGTCTCCTTTGATGAATATATAAAATGTTATAATCTCTTTTATTTCATGACTAACATGAAAGATAACAATAACAAGTGTATTAATAACATTAAAATTCAAGATTGGATAACTACATGGTGGTGTGAAAACAAAACAACTTTTACGTTGTTTATATAATTTCCTACTTGTGCGTGTTGTAATCAATTCTTTGTATGTCATTTGATATAAAAATTTTTTTTCCGTTTCGTAAGGAAATTACTATCACATCGACTAGCAATTATAAGTTGTAGTATTACAATATTCTAGTAAGAATATCAGTAATCTGTTTAATTATTTATCTATTATATCTTTACCACATAATATTGCACTTCCGGCCACTTCACTATCAAGTTAAATTACGATGGCAATTTCTACGTATCGTCGGCCACAATTCCTTTTTCCTCCTCTAAATGAATTATATATATATATGTCGGGTTCACATTATGATTAGGGTTAGGGGCGTGAAACGAATCTTCATTTGGATTAGACGTTGTTGTTATGCGATAAAGGAGATATTTACTAGTACAAATATGATTATTACAGAATTTGACAAGTAACCGTGGTAATTAGATACTCGAGAAACTAACGACAATGATCCTAGGTTCAATAACGAATCTGCGGTCAACGGGACAACAAAATGCGTTTTCTTCCAAAGTCCAAGTTGTACTCAACTTGCTTGTCTACGGTACAAGTATTATTAAACTAACTCTTTGTTAAAACGTAAAATATTCACCGAGCGTAAAGACGCCATGTAATTCGCTAATGAGACCTCACGAGAAGAATGACTTTCCGTCACGATGATGCTGCAGAGGAAAACTATGATGTGGTGTGTCTAAGGACACGAGATCATCGGATTCGTGGAGAGATGCCTTCGTTCGGAAAGTGAGGGAAATTGACGTTGCTGTTAATTGTTCAATTTCCATGTTGGTGGTTAGAGAAGGATGCTAGCCACCCTTGAGGAAAAGTTGCTAGCGGGAAGCGTCGTTCGCGAGAAAAATAAATTTCCCCTATCTTCCCGTAGTTGGGACAAAGACTGTTTGCCTGTTTGAAGGACTTTAGTTAACTAAATTTTAAGATTTATAACGGGTCCTCAGGCTAGCTGAACATGTACTGTGGAGATGCATCGACATTTGGTAATCATCTTACTCGAAGAATAGGGTCTGCGTGTGGCGAGCCACGGAACAGAAACCGTTGAAATGTTTACTGTCGAGTGCCGCTACAACTATTTCTTTTTAAGGAGAACTATACTATTACTACATACCTTTGTTAGACAAAACGTTCATCCCTTGATCGCGGCTACGTTCGGCGACTGGTTGTCGCCTCGAGCCCAAGCTCATTATCACAAGTCTCGAACAAATACAATCGGATTGAATGACGAAAATTGCTTAATTACGGCTGTGATAGAATCTAGATTACAGTGTTAAGGGATTTTCCTAAAGTTCCAAAGGGAAGGCTCCGTTGTCCTTTCATCTCCGACATATATATATATATCCTTCTTAGTAGAATATAAGGGATACGATTAAATAAATCTTCCCTGAAATTTAGTAACCCTTTTCATAACATATGATATAAGTATATCAAGAGTCGGTAAACTAGTAAATGCGAAGTAGTTTACTTTCAGATTTACTCAGACTTAATATCAGTAATTAAACTGTACATTTACCCGTTTAGAGAACTTTCAAACGCGTCTGTCACGTTTTATCAATTAAGTAAAAAGGAATTTACGCATAGTTATCCTTAGATTAAGAAAACCAGTTCATTAAACAAAAATAGTAAAAAATCAGTAAAAGATAATTCTATACATTCAAGAAACTTCTATTTATGTTTCTACTTAAAATCTAGGACTGTCTGTAAAAGATACAATGTAATGTGCAGAAGTAATAGAAACATGAAAGTACTGGCCCTTAAACGCGTTATTAAACAATACTAATTATGTCTTTTGTGAGAATGTTTGTGAATTGCCACTATTGTGAAAATATCTATCCACGTAGATAGATGGCAATTTAATTTTGATTTTTACTCATTCTGAGTGTATTTAGTACTGTATATCCAAGTCATTTCATTCATTTTACTATATAGTCTTTGAAAAAGAAAAAAAAGCAAGACGTAAAAAATTCTATAATTACCATCACAATCATCAATTGCAACCTCTAAACAGGTACAATAATTATACTACAATTTATGCTAATCAATTCTTTGCTACACGATATCGAAATAACAGAAAAACAATACAACTTTACTCATCAAACAGCTTTACGATTAAATTGGCTCTCTAGTTCCACATGGCGGAAGAACCGTGATGAAACTCTCAGTCTCGCTATCGCTGGTGCTAAAGTTTGCCCTTTCTAAAACACCGTTCTCATTCCTGGTACAAAACGGTTGAAGGTACGTGTGCTTCATTCCAATTTCCACGCCTGAGAGTCTGCGGAAATTTCCAAAGAAGACACTGTCTGTTCCAACGCTTTCGGCGCCGCTTTCGCTCGCACCGTCACATACGGATTCTGTCTCGTCGGTTTCCGAAACGCTGCTCACCTCGTGTTTCAGTAGCTGTTTGTGCGAGCCATTGCTGTCTGTGCTGCTTAAGTATCCGCTATCTTCTACTTTCATTCGTGGCTGCTGATAACCGGATAAATGACTCGTGGAATTGCTGGTCGATTCGCAGTTTCTGGAAGGTTTTGTCAGATGCTTTTTGTAAGTTTGAGGTTCGCTGTTCCTCCTCTGGTTATCCTGTTTACAATACTGATCGAACAACTTCTTTTTATCTTTATGACTACGAGGATTGCTCCATGATGCAGAAACGTTGGACTTTGACTTGCCTCGCGTGCAATTGCTTCTGATTTGGTCTTCCAATTGGTGTTTGCACCTTGTCATCGATTCCTCGGGCAATTGAAACTTGCAGGAGTAAGAACAATCAGTGGTCCCTACGTGGGTGTGTTCAAGCGGGACAGGAGCACCGTTGCTGGTCGTAGGGTCACCCGCTTCGGCAGGACTCCTGTCCCAGCAGTTTTTTGACAGAGAGTTTGATGGTAATTTCGCGTCCTTCACACGGCGCGGAGGTTTCGGATGCTGATAGATGTCCTCCATAGGTGGTAACGGTACCACGTCAGGTTGGTTGCTCGGTTGTCGTTGCCTCTTCAACTGTCTGGTCTCTGGCGTTAAATACTTACACTTCTTCCAGGACATAGAGTCATCCAAATGGCCATTTAGCGATTTGGTGCTGTTAGACAAGTCTCTGGGACACGACTTCAGTCTAGCTTCGTAGATTTCTCGAAGGCTACCGTAGCCACGTTGCAAACACGAGCCATTTTTCGACGAGTCTTGATCGCGAAAACTGCCTTTGCTTTTAAGGAGGATTTGAGCAGGTCTTTCCAGAGAGTCCACGTAGATCTCATCAGGAACGTCCTTTTCGTAGTTTACGTCGTCATTGATCTTCAATTTCATCGGTTTCCTATCCAACGTGTCTGGCTCGTATTCAGATTCATCCTGCTTGACGTAGTTCTTCGGGGAATCTTGAACCTTGATAGTTAAATGACCAGGATTCTCGGGCTCGTATTGAATTTCTGGCCCAGAATCGTCGCTACAGGCTGGACTATCATAACCGTCGTTCACGTACACTTCGCTAACAAGCGAGTAACTTTCCGATTTTTGCGAAGAAATTAGCTCGGGCAGGCTATTGTAATAGCTTCTTTCGAGGATATCCTTGTTCAGTTTATTCGGTACCATCATTTCACCGGTCCTAGTGTTAATCACAGCGTTTTGCATCGTCAGTTCCTCGTCCATTGGCAGAGCGGTGGATAATGCTGGACTCGATTGATCGGTCGATTCTGGCGAAGTAGACGACTTTCTGCTAGATTTCGACCGTTCTAAACTATCCACTTCATAATCCGTGATGTTGCCTGATCTCGAATGATGTTCTAGTACCTTTGCATCGACCATTTCGCGGATCACGGCATCCATTATACGTTTTGCCGTATTTTTAGCACCTGGAAGCTCATTGATCATATCCGGTAGCTCCTTTTTCGATCGTGTTGTATTTTCATTGAATTTATTCGCTTGTTTTCCAAGTGAACTCTCCTTGACAGCCATTCTCTCTTCCATTTTATTATCTTCGTCCTTAGGGACTACGATTCTCTCCTCTTCAGCTTCTGTTTTCTCCACCGTCTCTTTCTTCAACGTTGCGTCCTCTTCCATCTGTTTAATGAACGAATTTTCGATGGCATTCCTTACTCTGGCATTAATGACATCGTTGCCATTACTGACCGAACAATCCTTGTTCCTCGACGAATAATAGTTCGATTCCTCGAACATCGACTTGGTCGAACGTTTTGAAACGCTATGCCGATCGCCTGTCTCCAGGATTTCGCTTCTTGCGACGTTTTGAAACGTTTTCAGCATCGGTGGATTATCCTTCCACGAAGAAAGGAGTTTTCCTGTTAAACCTTTCACGTCCGTGTCGAATTCTCGTTTGGCCAGCTCTTTTAAATACTCCAAATTCTTGTTGAAGGTTTTAGTATTTTCCTGAAGCGCTTTCCGAGCTTCCTCCGCGTCTCGCCAACGTCGTTGAGGCGTTGATCTGACGTCCTCTAACCACGCGCGAACTTTACTCTCACCTGGATTCGTTTGATCAGGTTCCGGAAGCGCAGGCGTGTCCCTGAACGAGTTTGTGCAACCTGGGCATCCGGTGCATCGTTGAGACTTCCGTGACTTCGTAATAGAACTCTGAGCCGAATTCGAAGCTGATTGTTGCTGATTTTTCGTGGTGTCGCAGTGCTCCGTGTTCATTTCTTCTTCCGGTATACCTGAATCGTGGATAGAAGAAATATTGGATATTTTGAATTAGTTGAGAATCGTTTCCTGTCACCTTCCCTGATCGTTAAGTTAAAATAGAGAAAAAGAAACTGTCAACTAACCGACGAGAGTAGGGACGAATCTCTTTGCGGCCATTTTGTGCTTCGCGATAGAGATAACTTCCCGAATTTTGAGAAGGAACTCGATGGCTGCTGGAGGGGGCGCCTAGAAAGATGCCCGGCTGTTTAAATTATCTCGCAGTTATCAAAATATAGGAAATCAGTTTTTCACCAGAGAATCTATTTCATCTCGTATCTACAGAAGTTATGGGAAAGCTTACAAGCAACAATTGTCTGTCGAAATAAGCGGGGTTGAAGTACAGTTTTCTTCTCTGAGCCCCGGGCAACACCGGCACATCCTGTTGATGCGGATTATCCGCGGTTTCCACGACTCGTACATCCTCTTCTGGCAGTCTTTCACCTAGAATCGATCCAGTTCCAAAGCAACCCTCAGATTGTTCCATGTAAATGCAATGGGGATGAACAATAGCCGAAGTAATCTGTTTGTACATAGAAGATGATTTTCACGCTCCAAAGCTTCTTTGAATTGATTTAAAATAAAAATTAAGACTGCAGGAGAAGAACACGTTAAGTCACATTTCCTATCTTTTTGCAAGGAAACAGTAATAAGATATTTGGTATATCAATTCTATGTTATCAAAATTGTCTTTTATGTGGGTTTGGAGATAAACACGTGTTTTTACCATTCTCTCCAAAGTATTCTTTGTTTTCATAACCGTATAACACGTCGTCGATTCGCCAATTATTTGAAAGCTATTTGAAAGATCCCTGCGTTCAACAAGTTGTCGTTATTTTCAACTATGTCATTATTAAAACCCTTCTGCTTAATCAAGAAACGATATTGAAATTAGGAAACCAAGAAATGTGTTTACGATGTTTTTCTCTTGCGATTTTCAGATAGAATACTTTAAAGGTAGCTTCACCAACATTTTCAAATCCCTGTTCACCGTCGCTTGGTGGCAGATCATCGCCAAGATCACTCTCCGTTAAGCCGCTGTTCGTATCGCTCTCGAAGTGTCTCGAAGCAGCGAGCAAAGGATTGTTCTTCACCAATCCACTAACTTCTCGGCCAGGAGTCAAGCTTATTTCCGGCTCCTCGACGATTTTCCTCCTAGTCTTTTTGCTATGAAGATACAAGGACACGCTCGCAACGTAGATCAAGGCAAGAATCACGGACGAAAGACCGATGGCCGTGTATTCCGTGGCGGAAAGGCCTTGTGAGAGTTGTGTCGTCGAAGAGAACATCACTTCTCGAACATCTGCAGAGAGACAAAAAGAAAGGAGCACAGTTTTAGAATGTACCGTGATAGATTTCTTTTTAATATTTACAATTATATCGCTGGTGAACTCGTAGAATCTCTCCAAACCCAATACATTGATGATATTCACTTCTAATCGAGTTATATATTATACGATATATATAATATATAATATATAATATAAAGACATAATATATAAGATGTTTCTTGTAGCCTCGCATATGCACGTTGCGTACGGGACGTTTACGACGTGTACGCCTCTACACACGCACAACTATAACCAGAAATGCGCTACAGTGGTATCGACAGATTTTTGCAAATATCTCGGAAACCAAGCGAAACCGAAGGTCGTATGTATAGGAGAAAGTTGTTCAAAGTGTTGATTTTTATAACATATTCAGAAATCATCGAAATCGTAGAGAACGGTTCTACGAGTTCACCGTATTAGTCGTTTGTAATCAAATGTTATAAATAATATTAAAACGATATTTATTGTAATATTTAATATAGAATAATATTATAAAATAATATGTAACGTACGATTGAAATATTAATTATTAGGCTATTGATTGTGGACGATAACTTAGGTAAAGAGAACAATTGCGTGCTATATCAAAGCAGAAATCATTATTTTCTCCGCGTTTCTACGTCCCGCAATTGAAATTTCCATTTTTATGAAAGAATTTATTTTCGTTCGATCACGGGATATGTTGAATACCGACTACTTTTAGACGGTGAACCAGCGACCCTGAAAGCCACGCACGGGGTGAAGACGCTGGGAAGCTTCGACTTCGGCGAGGCGTCTCTGCAGACGAGTTTGGCCGTCACTACTCGACCCTCAGCTGCCGCTCTTAGTCCCGTTTCACCTATCCACTGAAACAAAATCGTTCGAATTAAATTATTCTGTTAAAAGCAGAGGAGTTCAATGCCAGAGGAAATTCTTTTTTTTTTTTAAGAAGAAGCAACACGCAAAAGGGCAAGCAATAGATGAATAAGGAAATACATCGAAGCAAATTTTTCTCTTTTTGTCCCGTTTATATTTTTATGAGGAAGAATTGAACGGAAAGTGCACGAATTTCACCTAACAGTACCGTATATATCGTTGTCCACGTCTTCGGTTTCTCCGGTGCATGAAATTTTAACGTCACGTTCACATTCCGCCGTGGAACGTTTCTGTGAGCGGCTGCCTTCCAAGTTCCTTATTAACCTTACATCAAAGGTTTTACAAGTTTCCAGAAGAAACACTGGACGCCTGTTCTTCGTTCATTTGTCTCGGACAGACCGAGGGACGTTCATTAACCGGTAGGTCGCAAAATTGCGGCACTTGGATGTGCGCAGCTGTATTTCATTCAATCTCGAAAGCTCGCTACTACTAAAAAGCTGCTGTATATAAAAATGCACTTTTTGCATCACAACGCGACAAAAAGGAACGTTGATCGTCGAGCATTTAAAACAGGACACTCTAATCTTTACGTTAAAAATTATTCTTCAGTCTTCCTTAAGGCTTTCGATATTATCAGTGTCGTAAAAGCTAATGTTTCGTTGGTCAGTGTAATTCTCTTAAAATTGTAAAATGCTTAGATGTTCTACACATTGGAATTACAAAAGCTACGAAAATGCAAAGAACACGTGTAACGTATAAAAATATATAAAATATCCAACATAGGCTACACGTTACAATTTTTAACAGCAAAGCAAAAGAATACTCTGACATCTTCAATTTTCGCTCGATATATTTCAATCATTTTCTTTCTTTAAGCCAAAATATTCATCGTATTACATAATTTCTACAAGTGGTGTAACTACATAGAGACTTGTTTCATTCGCTAAATATCATGACGAGCCGTGATATTTTACGTATTTCCGGCTATTAGGCGTATTCTGTGTAATTTTTCACCTTTAAATTATATCGCCTGCTGACAGTGTAATGACTTATTTTACGCAACTAACCTGGAGGAACGTTCTTCCTTCGTCACGAAACAGCCTGAAGGGTGGCTCGGTGTCCGAAAGGTTTCTCAATTCTGACCATCCTGCGCGTCCTAATTGCTGAGCTCCGGTTATACCACACACTGGCGTGCTCACACCTTTGATCGTATAAAAAATTAGTGCTTTCAACGTCGGAGACATTGATCGATTGATAACGACAGAATTACAGAGAGTATGTGTAACGTTCGAGATGATTTTGAGGGTGTAAAATTTCACAATATCCTCCGATTGATTTAACTTACCTTCGAATCGAATTTCTGCATGGGGGTATATTATTTGGCCACGTTGAGGTAAAAACACGTACGGCACCCTTTCGATTTGGCCCGTGTTACTGACGAAACCAGCCACGTTGCATTCTGCAAGCATTCAATCGTTCAAACGGAATTATTCGTCTTCTATATTTTGTCTACGATATAAAAATCATGGGCAAGAAACAGAGAATGATAAGTACAGTTTTCTCGATTTTATGATTTTAATCTTAATTTGAAGACAACTTCTCGTTCGTATCTCGTACCTTGTACCTGTAGATGAATTCACAATTTTACAGAATGGTTCTGTAGCTACGAAATATAACGTATATTTCTTTTTTTTATTTTTATTTACTTTCTCCGATCGATACTCCAATACGTACGAAAGAACGAATAGAACTATAAAATAGAATTAGGCAAATCGAAGAATAAGAATTTTACGACTCATTCCGAGGTATCATAGCAAAATATATTTATCGTTTGAAATTCAATGATATTCCATTGATGGTTTCCTCGCGTTTTCTCTAATCCCAAGCGATCTCTCAGGGATACCACATCCATCGACGAACGAACGTGTTCTTGCCGCACAAGTTAACGTTTTTGTCGTGACTGGCAATTTCGTGCGTATGCACGAAAGCACGGCTTGCAGTTTTCAGTCGCGTATCGGTCGCGGTAATCTGAACGCGGTGCAATTATACAGCTCGCTCGAAAATTCGGTATGCTCCGCACGAAGGCACAATGGACAGAGCGCTTCCTTTGATCAGGAAATGTACAAAGGACCACGTATGTTTGTATTTTGTCGAATGCACCGAATCTCGTGAGATGGTCGATCTCTTTGGAGAAAATTGGTCGGGCGCGGTTATACGTTATTTCGTTGACGCGTTTATTTCCTGTAAAGTTAAGTCCTTAATAAAGAAAAAAAAAGAAAAAAAGAATCTTCATCGAGGTAACAGTTAGGAGAAACCAGGTACAAGCAACGTAACGTATCCGTAAATATGTTAATTAACTACTGGTTGCCTCGAATTTTGATATATTCTCTTTGAAGGGCTATTTAATCGGTTGTAAAAAAGGTCTCCTCGTATCATGGAATCGTCGAGGAGCGAATTCCAAGACCGAAGATTCTTAACGTGGCATGATCCGTGTCGAATGTTACGATACCTTACAAAATATGTTGTTTAATTTGTAATTAACAGTTACGAGGTCTCTGTCGGAAAGAAGAGACCGCTCGTTAAAATGTTAATGATTCTGTCGATGGCGAGCGAATTGTCATCGCGAGTAATCTGGTACCTAATAAAACCGGTCTTAGAACGTTTCAGTCAATCTTTTTGCACGATAATGCAAATAAACGGCCACTATCAAATACATATCGTACATCGATATTGAACGGTTTTTACCTTTCAGTTCTTGTCTTCGAAGAAATCTTTAATACTAATATCGTTAATAGAGCGTTCTTTACGAGCATTATTTATCGATACGTTTTTCGTAGAAATAGAGTAAACGGAGAGGGAGAGAGGGAGCCGGTAAACTCGTGCGAGCCGACACGGCTGCAAATTGCGGCGAAGACGGGACCGGTTCCTTAACGAGAGAATGTCATACGATAATGCTTTGCCGTTTATCAAGATTTAAGTGTTTGACGTATCTACTGTGCGGTTCGCTGGTATTCCTGAAAATCAGTGGAACTAGTTATTCCGGAAAATGCCGTTTCTCGCGGAATTGTTTAAAGGGCTGTTATAAAAGAAGCACACGATATCAAAAATGTGTTTCTTTCGTGTACAGCTTTAGAATCCAGTGTGTCGTCAATCGATCTCGCGTTACCAAAATTGTCCTTTCCTTTGGATTTGGAGTTAAACACTTCTTCATACTCTTCGACATTTTTTTAAATATTTTATTTTTGGGTGTATCATATTTTAGAAGATATGAAATTAGCGCTTATCTTAACACTTTGACTGCCACGACGAAATCACACGTTTCCCTCAGGACGCCATGGGAGTATTTTTTATTATTCAAAGCATATAATGGCAAAATAATAAATTGATGATGTAAGACAACATTCTTCTCCGATGGGCCGTTTATCTTCTTGGTGGTCACGGGTGACCACCGTGGCGCCTTGCTAACAGTTGATAACGACATATTACCATATAACAAGGCTTAGTTTATTTCAACAAATCATTCGCGTTCGTTATTTCCTCGTAAGCAAAACGTCCAGAATATATTGTTGAAACGTGTAGAAGATACTAGTAAACAGTATTTACTCATTCTATATATAATAGTAAGGTGTGTGCACACTTCCAACTTCAATTATATGATTATAAAGCAGCATTTACGATTATTTTTTAAGATGTGCTTATAATAATATTCGTAGATTACCCCTTGAAGATATGGATGCAAACACAGTGCACCGTTAGATGCAAGATTCGTTCTCATTTTTTTTTTTTATTGATGTTCTACTAAAAGTTTTTAATTGTTCAATGGGGCACTTTTTATTTCAAAGTATCTTCTATTTATCGCTTATATTCAAAATGCCCTAACTGTCAATTTTCATACAATTTTTAGAATTGTAAGAAGTTCAAGCGCTTCGGTCATCAATGACCACCGTGGCGTCACAGGAGAAACCGTGGCCGGTCATATATGACCAACGTGGCAGTCAAAGTGTTAACGAGCCAGTTAACGTATCATTGGTCTGTACAAAAATAACGAATATATATTCCATTGTTTTTCGGAAAAGTAATTGCAACGCAGAACGATGCTTCTTTCGCCGCGTGATGGGCCGCGTTCACTACGTTTGAATCGTGCCGCGAATCATGCACGACTACCTAATCTACCGATCTATACAACCGAGTGTTCTCGACGAGTCTAGATCTTCGGTAGGTTGTCGAATCGGCCTGGTCACGTTTAGTAGGGCATCATTGTTCTGTAAGGAGAAAGCCAAAGGGAGAGTCTCGTAGATCTTTCGTTGACTTTCCTGGTCGGATACGCAGATTCGTACAAGGCGACACGTGTGCGCCAAAAGAGAAAATGCCATGTGCCTGGTGGCGCATATTCACCGATCCGAGGTCCCGACCCTGACCGCCTAGATTTATCTTTGCGTTCTACTAATTGCTCGATCCGCCTTATGCTAGCTGCATCGTTCGTAGAAGTAGAACTCTCTTTCAATCTTTTAACGCTGGAAACCGTGTCCGCACAATTGGTATTTTATTTTCGCTTCACGCGTTTGCGTGTACCATTATCGAAGCTTTACCGTGAAATTTCTAGACGAGAAAAAAGATGGTCGTGGCGTTATTACCAGAGATACGCGTATCCTTTTGTACGTTTTTCTCATGGACATGCGAAGAAGAATTGCATTAAGGTTAATATTCGGATAGGTACAGGTACATTCCTAATGGTCGCGAAGAATTCGCGCGAAAGTGCATTCGGTTGGGAACAACGAGAAATTTGCGGTCGATTAGGGCTACCAACGAGAAGCTGTTTTTACTGACAGCGTTGTAATACTCGGCTCCTAATACGGAATCACGATCGCTAGACGTAAATTGCGGTTCGTGTTCCTAATGGTTTCGCTCTTCGCGCGGTTCCAATGGAAATTTCAATGGAGACTTAGTAAGTCCATTTACCTAATAAACGTAATCGTTGCCGACGAGTGCTCGAATAATTCTATTAGACGAAACCTTTTGGCTTCTCAAAGCTCTTGCATCTTATATTTATCTTACTTTCACTTTTTCACGACTAGTTTCCTAACTGAGATAATTTTACTACGAAAATACCTACGTAACTAATATTTAGTTTCTCGAAAATCAAACAATCATTATTAACGGAGTGGTTTTTAATTCCCAGTATCCTGCGAAAGGATTTCTCTTATCGTTACGTTTTTCAATATAATATTAGGTTGTCGTATTAATGAATTTCGTTTAACCGTAGCATATCTTGAAGTGAACATTTCTAGTCAGAGTAAAAAACGTTAACATCGGTACATCTTTTTGCGATTTTATCAGTTTCTTATCGGATATATTGATTCTGTATGGAATATAAAAACGTAGTATTTTTGCTGTTTTCCTCAATGGAGATACTCTTATTATGTCCATAAAGGAAAGTGGTTTGTAAATCATGTTTCAGCACGGTGCACTTTGCAAGAAATAGAACGGGGATATTTTAAGAGCGAAGAGAATAATCAGACTGAAGCTTCGAAAAAATGGAACGTACAAAACGAGCTCGTTGGAAAATGACATTTATTATGCAATAATCCATAGCTATATAATCCATAGCTACACTAAATATTTTAGCTTACAAATGTGGCGAATAGTTGATTATTCAAATACTTGGATGATCTTTGCGAAGTGCATGGTTGCGATAGATATCGTGACTCTTATATGCACTTAAAGTTTTGTTTCAAATTGTATCAATATAATAGCTGTGTCTCATTAAACAATGAAATTTCAAAACATTTTATATGACGCGCGTAATATAGTTGTAAAAAGTTTCCCCAAGTGTTTCGAACATTTCCGTGAGTCACTATACGTAATTGCCATAGCCATTTCTTCTAAGTTCCCATAGCTACGTAAGATTTATTAGTATCCTCAGATTATATACTAGCTAATAAAAAAAACTGTGTCACGTTGATTCTCATTTACTATACGCATTTCGTAACTATGCAATGCGAAGCATTGAGTCGATTTTTTCGAATCGGTACGCCGCCCCTCCATCGTTGAAAATCGTGAAACCAACTACGGAACCGTCTTCTCACTTTCATCAAGGGGCCTCGAGGAATAGATCTCTCATTCAAGTTTTCTCGGTCGACGCGATTCACCGGCGTGTATCTCGTTAAAAGTGGTCGTTCAACGACACGATTTACGATAATCGATGCCAGCGAGCAATTAACGCCGGCAGCTCTCTTCTTCGGTGTCCTCGTTTGCTCGTAGGAGGACGCTGGCCCGGCTACTTGTGCCTTCTACGATCGACCAGCGGATAAAGAGCCGTTGATTAACGATCAGCAAGCTCGACCCCGGGAAGTGAGCGAACGGGACGATACTCGCCGATGAACCTTGACCTCCGTCGAACCACGACCAATCCTCGAAACCGATCTTCCTGCCTTTTTGCTCAGCGAACCACAGGCTCTTGTAGATAAAGTCACATTGGAATTGGTATGGTGAAATTATAGCTACCCGGTTTCGATGAATACCAATGCTGGTACAGCTTTGTGGTAAATTCCGTCGTTCGATTCTCTTTTGATGGTTTAACACGAAGAATGCCTGATATGAATGAACGTCTGCACATGATTTATTAATGTTCACGGAGAGGGAAGGCGCTGCAGAGACGGTAGAAGTAGAGAAACTCTGCATAAGCTCGTTTAAAGACGTAGGAATTAGTAAACAGTGAACAAATTACGATGAATTTACTTAACTCAACCGTGGCTGTTAAGTGACTTAGTATAAACGTGGCTCGAACACTGATTGCGTGTACGGATGGAATAATTACGGATAATCAGAGTGGCTGAGGATTATAATTATTTACGATAACTATATACTGCCTATTAAGAGAAGATTTGCAATTTGTGATCCTCTTTCTACTTCAAGAAGCGTTAAGGACTCGCGTATTGTTTGACTTCGATGGCAAAAACTATCCACCGTAACTGAAATAAATTAACACGATTAGTGCTGAGGAGTAAGTACTCTTTTCTTACAGAATTTTCAAATTCCTAATTCGTAGGGTGAATTCTTGCGAAGAAGAAAAAATTCTTATTTTGAAATCTCTTGAACGATATAACGAAGGAGACTTTTATCCGCTGAATGAAACTTTCGCTTCCACCGACTATTGTCGACTTTACGCTATTATGATCGTGGTTTCGACTCGAAATCGTGTGTACGTACTGGCATTTACTAGTCGCGGGGCCGTGAAGATGGTTTTATCGAGGTGGACAAGTCAAAGGAGGAAGAGATATTGTTCCTTGCGGTACTTTTGATCAACCTACGGTTGCACCGCGTGTTCTCTTGGCGTGCAGACTTCGCCGCAACTATACAACCGCGAATCTGTTATTTATCGGCTGCATAGGACACACGAGCGGGCTTGCAAAACGGCAAGAGACACGTTTGACACGACCGGTTGACCCTGACGACGCCGGCATCGAACCACTGGCTTGTGCTCAGCTTTTTTAATTACCGGCTACCACGAGCTACGCGTCAGCCTCTGCGAAAAACAGATACGTACCTATTACTACGTCCGTTTAAAACGTTTCTCGCGTACGCTTTAAACCGCGATAGGTATACAGGCGCGTACGATATCTATCCATAAATTATTCTGACTATTATGAAGAAGAAATCGTAATTTTCTGTCAGATGCTTCGGTTAAACACACTGCTTAGGATTCTTTCGATGAATTACCGTTTCCTGCATTTCTGAATTCTCTTCGAATCTACCGATGTTCGAAGATTCCAGTCGAATCGTCGAAGCGGTATTTCGTTGACTAATGCGCGAGTGGATCTCGACGTGACAGATCGAGCGACGAGAAGCGGATTTTGCGTGAAATTTGAAATATCTTTTGGCCTTGTGAAATATGTCTTCTGTTTTCGCAAAGCGGATAAACCTGGCGCTGTTTCTTCGATGCCGCGGGAAATCGGCGAAAATTAATGACAAGAAAACTGTGAAATTCACGAGAACGATGTATCGCGACGATGACACGGCCTCGAGACGCAGAAAGACTCGTTCATCCTGACGACATGATTAATTCCTCGACATTGTTCCTCCGGACAGTCCTCGAGTACACCTTAATGCGATAGTCCGCGTACCGGGATACTGTTAACGCGGCTGGATACGTGTCGTATACTTCGACAAGCAAGTTTGCCAGGTTTTTAGGCACGTGAAATCGACGAAGGATGCCATTCCGACAGATGCCAACGTCGCCAGAATATACGGCATTGCTGCATAGTTTCGACCAGTAAAAAGCTTCTGGATGTATTAATGTTCAAGCCTCGCTGCCAAGTGCGTCCTGACCTACATAATATGTTGAAGTTGACTGATAGAGGAACCAGTGGATGAATTTGTAATAGAAAAATATATTGAAATAAGTATAGGTATAAGTATAAATATAAGTGTATGCTGATCCAGATCCTCACTCTTACAGTGTTACAATACAATAGGAAGAAGAGTATGATAGGGAGCATGTTCATATTTATAACAAAGGACATTTCCAAAAGATTAACTTGGTGTGTAGCTCTAGCTGAAGGCTACAAGAAACAGCAATAGAAATCTACTTATAGCTCTTATGTTTCTAGACTTTGTATACTAAAACAAAATTTATATTCAGGGGCACAATAATATGGGCCTCTCTTTATTTTAAGTTTTTTCACTAAATTCTATTCTCTTTGTAATAGCGGTCTCCTGGTCACGAATATACGAAAGAAAAAGGTGTAGAGTTTTTCTTGAAGTAATTACTTCAACACAATATTTGCAAGAAGAATGCTTTTATGACGCGTCGTTTATAAAAGATGTGCTAAAATAAGAGCTTGCCAAAATATATATTTGTTAAAGATTTCTGTGCGGAATAGGAGGGTCGATAGGCTTTCAAGCGTCGACGAATTAGAGTTAAAGCATTGGTAGAGTTTGAGAATATAGAGAAGAGAAACAGTATTGGCGATACAGTGGAGAAAATATAAAAAATTGTACGACGTTTCAATCGTGATTTAACAATTTTGAAGTTATCTAAAATATAGGCAATCTAAGTTTTAGTTCGACTAGATCATTTGAATAACGGACATTCGTGTAAAATGCGTGATTTTAATTATTCACTAATTAATACTCGTTTCCATCTCGTTAGAATTCCATCTACGGACGAGCATAGAAAAAATTTGCGATGATGGTTTATTTTATCGAGATTAGATTATTTTATCGTGATAGTAATCTCGCAACATCAATTTAGCATCGAAGGCTATCCAGTTACAAGAAGCGGTTACGTTCTGTGCTTGTTGTAATTGAAACAGGTTGTGCCAAAAAATAAAGCGAAGATTTTTATGACCGTCCACGTTATATCGTACCGCGATCTTCGACTTTGTTACCTGCTTCATTTTAAGTAGTTTACGAGTGTAATAAACCTGTATCGAGTATAATTGGACGAAGAAGACGAAGACGATGGATAAATATCTATCTTCGTAAATGGGTTTCTTTATTCGAAGACAAACTATTTTACTGCAAATGAATATTACGAAATTTATCGATAATTCACCGTAGAGATTGCATCGGTCTTCTTGGCTGAATATTAAATAATATGAAGATGAAAGTGCGATTAACAGTCCGTCGATGCATGAAATGATTAAGAAGTTAATAAACGCAATGCGTTCCAAGTGTTTATCATCGATTGGATATCCGTAAGGAACATAGCTTGGTTAAGAATCCCTTACCAATTTCGTCGGGAAACTTGTTTCACGTAGTTGCCTCAACGCAGGACACCAGAAAAGGACGAACGTGAGGAACAACGCGAGGAATGAAAATTATAGCCCAACCATCGGTGAGATGATTCCTTCGAGCTCTACCAATAATCCGTACACGTGTACAACTCATAAGATTATTGCAATTAATATTAAGATCGCATGAATAGCAAAGGAATACCAGTCGTTTTATGGTTTATTGGTCTTGGAGAGATTAAGGTCACGATTGTGACGCCAGAAACAATGGGACACTTACTCAACCAATTGAATTTGAATCCTCATTAAACGGGTAGATAGATGTTAGCGTGGCCTGAAATAAAAACTAGCCGTTCGTTGCCTTCTATTGAAATTTGCGTCTAAGCTGTAATTAATTCGTATAAATGGTAATGGGATCGGAGAACTCTGTGCACAATAATGTTACTTCGTTTGTCATGTGCGTCTACGAAGTAGCCTGATGGAAAATAAGTTGTGTATAATACGTGTGCACATGAAATATTAGGGTCGCATGGTTACATTATTGCTGGTTTGGTAAGCTCGAGGGGTTCGGTCATAAGGTGAAACTTGTATGCGACCTTCTGCCATGATCTCGAGGTCATAAAGTAAATTACTCATTGTCTAGAACAACTGTACTATTCGGAGTAATGAATTTCAAATTTGAAAGCTTTCTTTACTTCTCGCGCGTGTAAAATATCGTGTGTAAAAAAATTGGATCGATACCTAAACGACGTCTGAGAATTTCTTTAATTCGTTTCGAATTCGTAACTGTATAGGTAGATAATATTTTGTAAATATATGGAGATTATGAAGATTAAGATTATGACAAGTATTTAAAAGATGTGACGCGTATTAGCTAAATGCACGGCAAGGAACAGTGACATCCGTGCAGACGGAAGGAAATTACGGTGCTCAGGAACAGAATTGTTTTGCTGCAACGTGCGTCGAATGTAAAGCGTGATACACAAAGAATACTGACAACTGAACAAAATTACTGTATATAATAATGTCTGCGTGCGTACACATGTACTGTCATAACGTGTATATATAAGATGTATGTCACACCTGCTTTTTGTGATAATTTTATTAATCACGTTGAAAGGTATCAAATTTTCATTGCCATTCAAACACGAATGGTAACACGTCTTTTAAAATCTGAATAGAACTTGGAGATTCTAGGAATTAGCAGGTCATTCTCAAGCTTGATGACTTTATTACTTGTATTTTTTTCGTACCGTCCTTTGTCTTTCCACGTATTCTTCTTTCCCTTAAAATTCCTTTCATTCGCGTCTTTGTGTTTCCCTTTTATTTCTGCCATAACTCCTATCCTTATGAGGCCATTTTTAGTTATTGTAACTTCTTGTTCTCGTATTCTCAGGTTTTCACTGCCAGATTTTTTTTCCATCGTCCTTCGTACACGCGATGCGCGTTAATTATCGCGGATGCTGTATCGTCTGAACTTTTTGATACGAAGCAGTGAACTTTAATGAGATACCGTGCAACGGGCACGGTCCTTACGTGGGTCAGCAATCGTGAAGGTATTCCATTACTATTCATAGCTTACGATCACTGGGCAAGATATTCGGCGACGAATCACGACTTCTCGACTGGCGAATACCTAGCTATTGAATCCACTCGTACTTATATGCATGCAATGCATGCCTATTTCAAATTCCTCTTTTTAATTAAGTATATCTTATAATATCCGAAGAATAAAATCATCGTCTAAACTTTTTAGGTTTATACATTTGATGGAATTTTTCTTCTTTTTATGTAAAAGTAAGTTACAAGTATGTTGGATGTGTCTCTAAAAATGCATAAATTTTACGACCTTTTTAAACATGAAAAATAGTATCTTTTAAAATTTGAATAGTTTAATAATATAATATAATAGTTTAAAAATGAAATCTAAATAGAAATTCGTTTTATCGTTCAACTGTTATAATGTTTATTTTACTTTGGACATATTCTGTACATTCTTGTACATATTCTGTAAATGTTTGCTTATTTAAATTTCCAATAAACGCGTAAATATTGTTAGCCCATTTATAAAATTAATAAGAGAATTTTCATGAAAAGTTTAACGATTAGTACAAGTTTTAGAAAAGTAGGTTTCGTAGGTAGCAATAATTTAGCCGATACCATCATACGATTGAATAATGGCGCCGCAATTTTTCTCGCGCTTTCGTATCTTGTGCGCGCATCGAAGTCTCCGGTTGGCAGCGTTGCAATGTAACGATTTCGCACTGTCTTGTCGCGATTCTGGCGAGCCTAGAAAATCGAGATCGATGAGGACCGTTGCTATAGCTCTCTAAAGGTCGTAGAGATTTCATCGGATGATATACTGAATACATTACATCTCACTCTTTTTTTCTCTTTGCTTGAAATTAAAGAAATGTAAATCCTAGCGAGATTGCCGTGATCGAAAATTTAGTTTTATGTCACTCTGATACTCCGAGCGAGAGCCTTTTTAGAATATCGGTGTAACCTGCTTTAAACAATTTTTTTTCTTTGAACCTTTTAATTTCTAGACACGTAGAAACAGAAATTCTCCTCCGATTCATTTTAACGCTACAATATTTTCTTTTTTACCGTTACGTCTTCATCGTGTCAATATTCACATTTGCTGATGTATATTATAGTTATCCATAATCGTACATGCTTTTACATTTAAGTTGGTAGTCCGCATCTTTGTGGACAAGATTCGATAAAGATAATATTCAAGGTGACGTGTAACGAGGTTTTAAGTATAGTGCATTATACAGTTGCTGGGCGATCGAACACGTTGAAATCAGAAATACAAGGTGTGTGGTTAACCGCTATCAGAGCAAATTCCTTATTAATTTCCCTCTGAAACACGGGCCACGCGTAGTACATTTTAAATTGCAAATTAATCCAATTAGTCAGGTCAACTACCCTTTGATTACATCGACTTAACTATACGTTTCACGGTGCCGCGTCATGCGGATCGAATATTCCGAGTACAATAACGAGATTATCTGTCAGTTTCGCCATTCCTCGTGCAGCAGCTTCAATTTTAATTCGCCCTTGAACAATTTGACTTTTTTAAAAAAGAAATCTCGTTTTCCTTGTTTCAGCAAACGACGTGTACCATTGAAATTGTAGTGTGTTGCACGCGTGCAGTTGTTCGCTGCTGCTGCAAAGTCATGCAGAAGTACGTGGTCCGAGAACCATTTGCATGAACAGCTAGGGCAATCATTTCTGATGACACGGTTCAATTGAAAACGGTACGTGCATGCAACTGCTCGATCGCGGAATAGGAGAAGACACAGCTGAATGGAATTACGAAGAGGACAGCTACAAACAGGGAAACGAAACGCAGGAGTGTCTCGACTATGAAACAAATTATTACCAGCAGATTGAATTATAGGACTTGTAACATTTCTCCAAGCACGTTATATCTTCGTGGCGCGAATTTGAACTATACTTTGCCATCTATTTACATAATATCCTTTATAAAATATCTACCGTAAAAGTTGTAACTCGCAGGTTCTATGCTTTCTGTGTATGCAAATCGAGAATCCGGTTGCTCGCGGGTTCAAGGGTTAAGACAATGATACTTGAAATAGTATCGCGCATCAGAGAAAAATCTTCCTCTCGGCTAAATCGCGTTTCAGCGCTTGTTTGTCCGGTGTAAGATCGTTAAACAGTCTTACGCGACTGTTTTAAGCGAATGGCAGGCATTTGCAATCGGCTACCAAAATGCAACTTGCTCGTATTTAATTATAATAAAAGGGATTATGCGTATTAAAAACCGAAATTCGAGAAGATACAACCAGAAATCGAGGTGAAATTCCGTTTGACAGTTATACATTTATGTTAATTTACATGTAGCGTGTTTCTGAAATCGTCGCCATTTGGAAACGGTACTTTCAGGATCGTTTTCTCGGCACTGCAAAGGAAGACGAGGCCGTCTGGAAGGGATAAATATCGCAGGATTCTTCATCGATCGAGTACCAAAGGACCTTTGAAACGCGATTCGGCCGACCGCAGCAGAAATGGACCATCGCGAAACGTACACGTGTGTGGTACCGTTGGGTGCACTCGATTCTTACGGATAATCATACAAGCGGGAAATCGACAATGTTCTGATACGCATCATCGAAAAGATACTGCACATTCAGTCGGATTATTTCCAGACTGAAGGTTTCATATTGGACTCGACCGACTCGAATTACGAGGAAAGCATCGACGTGTATACGGAGTTGATTGCGTTCATTAGAAAATAACCATACGGCGCGAGGATTAAAGCGGCTTACCGTGAATATCATTCACGCAGATGTGAAGATCCTCCCGGAAGGTAGGGAGGCCGTGGTTGCACTGGCAGGTGCAAGTGTTGTTGGGAGGAACGAGTCCTGCGGTCGAAGGACTACGTGTGTAAGGGCTGGCTGTTCCGCTGCTGAGCACCGTGCAAGCCTCCGTACAGGAACCTAAACAATCGTGTTCGTAATTTTTAATTTTTAATCTGCGAGTAGATACTCGTTCCTTTTTTATATTGCTATGTTTTATGGTCTATAGTTACAAGAGAAAGAGAGAGAGAGAGAGAGAGATGCAAAAGAGGAAAATGCACATAGCTCGTTAACTAATTTAGTTTGCAATTTACTACAGTGAGATGCGACGAAGTTCCTATTGCAGATCACATTTTGTCACACTTAGGTAATAACATAATATTCCTCTATTAGACGCGATAATCGTCTGGAGTTTGATTTCTTTCAACTCAAGGATCTTTCGGTTAACAAATGCTTCGAAATCAACTTACGTAGACACGAAAGTTACACGAGAAGGAATATAGGTTTAAAAAACGAACTGAGAATGTTGGGAATACATTATTAATCTTGAATGTACGGTATTGTAGAAAAATGTTAGATTATCTACGTTATTGGCTTCAGCGTGGCATATAAATATACTTCTATCTCATCGTCCTCGAGATTTCGGTTCTTTCGGAGTGATCTTTCGGGAAAGCAGGAAGAACACCACGTAACTGTACTTTTACACGCTATTACTTAAGTAGTAATGATCGTAGATAAATTTCCACGGGGGAGAACTTCATCCGTGGTCGTACGGACGGAGCACGACATATAATCTGGCCAGGTGAAATACAGCTGTCAAATCGTTACATTGTAATTTCATGGTTAATTTGTTACGAGCTTTTTTCCCTAGCGCCCCTTGTGCTTCACGGTCCCGCGCGAAACGTGCACGTTCCTCTTTTCCGTTGTTTTTAATATCAAATCCCGTACGATTTCTCCAACCCTGCAAATCACGGTTACGCAATTTACGGTTTCGCTCTTCCGCGAACAAGAATCGTGGCTTTATTCGAAACGTCACCAAGCCCTCAGCTTCCATCTCTGATTACTCGAGTCAAGAGGATAAGAATAAGAAAAAGCATTTGTAATTGCATTTAATGCTCGGCTTACCTTCCAACGTGAAAATGTCTCCATCGGAGTGCCTGATGACCGAAAGCTCTTGACAACGAACAATCTCGAGAACGTTCAAGCAGCCCGCGAGGACGAGGACTAGAAGAAGCATCTTCTCCTCTGCATTCTGAAACAAAGTGGAGCGAATTACTGTAACCTTTTTTCCAAGCTAAACGTCCATGAGGAAGAACGACGAAGGAACGTCTGTTGTTTGCCTTCGGTCATGAATAAATCAACCAGTTTTTTCTTTGATTTTTCCTTCATTCTAAAACATTTTCGTGTTTCCGTAGTTCTTTATTCTGTATTTCCATATCTGTATAACTATTCAAAATGCAGTCTGCAAAAATAGATTTATCACGAGATAAATTTCATTTACGTCTTTTATTTATCATTATTTTGCTACTACGTTTTACTCGATTGAGAAATTCAGTAGCATTTAAATGCGAAATCTCGTGCGATTTTGATATCTACGATGCTTTACAACTATATGCAAAATTATTGTCAGTACTATCACGTCTTTATCGTTACGAAATCGAGGCAAACGATTGAGACACGAAGATGCGAGAAGGAATCACGAGTGAGAAAAATGAGAAATTGATTTTTCATCGCTGTTAGGAGAATCGTTCGGGGCCAAACTTCCGCTCGAGCATGGACTATGGCGGTTAGTAAAAAAAGATGAGTGAGTTTCGGTGAACCTCTGATTGGAAGGTATTCCAACCGCTTCTTTCGCGTTTCCCATCGTCTGAACTTATCTCACGCGTGCCATCGGCTCGATTGTGCATAACGTGGGCACACGTTGCGTTGATGTTGATGCGCCGCTCGCGACATGCATCGAACGTGTAATTTATGCCTGTTTCGTGTGCCCGTAGTTTACCGTAAATGCGCGTACGCCGGGATACGATTCCAGCTTGTAGGAAGATTTTTCTTTGGCATTTTTTTCCCAGCACGGAAGCAACATGCTTCGCTGGACAAGATGCTAAGAACGGTAATTTCGCGTTCGAGAAGTCTCGCCATACGAACACTATTATTTCAGAATGGAACAGCGATGCTTTCGTAATGAATCTGCAATGAAAGACACCGATGCGTCATCTGAATGTAAAAGTGGAAACGTTGGTGGGCAGGTTACTGGAAAGAGATAGAAGAAACGATTAAGCGAGTATTTAACGAGTCTTCCGACTTAATTTTCTATATTTAGTACGAGTAACGTCATTGTGTTTCTTTTGTGCTCCAACTTCCGTTTATATCGAGCCAAAAACGTCTTTGTACAATGTAGCGGACCTTAAATTTGTCACAGACGATCACGAGCGATATTTTACCGCAACCAAACCGTCGACAGCGGATGATTTAAAGACGCGAGGAGCATTCTGCTAAATCTCTTTATTGAGGAGATTTATGTGTAAATAGTGGTGGACGGTTGAGCGTGGCAAATGTGACAAACCAATCAACGAGCAGAGAAAAATCTCAAGCAAGATATACGCAAACAACGTTCGGTCACTATAAAACTTTTAAGACTGATTAATTACCGCTATTAATTTTAGTCAACAGAGGCGGCCGCGCGTTTATTTCAACCTTATAATTACTTCAATTTCACGGTTACGCCTTTGGAGCCGTATAATCCACGACAAATCCCTGAATTATCCTGTAATTAATTATCCGTTCCCGGTCAAAAGTGTGGACATTTGAAATTATTATTTAAGATTAGGTAGAAATTTTATCAACGTTTCATTAGGAACGCGTGCGAAATTTATATATCTTTAATAACAGTCTTTCATTTAAAAAGGATTTTTAATGTTTTAACGTAAGATGGGAACGAGAAATCCTATACGTACACCGATATCAACTTCTTTCAATGTGTTTAACTTCAAACTCGAAATACTTTCTAACGTTAGAAAAGTACAATTGGATCAAGAACGTGCGAAACAATGCGATAGAGCGATCTCATATCTTCCGAATCATAATCGGAATTTCTATAAAAACATAGATTTTACTTCTACTCTTGAATTCTCGTGTCATATCATTCTCGCAATTTAACACGGTTAGGAAAATTGTCGGGGAGTTAAACGGTATGATTACACGATAAGGAGAGAAAAAAGAAACAGATGTTTAATAGAATCCCAGATGGTCGATGAAGGCACGCGTTCGATCACGTCCGGAAATATTAGCACATCCTTTAAAGTTTTCTTACGTCTGTTAAAGTGCCTTTTTTCGGCCTGTTGATGTCTATCGCGATCGCATCTAAATACTTTCCGGCGAGACTTAGGATTGCAGAGAACGAAGCTCGTCGGATATTCGACGTTAGTTTAGAGAAATACGTACCTTGCTTCTCCCTATTAATTGCTCTCTCCCCTTTTAATTGCTTTTAGAATGAATAGCTTCTCTCGCGAAGTCCGTAGTACCGGTTATTCAGTGATTCTTTTTAGTTCTTTTTCTTGTTTCGCTCAAAATTTACGACGCGATATCTTCTTCTTTATGATTCTGTTGATTTCCCTGATAGCTGGCCCGTGCTCGTGTTTGGATTGACTAGCGAAGACTCCGGTTTATCTTATTTGGATAGAGCGGAGAGAAGAACGACAGATTACGTCGTATTATAACACGTACATATGTATACGTAGCATGTGTTTACAGAGACTTTTTGTACATTTTATGGAAGAATTATTTTTATTAAAATACACCGTAGTGTTATGTAAATTTATTAACACATAAAGTAATAATAAAGTGAGATGATAATAAAGTAATAATTATTTCCTCTCTTGTTAATTCCAGTAACCATCCAAGATAGTGGACTTTGAAGTGTCAGTAAATGACGAGCGTTGGTGGTTGCTGAATGATTATTTGTTGATGTCTAGAACTATTCCATTAAACTCTCATCGATAACGTTCATTAGTTTGCTCTACTGTGTTACCCTGTGCAATGCTGTTACAAGTCCGAAGAACGTGTTATCTAAAAGTCTATTTCTCTATTCTATTAAGACTCTATACATAGACTTTGATTGGCTTTCGTATCGAAGCATGACTGGTGAAAATTACGAGGTTTATGACAGCGTATTTCCTATTGAGATACGGAAAAGATGAAAACATGAAAGCCCCAACAATACATGCTGTCTAAATTCATCGAATCATTACTAATTCTCGTACAATCTGTCTGTATCCAGATGCCGGAAAAGTTAAAATATATCTTTTAAAAATAGTAATCGTCGCTGACAGTGCCAGAAACATTAATACATTAATAATAATATACTATAATAATATACTATAATAATAATTAATATACAGAAACAGAATACATTAATTTTGCAGTGAAAATTGATGAATTGTTATTTTAATGAAAATATTTTGATATTTACGATTAGCATAAGATTAACTGTACGTATCATACTATATAAGATTATTGTAATAAAAATGAAATTTTGACAAAGAGTCTTATTACAGGGTGGACGAAAATTTTCATAAGTAATTATAGCTTTTGCGATTTGGAAAGAAAGTATTATAAACTATAATATTTTGTGATAATAAACCGGTTTCGAATGGATTAAAAGTATTACCGTGGAAGCTATATATTAACCCTTAGAAATCGAGTAGCGACATCATGGTGATACGTTATGACCTTAAAATTTTATCAAGCATCCGGAAAGGGAAGATATTTTCCCATCGTATATATATGTACACACAATGTTTTCGATTGGTCTCGGTTGAAAATATGAATTGCCAACGCGAGAGCCATTACAGTGAAATACGTTTCAGCTTAAACCCAGAGTTACGCAGATGGCCGGTGGGTCACAAGGTATTATTTTATGCATCGGGAAAATTTATAGCCGACAGATCGCATTTTACGTATCGAGAGGTAGTTAACGTAATATTTTTTATCGTCGATGGATGAATCTTAACTGACGCGTGTTAAGCTTTCATCGCACGCACGTGTTGAAAACTTATCTGCCAGCCATGAAAAAAGAGAATATGGAATTAGCATAGCTCGATAAAAATGAAATTTATTGGATTTTAATCTGTCGTTCGACACGGATGGGTATCGCGTGTGAAATTTAATTAATTTTTTCGTATATGTTCGAGATAGAAAAAAGACCGATGTTTGCTTCATCAGGCACGATGTTTGATGAGATAATTAATCAACTTAACGAGCTTCATCTTAGAACACAATCGCTCGTAACTTGTACGCTTCTGTTTGATCCGAACAATACGTTTTACCATCGACTGTCGATCAAATAACGAGTTGGACTATTCGTAAAAAATGAAACGTGCGTTATTGCATTAGAAAAATAAAAATATAAATAAAGTTGTAAATTTCACAAACGTACAAAGGAATATCAAATAAAGAAAACGTTTCTGTCACAAAGCCAATATTATTTTCTCCAATGAATTTGAATCTAACCCAAATCATGAATTTTTCACGTGTTCGATATTACACACAGCGATGAAGCGAATCATGGCATGTGGTATTTTATAACTAGCTGCGTAAAAAATGGATAACCCAAGAGGAGGTATTATTCGGAGTAATGTTTATTCGATGCAGCGGAGCACCAGTTATTCGAAAATAATTATTCGTTAACCATTACTCGCGTAAAATGCAAATTTTCTTTTCGTATTGACACAGTTGGCAACGTCAGCCGGAGAAAAGTAAATTCGAGGGTGTTCGATTTAATGCCTGTACAGTTAAACGCTTCATATAATTAATTTCAACAGACAAGTTACGCTTCCCATAATTTTCGGCGAAACGATTATTCTCATCTTTTTTCCTACGCGAGTCTTCTCGCGTGAATCCAAACGAATAATTCGAATCTTACGAATCATTATCGAATTACATAAAAAACGAAGAAGCCCACTTTCTTATCATTTCCAGGTTCGTATCGGTTAACGCGTTAGTTGGTATTCCGCATAATCTGCAGTATAATGTTTGATGAATGCATCGCACGAAGAATGGTAATTTCATACGCATTTCACCGAGTGTATTTGCACGCACTTAATTGTCAGTGGTGGGAACAAGAACGTCGTTGCCACGAATTGTTGGAACATTTACCACGCTGTTCTAATCCATCGAATTTGAATGGATACTTTGATACAGCTAGAGGAAAACTGTCACTTTTGTTTTATGGACTCTACGTGGTTGATTATTTGTTAAAATTACATTGTAATTTATGATTTCCATAATTCGAATGGAAGAACGATTATTCGTCTAAATCGTCGACGAATCGAAATTTGTCTAACGTGATTAATAAACTGTGGATATTTACAGGAAAGTGTGTGATATATTTATAGGAAATATAAACGTATAGAAATGTACAGAATGTAGAATGTGGGTAAAAAATATCCTTTTGACTGAAGGTAATTTAACTACGAATCAGAAATGAAAATTGTACATTGATCTAGATTCCAAGATCCGGATTCCTGCGTGGATAAAAATTAGATTTGCATAAAAATACCGTAATCAAGTCGGTAAAAATTTCTTCAGTGTTCAAATTGTGCCGTGTAATTTCTGCTCTCGAAACGTCGATTCTTGAATCACCTCTAAAGAATTACCTCGGGAACATACATACATAAAATTATATTTACTTGTCTCTTCTTGGTAACCAGCTCACGAATTACGAACGTCCTGGTTTCTTCGCCACTAATAGCAGCCATTAATCACGTTCCCGGTAGTGTTTCGCTTGTATCCGATTCACAGATACCGAAGAACTTGCGATATGTTCCTGGCTCGTGTCACTGTTACGCAACAGAATTAATTTCTTCTGGAATCTTTTTATAAACGATCGTGCCAGTCTATTAATAGATTGTATCGCGTGAAATATTTTCATACTTTCATGTTTGTAAATATTTAGAAAGAACGTTGAGAAACGCTGCTATACGATTTATATAGTTTAATAGAACAACGACACCTAAATATCTATACTTGAGGAAGCGTAAACGTAAAATAATATCGTATGGATCAGAATCACCTGAGTTTTCATAGTGCGTGGCAATTCAATGTGGTATTAATTCTTCCAGAAAATTTGCAACCGTGAGATTGGAGAAATTATCGAAAGATCGAATATCTTAAAAGGGAACCGCAATTGAGCTGTCCGTGCATGTAAATGGTCAACAGTTCGAGTTAAGAATCGGAATGCGCGCAATTAGTCTGCATTTTCACGGACACGCGTCGCCCGATTGTAATCGACCACGTTCGCCGAGATGCGTGCAACATTTCCGCCTTATAACTTGGGATTACGCGAAGGGAATGGGTCGCGAATGAGCACGGATGAAGAGCAGATCGCAGTACGAGATCGTACGTGACCGATTATCCACTGCAATGTCGCGTTCTGTGTCAAGGTGCATGCCACCAGAGATTGCATCTTCCTCACGAATCGCCTGGCGATACGAAATTTATCTATCGTTTCGAATCTGTCAACTATCCGTTTCGAATCTGTCGAGTATCTGCTTCGTCTGTTCGCTTTGATCACGATGATTTTTCTTCGAGTAAAGGAGAGATTTGACAAACGGAACTCTGATGCTTTAGACGTGACGTGTCAATTTCACGGGCCTCGAAGCTATGAGAGATCATTGACTTTCAACGTACAGAAAAGTTACCACGCGGATGTAGAATTCTAAAATTCAGATTGACTTTTCAGACAAAAGTTTCGTTCGAGTAACTTGAAAGTATATATCGATGTACTTGTTATTCGTTTGATTCGGAGTATCCCTCCGAGTTTCGAGCAAAGTCCAGATTCTTCCAGCTGTTTCTTCTTTTTAATGCAACGACTTTGCTGCTCCACTTTCGCATTTTCGGTATTTTAGGTATTCATTATTTTCCATTAGAAACGGCAGCAGATCTAAAGCTAATCAACTTGAATTTAAGTCAATGAACGAAATTATAGAAATTGATACAAGTATCGGCGCACGCAGTGGTCAGAAATTTTGAAACGCGATTAGTCCGACTTCTGTGAAAAATTCTTTAATACAGAGTCAATGTACTTTAGACAGTATATCGAAATCGTGAAATTTGTGTTCACTTATAAACGAAATCCCATTAGTTACGAGTCTACTTAAAAACAGAATACAGTAGGAATAGAATCTTAAGAAGTCAATCGGTGTAGCTACTCGGCGATTTAATTTACTGCCGCGCTGTATCTTAGCTTGTAACTATATGTATTTCCATATTTCGTAGATTGGTATAGATTTTACACATCCATATATGGCGCTTACGGCGAACAAGGGGTCGAAATAAATTTAACGACCAAAAGTCCATTGACATACGTGTTACGATTTATGTCCGGTAAATGTGAAAAAAGGCATATTTACCATTAAGAGATCCTAAAATATGTTAAAAGAGATGTTGCCTAAAGTATCAGTGTCCTTTCGTAACGTTATATCGAATTTTTGTCATACTTGTAGCATCGTCCTCGCATCGTCAGTGATTAAAAATCTCAACACCATTTGTCACGTTGATCGATGTTGGAAAGAAACGTTCCGTATATGTCTTACAGTTAAGAAAAAGAGAGAAATTAGAATTCCGCGCGTCACGCTTTTAAATCGTCGCTTTGATCGAGAAGAAATCATCGATCCAAGATTGTAGCTACGTGAAAAAAAAGACTACTACAGTGTGAATCGACACGTTCTGCATTTCTCGTTTAACATCTGTCTGATGAAGAAGACGTTATTAACAGAGGTTCAACGCGTAATCGATAATACGTCTCGTGCGAATGGAAAGAAGCTGGTGTGAAAATTATTTACATCGTTAACAGCGAGTAATCAATTCTTAAATAATGTTATATGTTATCAAAAAAGTTTCGTCGCATATGAAGGCAACGAGACGAAGAAAAATATCGCAACAATACATTTGTAAATTCAATTTTTCCTAAGCGAATTACATCTAATTTTAGATTTCATCGATCGTCTTAGCAAAAGGAATATCACAATACAATTTGTCATGTTGAAGAATATTATTCCTTTTATTAACCAACAAGTACGTCGATACTTTCACATGCTGGAATTTTTTAACCAATTCGAAAAAGAATATCCGAGAACAATTATTTCCTTTCTTTATCTACTAAACAGCCTTGGCAAATTTTGATAATTAACCTTATCCTTTCATTTTGTTGGAAAGCAAACTAAAGTCATTGCGGAACCTTGATAATTAGACCGAACTGAAATATATGTACTTGGCATATTCTATTTTCATCAGCACAAACAAAAACAAAAAAAATCTTCGTTTTTTATTTTCTAGCCTTCCACTATGTTGCATTCTTCATTGTCCCTTCAATACAATTATCCACAATGTCGACTGTCAGTTCATTGCAGTACGATCGGCAAACTTGATATAATTTCAAAAAGAATCAAATGATTGGCGATAATTACATACAGAGCAGCGAAGTGGCCTTGAAATGTACGTAAAGATGAATTCGATTAATTACTAAGAGAGCGGTGGGTCTACCGATTGAGATAAAACGCGTGCTTTGCCCGATAGGTAGGAAATTGAGAGAGCACCATAAATGACAAACATGTCATTTCTGGTTACGAGAATGAAGGAATAATCATCGGCCGGCTTATAATTAGCTCGTAACTATGCGTCTCTTGTTGTCGCTTCCATCTTTGCAAACGATCGCCGATGCGTTTCCCTCGATGTTATGGACGATCTTTCATTAAGTGGAAATTAAAGACGATTCTTATCATGGGACTTAATTATGTCGCTGTTGCTCTCGCTATAATAATTCTCTGGGTATGGGTTTATTAACCGCGCCTGAAGTGGTTGCACATTGACGTTTTATACGAAATAAGACCTAAACAGTTAGATTTATTAGCTGCGAAAATGAATTACACCATCCTCTCGATGTAATTTTGTAAAATTTATAATCAGTCGGCGGTGGATATTTATTCATTTCTGACGAATTTCAAGATGCGGAAGGTGGAGAAGGAAACTGTTCGTATCAAATTCAACTTTAATTTAGTTAGTTTAGTAGACAGTTTTTCAGTGAAGAAACTATAGATCTATGATAAATTAAAATACGGCTAGCGATTTATTTTTAATCGAATTGATCAAACAGTTGAATTATTATGAAATTTGTACTTATTTTGTAAACAAGTAAATAACAAAGTTATTTTAGAGTTATCTTAATTTGTATTTATTTCGTAAACAAGTAAATAACAAAGTTTTTTTAGAGCTATCTTAATTTGTATTTATTTCGTAAACAAGTAAATAACAAAGTTTTTTTAGAGCTATCTTAATTTGTATTTATTTCGTAAACAAGTAAATAACAAAGTTCTTTAAGAGCTATCGCAACTCTTAATCTAAACTTAACTAATATCACGAAAACTAGAATTGCCGGCGCTTGATGTAGATAAATGATAAAAGGATAAAATGTGTCTATTCTCTAATTAAATTTAGCAAATATATTACAAATGTTTCCTAGTATTGAAATATGATATATTATATGCGATGCAATCTAGCCGTAAAGACGTTTTATCAGATCAATAAATCAGCCGTCGAGCGTTGAAAGATTACACTTACGATGAAGATTTCTTCTATGGATGTTTTCGAAATCATCTTTACTTTATTATTTTCTATTTCGCGTCGTTATCCGTTAGATACCTCTTTCAGATTTACACGAATCTACAGTTGTAACTCAGGTTACCGGCGTCTGTAATTATGAAAATTCTATGCGTACAAGACACGACTTATTTGTTTTTCTGCGTGTATCGACATTAGCGACATGTCATTTTCAAATTATCAAGAATAAACTAACTTTGAGTAAATTTCACAGTTTTAACGATATAATAAAAGTGACAGCGCTCGATGAATGGAATTGTAATGTTATTCAGGATTTTTCACAGATATCGATCTATTAGTACGATTAAGAATTTCTAACTGTGTCGTTGTTCGTTCAATTATGCCATTAGTATAACTTCCTTGTTTTTCTTTTCGGCAAAATGTAATCGCTATTTTACAGAATGGAATTCCGCTAACTTGTTTAAGGTTTTTGTCGCCCCATTAATGCACCAACGTTTCGTTCAGGCAGCGAGTATTGCGATATTATTAAAATACCGCTTCGCGGGAGTTTCTTAATCCTTGGACCGTTAGTTTTTGCGACGAGCATACTCTTCTGATTATTTTCCAGCCATCATGTTCAATAATAATGTAAAATTATGCAGATCGTTTCATCCATGCTGGACCAGGTTATTTGCTTCGTTCGAATCACCGTTTTACGTAATTTTCCAATCTCAAAAAGGGCAACTTGCGTCGTCTTTACGTTCGCGAATGATTGACAGTTTCACTGCGAAAGCGAATAGGTGCGAGCGTATGTTTCTCAAAAATTAGACACGTCCAGGAAACGGTACGTCAAATTTGTTTAGTCCGTGAAATTTTCTAGATTTTCTCAAGTTGTTTTTAGTATTTTAAACAATTTATATATATAATATTTATTTATGGTCTTGTGAAATTGACGATTTTGTTATTTTCACCACTTTTTCGTTCGACTCAATTTCCAGCAATCCAGAGTCGATTGCTTAAACTGTGATACTTTAAACAGTATACGTTATAATCATCGCTTCTTATGAATGGCGCATTTCAACAAGATATTTTGGTACTTTTAAGTATCATATACATGTCATAATCGTGATTATAATTCCTTATAAAGGCACGAGATTAAGAAATTTCAATGTTTACAGTTTCATTATTATGACAAACGGTGTTACTGTCAGCTAAACATTTTGTCGGTTTTATGTATATCTTAAAATTTACGGTGGGATTAGAAATAGCTTTACGGCCCGTGATCGTCTCGTCGTCCAATGTTGAAATATTCCTCTTTTTTGCGCTATTCTTCGAGTTTCTAGTTTTCGTCAGGTTCTTCGTTAATCGAGTTGAGTTTAATTACCTGACACTCCCAATTACGAGAATTGACATCTTTATCGATTTTATTATCAGAAGGATATTTTTAAAATAACGGATGAGATACTGGTTCAGTTTAGAAAGTAGAAGTGTCAGAAGAGTTTGAAAGCCAAATTTGCCAACAAATTTCGATTACAGGCATTGCGAGACATAAATTATCGATCAGAATTTTTGAATTACTGTAGTTTCATAGAACCGAAAAAATTAAAAAGATTAAAATTATCAATTTAGAATTCATTTATTTTCGAATATTTTGTAGACAAAAATCTATGAACTCACTATTAATATATATATAACATATATAACATAGATACAATTGAGAAACTAATTCCAAAGACTGACAATATGTCTTTGCTTTATTATTTTAATGGTAACTTTCACTATAACTTCATTAATTTTTGGAAGTTTTTAATGCACATTTCAATAAGCTAACAGGAAAATCGATTTTTTAGATTCACACAAGTATGTTCTTTTTCTTCTTTCTGAACTATGATCTAAAAGAATATGAGAAATTTGCTAGTCGATTATTATTAAATTATAGTTCGACAATTACTTCCAATCTTTACTAAATCATTATTTGAAAATTATTTCTGCGATGAAACGCTAGTTGAGTTAAGATATAAAGATCGCAACAACCGATCAGGCTCTAGTCACTAGAGTATTACAAGTAACAGACGGTCAGGTTGTTGAAAGTAACCGTAATTGTATGCTTCAACATAAACCGTAACGATGTCGACGTGTTGCGACCGTGTTCCGTATAGCCGAACTTGAATTTAAGTGCGGCTGAAACACGTGTTCGGTCCGACACACGATGCAAGAAGAAGAATCTGGTCTAACGCGTTGAAGAGAAATGAAGGGTCTGACACGAGATGAGAATATTTACTACTATAGCAGGGCCGACATATCGTTTGACTTTCCACGAACATGGCCAGTCCGTGTCGTTTGAAAGGATTTAGGGTGTTCTATTTTCTAGTGAACATTAATTGCACTCTGTCAGATCTGGTTTCTTCGTGTTAACGGGAATAGAGTGACTGTCAAGCTATTTACTTCACTCGATCCTCGTCTAGTTAACATTTGTTATAGTTTAGAATCTCCACCGAAAAACAGCCGATACCTGGTCCACTTTCATCCAGTTTCAGACTGCTTTACGAGAGAAAAAATTTGAGAAATTCATTTCGGCGAACATTGTACAACTGTACCCTGGCTGGGTTTACCGACAAAGAAACACGCCCGAGGCAACTATTCGCGTCTTTATTAACCGATAAATTTCGGTAATTATGTAAATCACCTGGAACATAATATTTATCGGTCGTAGAGGAGGTTCGATCAGTGGTTGAAACTCAGAGGCAATGAACTCTGATGCAAAGAACGATGCGGACAGACGTGGATTCTGGTGGCGCCCTGTTTGAACATAACTCGGGGGAAGGAAGCACCGTGTCCGCGGTTAACAGAACACGTTGTTAAAGTGTAGCTAACACTCTGTAGACAACTCGTAGAAGTAGTAGAAAATGTCTTAGGCATCGAAAGAGAAAACACTTCTCACGGAGAGACACGTGTTTGAAGACAAACACGGTTTATTGACGAAGCTGCGTCTCGTTTTCCGGAACTTCCGATTCTATCGGGCCGCAGCATCATAAAACTCTGCCTTCTGCCTCCCTGTTCTAATATTTGCGAGCTCGAATGGTCATCCCTTAATCCAACGCCGAAGCTGCCAGTTTGTACAAGTGAACAAACTGGTCAGGCTGTCGCGGAGAAACTCCAGCGAATTCCATTTCGACCAGCGCATCGCGTCGAGTGAAAGTTAAGTATTTTTCTGCGAATAAGTGGATCTTCCTTGTCAAATTCACACGCAAGATTATTCTGTTCGATCACAGAATAGGAAGGATATTCTCGGACTTTGCCTGTAGCACGAATTTAGGCTTACGACATTGGGAAAATTAAAATCAAGTTTCACGCTGTATCCCGTCTTTGCCGTTGACTTTTTTAGATTTATTACTTGCTAGAGAAATTTTCCATAGATAATTCCATTTTGTATCTCACGCGACAAAATCCATTAATAATAACAACAATAACGGTCGTGATTATCTTATGATTACTCGTAACTATGAACCGTTTGTTGGAATGTCAGCAAACGACATATGGTCGACGGACGAATCGATTAATAATAATGAATCGGAGATTCAGACGCGCGATACGTGGGTGGTAGATCGAAAATCTACACTCCTTATGCGATAACGCGAACGTTATACAATTTTATTAATTACTTCTTCTATTACGTTTCGAGAACGAATATCTGAACATTTACCAATGTTAATATCCCCAAGTTAATTCCATTAGTTGTGGTTACGAACGTTGAAATATTACTTTTCACAGTAAGGCGCATAATTTATACGATGATATAGCGGTAAACGAGCAACGGAACATCGGTAAAATCGTAAGCGGCAATAGATAGAGGACTTTTGTCACGCAGTAGAGCGTGAATGCATCATGTGGCTCGTATGGCGAACGTCCTCATCCAATTCAACGACCTATGACAGATATTCGAGTCACAATCCGATCTTACAAGATCCATCAGCTTCCTCGATTCTTTGTCACGAATTCTCGTCTGATATCCGAAAGGATGGAATATTTCTCTGTTTCTTCCATTTGGTTCTCTCTTCTGCGTATACAGAATTGCCCTTCTTAGTTAAAATGTCCTATCTTTTGCTCGATTGTAACCGTACAATATACTGACAAATCTTACCTGTCAAATCCTCAACTCTGCATAATAACTTCAGATTGACTATTGAAGTTTCGTGCAGTTTCTTCCACCGTGTTTGTCTATCGTCGCTAATACATCGTATCGTTCGATTCGCGTACGGAATCGTTCCTTTTTTTTCTTCCCTGTCGAGTTGTCCACAGACCAGGAACCTGGTTTCTACTGCTAATCTAATTCACGAACTTGCTCGACTCACCAGCTGAATTCCTACGTTTGATCGACGACAAGATACCTCGGTGAAGAATCACCAGCATCCACTACCGACAAAGCTCGATCTCTTTGAAGCTGTTTCTTCTCTCCTCCAGTCCTCATGATTTAACCATGCCAACTTTGCGAGAAACTTTACATTTCTTCCATCCATTCATTGGAAAAAATTCATTGAAAAAATGTTTATCACATTTGGATTAATCCCTACGTCGGTTTGATAAATAATCGCGTAATCTGTATGTAATTATATACTTTGTATATATATATGTCATGCATTATATACTCATATATTTATGCTCTAACTATATAATTGTAGTGATCCACTTTTGAACACATTTATGCACACAACGTTGTACGTATTATACAAAACATTTAGAAATTTGTTTATTACGAATGAAGTCTCAAACACGACAAGAAGAAGGGTGTGCAAACGAATTTGACAAAGAGTAGAGTAAACAAAGTCATCCAGGCATAACGAATTATGTCTCTGGCGAAAAATTACTTTTCCTTCTGTGCTCTCGAGACACTAAACGACGAACGATAAACGCTTGTCTTCGTTTGCCGTACTGGCAGGAACGCATTTAGCTTCTTTCTGACTTGAAGATCGTAATTGGTGCTCGGTAGTGACATGGTTGTCCTGTTTTTGACGCCAGTCGAAAAACACGAACCTGTGGCGCTGGCAAATTTACTGCGACATTGATGCGCATTTTATGACCACACGACCATGACAAATGAGACAGAAGTTTTCATGAGAAATTTAAGAACAGCGACATAATAAGACTTTTCCATATCATGGAATCAATTGGATCCGAAATATCGACAATTTGCCACGGTTTCGTGGATTACACGATTGTAAATTGTAAACTGCTTGCTTCTTTTCAAGGAAGAGAGGTAACTCTCTCGTTTTAGTCGACTCAAACGAATCTTATAAATCCTTTCTCCTTTCTTCTTTCTATTAATATCGTTATCGACATTGTTATTTTCGTTACTTTCTAATTCAGTTTTGCTTTTTTATATATTCCGCTCATAATCAGAATAACGTAGGAATACATGTAATTAATTGATATAATGCCGGAGGATATTAAAATACAGTAACATTTCTCTGTTCCAGTGAAATTATATTTTATATAAACATGTATATTAATATACGAAATATAAAATATAGTTTCAGAATTTTTAAATCAATTTTATAATTATATAAAATAATTCATTTCTTAACGAGTAATATTTCCACAATTTTATATATTGTAATTACAAAATTATAATGTAATCTCATTATCTCATATTTTATGTTTCATATGCGTATGAACATGCGTACGATTATATGAAACATAAAATATAATTTCAGTATAACAAAGAAATGTTATTATATATAATATCCAGCGAGCCGGTCGAAAGATTTCCATTTATGGTCGCGTCTATCGCGATTTTAATTCACGAAAACTACCAGCAATGGTGACCGTACAGTATCTCGTCGAATAGCAATGCGGCGATCGTGATAGCGGCTAAGCGAGCGTATTCACGAATATGCCATAAACAACGTGAAAAGTGCAAGTTCGCGGGCATAGATCATATTAACGGCAGGTTGCACTGGGATCACGTGCATTACGAGTTGTATCCGACCATCAATTCCGCCTCGGCTTGGTCCTAATGTACATTTGTACAGGATATACCGCACGCTTGGTGATCCCACAAGGAATCTCGCGGTACCGCCTTAAAATGGGGATGGAAACCCGTGGAAACACCATTACTAACGTCGATGTTGAACGTTCGTGGAAGTTGTAAATAAAATCAAAGTCTGTAACTTGCCTCGACGCAATGAGATGCCATCGAGGTTTCACCTTTAATGGTAACTTGGTTCTGCCCCATGACGCTAGTTCCCATTATAAATGCAACTTTCCATCGGTATGCTGTTATTCTGACAGAAAAATTCTCGTAGAAACGGGCATTTCTTGGTTATCGATGACTCTATCCTTTTACAGGATATTCTTTCAAATTCTATGTCTGTTTTCCCGTTGTTTCTTTCCATTATCGGTAATTTTCTTTTTTTAACTTCGCTGCGATCTCGCGGTCGAATTTCTATACTTCGATCTTGCTCTGATTTTAGCAAACAAGACGTCTAACGTCCTAAGAAGATTTTTAGCATAAAATTGAAAAATTGCTATAGATTTATATTTATTAGAATCGAATAAAAATTTGTCGACTTATTCGTGCGTCGTGTATTATTTTTGTGTTTCATTTTAACGACGTTCGATAGCGATAATACAAATTTGTCCGTCTAATAGCTTGTTTATTTATCTTGTCGTTAGTTGTTTGAAGGTGCGTCTATAGATGCATTCCCAGTTAACAAAAATGGGACAGGAAATAGCGGAACGGTTAGAACACCAGGAGATTCGTGTTAAAGATCGTCGAAGAAGCATTACGATAAGAAGACCTTTTAGAGGCTCGCGACGAATGAGGAATCGAGACCTACTTGTTCCATCTAGTTGATTAAACGCCTCTGTCAAGAAACTTTGCCAGCTAGGTAGCAGTTGGACGCGTCAAATTGTTAGGCAACGTGTTCATGTACGCATATTCTGTGTATCAAGGACGATGCCCACGTCGCGTGGCTAAATTTCTTCGGGTCAACTTTAGACGTACGCTCGCTCTTAAGTTTCTCAATCGATTGTCACTCTTCGCAATTAAACTCTTCGTCTCTCTTTAAGGATGTCGTCTTGTATAACTAAAAATCCACTGGTGGACTCGTCCATTAACCTACTATCCGTTACATCCTTCGATCAAAGTCTACTATCGAGCTAGATAAAAGACAAATTAACTCCTTCTACATACGACAGATACGACCATTTTTTACTATTCTGATAAATTATCTCATGGATGGACGAACGAAGATTTTAGTGAAGAAGAAAAAAAGCTTTTAAGCGACGATACAACTTAATCGCACAAGTTCATTTCTTATGAGATTTTGGTACATATACATGTATACAAATTTTTTTTTTATTATATTTATTTATATCGCATATAACGCAAATAAAAGGACAGTTTTGAAATAACAATTGTCTACTTACATAGTTCTCAGAATAACAAAAAATGATCGTTTTCTCTAAACCCAAGGAGAGGTTAACAAGATGCCGAGGAAGCAAAAGGTAGTTAAAAATTCATACTGCAAGCAAGAATGTTCGTTGACTGTTCAATGTAGCGTAATTTAACGGAGAAATGTCGCGGGTTTTTTTTCGTTAAAATCGTGGGCATTTTAAGAAGGTATACGCAATCAGCAGTAAAAGACCGGCTAAAAATGACCCCGATATCTGGCTGCGCATCGGGAATTTTAACGGATAAAGGCACTCTTCCAGTAAGCGATCCACGAAAACTGGACGACGAGCTTTTTATGCAAATCTCAGGTAAACAGTTGACGCGGATGCATGGAACGCGCTCGCTGCCACCGGTTCATGGCAATAACGCAACCAGACGCGGAAGATCAGGAAGGCCTCGAACAACTGGCACCGTGTAATTACCAAGATAATCGTGGTTCCAGCGTGAAAATCATCGTACGCGATCGATGGCGCGATTCGCCAAGACGATTCACCACTCCAAACGAATCTCTTCGTAATTTCGTATTTTCTTTTCTCGAGGCACAATTGGCGAAACATGTTTCCGACATGCTACGAAACGTGCAAATTTTCGCAGCAATGCCAAGAGATAAAAACGTTGACAATAGAAAGCATCAATTTTTTATCGCAGGAAGGAAGTTTCAATAAAAATATACTTTTGTCGATGGTATCTTTAAGGTGTCTGTTACTAGTGCCAGCTTCGAATAAAGATTCTGCGATGCCACCTCTAGCGAGGAGTTTGTTTCACGGGACGATGGAATTCTTGCTGGTAACCAGATCGCGGATCAATTTCATCGTCTCGATTCCGTCGTAGATGGTCATCCTTACGAGAATGATGAGACCTGTGATCGTAAATTATTAATTTTATTGGGAAATTTTCCTCATCGGCGCGGGCGGAGCACCACGAATAACCGGTGCTAGAACGGATAATGATTTACGTTGACACGTTACAAAATTCGAATTTGCGAGTTGTCGTTGCGCGACTGGCGTAGAAAACAAGAACGAAATGACGAGGGCGGCAAGAAGGTGTAATTATCGAGATTAAAGAAGTCGGAAACGAGCTCACGAGTCTTCATCAAGGCGAGGCGAAACGGGACGAACAAGCGAGCCAGGCGTAATTGCACCGCGAACGAGCAGATCGTGTGATTATCGGTTATTAATTTTAATCGAGTTTCTTTTGATATTCGAAGCCTCTGGCTACGCTTTGATCTCCGTTAATTCCTATATGGGAACTGGCACGAAGTGAATCTGAACCGTGTAATTAGGACGAGTCTGCAAGTAATTAAAGTAAATAGCGCAACAAATAACGGGCGGAAAAGTGATATGCATAATAAGTAAAACAGGAGAATCGTTGGATAACCAGTAGCCAAGATAAATAACCGTAATTGGGTTTTACGCAACGTTGCGTGTTCGCGAAATTTGTTTACCGTGAACGCTTCAGAAAATTGAAAATTAAAACGCGGTATGTAAATAGCGGAGTAAGAAGATATCTGATCCAATTGATTTTCTTCTTGCTTCGTCCTTCACGGTTTCTTTACGCACCTTCATCAACACGTTTCGCGTGTTACGTGAATTCATTTTAAGAAAGTTTTAGAATCGAACGAATTTAATCGTGAAAAATCTACTTAGCCGAAAACTTCTGCACATCGATAAACGATATTTCTTTAGATCCTTAATAGGTATCCATATAGTTCGATCAGTGGATCGAGAGACATGTTTTTTGGAGTAATAAAACGTTTATCTTTGCTAATTTATTAGTATGATTTGGCTCCTCTTGATATTTTCGAAATTAGATACATTTATAACTGAGAAATTTTAACGACGCTAATCTGAATGAACGACTGTTTGGTCTCTCGATGGTATTAATGATCACGAAGAACAGCTATGCGTGCTTCTCAGTCGAGTCAACCCGTTGGAATTTATACGATGATCGTCACTCTGCCGTGAAATGGTGGTGATAAGAGTACTTTCGTCAAGAGTATCGGTTTTGCTTGGTTGCGATTTGGTTTAAGGAAATCGGAGCCGCGTCGACATTACCGTGCGCCTCTCGATCCTACCAGCATCCTTTAAATTGTTTTTAGCGGCTCCTTCTGCTCACGTATGCGATAAACGGACACGTTCCGAGAAAATTGAAATTCCTCTCGATAAATCTTTCCATTAAGCGTAAAACATAGGCCTCGAACATTGAACACCATATCGTTAATGCCAATTAAGAAACCAGTATTTGAGAATGTTAACAATATACGAATATGTTATGATGTGTTGTGATTGTTTTCAATATTAGTCATGGCCTTTATGGATTCAAGCTACAACGTTCTAACATATCGATATGCACGCTAGTGTTTGTAAAAAATTGCTCACTTATACCGTACAGCGTATGAATAAAATATACTTTTCTTTTTAATCTAATTCTACCTCGCGATGTTACCTCAAGCAACGATATGTATACTCAATTAAAATTGATTATATTATTCTACGATGTTCGAAACAGGTACTAGAATTTCCAATAAACCGACTAGATGCCATCGATGGTAAATAATGGTCTACGCACGCCTCATCCCACAAGCATGCAAATCACTGACATTCAAAAAAAATTACAAATTACCATTCTTGGCTATTAACCTACACCCTTTTTTTTGTCGGTTAACGTCTACCCTCCGATTTGAATATCCTTTACGAAGATTTTGTGGTATCATCAGTATGCTAACATATTACATATAACCCATGGTACTTACGTGGTTTACCACGGCTATTACTATTCGGCGGAGAAAGAGCGAGCGAACCCGGATCACGCGTCTCACGGTAGCACATTCGAGTGCATCGTTCGAGCATCATGGGATCTGTCGATGCGAGTACCACTGGTTACATTAGCGGTTTGAATGGTTCTACAGTATCGTGGGATTCCTATTCGGATAGATGGAATGAAATTTTCGTGTCAGATGGACGTTATGATAGCTTACATAAGCGATGCTTGACCAATTTCTATTCCACATGATTTTCTTCAACAATTACGGTAATCCGTATTGGTAGAATTTGATTCAGGTAGGAAGAGTCTACCTTAAGATGATTCAACGAATGTTAACGCAGATGCATTCCTCTTGAGGAAATTACGGGATATATTATACGACAACGCGTATGCGAATATGTTTGCTTGATGGAAACGAGATATGCCAATTGCGCGTTCTAAAAATACTTTGTGCGCGACGTGATACGATTCGATTGTTAAGATGAAAGCAGTGTTCATGGAATGACGCGAAATTATTAAGATTTGATCGACATATACGTACAAAAAAGAGAAGAGCATATATTAGCATATATTAAGGCAATTAATATATTAAGTATCGTCTTGCGTGTAAAAAGTATCGAAATTACGTTCATTAATAGCGTATTAAACGCGTTAAACCGGCGAATCTTTTAATTTCCATTAGCATTTTTTAATTCAAACAATACCATTCATAGCAGCTATAAATTTGAATTCCACCCACTGCAGCAAAGATGCCGGTGCTGATTCACACCCCGATAAATATTACAAACGCGCCTCCATAAGAGATTTATAATGGCTCGATGGCAACTTCCGCGAGTTCTTTGTCTCAACAGACCGCCCCTGTTACTTACCTTGGCAACGCCAGGCGTGCCTTCAGCCACTCGAACGCACCGAGCAAACAGCATCGTGGCGGCAAGCTATGCATCCCCAAGTGCACCTTATGGTCATCGATGGGAAAAAGCTGGGAGCTCGGATTTATCACCTTCGCTCGTTCCGCTCTCGCCTACGCTACGTAAAGAGCCGCGTCCCGCTACCTTCTCCGTTTCCACTGCCTTTTGTACCGAGCTCGTACGATATTCTCACCACGGATCGTTCGATGAATCGTTTCGTTCTAACGTTTCGTACTTCCAACGTATGCCTGTTCTTGCAACGAATAAATTTCGATGCTAAGGCATATTTGCGATTCGTAGTCGAGGATTGTCAATGACACGGCAAGGACGCGCGCAGATATTTCCAAATTCTTTATCTTAATTTAATTAAGTTAAATTAATTTATATTAATTTAACGCCACTTATACTATTAACTTTTTCTATGAAATTAATTCTATTTTCTTCGGCGACCATTGCATTCCGTTATCTTTTTTCTTCTTTTTTTTTTTATTACTCTACGACGGTGTAATTACAGCAAAGACGCCGCACAGGTAATTCGAGCAGGTAATTCATTGAAATCAGCGGTGGAAAGAAGCAACATATATCACGAAAGTAAATTACTTTCTTCCCCCCACAGAGTATCGCGTGTTAACTACATGACTACTCTAAAGGATTTCCGATTCACGTGGTGTACCGTATTTAATTATATATCACGAGAATCACGAGATTGAACGTGTGTTTAATAAACTCGCCGCGATTATCGTCTACGTTTCTCATCGTTCTATAGAGCGCATCCAAAGATTCTGCGGCTTCCATGGCACGAAATTTTGAAACTTTATCTTTGATATATAAACCAGTTCTGATTTATAACTCGCATCCGTAACTGGTCCGATATTTCTTTATTCGCATGCGCCATCTGATACATAAGTACAGTTTGCGGACAAATGATAATACGAGATAGAGTAAATTATCGTAAAGACTGGCAGTATGTTCCGTTAACTTACGCATATGCATTCGGGATGAAGTTATCAAGAATTAAATAACGGATGGAAAAGACTTTCATTAATCCACTCGACTTCCTCGTTCGTCGATTTTCTTTAGTAGCAGAAACGTGCAGGCTCGGTCATATAAAATTATTTTGTATTTGTTCGGTACGTGAATGATTTAAACATCTTAGCGGATAATTCGCGTGGATTAGTCGCATTATCGGTATTTGCACTTTGGAATACGTAATTGCCGCGCTCATAAACTTCTCTGATTATCAGTGAATCGACCAGGCTACAACAACACCGTGATAGAAAACCAGTTTCGCGGCTCGTTGGTGTGTTTTGCACAATTAACCAACGATCTTTATGAAACGAAGCAATAACCGCGGCTGTAAGAAATTCTATTTCGCTTTGCCTAGCGTTCAAAGCCATTGATTCGTTAGAAACAGCGTTCGACGCCTTTGTAATTTTCATCATGCCGCTTAATTAAGATAAATTTCAAGATTAATTTCGTTCGTTTGATACTTGACGGGGATAAGACTGTTTGATTTCTCTTCGATGTATCTTGGTGTCGTTTTCAATGTCGAAGCTCGTTTCGTAATTGATAATTATCACACCCCCCCGTTCCCAGCAAAGTAACGTCTGTCAGCGTGAAGATCCAGTCTTCCTGTTAAAAGAAAATAACGTCTAATTGCCTAAGCAAAGAAATTGCTGCGTTGAAATATCTATCCGATCTGCTTTTATCAACCGGTTACGTAAGTTTTACGACAGTACAGATCTGGTCAGTCTCGTCCAGCTGTCGATTCGAAGTAATTGAATATCACCTTGATTACCCTATCCTTTAACTTATAAAGGTTATTAGTTATCAATAACTTTTTGTTCGTTTTCATTATTTAGAACCTAGAAGAAGAGCGCTTTGTTACTCATGAATCATTTCGAGGAAGAGGAAAGCGCTTTTTCCAGTTATTTTCTTTGCTGGCAGTTGCGTTATATCGTCGCATCAGCGCCGTTTTATCCATTCCAGATCTAAGGATGGTCTATTTTCCGTTCGAGCAATCAGGAATCATCGGATCGTCGTGCAGCTATCGCTTGGAACATGCACACAGTCCTTGTTGTTCGGAAGATTAAATCTCGAAACGGCGACTCGTCGGGATACCGGAAATTTGGTGCCGCGAGCAACTCCCTCCGTCGTGGTTTTTTTCCCTGCCACTGAGGAGTGCTCATCTTTGGAATTTTACTAGAATCGCGTGGACTTCATTGGACCGTATGTCGCATAATTAACGAGCCTACATTTGGAAGCTGACTCAGCGTGAAATTCTGCACGAAACGACGTGACGTCGAGCGAACTCGATGGAAACGTTCAGAACTGTTTGGCTGGTGCGCGAAACGGTACTATCTCGGTGATATACAGTGACTCGAAAATAATCTGATGCTCGTGGAAAGGATAAATCGTTATAGCACTTGACGATTAAATCTGTTCGTGATTGCTTATTTTATTTTTGTTCGAGTGGTATAGTTCGCAAATCGATCAAGCTATTCGCGAAACGGAAGACAGGAGAATTCTTTCCTGGATGAAGATATTTTTCGGAGAAGTGGAAACTGGTATCTCTCTTAAAAGACTTCGCGAAACCCGTAAATTAAATTTCTCCGGTGTGATATCATTTCGAGAGGCAATTAAATAGCCCTCAGTCGTTCAATCAAGAGGAAGGTTTCACGCCTCTGTGTAACGGATGTCCTAGAAGATTGCCGACAATCTTCGACTATTCTTTATACACAGCAAAAACCAGTGATTCCACTCGATCTTCGTAACACGACTTGATTCAATTAAAGTAACTAAACAAGAGCGGACATGTCCTAAGCCGGTGACACTGGTTGCCTATTATTATTTCTTTCAATTACGCCACTTTCTTTGACCATGGAGCGTGGAAGAGCGAACGTTCCCTTAAATGGATTTCTAGGATCATTCGCGGCACGAATATAGCACGTGCTACGCTCATTTACTCTAACTGGCTCATTAACACTCTTCTGCCTCGTAAAAGTTCTTTGGAAATCCCGATGAACGCATCGATAAAGCCTCTTCCGCGATATTAATAACAATATCTTTCTCAAGCTATACCGTGTATTAATTACAGGAATTAATTAATGTCCCATGTCCCGAAGGTATCTGTTGGCTGGGTCACTAGATCTATTGGATACTTTCTTCAAAATGCTTCGTCTTTTATTATTATCATTATTATTATTATTTATTTCGAAAACGTCTTCAGCGACGTCTGCTTTTGTCGGACAGAAATCAAGACATACGGTGGCTATAAAAAAGTATTTGCACACTTCCTTATCTTTCAATGGGGCGTCTCTTTATTAGGTTTTACGTTTCATTTTCGTAGCACCAAATTTTTGTAGTATTTTTGTATGTAGTTAGTACAAAAAATACAAGAAATACAAGGATGTGCAAATACTTTTGAATTTCTTAGCTATATATTTTTAGTATTACTGTCTCTTGCATCGTGTGTTTTACGGTTTTTTGCTTGAAAATTTGTCGAATTGAGGAGACGGTGTCGTTTCGAAGAAGGATTTATCGTATTCGAAGTACGAAGAATAATCGAGCGACAGTAACAGGCGAAATAAAGATTTCTGTTTTCGTGAAAGTGTCACGATAACCAGGGGAATAGCGTTCCATTGGTATTCGTCGACATTCCTTTCGAATGAAACCTTCTTGGAATTGTAACAAAAAGCGTTACACATTGGACAATTTTCGAAATTTTATGTTTCCCTTGACGACTACCGTTAGTTATATCTCTTCTCTGTTGATCAGGTAGAAGAATGTGAAAAGAGCTAGGTGTACGTTTATTCTTGTACGACTTTGACATTACATCCTCGTCTTGTGTTGAGTTTGTAAGCTTCGTTAAAAAAATTATCAATCTGATCAACTATAGTTACAGACTTGTGCCAGCTTCTGGACCTCGTTAGAATATTCTAAGCGATTGTTTAATTATAATACACGTGCATACCAACCACATCCACGTTGTTTTATCTTACTTATTAAATTAGGTATGTTACGCGTGTTCCTCAACCATAAACACGTCTCCATACTTCTAGAACGTATGGTTATACTTTTCTGTTTCGTCATAATAACAGATGGTAGTCGTGTATTATATCGCCTGACTCCATCCCGTACATTTTACTTCTTTCGTTTAATTTCGAGTTGGGCCCAACGACGATCAACTAGTTACCGTCAATTGAGACGTATCGCCGTAACATTTACGACTTTTTAGATTTATGGATTAACACTCGCGCCTTTTTTATGATTTTATTTACACCAAGACAGCAAAGACTAAGGATACAACAGCAGGCGACACACCTGACAAAGAAACCATTTCTAGATAAAAACGAAATCCACAACCAATTTAGATTCGACGAACTTCGTTAATGACGATTTCTGGTAAAATTCTCTACGGATCTCCATTCGCAGCAACCTCCACGTGCTGATATCTGTGACTGCAAAATTGTCTAGACTCAAGAATGTTTATAACAATATCTTTGTAATTCACTTATAACATATTTATTCGTAATAAATATTTGTGTATTTTATTTATACAACATATAACACTTTTGTAGCGTACTTGCAATTGTTTAAGAAGCTTCGATTATATTATATTTCTTATCTCTTAACTTTTTCATTTTACGAGGCTGATTAGCACGAACCATTGTTGGCGATACACATAAAGCGATAACACGCTGTTCGTTATTCAAAGTGGGAACAAAGTAAGGAAAAAGTAAGAAGTAAAGAGACACATTGAGTTCAGTCATTTTAAATATCCAGCTTAGAAGCAATTTAGAGGGACAAGGCATCAAGTAACATCAAAAGTGCCGCTCGGTGTGTCGTTTCTTATTGCGTTCTTACTCTTCGACGATAGTGCGAAGCGCGAAAACCGAGCGAACGACCAACGATTCGCGGATCTTCTCGAGATTATGGTCGCTATTAAAGGGAATTTTAATGTCCATAACGAGAAACTATCAGCGTCGTTGTTTCCTTCTTACACACAGTATTTGTGCACTTTATCGAACGAACTTTTTCCAACTCGGAAATTACCAGAAAACTTTTCTTGTGCCTGACAAGAATTGCCAAGCATTACGGACTGGTACTCTTCTTTGAATCCGATAGAATCATTAATATGGCGCAGATGTTCTTTGAAAGAATCCGGTTCGTAAGATGTCAGAGAGTGGATAGATATTTCTGTTAAGTTTTTTTACGAGCAACGTCAATTGATCCGAGGACTGTCACATTAAAGTTCTTTGGTCAAAAACGTGTTCAAGGCTTTGATGGAGAGTGCCATCCATATCGGTCGCTGTTTCCGGAACCAATCGCTGTGTATTTGGCACATGCGTTATCTCTGGATTTTCACTTAAGCGTATGGTTGCTGAAAGCGATTCGATATCTGTTCACAGCCACGAAACGTGTGAAATCGAATGTTTCCTCTTTATTAATACTTTTGCAGCCGGTGCCGGTGATTCTATCACGAGAACCTTGTGGATATGAAATGTTACTCTGACGTTAAATCAGTTACTCGCGAATTATATTCTCTGTGACGCGTGCTAAAGCAACGTCTCTTTATCTCTATGCAGGACTTATATTAAACGTGTCGATTAAATTTTTGTATTGTTGTCCATTATTAATCATTGTAATTTTTTTGTCCCAGAAGAATGGAAATCCGCAACCTTCCAACGCCCGCTAATTGTAACCCGGAATCATAGTTGTTAAATCCTAATTTAAATAATTATAGTATAGGATACGTCAGTTGAAATGACTTTGGTTAGGAATAAGCATCGAAAATGATTAGAATATCTTTAGATATCGGGAAATATACATTACCGATCATGGAAATTGTCTTTCAGCAAGTAACCATTATTATTTATGAGAAAGTATTATAGCGAAATAGATCAGAAGAATTTGTTTAAAACGCAAATATCTTTTAAAAGTATGTTCGAGTATAAGACGACACTTGTGTTAGGATTTTTACTGGATGTATTAACATTCAAAGTTTTAAAACAAATAAAAACTTGATTGAAGTTTGCCCACACTTCCGTGTGAGAGCAATCGCGAAACAGCTTCAGTCTCGATCCTCGCTTTACCTCTGCACTTCACGAGATAGAAGAATCGGAGTGGTTCCGACCAGTAAAGACCGTACTTCTCAGTGTCTTGACAAGGTAACGTGAAAAAGAGAGAAGGACAGAAAGATTCGCAGAGGAACTACTACCGAGCTTGTCTTGTACGATACTCGTATCGAGAAATATTTGCACAATTATTCATAGTTCGACGTTCAACCTCTTTGACATAGATTCGCGTGGGAATCGATATAGAGAGATGGCAATCGATAGAGTTCAATGGATAAACAAGTACCAGAAACAATAGACGATAAGAAAAAAATATGCATTACTATGCTATGCCATACTTCCTTCTTTACTATATTTTCTATGCTATACTATACTATATTAATTGTATTACGCGTATTCATTACTTCATTATGTGTTAAATTCACTGTAAAATAAGCAGCATAATACGTAAAAATATATAAAGTAACGAAAAGCAATAAATAAATGTTCGGATGCAAATGTTGACACATTATCATCATGTCTGATTGCACGGTTGCGGTCTACATAGCTGTAATTTCTTCCGTTGAATCCGCTTTCTGATTTTACTTTTAACAAATACGTAGTCCGAAACGATTTGAGTTTTGCCAAGGTTCTTAACGAGATTGTAATGTCCCTTTTCGCGAATCTCCAGGATTTCTCTGTCGTTAAAAATGCATCAACGAATCGTCACGATGAGCATGCACAGGGCGACGCCGCTGAACGCGTTTTGACGCAGCTTGAATCGCTTTCTACTTTTAACCGGCTATTATCGAGTTATACCACTAACTGGAAACGATAACTCGCGAAAGTCATGGTCGAAGGTAAAATGATGAAAGTTACGTCGTTCCAGCCTGACAAATATCCCACATTTTCACCTATAAATTCCCGATGTTTCTCCTTGCAAGCAAACACCGTAAATCTCACCGTTTCGTTCGTTTAAATATTTATCTTATATTAGAAATATTTATTATACATATACAGTATTATATGAGTATATGATATGAATATATATATATATTCACTTCTGCTTAGAATATTCACGACGAATATTTCTATTTATACTATATATATATATCCTTTCTAATAAAGAGCCGTTAAGTCATTTATTCGTATTATAAATTATAATAAATCACCTTCATGTACTATCTACGTATTATAAATTATCTCTGCCGCAATCCTCGAATTTTTGTATTTCAATCTTGTTTTAATTTTATGAGTAGCAATCAGCGAAGATTCGTAAAGGTTTAGGAAGATACTTAACGGAAGATTCGAGCAAAAAGTTACGTAATTCCGAATTACAATCTTTTCATATTTCGTTCAAATTTCACACGTTTTTTAATGAATATTTAGAAAAATGCAATTAAACGGAAAATGAGCAGAAGAACGCAGTAGGGATAAATATCGAGTTGTTTGTGTATCAATATGTAACGTGTCAGTCCCATTAGCCTAACCATCTCGTCGTTATAACTGTGTTAAATCGTAATCTATCAGCGCGCTTCAGCATCTAAAAATCGCAAAACTCGTTCGTGGTCGTGTCACGTACGAATATTTTTACCACGTTTCATAATTCCCAGTAAAGAAGAAGAAGAAGACGAAGACGTTTGAACAATTAAGTTGTTTGGAGAAGAAGGGATCCAGTAGTTGACGGGTCAATTATCCCAGGCTACGTAATCATACTTAATCGTTTAACATAACGGATCCGAGTCCAATGTGGGCAAACAAAAAGCTCGAGGGCTTTAACTCGCACAAGCGCCTGCCGAAAAACATCATTCTCATAGCGTTGCACATCTGTTCGTGTCGCATACCGACAGACGACCACATCGTATCGATTTGTACCATACGCGCGGAATCATGGTTTTTTCTCGTACCACAGCTTATTTATTCTGACCGTTCAGTTACGTGTACCGTTCGCGTAGCCTGGGTCCTTTTCGACCCTCGATTCAGGAGACGAAGAATTCTCTGATCGATCGACAACGACCATCTCGAGGCCGGGGTTAACGCGTGTCCGTTGTTGCGCGATGTCGTTACGTAAGCTTCATGCACGATGCATCGACTGGATGCACGAGCATTCACCGTACGATGAATTTGCAATAATTGAACGCGGCCTCGTCCAACACATTATGGAGGACAAAAGACATCCAAGTCTTAGAAGTAAAGGAGAAATTTGAAACCGCGTTGGAGACAGAACATTCAATTATTCGAGGAGGATATTTCGTTTACGTTGGTAAGGCACGGGATCTGATGTTGGTCGTGTAGCCTATAGACTCGCCATCGTGAGCGTTCATTAATGCGTTGGATAGGAGAATGAATACGAACAGGCGACAGGTGAAAAACTCGATAAGAATATGTTTTTTCTAGAGTGGAGTCAAGAGGTGGAGGTAAGACGTGCATGTAAATTAGATTCGACGACTGGAATTTTTTCTAGGATGAGATCGATACTCGGTCGTGAGAAAGTAGCGCAAGGAAATCTTGAATCGCGTCTATAATTCTCATCGTATTTTCATTCAGATTCCCCGATGTATCAAAACGCGCAGCGTTTCTCTCGCGCATGCCAAACCCAGCGTAAGTGTAACTTTCTCTGTGCGATTTATACGCCAGATAGATACAGTTTGAATTTGAACGTGGACAGAAAAACCATCGGGGCTGCGTAAGTAAGTCGTTAAAATCGATTTTCATGTCGTTCGATACGAGATCTCTGGATTTTTATCTTGCATCATTGAAACGTCTTAAGTGCACGATTAACAGAAAAATTAAATAGCGTCGTCCGTAATACAGAAAACTTCCAATTATCCGGTCCCGCTTTAACCAGTCACATTTTTATCGAAATAAAAGCAATTGGTCAGCGTGGCGAGATGTGATCTCGTTTTAATAAACTTAAAGCGTATGATACAGAACGTCGAGTGTTCTCATATAATGAGCGACCGAGTCGTACATTACACGTACATTACACGTACGTATATGGGTATGCGCATCTTTTTCATTAACAACAAATAAACGACGCTTGGTATACATACATTTCCAAATTAAACGACCATTCGTTTACGCGACCAGCGGTCCGCCGCTTCCATGGGGTCAGTTAAGCAGCAGTCTACTGTAAATACATTGTCCTTTGCTAAATGAAACGACAAACTGGCAGCGTTCGATGGGCAAAATCCTGCTAGGCATAACGGTATCAGCGTGTTTAACTAACCATCCCCAGATCGTTTCCGCGGGCCACTTGCGCCGATCGTTTCGTCGTATATCTTGCAGCTCGATATCGCGTAAATCTTCCCACGTGAACCAGCCAACGATATCACGGATACGTGGTAGTAGATGCGCTGCTTTGTTCGGAGACGACAGAAACAGGCGCCGGAATGCAAGAAGCATCGTAAAAAGACCGATCTTACGAATGACAGGGCTGAATTTTGGGTGGACATTAACGTCCCTTTGAATCGTCGCTATAAACGATTGGCCTCGAGCCACAAGATCGTGGCGGTGGGAAGAAAGTGGTTGATTTTTTCTGAAAGAAAGAAAAAGAGGAAAACGATCGAATGGCCGATTACTCGCTGCTCGTCGCTCTGTTGTCCTTTTTCAGCTCGTGTCACCATATAATTTTGGGTTACGGTAACATATCTCGAGTGTAATATGGTCGTTTGTAATATATCGTTATTAAACGTCATGGTCGTTATCTTGATGAAAATACGTCGGAAACTGGTGGATATGTAACACGTTCCTTACCAGCGTCTCGTTGATTCAGATTTCATTCTAAACAGTCAAATAAGTTAGGAAAGAGACAACTTTCAGACTTACGCGTATTTAGCGAAATCTAACCGCTCTTCGTCAAACAAAGAAATAAATCATCACGAATGAAAAATAAATAAATCAAGTAATAGAATTTATTACGACTTCGATGTGGAAATTTTCGGCAGGATTACAGTAGATAGCGATGTCACTTTTTTATCAGAGTGGATAGAATATATGGCGAGAAGAAGACAAACGGTCTTCCGATCTTTTTATCGTTAATTAATGGGCCCAGAGACCGCCAGAAATCGTAAATTTGAGCCCTTAAAAACGAACGAAGCCATTAACAGCGCCTGGCTTAACTTTACTGCAAGCAATTCCGCGGGGCTAGTGTTAATGCATTCATTTTCAAGCAAAGACCGGATCACGTTATCGCGACAAAGACACACCCGCCATCATACCAGTTTAACGAGTAAATTTCGACCTGGACTCTTGTGTTTTTCTTCCTTCCTTGTTCGTTTATTTTCTCTTTCTTTACATCCCAATGACTGGCAACGTTTGTGGTGCATGGTTTCTATGGCATTTTTAATTGGCGAAGACGGCTTTTTAACGAGTTTCAGGCTTCTTGTATTCATGAGAGAACACACCGTAGGTATCGGTTATTTAAGACCCTAAGAAATGTCGCAACGTTCAAAACTTGTTACGACCGAATTCTTGTATCGCAGAAAAGTTGCCGAAAACAGAGTGGACCGTTTCGATGAAAGCTATTAATTTTTTATCCTTCGCCTTGGACATCTCCATCGTCGATGATTGTTAGAAAGAAGCTTTTCTTTTGGATATTGTAATAAGCGTTCCTGAATTTTAAATCCTGTTAAACGTATTAAATTCCTCATGTGAAATTCAAGTTGTCTTATCGATCCTCTATCTTTTATCTTAATCTGTGTATCTCGCTATAAACAAAAGTTTCACAATCCTGTTAGATGGAGTTTCACTCATCTTTTAGCCGATGTTCGACTAACCGAACTCCTGCCGATTGAATCCACTTCTCTGTATGCGAATTCCTATTACCTGAACGAGAAATCGTATGTAGCGTGGAGAATCGGTAAATGTCAGTTATAGGAACTGTTCAGATAAATGGACTTCTACTGTACTATGAATCACACTTACAGGTTTCGTATTTCTAATTCCCGTATCGTAAGATTCTACATCGAAGCTCTCCACCAATATCAGTTTCATTAGATACGATTCTCACGTTATCTGGTTTATTCTCGAACGCGGACAAATTTTTACTTATTTTATACAAAAAGAAGCTTTCATTATCGCATCTTATCGTTCCACGCAACCAAATCTCGATCATTTTTTCAACAGCGATGTCGAAAAATTATTACACGGCAGAAAGGTAATTCCGGAAAATGATACGGTAATACATCATTCATTATTATTTTAATTATATTTTAATTTTCATATATAATTTTTCGTTTTGAAATTATACAGACGACTACAACGTTGCTTGTGAAATGATTAAATATTAGGTTGTCCGAAAAGTGTCTTCGCAAACGTGTTTCTTACAACAATGCACCTTCATATAAACGAGAAACCAAACTGTGAAATGTCGCGGTGTTTATCTCAACAGAACAAAATGTAATTCGACAAAATAATATAAAACAAAAAACGTTGTGCGTCTATTATTTCTTCATAAAACGAAAGAAACTTGACGGACAACCTAATATTATTTGTCGAGTTACTTCGTTATCGTTACCACCTAAATCATCGTATCCGCTTATTAATTCGAAAGAACACATAGTTCCTACGAAAAATTTCTACATAAGCTACCATGTTCTTTTCGAGCTCACATCTCACGATAATGTTATGACGTAATTTAACGCGTCTGTTATTAGACGCGTATACATTATTCAGGGGGCCAAGAAACTCGGCGGAAGTACGAACGCGAGGCTGAAACGCGCGAGGGAACCTGTTCCCCCAATCGCGATTAATTGGGCACGAGCGAGAACTCTGGTATTCGCGTCAGGCCCTTGTTAAAGCGATTTACGAAAACGCTCGGCCGTGATTTTTCTTACGCTGCACCGATCCGAGCTACTGTTCGGTACATTAACGAAATTGAAGAGAAATTACCTGGTCGTATGATTATAATTCGCGAAATAATTTTGTCCCTTCTACGAGCTTTACACCGAGCACCCGTAGTTTCGTTTTACGATGTTTGATTAATAATTCAGCTTTCTTTTTTTTGCGAAACAATCTAATAGTTTGTTCCGTTAGACACGGTGGAACTTCGTGGTGTAATGAAAATTGTCAACGAATGAGTGACACGATCTTGTTACCCAGTGACGTAATCGCTTGAAAATCGTTAATTCCAGTTCTAAATTACTTGAAACGACAAGGCTCGATACTTAAAACACTAAGTTTCAGTAAATTTGTAATCCTGAGTTTCGTTTAATCTTCAAAGTTTGTATAAAACGCCCGAAGCTCCAGATTTATCAGGATTGAAAATTGTTAAATATTTATTCAAACATTCAAAATTTTATATCGAAGAGTTTGAAGTATTCGAATTTTCATGTCTCTAAGAAGCTAATTACATAGTTGGAAAGCAACATTGAAACGTCTATTGCTGCAGGTATAGTGGAACTATCTTCGTACTGGGAAGAGATAGGCGATCGTGAAGATCGTAAGATTCGACTGGCAAGCAGGAAAAAGGTTTCTGGTGAAAATTATCAGAGTAATAATGCTTTCTTAGATAATGGATGTTAACAGCAGCGTAAATCAGTCAATCGATCGAAAGGCACGAATAGATAGCACGAGCCGGAGGGAAGTTGAGTACCGTATTTCATGATAATTAGAGGATTCCCCAAAGACAACGCGTTTTCGAGGATACGTGTATCGTAAAGCAGCGGTTTTTCCCTGGCGGACTTGCAGTTCCCTATAGATAGCTCCACTACAACGCCGTTGGCGCACATCGCATTCCGCAAAGTAAAAAACAGCCCTGTCCAATTTATGTGCAAGAACTAGCGTGTGCCTTCCGTTCAGCCTCTGCTTTTTCTCCTATTTCTTCTTCCCTTTGGTCCATTCAAGTGTTATCCAGCTATATGTATAATCGAAGAAATAGATTCTTAATACAGAGGACGTGAAAGTAATTATAGTATTTACTTTTATTCATATAATACAACACGCTTCCTGTAAAAGGTGTTTTTAATGTTTCGTGACTCCTCGTGATTACCTCTATTTCCTCTCTTTGGTTTTTTTTCACGCTATTCAAAGAGTAACTGTTACCGAATATTAACTTATTCACATCCATAGTTTTTTAATAGTTAAGTGAGGATAATCATTCGATTAGTACATAACCAACTGTCAGACAGGTTACGATGTTTCTTCGTAATAGCCTACGTTTTGCGTCGAGAAATACTTATTTAGTAGATAATATCTACATTATTTGTAAATAACTGTTGTAACTTTAAATACGAAAAAAGCAATTTCTTTTATCAACAAGTGGTAAACGATCTTTTTCCTACAATTCAAAAAATATCTAATCTCGACATTTATGGGTGAAAGTTCATCTGATCGTTGCTTTCGTATCAACTCGAGTGGAAGAAAATTTATTTTGCTTCGGCGTATCTTTTGCATTAAATGATAGTTCTTACGTATGCGTATGTACACGATTAAGACGAAGGAAATTTATAAAAAATAAAACGATCCGTATAAATCATACAACGACTCTCGTGTGTTTGATAAAAAGAGTAGTCGTTTATTATCAATCATATTTCTGCCTGTACGTGAGCTAGCATACGGATCGCGTGTGCATCGGCAGTTCTTCAAGCGTTTCGTTGAAAGGATGCATCGTTTCTTTTGTATTTCATGCCATTGACTTTCCGAGAAGTGAGTACGATCATGGCTACACCTCGTTGTCATTTGACGTTTTTCTCCTCTTTTTCAATTAACGTCGGCCGCGCAGGCTGATTTATTTGTCGTTACGAATTGCAGACAACGTGGATGTCTGTGCCAGACTTGGCGGCTATCCAGGATCACCTCTTCCTATAAAAGTTATCCAATCGTGGTTAAATCCATCTAGACGACGTAACAACGATCAATTAATTAACATTTATATTCTTCTCACGCGAACCATGACGTTTCCTTCATCGTGTTTCTTCCATTAAAACATAAATACGTGTTCCCATTCTTATATTTGGTTGCTCTTATTAAAACGGCAATTAAGATTCTGTTACATTCTAGATCAGAGGTTTCCGCATCATTTTATTTAACGAGTGTTCGCCACATTTTACTTTCCAACGATCGAGTTCTTTCCTCTTTCCCTTTCGCTTCTTCTCACTTTTGATATCGCAACGTAAACCACAGTAACTTCGCTCAATTAGTTCCAGCTCTATGGACATATCCTTTCCCTATTCATCGAAACGCGTACCAATGAATTAATAGCAACATCATTGAAAATGTCCGCATGTACAATTGCTTCGCCATATCGTGAATCATTAAATTGTTCTTCAACAAAAGAAAGGAAATGAGACTTACCATATATTCCATCTGTGGCCTTAAACCATCAAAACGTATCTGTACAACGTCTTACTAATTAATACACTTCGCTACGATAGTTGTTCGTTCATACCTCTCAAGTATACCAAGAAGATGGAAATTTGGAATATTCGTAATTTAATAACCAGCTATAATAACAGCACGTAGCAATTACGTAACCTTTTGGCATGCGTGAAACGCACGTAGGAAACCAGCCACATACAGAAACGTTCGTATTGATCATCGCGGCGTGACGTGAACGCCGATCTATCGCGCGATTCTCCATTCCATGCCCTCTTTCAGCCCTCTTCCATCGCCGTGCGAACGAAAAGAATGTTTTTACAAGGATATACATGGGGATCGGTTAACGGATGCCATGAAGGATATCACGCGAATCGATTCCAAGTGCGGTGGAATTTTGCTAGCGTTCTGGAACGGCCGGCTACCGGCCAACGAGCCAACCAGACGAATATCGAGCAGATTTGTATAGAAATTATGCGAAATCCTAACCTTCTGAGAATCGTATCATCGGCTGAGAACTAAACCGTAGAAGCGACCGAAAGCGAGATGTAAACACTTTTAACGTTAGAACCGTCGGAGTGGTCATATGAAAAAAATTGTAATTTTTCCTAGAGATTGCAAAGAATTGCAACAGTTCGTTCTCGAAGGTTTGTATTTCTTGTAAAACGTACGAATAAGAACTTGTTTCTCGTTGGATTATATCTATACGAGTGTTTATTCGTATACGCTATTTGCATAAGCTACGTGGCGTATTTAAAAGCAAAGAAACAAAATACCACGTAGCTTCGTTTGTTCCTTCTTTCGAAAGCGGATTCTGCGCTAGTGAAAATGAAATTCATCTGAGCAAACACCATGTTTCTTAGTATGTGCCGCGTTACTCCGTACTCAGACAGCGTCTTTGCAAAAATTTACGATTAAGATCGTCGGAACGCTATAGAATTCTATCACCGAGATTAAATGTTGGAAGGCGTAGGAGAAGCGCGGGGAACTTTCCGTTTCAGTCAAAGTTCTTTATGTAAATTTATGCATTATTATAGCCGGGATGCACGAACGTGTATTGTTAATTAGAAAACGAAAGGGTTTGCTGAGGGAACGGTAGGGGATCGGAAGGAGGGTTCCATCTTGGCCAGAAGGAAACAACGTGGATCAGAAAAAGAAGCGTTGGTAAGCGTGTAATAAGAAAACAGCGGCAAAAGCGTATCGCGGTGATCATAACGCGGAAGAAGGTTGTTCGCGTGTACTTTGTGGAATATATTATGTACTTTTCATGGAATAGGCCGTTGAAAACTGAAGAGATCTCAATTTTTCTTCGAGCAAACTGGACGTAGAGAATGACAGTCACGCTAACTTCATTGCAATTAAGCTATCTGTAGCCTTAGCGAAATTTTAGAAATCACAAGTTACAAATTTTCCGTGCTAATAGACTCTTTTTCCTACAACTAACAAGAAGTAAATTTCTATAAATAAATTTTATAAATTACAGTACTATATAGTGGTATATTACGAAAGGTTTACATTATTAATAATTTTTTAAATATTCAAATACCTTCGCGAGCCGTTGGTCGTCAAGTAAATTTTCACACGCTGAAACACCAGTGAATTATCATATGAAAAATATATTGTAGTTATATCAAGAATGATTTGAATAAGAACAGTTCGTGATTTGGTAAATGAAATAAGGGACGAGTTTGGAGAGCAGGTTTCTCGTTCATTAAAATGCCAAAAAAAGCATTTTTTCTGACACGTCCGAAGAGATAACGGTATCAATTAAGATATCATATTAATATGCAGTAAGTGAATGAAGATTAAACAAACCGATAAGCGTGTACGTCATGAGTTTGCAAGTCAAGTTTGCGTTACACTTGAATTCCTTATCCCGTAGGATACAAGTGTCGTGGTTAAGGTTTACACCTGCAACCTGTTACTCCAGTTAAGGCAGTTCGAGAACACTTTTTACACATTGCACACTGTATGTACGAGAGACTGAAACGCGTTTAACTGATCACGGCGACAGATAGAACCTGTTCTTTGACACTAAAATCTCCTGATTCGAGTTTAAATTTGTTAACTCTACACGATCTATAGCTTTGATATTTTAGATGAAATGATATTTGAAAAATAAACATAATAAAAATAAATATAAAAAAATTGGCAATTCCAGCGATAACTATCATTTTTACTAAATAGAAGCTAACTGTATATGGTTGTCTGAGATAAGATCAGAACCCGAAATTAAATTAGACTTTCGTTCGAAGTATATTTTACATATTCACAACGATTTAAAAATATCTAAACTTAAATTCAATAATTTTGTAAAACTTATTTCTCAATAATACGATACGATAAAAATCAGCTTGCGTAAAAAGATGAGGTTTATAGCGACAGTACCGATCGTTACATCGTATTATTGCTTGATCAGCCTATTCGTGCGCGATTCAATTTCCTTTTCTTTCGAATAATTAATCAACGGGGACGTCAATCGATATTTTCTATTCAACGTCTCATCGCTCATGTGCTGAAAAAATCCATCAATGAATTAATTCGCAAAATAGATGTTCTTAATGATACAAGAACTTTTCCGCGATAAATTCGCATTTCTCCTTGACGCATCTATCTACGATGAGTCATTTATTCGTAACAAAGTTCGTTCACGAGAGAACCTCGGCAACAAGATCGTGGTTTAATGAATACAGTGAAATCCTTAAATCACGCGATTATTCCGTTTGGTTGTGCACGAGTGTCAGCGAGTAATATATCGCAACCTATTACATTGTCGAGATCTATGATTCGAGGCACGCAAATGAACTCGTGGGCGGTAGAATCGCGTTTATTCTCGGAATCTCGACGTTCATTCATAAAGTAAATCCAGCAACTATTGAATTAATCAAAAATTTCATACGAATTATCCTTACTTATGTATATACGTTATCAACAATTTTTTATCAAATCAAGCACATCTGTTTCTGAAAGTTCTATCAATTTACGACGAGTCATTCGCTAGATTGATTTATCACAGAAAGATCGAGAAAATAAACGAATCATTGATTTTTCGAGTATTTTTGAGAAACAGGAATATCAGGAATACAAGGAAGAATCGTTGCTTCGTGATGAATGTTTAACGATCGTGATATTAATGAAACGTCAAGGCTGCCAGCTGTAATCGGTCCACTGGCCTTTCCTAGCAGAATTCTCTTTCTCATCGGAATTGATGACAGATTAGAGAAAATCGTGAGACACTTTATTGTATTCGTTGATAGCGGTACTCCTGGTTTCAGGTGAACGTCAGAAGGTAATTGAAAACCTTAATGAGACACGTGTTCTACGGGTGTTCATTATCGAGCAAATGAGAGTAATAATCGCGCAGCGATTGCAGATACGTAACGTGTAATCTCGTAACGAAAAAAGAACAGATTTACGCTTCAAATGATTTATGAGTGATACGAATCACACAAAAGTCAAACCGATCAACTTCTTTCAGCGCTAGAGTTGCTTGTTTAGTTCCTAAAAAATGCAACATCAATCACGTATACTGATACCAAAGAAATTTTCAGGGCATTAAGTTGATCAATTTGGCTTCCCAGTGATTGATATTCAAATTATTTTGTTGATCGTCTTTTAAAAGTAGAAAAAACCACTGACCTGGTCGAGTATGAGAAATAGGATGAGAAGAACAAGACGAATGCAACGAGACGTTCAATATGCTTTTACTTTTGAAACACGTTTAAACTGTGACGAGTCTTTGTCGAACGTGTTATAATTAGAACACGCTTGTAATTATGCTATTCTCTTAACGAGGATATTATAACACTCTCTATTCGAGTGAAAGTGTTTTATATACTCGCTATCGTCGTCATCTTGTGTATCTTTCGACGTAAGATAGAGCCGTTCGATTACTAAATTTCCTCCCGTTGTTCGCTTCCTCGTTCTTTGTACCGAACTTTTCACTTCGCCATGCAATTTCTGCAAGCTAGCGCTGCTCCGCGAATAATCTCTTAATAATCTCGCAGATAATCGGGTGAAAAGAAAAATTAACAAGAATGTTACGTGAACGGTCGTATGTAATTTACATAATCGTAAAGTTACGAACATCGAACCTTCCGTCGTTAAAGATAATTGTAGCCATCCATCCGCGCTTCCTTTTTTCTCCTTTTTTACTGCAACTGTTTTGGTTACGATGTTTGGTTAATGGAGGAACAAGTACCGCTACGATTTTACGTAAGGATATGCAATTTGCCTATAAAAGATATCTTTACTTTGCGTCTATATTTTTACGTGTCTCTTATAACTTTCTTGTTATCACAAAGTGCGGTATCGTCATAGGCGGCTGTAATTAAGTGCGATATTATCGTGTTTCGCTTGCACGTAACAAGGTGTAACTAAACGAATTACAAGCGAGTGATCGAAGTGGGCGTGCACAAGGCGAAGTGGACGAAAGCACAGTCGAGATTTAACACACGGATGCCGGATATTTCGCTCCTCGTCTGTAAATCTCTCGTAGTCGAACACGTAGTCGTACACCTGTGATTAATGGTATTCGAGAGACATAAAAAAACAGAAAGCTACTTCCGAAAGTGAATAAGAAATCGACCACCGAATAAAACGTATATATATTATTATTATCCTTTTTTTTTAAACAGAAAACAGAAGTGCCGACAACACGTGCCAAAAAAGGAAACAAAAAGAAGCGGAAAAGGAGTAAAAACGAAACGAACCGTTAAATACGATAAATCTTTTAACAGAGTCTGCTTAATAAATAGTTAACAAGCAGAAAAATAAATTACATAGAAACGAGGAAGATGGCTGCAGCAGTGGCAAATATAATATACAATCGAGAGGCGACGGAAACCTGAATTATTGGCCAAATGGCGTCTTCGTCTCTACTCTATACGCGACCGTAAGTCATAAATCTGTGTGTAAAATTTATCGAAAATTTTCTCACAAATGAAGGAAGAAAATTTTACAATGTCGAGTAATCCTATGCTTAACAAGTAATTCCAACAAATGTGGTATTAGATCGTATAGTTTTAGTAGTTATTGTATATTCTCTATTAATCCGGACAGTTTGATCGATCTATAAATCTAAACTATCTGTTCGCTATTTTACAAGTGAGAATAAAATTAAAGTAAAATATTACAAGTAGCTTCATACTCACTTAGAACGCTTGTAACACTCGCTTATATTTTCACTCGTTGCCAACTAAGATCGTTACACAGTACTGCAATAGTCGATTGTAAGTCGAACGTCCACGATTCTTGCATCGCGTAAATTTCATGGAGACCTTGTAACGAGGCCTGTATTGCGATTTCCAGCGCGCTAGAAAGGTATTCGACAATGTTACTACGTTACCTCACAATGGCATAACGATTTCTATTTGCCACAATCGGTTAGCATGTTCGCGTTCGTGATTGTCCAGCAGTATTTCCTGGTATTTAGCTTTTCAATCCGGTACATCACGTAGGAAATCAGTTTCGAATCTCAAATCTCGCTAAAGTCTTTCTTGTAATCGTTCATCGAACAGCTAAGACAACACTTAACCGTGCGATTGAAACACGCACACTGTCTAAATAACAAGAGACTTGCGCAGAAATTAACCATGCAATGAATAGAACTCGTAGAATAGCGGATCAGAAGAATTACCGATACACCGTCGAAATTCCATATCCCTTGCGCTGGCATCCGAATCACTTTCGACCTATTACGAGACCTTCGATCGCAACGTAATCATCGTAATTGCAGCCCAATCGAAATCGACCACTACTTCGAATTGGTATCTTTTAGGATCGCGCTCCGGGCCCGTCTGATTGCACGTTTTCATCCGTAATGGATGACCAGTGCGCTAGGTGTCAGTTATATCATTTCAGAAACCAATTTCTTACATCGTGTAATACGCGAGATGGTATAAAAGAGTGGTGGTTGATTGGTCTCTACGATGACGGCGTAAAGGGGAAGAAAATACGAAGACTTAAGAGCGAAGATAAGCTTCCATTAACTTTACATATAATATCGCACGCAGAGGCTAGATAAATGTTACGAAATGTTCTTCCAGACCTTGAATAGATCATTAACACGAACATCGGGCAACGTTGAGGGATACTTGCTGAAATCACAAATTATAACTGTAGGTACAACAGTTCGATCGCTGCTGGTAGTCAGCTTTGACAGATGGAAAAGATGACGAGCGCGAAAATCGTAAAAATCAGGCTTCCGTATCCCGCTAGGGTAGCAAATGGTCGAATAATTCGCTTTGAACTTCCGCGTAATATGTTCGCGGTATGTTCGATTATTGTGTAAATGTGGCCAAGACACAAGACAAGTCATTGGATGGTTTTCCCGATCATGAGCATTTATAAGCAAGCGAAATTACAAAGTTGTAAAAGCCGATAGTGTTCTATCGCGAACGTTAACGATATGCCGAGACGATTACTGTCGCGAAACGTTTTACTGCACGGCCACCTGTTCACCGCTTGATAATTAAAATTATTCTCTGTGGCGCTGAAACGACGTAAACGATGTTTGATTGCAGCGCGAGCCTGGGTCGATTGATTAATCGCCATTGATCATCGATCGTCGTAATTGTGACGCTTCTTTCTCTGAAACCAGCTACACGGAGAACACCAAAATTGCCAAGTATCGTCCATGATGAAAGGTATTGAAGCATTGTTAATTAATGGTTTAGCGATCTCGTAATCGACTTAATCCAATTTCTCGCCAAACCAGAACGCTGCAAACCTGCTCGTTCTTGAAAACGTCGTTTTCTTTCCTTTCTACCTCTTTATCGTGCAAAGAGAAAATTAAACGTAAAATGAAAAAGATATTTCATGAAGGCAGAAGTGTGCCAGCTTTGACTTGATCGTCTCGGCCAAAACCAATTCAATTAATATAATTATTGCGTATTGATACCGATACCTATTACCCGTAATGGCTCCAAATAGTAACATTTTTACTCATCTGTTTAATATTGAATTTTATAATAGAACAGTCAATGATACCCGTTTCATTCGAATAATCTCTGAAATAAAAAGAACGTGGTGAAATGAAATTTCGCTTTATGATTAATACGATTTCCATGCTACATCGTGCATTTTGTATAAAATTATAATAAAAAGTTTAATATTTATTTAAAAGATTTGAAGGAGCGCTTTGAATATTATCAACACTATAAACTCGACGTTTCTGAAACAATGATGGATCGTGGATCAATTACGCATAGTGATCGACCTGTTTTGATAATCGTTCGCGAGTAGAGGAAACGAAAGAAAACGGACGATCACGGAAACTGGAGCATCGAGGCGTGGCGAAGCTGAATGAACGTGGCAAAACCCGTCTAACAGATGAAGGGGAAGCTTGCTCCATAGGTGAGACCTGCTGCTGGTTTCTAGCACGTTCACGAAGTCTCTCTGGTCTTATTTTACGAGTATAAAGCGGGTGTGTGTGTCGAGGCGGCTTCTATGTGGCCTTGCAAGGTCGTTTCTGTACGCCGTCAAGGAGGAGATCGTATCTTTGCTCCCTTCGATTCTCGAACGCGGTTTTCTTTCGATTCGTCCAGCAATTTTACGAGCCGTCTCGTTAATTAAGTGAAAATCAAAAGACTTGATGGTCAACCTCGCAATCGTGATTACGATCGAAGAAGGAGAAATAACGGTGCTAATTCCCTCTAACTTTGTTCGAACCTTCGACACGTTTCGAGTCATTAGAAGCATTAAAATAAACATGAAGCAAGAAATTGTAAAATCAATTCGTTGACTTGGTACAAGGACAACGCATTAAAAAGTCTGAGATCCCGGAATCGAAAATTGTTAAGTAATTCGTGTATCTAGCTAAAACCGAATGCTCCATTAACGAATGTAAATTATCAATTACGAACGTAGATATTCATCGAAGAAATTGCAAAATTCGAGACGTCAAATATTGTACATATTTATTATTCGTATATTACGTATGTTTATTTTCTATGCGATGGTATTATAGCAGCTATTTGTATTTATACGCATATATATCACGTACCTCGCATAAATTTTATTCACAGTCGATGACCAAAGTGTTCAGCTCTGTTTTCAAAGATTTTGCGAATTCGCAAAGTAAGTGAAAACATCGTGAATTTCGTACTCAACTAAGAAAACGTTAGTAAGCAACAAATGGAAATATTTGGCAGCAGCTCGTCAAGACTGCTTCTATTAAATTATTCCGCGTAAGTTGGTCAAACGATCGTCGTTGCTCTGACCAAAAATATAATTACCTATCTGACTAGGTGATATGACGAAGGAAGACGTTCAATAACAAATTTTTAACAGGTGATTAATGAACGAGCGCTGATTAGAGAAGAATAATTGGTTGTATGAGTTTGAGTAGCCTAGATGATGATAAATCTTAATCGATACAGACACTAGTGTGTTAAAAATAACGGTTTGGCAGATCGATTACTATCTTGGCAAATCAAATGTTACAACAGGTGTTTAATTTGGGCATATGGATATGATTGCAATTCATTCAGTTTCGTTAATACTTTGCCATGTGGCCCAATTTTGTGCTATCTTTTTCGACTACGATTACCTAACACGATTCCCTTCATTTTTTAGTCGTACGAAATACGATTTCAGATTATTCTAATCTGTAAAAAACAGGATTAAAAGATAAACTCACCTGTTAAATATCAACTGGATTCGACGTGCCATGCGGTGAATCCCATCGGTCACAGTGTTCAACGAAGACTGATGATCGATGATCCTCGCAGCACGTGCACGAAGTTTTGCTAGCAGCCGAGGTGTACTTGTATCACGCCATCCACAGAATCTTCTTCATCTTGCGATCTTGCTGCTTCCTTCCGCACGGTCTTCCTACTGCTCTCTTCTTCCACAATATTCACCACAATTTATCGCAATCGTCCATGTTCCTTCTATGCGAAGAAAGGATTTTATCAAGCAGTCTCTAACAACTTCTAAACATCGCTGACTCTCCTCGAGGATCACTTTTCCCTCTCGACAGGGGAATCCTACGAAAGCTCGTCTCGCACAGGCTAACCCCACATGTTCCAATCAACACGAATCACTTGCTATTCGCAAGAATTCTGTTTAGAAGATCGTTACTCGAACGAACCTTTGATAAAGTCACGACGTACAGATAGCTTTTGCAAGCCGAACTCTGTTCATCTATGTTCATTATCGTGCATAGGGCTACAAGAAGGAAACCGTACAGACGTTAGAAACAACAATGATAAAAACAGGTGGCCTGTTCTCCAGAGACGGTCAAGCGCAGAGAGCCGATTTAATGTTTGTTCGAGCGTTTTTCAGAGTCTGATGTCGCGTTGGATGTCTCTTCTTCTGGCGAGAAGAGACGCAGGCAAGGAATCGAAACGCGATTCGGGGTTGCCGCGTCGTTCCTGGGGCGCAAGCTGAACGTATTCTACGAAGCGAGTAACCAAGAGACAACGCAAGATAGGGTTTCGGATCCGTGCTGGCTGGTGGTCGAGTAGTTTGTGCCTGAGAGCGCAAGCGGAGCTACGACGATCTTACTCCGTCTCCTTTCCACCGCCGCTGCTCTGTCTTCCCTCGTGATCCCTCGTCCCTCTTTAGATCCTGCGTCGCGATCCCTCGGAGAATTTCTTTCTCTTTCGGTCGCTCGCCTTGCTAGATGGCGCCAACCAGTGATGGACTGGAATCACGGAAATTTCGAGTCTAGCGTTGCTCTTGCACCCTATTGTCTTTGATCCTGTTGCAAATCCTCGGGATCTGCAGCGAGTCGTTGATTCTGATGCGAGCACACTCCTTCCTTCTTCCTAGACTTTGTCGTTCAGTCATGAAAATCATTGAATACTCGTGAAACGTAGATTTGTTCACGATAGGATCGAGTTCCCATCGCTGCGACTAAAAATTCTTGCCTCGCTTCCTCCTTCGGCTATCTATTTATCGCGCCAGTAGCAAATACTCTTCCTTCCTCTCGCTTTCTTCTCTGTTGCCAACCTATACTTTATTTTCCTCCGTTCATTTATCGTTTCCTGGTCTTCGTCGACACTTTCTTCCCTTTCTATTCTTTGCTTCTTCTCTTGAAGCGGTTCATCCGTTTCGGTGACCATCGCAATATCGTCCTCGTTTCATTTTTATCGATTCTCTTTCACGAAGAAACTACGTGCGTTTATGATTCGCCATCGATCTACGACTCGATGCCGATGTCGTCGTCTCCGACGGAGAAACACGACTGGCGGTCGTTCTTGCTTCGAAAGAGAGTTCTTGCATTAAGACGCACGTGGCTACCGTCTCTCTACAATAGTTCATTCTGTATATGGCAAAGTAGACTATTCATTTTTACATGAATAGTAATGTGAAGTTAGCTCGTGATTCGCGCTCACCGATTACAGGCTATTTTAGTACAGGCTAATGCGAAATTTCTATAATATTCTTATCACATTGTTAATATACATCGACGTCTTGTGTTTTTTCAAGTGCTGCTGACGACACATGTACTTACGTTTTTTCGATAAAACGCGTTGCTGCATTTCTCATTTACATATTCACCTTGCGAAATGGTGCAGCAGGTGAGACCACATGCGTACGACAACGCACCGACTTCAAAACTTTTCGTGTCAAATTAAAAGGAATGGAGAAATAAAATAAAAACTATGAAAGGAATGAAACAGAGCAAAAATAAAAGTTAAGACGATGTGTGAAACTCAACAATGTTTTTGGTTTTCCATCAAAGAAAAAGACATACTTTTCGCTATTAAACGATTCCAAAATAATTTTTTCCTTCGAAACATTTGGTGTTTTCGCAGCATCGAATACCAAGTTTTAAGTTTACGAATACGAAATTTGTACTTGTCCACCATCGTATGACACCACCATCGTTCAAAACTTACGTTTAACAGTTACCGTGTGTACTATTCATGCTGCCTCTGACAGATATAACCAAAGGTCCGAGAGAATTCGTGAAAAATTATCTATCAAACACTTGTCACAGGAGCAGTCAACACGCGATGTTGAACGTGCAGAATGATGTTCGTCGATCGGATAACTGTTACCAGATCTCCGGTAACTTTCCATCGTTAATAAATTTCAAGCGTACCAAGGCTATCAACCGTGACGTCTCTGTTCTCGTATTTTTACTTCCGTTTCTCTGGCGCACGTCTAACGGATGCGACTTGCGCTCGGTGTTGCAGTCGCAATTGTCGTTCCACTAAAGATATGAGACGGCCTCTACCAGTTGACACTTGAACGCCTCGTCCATGAACGTTTCTTTGCAAACTATGCGATTTTTTCCGAGTATTGTGAAATGCCGATCGCGAAAAGAACGCTAGCGAGATATTAAGTGTACTTCATCTAGAACATGACGTATCTCACTTAACATAGATTCGCGTGAGGAAAGTACAAGACATCCCGCAGATATATTATTACGCTCGTTTAAAACAAATTGTTCGGACTCTACCAACGACAGAATTACTCTTAGAACACAACTGTTGTTTAATATTCCTGTAACGCAAACAGATGTTGGTAAAATTGACAAGTTCCGACAGATTTTTACTTTTACGATGCAATATTGCACGCCTTGTCGTTGATTAATGTACTATATACTATATTATATGTATAAAATACGTATAATACGTATAATACATACACACACATATATATATTAACATAGAACGTCGTTTAATATCTTTGGTTATAAATGTTGTCTGTTAGTCGAATTTATTTTGCTTCTGTTAATATCTCAGTTATTTTTGTCCATGCAAAGAACTGTGTCAGGCCAATGAACATTCGTGATATTTTTCTCCGTGCACGTTTTTTCGACCTCTAAATCTTTTTCAAAGCGAGACTGCATATTTTATTACGTATCGATCAACGTGTTTCTTATTTTCTCTGAAAACTATGTATGTACATTAAAATATTAAAAATGACAAAACTTCTAACGATATTCGAGCAAACATCGGAATGATTATGAAGCTAAAGGAAAAGAAGCAATTGGCTTCATTGGGGACTATTGGCTAGCGGCCAGAATCTTCCACAGAAAGACAGTTTGTTTAACGATGCGTATTAGAAAGAAGGCTGAAAACGGGGACGTTTGTCGTGTGGTGGAGAACGTTGCTCTGCGACGCTTTTCACGATCAGTCGTGTCGTTTACGGACGAGCACGTGCCTACTCGAGCAGACAGCCAGACCGTAGTTTCTAGTTTGAGGATTATTAAAGGCTATCATAATGGGAATCATAGCCATGGACAAACTATGCGAAACATCGTTTTACATTCAGCTCGTTCGAGTTGCCGCTACAAAACGAATTCCGCGAAATCGTTGACGATCGTAAGTGGGCTATATGGCGACGTGAAAATATCATTTTCGACGTCGACGAAATCATCGAATTGAAATGTTATTAGCATTTATATTTCGATTTATACAGCAAATTAAAGAGAGTCCGATGTTGTAAACGGTGTAAACAGTATATTAAGACGACTATTAATTATAATAAGGCAATCTAATTGATTAATTAAGAGAATACGACGTAGATATATCGAGAAAGATCGAGAAGTAAATCAACAAATTAAATTCTTTCGTCGCTGTACTATTCGGTAGAATGTTATTTCGGTCACCTAGGAGATAAAAAGTAAAAAACAAAATAGAAGAAAAAAATGGGAGAGTACAAGACTGGCACGGGAGATAAGATAAAGGCAGCATATTAATTGATATTTTATGCGACGGTTTGGACGAAACATTTCAACAAGTAGCCATTCGTGAGATGACGAAGGCAGCATAAAAAGCTTGATGTGCGTGCATAACTACTATAATTTCACCTGGCCCAGTGAAGAAAAGAACCCAATAAAGTATCAGCGATGATAAATTTTTAATGGCCGGTTACGTCGTCTGGGCCGGCCTTTGGTTGCCCGTCAGTTCAAAAACTTAGGCGATCAAAATTCACATCTCTCGATGTTTCAACCAAGATTATTTACATCCTCGGAATAAGATACAGTGCATTAAGCGTTGCCGTGAATATCATTTCCAACAGTATGAAGATCCAACCATAACTGGTAATATGCTTTCACCATTTTCAATGATAAACGTTCGCAATTGGAAAGGTGCTCTATCTTGGCAAAAATTTAACTTAGTACACAACTTTGAGAAATCGTCGTCTTTCACTGAAACACAAATTAATTACCACCGACGCTTCAGTAATCGATAGGAATGGAGTACACGGGATAATAATTATAATTGATTGATTTATTTCAATTTAAACCAACATATATATGTATATATATACATATATATACATATATGTATTCGTACACTTTTGTAGATCAAGTGGAAGCATTTCGCTAGCGCCTCAGCTCTCCAATTCACATAAATTAATTCTAATAGATTTAATTAAATGGATAGTGTACTTACAGGTTCTAACGCAGTATCGTCCAAAAGTTTAAGGTCACTTTAAACAGAAAATCATGATCTGTAGTACAAATAAGAAGAAAGGTACGTGTACTACGTTTCTGACACGTATCTGCAAATCAATTTTCGAAACATGATATTCTGCATCAGCAAAACTTCCCATATTGTATCGTAATCTGAGATACGGAAATTTAAGGGTCAGGGAGACACTATAGAGCCGTGATAGGTTGCTGCAAGAGATTACACGGTAGGATCAAGGCGAGCATCCGCCGCACAATCAAAGATGCCGTTTTTATTCGTTTAACCGGCTATGTAGATGCCAGCCCGCGAATATTGGCCTGACCACCCGAAAGCTAATTAAAGGGTAATCGTTGCCATTTTTTCCTCTGGTATACCCTTCATCGAACACTCTTGCGGCGTAACAGCGATAATCGCGACTCTGCGGTTCATGAAGCTTGCACTCGAATATTCATTATGATTCGTCGAACAAGAACACGCGACCGGCCAATACATCGAATATAACGCGCTTCTTGCAACGCTTATGTTTGGAATTTTAATGAACACAAGATTTTCGATCAAATCTTCGCGACGAGCGTGGCGCGACACTTCCGACTGATAATACGAAAGCCTATGGTGTTTGGCGAAGGCTCGATAAATTGTAACGACAGATCTCGGTTGCGTGATACCGGCAATAATCTCGTAAATTATTCGCGTAATCGACCGGATTTACAGTAAATAACGATCAGCTGGAGGTACATCTCAAAATTTCGCTGTTGTAAACTGGTGTAGTGTGATCTCTGGTTGTGTTTGAATAAATTAATTTATTCAGGGTTTTTCCACACTTTTACGTTCAAATTTTGTATGCGTATAGTTATTATGCGTGCTAAAGTATTCTACTTTCAGAAGAAAACGTCTAAAATATCCTACGTTCTTTTTCTTTTATTTTTTCCCTCTTTACTGTTAGTTGAATATAAAACATTTTCATTTTGCCTTAGAATAACCTGAAACGATCAAGACGGTTTACGATGCATGGTCAGTGAGCACGCTTCTTTCCGTGGATACGTGAGATATAATAATTTGTCAGTGCACAGGCTTCTTTATAAATAGACCGATGGTGTTTGCAATTTTCATCCCGCGCCACTTCCCAGTCGATTCTGATGCACTTTTTGTTTTTAGTTTCATTCTCTAGTTCCGTAGGTGGCCTATTCTGACCAATTTTTTCGTAATTTACCAAACGACCACACATCGTACAATCGATCGATCGATGATTGATCGATATCGTCACACTATCCACCCACCGTTCCTCTGGAACACCCACAGAGAACTTGTAGCTTATTAATTTTCTCGATTAAATTTCAAACATGAGACAGCGATCTGAGCCGATCCATTGCCCTAAAAATTCATTACATCGGCCCAATTAATCCTCGTTGCTTGCTTGTCCTCGTAGCCCATTAAATTTTTATCTTGTCATGAGAAATTGGATTGTTCCCTCTCCATTCACTTTGCCTATATATCTGTCCGGCATAATCTGGCCATGTCATGAGAAATTTTTGCCTACGTGAACGTTACTGTTGCTTTACCCGTTCCATATCTCTCACCATCAGACGCAATAATGTCAAAATCTTATATATAGCAGAGTGTCGTTCCTCTTACATGAAATAAGAAATAGGGCAAATGCGCCTAACGTTGCTTATCAAATTTCAAATCGTTCTCAGCTCTCACTCTCGGATAACTAGCTCAATTCGACTATTTGATTAGAAAGTACACTCGTCATAGAAAATTTTGCCTCGATTTTAGTGTCCTTCAATTTCTATACGGAATTGAAAAAACGAAATATACGCAGAGTTCGAGAAAGTGGTTTACCTAGATCTATACGTAGAGAACGTTTATAGCTTGAAGAGTACAGCAGTGAAAGGACCAGTTAATACAGACCAGTTTGATGTTTCAATCGTCGTAAAGTATCGCTTAGAACAGGGATCATTCCTCTGTAATTGGATACAAATTCTCACCAGTCGCTAATGCGTGCCTTACGTGGAGAATGCCATAAATTTGGCCAAGAGATAGACTTTGACAAACGAGGAATTCTCGCTGAAGACGCGCAAACAGGAATTTCGATAACGAATCACCACTCCAGTTTCTGGAAACTCTTGGCTTCCTGCAAGAGGAAAGGCAGGAGTTCGGCCAGGAGACGAAGAAGGATGCGTTCAACCTACGAGTCAGGCGATGTGGCCAGAACGTTTTTTCAGAGGATCAGATGAAAGAACCCGGCGCTGTATGAAAATTTCAGCGATGAATTCATGCTCGTAGCGGAGCAAGTTGTGCGAGATAAGTCGGAGGAGATCGTTTCGCTGGGACCACACGCAGAAACCTTTATTTTTGACGCTGGTTGGAATCATCGAGTTTCGATTCATCGCATCGTTACCACGAGTCGTCCCGATAAGCTGACGTTAGACCAGAATTTATTAGGTAATACGTTAAATCCTTTTACCTTTTAAACTCTATACGATGTTTCCTTTTATCGCGAAATACGTACGAAAAATGAGTGTCTATAGTAACGAGTATCAAGTACGATAAATTATAGAAAACATTGTTTCCTCTTTCAGATAATAATCAGAGAAGATCGTCGTAGGAAAATTCAACTTTCCCGTCCAGAGAAAAATAAACGTTTCTATAAAATTTCAAATTCAAACAAAAAGTGATATTTATTAACTTAATTAATTTGTAATATAAATGCAAAAATGTAATAAAATGTTTTTATAAAATATCTGTCTCTTTTGAATGGTACAACGAGGAATATTTCTATTTCAAAAATGTATTACTTTCAACAGGTAATAATGTTTCGTGTAATGTGAATACGTTAATATCGAAGATAAGATCAACGTTACAGACGAATAATTTTCAATTGGTATTGAATAGGTACGAAAGTTCTGTCTATTGGTAAATAAATAGGTACAGGAACTGACAGAATTTTTCTATTCGTCTAACGTTCTCTGCTATTTTCGAGGAATTCATTGACACGGTTTTAGAAAGACGGTAAAACGGAAACAAGCGAAACATATAATGCAACAGAAGTGTGCATGGTCGCGTGAAAATGGCAAGAAACGTCACGAACAACGTGAACGCGGATGATTAGTACGTTTCCTCCAGGAAAAGAAACAGGAACGCAAGAAATCGCGACGGCAACAAAGCGTAGTTCAAGGCTCTGGCGAAGAAACGCACGATACCAACGGCAGAAATGGTACTTAAAGCAGGTCTACAGTTAGGTAACATGTGGTAAAGCGACCATCTGTCTAGGAAGCAAGTGCCAATGGAATGGCTGCCAGAACAACGACATCGTTTCTTCTTTTCCTTCTTAGGTGATGCTGCTACCTTGCAGCATACGACAAGGTAGCGCACAAATTATGCCTGGCTGGTTCAAGTTTAGACGATTGTATATCTAATTATTTTTCGATTACTGGCGTCTGGTTGCGAAACTAGTTTGATTGAATGTCAATGTCGCTACCTTTCGCTCCTTGGTGAAATTGATTTGGAATTGCTCTAAAAAAAAAAAGATTCAATTTGTTCTCTTTTGTGAACAAGAGGAGGATCATCTAAGAGCAGCTGTTACAAAATCTGGATACTATTGTTATAAAACCCAATGAATGGATGATACTTCTGTACAGATAAATAGAGATTCTGTTGCCGTGAATTTACTATCTTTCGTCTAATACGATTTATTACTTCAATTCATTTTTAATTAAAAAGAACATGCAAATAGAACTCCTACCTTGGTAGGATGAATTTCTTATTAAAAACTACTTCACTAGAATTAAAAGTCCAAGAGCAATTAATTTGTAATTGATCGTGGAGATTTTATAGACTCACAATAGTCTTTGAGGGTCCGAGTGATTTCTTCTAAAATATATATCTTTCATTTCGATTTCTTTGGTACGAGTTCTATACTCTAGTTGTTGGTAATTCTAATATTAAAAACGCTATTTCATTTCGTCGTTCGTATCCGTGAAAAGCAATTAGATAATAGCTAAGAGCATAAGTACACCACGCTACACAAACTACCTCGTTTATAACGAGTACATCCGATACTTCACAACGTCCAGCTGTTACCTATATATATTATAAAAAAAATTGTCTTTCAAGAAACGAGATTCTTTCTTCCTTGGACACGTCTTTTCGTCAACGAGAATAACTGAAATATTTATACCGGTCTAGTTACATGGAACTCCCTGTACGAAGCAGGTAGAGCACTATAAATCAAGACAGATAGTCATCGGTCAGATGAGGAGCCAGAGATTGAGTGTAGAAACGCGCCGCGTACACTGTACGACACGAGCGTTCTCGTATTTCAAGGGATCCAGTCAGTTAACGACAGGCACGAGGCAATAAAAAGGGTTCGCTATTTGATTAACGTCGAATTTCTACCGTCTTTAGGCCAAATAACAGCGTCAGACGTTAACGACCACACGTAAACGATTTGCACGGTACTTCATAGACGCATGGTAGCATCTATACTTAATCATAAATTAGTCGCGCGACGATCGCTAGCCAATTTACACCAGGCAAACGTATTTTCGTTTGATTGGAGTCGACAGATGAGTAGGGTTCGATCGTACGTGACAATACTTGGAATTTCGACGCTTGTATTAGCTATAGATGATTGACAATGAATGTAATTATCGATAATTCGCGAGCACCTTCTAGGTGCACCTTTGAGTGGCGATTGAACAACTAAGCATAGGTTCTCTGGAAGCTGTTAATCGCAGGACGCGTTGGCAGATAAATTGAATAACGGTATGAGGCAAGGAGGCTTTTCGATAGCGAGCTTGGTGAGGTACGCTATACAGTCAGAAGAACTTAAGGAAATAATAATTAGATTGCGGATGTTTATGTATCTGTGGCAACAGCGAACGTGCAAAAATATTTCCGGCTAACAAAGTGAAAATTGCAGCTGTTCCCGATTACCATTGAACGCATATTGCCGAGCATAAATAGAACGAATCGGTAAATTCGCGATGTACGAGAGGAGAGTTCCGCCGACCATAATTTGCAAGGTTGCTGGCCTGAAGCTACAGGGGATCGCCGTAAGCGTGACGAGAGAACAGGTTGCCAAGAACTTTAACGATTATGAAATTTCCAAAAATAGGATATCTATTCTTGCTTTTTAGCCACACAGGTACACCAACGTATCAGGTCAGTCTCGTATATTGTTTTTGTCCAAGCAAGATCGCATAATATGATACATACCTCGTCTTTATATCCGTAACCTTATTGGTTAAAAAATCGCCTTACAGATTGTGCAATATGGTAAACATAGAATTACAGAGTTAATGATCCGTTACTTGCATGTTGTTCAATAAAGTATAAATTGAATAAGATCTCCTTATGATCTGCAATAAGAATGTTGAAGAAAATACTGGTATTGTAATACAAAGGTGTATTATCGTAACTTTGTCGACGTCTACGTACCGTGATAAAAGTTTCCAGAGACAACACGTAAAATACACTGGCTTTTAAAGTTATCGACCGTCTGGTGAACATCGTGGACAACGTGAACATTTTCACGATATTGGTTAAACGTTCGTTATTCCAGCCTGAGAGCCACTGGCTTCTGTCAAGCGTCCAGCTCTGAACGATAATTTATCATTTAAAATTCCTCATTTTTAGAAAATTCCTCTTAACACGTATCGTGCTGCGATACTTCCAATTTCATTTCTTTCGTCCATATTCTTAAATTATCTGTTTATATTCATGAGTATCATCGAGTAAACAACAATTTCATATTGGTAAAAATATTTCAAATTACTAAAATTTATATTGTTCGAATTCTTATTTGTCGAATTTTTACAGTTGAAAGTTTAAGTAATTTGTTTATCTTTTATCTGTTTACATGAAATTTTCTAAAAAAAAGTTTTGCTTTCTGAGTAAGCGTTATGCACGATACGGGACGTGTTAATCGATGCATCTAATTAACCCTTACCGCATAGTTCAGCTCGTTTCCAATCCAACAGATGTACAAGAGTTGAGATATGGCTGCGCTCAGATAAATCCCGAACTTCATGACGTCTGAGCTTTGCCCTCCGACCTGTACGAACGATGCAAATCTATCACGATCTGATCAGTACATTCGACCATCATGTCTTACCACGACAGCCTGGAAACCACTCAGGCAAATAATCGAAGTACTCGAAAGCATCTGAATGAACATACTCAAGTTGAAAAGTTTGTTGTAATCGTTGGTCATACACACTAACCGCTGATAAAATTGAAAGCACGTCTTATACCGGTAGAGAAATCTATTGTTCAGTTTCTTTCTATTGAAACGAATATTCGCGTGAATGCGTTCGTCATAACTCTCGACCGTCTGTAAAGACAAGTTCACGATACAATGAAGATTTGACACGTTATAAATGAAAATTAACCCGCGCTGTAAACGTGTTTATGGTACCCTTAAAGCGTAAATGTGGATCTTTCACATTCAATGGGTTTTTCAGTTAATAGTTCCTAAACAATTTTCAAACGAATCACATGACGTCTTTGTACATTCTAAATTAAAATTATTATACAATTTTTGATAAATAATCTATTTAAATATGTTACACATATAGTGAATAGTATAAAGTAAAACCTTATGTTTTGTTCGTTATGTTATGTTCTAATTAGCCCGAATATGAAAGACATAGTAAGACACGTATACATGCTAAGGATCAAATATCATTTTCTTACATGCTCCTTCGTTTCGATTCCACAATTTTCAAAATTTACATTCAACATATCGAATAATACAGTAAGCAAGGTGCAGATCATAAGCACAAAACTGTCTATTCCAATTATTCCCAATAAACCGCCGAAAACAGCGCACGTTTCTATAACCAAACTTATCTCGTGCCAAGGTGATATCGTAGTATTGAAAGGATACTTTGCTCTGATCAACAAACCGTCCTCCATCGGTGAGAAAAATAACAGAGCGGTTCCTAATATAGATCCTAACGCGGTAAACCCATAGAATATCATTTTACTTTGTACTTGATGCTTTTCGATAATTTCCTTGATATATTCGACTTCTATAAAGAATATCGTATAGTTAATTAACTAGAGAAGACCAGTAGATAACTCGGTGCTGATATTTCATAGTTTTAGTTGGCTAGCGTACGAAAGAATGTCGCTATAGAAACAAGCGAACAAGTCTAGTTGAAATGTTGCATATTGCAAAAGGCAAGTATGCAAGACACGACAACGTGAAATGTGCCGAGTAATTCTGAATAAGTCCCTGGTAGAGAATGCTTGACGGAAAAACGCCGTGAAAAAGATTGGCAGAATGGGCCGTGAAAAAGTGATCAAATAGACCTGAATTAATGATCTCAGCGGACGTCATTCGCTGCGTCACTTTAGTATCCAAGATACGTCTCTCCGTCTATGCTCTTGTTTTCACCTAACAAGAGGCATACCCTCTCCACAAGAGACAGTTCGTGTAATCTACCGCGTCGATGGAGTGAAATGGTAAAGTATGAAGTGCATTGAGCTATGTCACAAAACATATCGATGTCACTTCATGAAATATTGCACGAATAATTGTTTAAAGCAAACGTTATTGATCATTTCATGTAGTAATGTTTACGGCAAATGTTAATTATTATGTATAAATATCAAATATTAGCTATAGAATCAGCCAAACAATTTTTTTGTTCAATCTGATCTTTAACTCCAAATTTTATGTATAAAAACAAAACTTTGCATTTTTCCCCATCACTGTCTTGTATACAAATGAGATTGAGAGGTTTGGATCCGAAGATATTCCAATAAAAACTCTTACAGTTATGTCACAAAACATAGCATAATTTATGGCATATTATGCGATAATTAGATTGCGCGCTTTTCATCAAATGTGTCTAATTTTAAATTGTTTCTACTCACCGGAAAATTCGCAGAGATCGTCGGTACATTTTAACGTTTCGTCCAATAGTCTGGTTATTCCTTTCTGACGAAATTGCAAATTCATCGCCTTATATATAACAACGAAAATTCCTGCAAAAATACAACCATCGTCGGTGCTGATCGGTAAGTTGTCCCGGTTCACATAAATATCCAGGAACAGAGTGATTGCGAAGATGTACATAGCTATCAGCATCCATATCTTGTATACGAAGTAGGCACGATTTAAAAACGCTGAACTTGAATCAATTTCTCCGAGGCCACTGTACCTATAAACAAAACGGTGCACTTGCTTCATTAAATATGTATATCATTTCATAAATATTCTTGATAATAATTAATAAATTTCCTATCAGTAATTCTACTATTATTCATAACAGTTATACCGGTCGAGAAACTGTATATATGAACGACAAATTTATTATCACGATTCTCACTTAATATAGCTAATCTCAAGATTTATTAATTTTCGAAAGGGTTTCATCCATTCGTGACCTGGCTCTTGAGCCATCTTAATGTAGCTTGTTCTCCCACGACTCAAAGAATAAAAATGTTTTCTCATAGGTAAAGTCACCAAGTCATCCGTATCGTGTGAGTATATAGTATATACCTACATACTATGTATGTACTTTAACTCTGGCATGTATCATCGGTTATTTTCAATCAATCTGACACGATGCCTCTTAAGAAAATTGCGGCCGATTTTCGGAATTATAGACTCGATCGTGCTACACGTGTTGGGTCCCCACGTCACTTCCGCGAATATCGATAGAAGTGGCAGTAATTGCATACCGATAGACGGGCAAAGACACGTTTTACTACAACTTGGCACGGAGAATAGTGACAGTCTAAAGCAAAGTGATACGGAGCAACAATTTTATTGTGTATTACATGTTGTACAGTAGCTAATGCATGTCTGTTCCACTAACGTCAAATAAAAGTGCTTTCTTGACTATTCTAGGTCCTCTCGAAGTAAAAGGAACAGAATCGCACGAATAATATTATTCTATTGTTACCATTTTTATTGCCATCTATTTTTAATCGATAGCTTTAAATGCATATAGAATAAACATAATGATAAAAGTAATTTATTTGTTTAGTTTAATGTATAAAGTTAAAAAAAATTTTCCGGTACCGGGAATCGAACCCGAGCCTCCTGGGTGAGAGCCAGGTATCCTAGCCACTAGACCATACCGGATTTGACGATTTTAGCTTCTTTATCATTGAAATACTTGAGTAACATATCAGGTATAGTTTCTAATGTTTATATAATATATTTTAGTAATACATGTTTTTATTGTGTAAAAGAATTTATTGATATTGATAAATTATTAACTTGCGAATTGTAAAATTAATTTTATACATATTTGATGAAATCAACATACAGTTAGTCTAATGAATCGAATCAGTAGAGGTAAACAAACACACGTAGCGTGTTTGGTTGTTCTTTTTTGAACTTATTGTTTTAGATTTACACGAGGTGGGGGTTAGGAGAATGTTAATTTTGTAAAAACTTGTTTCCTTGGGATCTTTCTTGCATAGGCAACAGAAAGGTTAGAGGATGAATCAATATGTATACAGTCTGTTCGACCTTATTCTGTATTAGCGTTCCAACTCGCTTCTTCGCATTTTTACATTTTCTAATTATAACGTATAGTACATGTATGAACTGTATAATATTTACAATTTTTTCATTACAATCATTCATATTTATGATTCTGCTACTGGCAGGTAATTTTAGTTTAGTAATAAATTAGTTCCGTAATTGGAGTACATTTGAGTGCGTTGATAGTGATACTGAAGCATTAGTTTTATGTGACTTGAATTTTTATCCAGTGTGTATGTATTTTCGTACTGTTATGTGATATGCAAAACAAACAAGGTCACACCTCGGAAACGTAATATTGATTTTCTAACTATAAATGTAAAGAGTAACATAATTTTTATAAATTTTATCTTTATGAATATCTTTCTCAGTGTTAGAAATTAATTGTATGTCATTGAATCGAATTTACAATTTAAAATATATTATCTGACAAGATCACAATAATGATGCAACATACACATACACGCGCGTTATTGCGAAATAAAATAATTATGAATTTAGGACAATTAATTATTTTGTTTCGCTGTAGCTTTTTATAATAATCTATGAACAATTAACACATTATTTTCTCACTTTTATAGGATAAAAAAAGTTAGCATTTCGCAGTGAGAATTGAACACGGGATTCTCGTGCTGCCTATAGCTGGAGTGCTTCAAAAGTATCTTTATAAAATGTTAAGATAGCTAAATTATGTTTTTAGCCTTAGAAATTTATCAAAAACTGCAAAAAATTTGTCAGGAGTGGGATTCGAACCCACGCCTCCAGATGGAGACCAGAAGGCACATTGAGATCAGATATTTGAAAACTGATAAGGTAACAACCTTGAGTCTGGCGCCTTAGACCGCTCGGCCATCCTGACACATGAAAGCAACGTCTTATACAATGTAAATATATATGTTTTTATACAATTACATCTGATTTTATACTTCGTCCTCTAACCTAATATATATAAAAAAAAAGGTAATTCTATTATATACTAGTAAATTTGAATTTATAGTGAAATATATTAATTATCTATATTGCCACTTATACTTTTAATATTTTTTAATGTATGTATGGAAAGTATTGATTTCTAAAATAAAAATCAAAATATTATAGAAAAGTAAAAAAGTAAATAAATATTTCATTATAATATAGTATTTTATAAATGAAAATATCAATAAAAATAAAAAATCTGATACATGTTTCCGCCCGGGATCGAACCGGGGACCTTGTGCGTGTGAAGCACACGTGATAACCACTACACTACGGAAACTACAGTTTAGAATCTTTTTTTAAGAGCTTATACAGTTATAAACTAGTTATTTGAAAACCAAATTCGTTAATGTAATTTTTATCAAAATTGAGTCCACTGATATCTTTTCCAATACTGATTCCTTTAATATAATTTTTACCAATAAATTTATGGCATCTATTGCATAAAATAAAAAGATTAAGGTATTCACTGTAGTACGGTCTTCGAATAGTAAATGTAAAATAATGATGCTTTCGACCTACTTTAATTGTTAGTTTGCTTGGTCGATTTTATATTATGTTACGGATAGTTGTTATTCTGACACGGTGTGAATTCAAAGATTTTTTCTCAGACTATAAAATTTATTCATTTTTTTCTTCTGTTTATGCTTTAAAATGTTATATCCTCTGAATTCACATGTGCAACTTAATTGTAAAGTGAAGAACACATTTCGTTTTCAATAATCGATTATTTATTTACTGCGTTCATTTTGTGAAAGTGTAAGGGATATTAATCCTTTCGGTCCTTGTAATAACTTTCGTGTATTCATATGGAATTTTAGCGATTTTATGGTGAATTAGAAATAAGTTGTTCATTAATATTTTAGCGACGGATCAGAGGGTTAAAGGTTAATGATGTATTTAACGTATTATTAATATATTTACAAAATTGCAATAAATAATATATCGGAGGTCAATGAGCATAAATCTTATACATAAATTATTCCATATCATGTCTATTTTTACACTATTAAGTGTGAAACACATTTATCGATATTATAATAAATTGAATTACTAACAGTGTTACATACAGTGATATACTGTAGAATGTTTATACTATATTTAATACAACGAGTATTGAAATGATTCGAGTATGTTAATAATTCGGACCTTATTTTCTTTAAAACATAAATACCGTTGTATTTATCATATTTATATCTGATACTTATTTACTTATTATACGTATTCTTGAGATCTGGGAAACATGCAAATATTATTTTGATTGAGGTTCAATATTCTTGATTTAATGAATATACTATAACTTGAATTTATTTTACGAGTATATAATAAATATTAATTGATAATTGAACGAGAGGATTAAAAAATATACAATGAAACTATACACACTGACTATCTTATATTGGGACTAAATTACTGATATTTTGCTTTCTGAAAATGATTATTTGTGATACAACACACAAATGCTTGAATATGTTTTCAAATGATAAAAAATGCACGTTTATAATGGATAAACTTTTGTATGTTCAATTAAGTTAATAACGTAATAGTTAAATACTGTACAAAAGATAAAAAAATATTGAGTAAATAATAAATGCTAATTGTGGAAAAACAGAGAAAGGACTATTTTTGTTAAAAAAAACTCATTTCTTTCTTTTATCGCAGTCGGTGGTTTTTTGTATTATCAATTTATTTCGCTGCCTAGTTACTTTGGTTGTCGGCCGACTATTCGGTGCAATTTGTTTTAACCCTTGTTGCGAGATTTTCGCTGGACTAGCTGTACGTGGAGGCGTTGGACCTTTTAAAAGAGCTTCGACATCAGCTAGCCGTTTTCTTAAAGTTCTATTTTCACGTTTGTATTTCGCAAGCTCAGAATCTTTATCCAATCTTTCATGACCGGAACTGCTAGTTTCTTCCGCAAAGTGCCTAAACATAAGGTGTAATTTTTCCTCATGTTCTCTTTGCATCAAAACTATTCTTCTCTCTGCTTCTAATTTAGTCTGTTTTAGGGCATTTGTTAATGTCTGTATCTGCCATTCTTGGGACTCTATATGACCTTCTAATTCAGCTGTCTGAACTTCGAGATTTTTAGAACTTTCCTTTAAATCGATTACTTTCAGAAAATACTTATAGAATAAGGTTCTCATTTCACCATCTGAAAGTTTCGCTAACCTCTCCATTAGCATTCTTTCCCCTTTCTCACGTTGTGATTGATTTTCATCGAATCCTTTCCGTCCACAAATCATCTCATTTTTGTGTTCGATCATAGCATCGATCGCCTCAATAGTTTCTCCACATTCTAATAATTTTCGTTCTTCTACAGTAGATAACGTTTTCTCTTTTTGAAACTTTTCATCTAGATCGCATTTCTCATCTACTAAACAATCTCGAGTACGTCGAAGGTTTCGAATTTCATGACGTAGAGCTTCTTTTTCATCTATGTCTGCCGTTCTCTCCAAATCCATGGATTTTTCTTTTAAAACATGATCAAGATGTGATATTCTCGCACTTACGTCTAACAAATTTTTTTTCTTATCAGAGTAATCGGTTTTTGATTTACTGTTATTTTTTTCATCCTCACTTTCCGATTGCATCTCTTTTAATTTGGAGGCAGTTAAGTTATATTTTTCCTCGAGATCACGTATTTTTTTTTGATCCTCTGCTAATTCCTCTTCTAATTGTTTCTTACGTTCTTCTTCTTTTTTTAGTTGTTTCTTCAATTTCTCCATTTGCTTTTTAGATGTATTTAAAGAACTCTCAAGTTCTAGTACTTTTTTAGCAGAATCACCTGCAATCTGCTTTATCATTTCAATATCCATTAATCTTTTCTCATAATGGATGGCCATGTTCTTATATAATTCAATTTCCTTTTTATGAGCAGATTTTTCTTCTGAGTCTTTATAGATACAAGCATTTTCCGCTTGAGCCAGTTGGCTTCTTGTATTATAATATTCTTCTTCTAATTTACTCCATTTGCGCTGAAATTTTTGTTTTGCGCTAGCGCGTGCATCCGAATTTTTTATCATATCTGCAATGAATTTTTCTTTAATTTTAATAGTCGTTTGTAGCTCTTCTATACGTTTATGGGCTCCATCTAAATCTGATTGAATCTTTTTCACTTGAGTTTGTTTTGCCTCATTATTTAATGTCAGAGTTTTTAATTCTTTTATGGGTTCGGGCACTTCTGTTGTTTTCAAAGCATCAATTAATAAATCCGGTGAATTGTCATTATGAATTGTAATATTTTCATTGATAAATGATTCAGGCTCACGATTGTCTAAGATTCTTATACTAGCGAATGCTGATGTTTTATTACCTAATATTTGATTTTGGTTAGATTTAAGGCTATCGTTAAAGGCTAACACTTCGTTACACATTTCAGAACCAGGAAGCATTGAATTCCTTCTGGAATTTGGATTTCTAAGTGGAACAGGTCTAGTTGCAGAGACATAATTATTATTAGTATTCATAGATCTTGTTATAGATGGAATGATTTCTATATTTGTTTCTCTGAACTCATCTCTTTTGGAATCAACTATTTTATCCGTTTCTATTTTAAGTTTATTCATACATTCGTCCAATTTTTCTAAAAAATCTGGATTCTCTGAACTAACATCACTGTGCTCTTCTTCTTCTTCCTCTTCTTCATCGTCATCATCATTAGTTTCAGACAGTTCACTCTCTGAACTGGATGAACAATTTAAGTCAATCTTTCTTTCCATTTGATGTACGGATTCATCTGTCTTTTCATCAGTTTCAGTTACTTCTTCTATTCTTTCCAATGATCTTCTTGCATTTTCTGTATAGCCTTGTAAACTACCTGTATCATCACTAGCAATACATTCTTCATACTCTTGTTTCATACAGAGCCATTGTTCAATCTGATCTTGTTCTGTATGAGGTAAAATATTACTTGTCATGAGCTTAGTAAATAGGCCCTCTGCATTCGAAACTAGTTTAGACCATTGAGCTGCTGCAAATTCTAATCTAAATATATCAGCACTAGAACTGCGCTCTCCTGATGTAGCAGAGGTAATTGTATCATGCATTTCATCTCCTGTTTGTTCACTTTCTTCTTCTGTAATATGCTGTTGCTCATGATTATTGTGCGGATAAGATGGCACATTAGTCATATATGGTGCATAACACTGATGATTGTCCAACACCGCTTGATGATGGATCCAAGGTGTATAATGCATCATTTTGGAAATTTTATATTATACAATATAACATAATAAATACAGCTTTATTCTCTCACATGAATAAATGTTTTATAATTTAGTATTACCACCCCATTCTGTTCTAAAATATTTTCACTCCTTTATCATTTGAAACATTCAAGTTTCAAATCTACTTCCATCGTTTCTAACCTATTTGAAACTTTTCATGTTCCAAAATTATGTTTAAGATTTTCACTATTACTGTTACATTTTTTTATATTCTAAGTAGTGTATAGAATTCAGTTGAATATATTCAAACACTCATAGAATATTTTACAAAGTCCCGTATTGAATAATTAACAGAAATGTCTAGCAGAAACTGGTGCCAACTTATAATTAATACTCAAGGAAACATATTTGAGATACATATTTGATGTACATATACATATTATTATTATATTGGTTCTGAAGTCTGTTATATATATTGTATTATGATATGGAATATGTAAAGTGTAAATTATATAAAAATAATTACAATACGAAAAATATATGAGATGTTATAAAAATTGCTTTATGAAATGGTTTGTGGAGTGAATCCTTAAAAGTTACTTTTACAACTATATAATAAATGTAAGAAAGCTTGTTATAAATTTTTAAATTATAAATGATTTATATAAATATTAGTGCCGTTAAACACGTAAAATTGATATAAATCTTTTTGAATCACTGTTGATTGGTAGCCCTGACACTAGAATTCAATTCATTTGACTTGAAATGCTTAAATACTACTATGATAATTAAATTTGTATTTTTACTTACAAAAATAATAATGTGTACGTTGAGACATGACTTCTACTCCATGCACTACAGATCTTTGTACTTGTTGATGATCATATTGCACTTTAAAAATCATATTATATTCATCCCACATCAAACGCGGCAAAAGTTCGCACTGCACTACGTATCAAGAAAAATCAAACGACTTTTTAATATTGCCTAATATTTTATGGCACATATATAAAAATCTTTTTGACTCATGAAATTAGCAAACACTTCATAAAAATAATGAAATTTTTGTAGAATAGTCATATTTTAGTAAAAGCTATTTATGCACAGAATTAATTTAAATTTCTCGCGCCATTTTCTCCAGTTTCGTTACTGGAATAATACGAGTACGTTGATTGGTCGCTAGGAAAAGTTGCGACAGTCTTGTCAGTCGTATCAGTGTAGTATATACTGTGACAGTTTTCAGTAAATTCTATGTGTTTCTCTACGCTTCTCTTATAAATACGCATAAAAGGAATTCAGTGTAATGTTCCAAGATAACTAAATATCAAATAGTATGGTACATATGGTTCTTTTAGTGTGCAAGCAATCCATTAATACTTCGAACTGTTCAACTATAACCTCTCCATAAGTGGAGACGTCTCAGCGACTTTGAAATCGTAAGATTTTAATTTCGGTAAGAATATTGTTTTACTATTGTTTATTTTCTTTGAAAATTATTTTTGTTGTAAGCATATTTCCATACAACTGTAATTAGAATGTATTGTAACGTTGATTGCAGTAGCCTTGTCATAATTGTGGAAAGAGTACATCGATGCGTCAAATTTTTACGCCATGTGTGTATTAAACTGGCAAATTAATTTATCGCTTAAGTTACTTTATATGTATAATGAGATGCTCAGATAACCAAGTCGCACGTGTTTTTACATAGTGAAAAATTAATTTTCTCAAACACGTTATATATTTTTCCACATCCTGAAAAGTTGTTAACTAGCAACTTCGATGAATTTAGGATATATAACGAGAACTGTATGAAATAAATAAATATTGGTATCATCACTGTTGATTTTGTAATATATGTTACGTCTCTGTGCTTTCCCGAAAAGGATTACGTGTAACAACGGAAATTTATACTGAGTCATGTTTAAATTTTTTTATGATAATTATTATGTATTTAAATCTGTAAAAAAGTTGTAACTACATACTTAACTTTACGATAACTTATACTTCATAACAGTTTTAATGTATGTAGTTGCTTGTATGTATTGAGTTGATATTAACACTAGGTTTACGGGCGTTCGTATATACGTATCTCTACGAGCACCCGTCAAATTGACGGGTAAACGAAAATACGCATTTTTCTTTAAAAAATCGATTTATTGAAATTTATTGAAATTTATTGAAAGGAACAATATTAGGCTTCACGATTAAATAAATTATTAATAAATAAAAAGTCTTTTTTTTTAAACTATCACTAAAAAAATAACAATAACATTAACACTAGGTTACGGGACCCGCCAATTTGATGAATTTCGAACTTCGAAATGAAATATCTCAAAAACCATAGCATTAATTTTAACCATTTTGCATCGTAAATTAATCATTTTATCTAAAGAATTTATGCACAAAATTATTTTTCCTAGGATTTCTAATTTTTGAAATCTGTATGTAGTATATCTATCTCTACGAAACCCGTCAAATTGACAGGCTAACTGATTTCATAAACAAACCATTTTTCAAACACAGTGTGCAAAAGTTTCAGTTATTGTAGACATTTCCCATTATTGTCTCCGCTTATTGTAAGTATTTACAAGAGGATAATTGAATGTGGGCACAGTATTTTCTTTTTTTTAACCAGTCCCCCTTTTCCAGCAATCACGAGTAAATCTAGGAGGTATAATAAGATATTGAATAAAATTATCAACATCAATGAAGATTGTTCTGAGGATACCTCCGTAGAAGATCAATATGAATTAAGCCAAAGCGAAGCTGACAGTGAAAGTTCTAAATACACTGAAAGTGGAGAGACAGAAGGATCTTCGGGTAGTGAAGAGGAAAACTTCTTGAAAGTGTGTCGCAACAAGAAAAAGATGCGTATTTTTTCTAGTTCTGATTCTGAGAATGAAAGGACGAGCATTCCAAGCACATCTCAAAATGTAATAGGTGAAACTGAAATTGCAATTGACGGGACACAGTGGATAAAACTGAAAGCAGGCTGATCCAGGGGTAGGACGCCCGTTTGTATGATATTCAAGGATATCGTAGGGCCTATTGGCTATGCTGAGAGAAATATTATGTCAGGTTGTATAACTAGTGCTTTCGAATTGATAATTGACAGACACATAATGGGACACATAAAAGATTGCACTGAAACCGAGGCGCATCGAGTTTTGAAAAAAGATGGACAATCACAGTTGCTAAGTTACGTAGTTTTCTAGGAATTCTATATGCCCAGGGCGCATATGAAGCGAGATCATTGAAAGCCTCCAAAAGATTACAAACAGATAAATTTGCGCTGATATCCGAAGTATGGAACAGATTTATAAGTAATAGCCAGGCTTGTTACAAACTATATAAAAATATCTCAATAGCTCGATGCAGGTTTACGCAATATATGCCGAATAAGCCTCATAAATTTAGCATTAAGTTTTAGTTTGGAGTTGACGTCCAAACAAAATATTTTGAATGGTTTCTCTTATATGGAGAAAGATGAAACTCGATGCTCAAGGGAGAAAAGGACAAGATGACTTTGTTTACCTCAAATTTATATAAATCAGAAAACTACACGCTTACTGTGTATAAAAGTAAACCTAACGTAAAAGTCCTCCTTCTAAGCACCAAACATACAGGTATACAAGTGGAAGACAATTATAAACGTGTTCCAGAAAACATTGCTTTTTATAATAAAACAAAGTTTAAAAAATAATTTTGTGTATAAATTCTTTAGATGAAATGATTAATTTACGATGCAAAATGGTTAAAATTGGTGCTATGGTTTTTGAGATATTTCATTTCGAAGTTCGAAATCCGTCAAATTGACGGGTCCCGTAAACCTAGTGTTAAATGGGATCATTCGAGCTACAATCGAAAAGCAAGGCCACTTAATATGTATTTGGCGGAACAAAGAACATGAATACATACCGGGCCCTGAATTTCTTAGGCACGGCTCGATAAACGAGCGTACTTCGCACTGTCTCTATTACTTAACATCCGTCTAACTTTCTATTCGCACTTTCGCGAATAAATAACTATATTTCGCGCCCATTTGTTCATGTTCGTTTGTCTTCAACCGCAATTACACCTGCAATCTTTGACTTTATCTAATTTGTGTTGCAGATTGGGATTAGATTTATTTGGTTTACTATCGAGTTATATATACATATCCGGTATAAGTCCTTTTCTTGTTTAAATATTCGATACTTATAGTATATTTAAATGTTGTTTTAGAAAAAATGGACAAAAAAATTGGGTTCGCCAGTGGAAGTACTCAACCCTCGGCTGCTCCACCGTCAGCACCCCCGTCTTATGAGGAAGCTGTTGAAAATGTACCTCCTATATCTCTTCAACCAAACATTCCACCATATCCAGTAGGACCATCATCTATGCCAATTCCAACTCGTACGTGTCATTTTATTGCTTTTTAACGCGTTGACTACCACGTTATATGTATGTTTATCAATGGCCGGTGTTTATTTTCTCAGCGGAGACTTACACCGCTAACCGGTTGAGTTCACTGGAGATGTTTAGAATGTTACGATAAGATAAATGTCATCTATCTAAAAGGTTTCGAACAGCGTAAACGAACACATAAAATTGTTAAATAAAAAATTCTAAAGCAGTAATAAAGTAAAAGTATGCTATTCAATGATAATAATTTTTGTTACAAGATAGTATTTTACAAAACTAGTACATTGAAACTTTGAAATATTTCAACCTATTAGGTCGTAACATATGGTTGTAAATATATAAAAGTATGACAAATTTATGTTACGATTCGATATTGTGATTTCTAAGGCATAATGTATAAACGTAACCACGTAATAATCAATATATCAGTAGTAATGCATAGAAACGTTTGATGACACATTGTACGAATTGATTGAAATTTCAGATAATCTGCCGCCGAATCAGACAGCGATGCCATATCCACCAAATTATTCAGGATCCAGCAAACCTCCGCCGCAATCGCAGACACCGTACAATGCGAATCCGAATACAGTTCCTCCGCCAGAGTTCCGAGTTGTCTATCAGTCAGTGATTTTTTCCCTGTCTCCAAATCCAACAAAAATGACTTGTCCAACGTGTCATGCCAGTATTAAAACCACTACGATGACTGATCATCAACGATGCGCCCATTTCTGTTGTATCGCGCTTTGCATATTTGGGTGAGTGTACACATCTACATTTATTTCTAATATTTGCTTCGTTGCTTACGCTATTGAAATTAATGCTTGCGTTGCCTTACTTTTAATTTATTTCTCAATTGACATTCTACTTGTGTTATGTCACGATAGTTTCTAAGAAAATGCAATTTCTTTAGAAAATATGTCTTATCACTAATACTTGCGATCATTTTCTAAATCTAAATGTCACCAAGAATATACTATATGTAAGTATATGTTGCTGCTTTTTGTTCCGCGATTGCTCAAGATTCACAGATATTGTTTTATAGGTATAACATGCAGGTTTCTGATTGAATTCAGATTAAATTTTCAAGTGCAAGGGACTTTCGTCTATACATTGGCATGAAGGTTTTGCATCAGCTTTTAAGGATTAGCTTTTGTTCATTTATGGAATACGCTGGTTTCGTGTTGGTGTATGTGTTTGTCTGTTAGATCCTAGTAAATCAATTCTCACCGATATCCTTTCAAATTTCAGATGTTGCCTTTGCTCGTGTCTGCCATACTGTATGAGTAGCTTCATGAGCGTTCACCACTTTTGTCCGAAATGTAAAAGTTATATTGGTACATGGAAGGGTTGAGCAGATCGCGATACACGTATACTTATATATCGTTACACGGTCTTCTATGTAATCGGATACAGTGTAACATTATGAGGAGTAGACGATATTCCCTGCTTGTCGCGAATTACGTTAAGAGAAAGAGCTATTCGACGAGATTGTCATAGGTCATATCACAAGATAACTATATATGTGACGCTTATTCTTTCAAGATAAGATATGAATGCATTCTATTATGTGTGATAGACTCGACAATTGTAGATTCCATGTTGATTTATATATGAGGCAATGTGATTGAGCGTGTGCGTGTGGAATTTACAGATAGTGTGCGATAATATTATAAAGATATTTTCGAGCGTTGAACCTGCGAGCAGTATTGTTCTCACTTGCATTTGTCATATTCCATATAGTCTTAGAGACTTTTTTTAGAAATGTTGAGTGAGAGAGGGAGAGAGAGAGACAGGAATAAATAGATAGATAGATAGAAAGAGAGAGAGAGAGAGAGAGAGAGAGAGAGGGGGGGGGGAAGAAATGCATCTGGAATGCAGAAGAGGTAATGTCTCCCCTGTTTATGCTAAAGATCTTATTTCTTTCAATGTGTTTCACTTTAGCGAATAAGAGAGAAGGGAACGATTAGTTGAGAATTGAGAGTGAGTAAAGGCAGATCGTCCCACTTCCTGTACGCAACAATGTTCGCGTATTTTTATTCTTGTATTTTATTGGTGCTTCCGGAACTTTAAGTGAAATGAATTCCTGAATATTATATAGATATATAAACTATCATATATATTTTTATGCAGATTGCAAAAGGATTTGCACGAAAAGTATCAGAATTACATTAGCGACGAAAATAATAACAAGAGAATTTTGGTTCGTCTGTTTCTGTTTTCAGTTTTGTTCTTTGTACAAATATTTTATATCGAATATTAGATATTCACTTCTAGAAAAAGACTTTTGCGTAAAGGGAAATTCTAAATAAAATTGATGATTTCCTGAATATCTTCGAACATTCATTGATATTCCAGAGAGACTATACTGGATACAATATTCCAAGTTATTGCGATTCACGTACTGTTTGATGTTCCACGTGTTTAAGATTATCACTCAAGCGTTTCTATGATTTCATTTATGAGCACTACTGTTTTGTTCTTTTTATATACCATATCTATGTCCTCTGACTTAACTATGACGATATTATATCGCAAATAACGTCAACGTTATTGATTTGGTTTTACGTGCTATTTTCACGGCCAATTTTTTAGCCTTTTAATATACACATTTAATATATACATATATTTTAATGTATGACATTTTAATTGTACGTGTTTAACATAATAAATTATACTTTAGTTTTCAAGTGGTATATGTTATATAGGAAAGTGTAAATGTAACCAAATGTGACTGTAAGTATATAGAATATGACAGAGTACAGTCACGCAGTTATAAGTAAATAATAAAATGCTTTATAATTATCGTTTATTTAATTTTTATAGGCATACAAGATATCGAACAAGTTAGAGTATATATTTCATTTTTAATGAAAAAGGTTGATTTATATTTTAGTAGTTGAAAAAATTTACTACATAACAATTTTCTTCATTGTTCTTCGGGAAGATATCGATTCGAGCAGAAAATGTTTCTCCCTATACACAAATTTTGATGGATAATTAATATTCCGTTTTCACCGTTCTACGTAATCGACGTTACAAAATTCCTACAAATAATATTGCAGTATCGTTTTAACGGTACGGTTAACACGTTTATTGTTATTCAAGAGCACTTATTCGCTATGTGCACGTATTATACTATCAAGTACAACTTAAACATACTTTTAGACATTTGCAATGCTATTGAAAATTTGTATATTTTATGATAAAAACGATGAGGAAACTGGTTGTTGATTCGTTCGAATAAGAAAAATTCAGAAATAAAATGTTTGATTGGTGCGGTATTGTACTATAACGAATTCCTATGAGAAATACGTGAAATCAACACCTCAGCTTCCTTAAGTGTCTGTCTATTTCTCCTAAAAGTTTTATACGAGAGTTTCTAACAAATCACCCTGAGGAAGAAATTGTTGTTGAGCCACAGAAGAATACTCCATGTCGATTGGTTTGGTGTTGTCACGAAGTGCTGGGGCCTCGCAAAGAATGATGAACGTGCCAACGATCGAAGCTATTGTGAAGATCCACAGAAAAAGTCTATCAAGAACCATTGCTACGAAACCCCAATCCTGATCTTCCTGTGGAACAAAAAAGAAGATTGTATATTTCAGAACCATCTCTTTCTTCATCTAACATATACAAACGTACCGCATTAAACTCGTCTTGCCGTTGTATGTGATGTTGAATGAACATAACATTGTGCAAAGCTTTCTCAAGTTCGAAAGGATACTTCTTCCTAGGAGTTACGTCGCTCAGAGACTCATCCAATCCGGACATAACTGTAGGAAGTCCATTATACCCACCGATACCACCAAGAAATCTGTTATGCGCAGACGTTGTATGCAATCCATTACATCCTGAAAAAAATTATCCTCTTACACTTGCTATTTTCGTTTCTTTTACTTGATTAAGGACCAAACAATAAAATAATACCGAAAAGGTATGTAAATGCAACGTTATTGAAAGGTATAAATAAAGTAAAATACAGTATAAATAAAATATTATTTTAACAGGCCACAAATAATTTAACCGAATAATGGACATATCATAAAAATTCATTGCACAAATCAAAAGTATAAAAAGAAGATATTCTTAATTTTGGTTTGGTGGTTTGCAAGCATTTATGGAGAGGCTGAGAATCTCCGCTATAGATACTTCAATTTCTTCAAATTTCGTAAAATGATAGGACCTAGATGAAGGAAGAAATAGTAACGAAAAAGTATAAACAAATTCTTGTGACTGTTGTTCGTAACCACAATATTAAAAAAACAGAATTGAACGATATACAAAAACGATTAAACAAGAAAAGAATGGAAATGGAATGACGAGTTGATATACGTTGGTCCTTAATGACTTAATAGAACAGAAAATTTACGGTATCTACCGCCGATCCGTTGGTGCCGAGCGGAATCCGGTGAAGAGACTATTGAAGAGGATTGCACGGCAGCCGCTACCGCAGCGTTGAATTTGCTTTTCTTACCGGATTTTCCTCTGCCGTGTATTTTATGCGCGGCAAGATCGTTGAGAAGATCATCTGGTACTCTCATTAAAAGGAGTTTCGGTAATCTTCTTATGAAAATCTTCCTCACCCACGGCGCCATTTTATGAGTGCTCGGTTTACGATAGTGAACGTTTAGTATAATGATCGTTATAACTACCGAAAGACCGACTAGAATCATCGTGAAAAGTAAGTATTTGCCTAACAACGGTAGTGCTAGCGACGTGGATGGTATGATTTCTGATATCAAGAGGAAAAACATTGTCTGCGATAGGAGAATGTTAATGCAGAGGGCGATTTTCTCGCCAGAGTCGGCGGGCAGGTAAAATGCGAGCACCGATAAGTAAGAGATGCTCACGCAGGGCACGATTAGATTCACCGTATAGAAGAGCGTTTTTCGACGTAGAGTGATGTTAAAGAAAATGTCAGGATAGGGTTCGTCGCAGCAGGGATAATACTTCTTGTGTCGTTCCGCTGGTACTCCCAATATGTCCCATTCGACGCTGGGGTAATACTCGCGAAGATCGATGCCAACTTCGACTTTGTCTCCCATGTTTTGATTAATGTGTTTCAAGTCGATCTGAACGTAGTATCGAGAAACCAGAAAAATTATTTAGTTACAACTATCAGCCTTTAGCGTAGAAATTTACCTGGATACCATCATAGGTCCATGAACCGAATTTCATGAAGCAAGTTTGTTGATCGAATGGAAAGTATCGGACGTCTATCTCGCAGGAGGATTTGAAAATTGCTGGAGGTGTCCAAAGGACTTTCCCAGTGTAATGAAGAATAGCTTTTGTCATTGTAGTCACGCCGTACTCCCCGTCCGCACTGAAAGTGATCATTATTTTAATTTTATCTCAGCGAGGCTCGGTAATGCGAAAAGCTCGAGATAAGGTTGCTTCATCTTACATACTTGTTGTAAAGTACAATGTCCGGAAGCCATATGTGCTCGCTAGGTACATAGAGTTCAGTGACACCTCCGTATTCTGCTGGATCCCACTGGAATTTGTGGTCTTGCCATTCCTGGGCAAAGTTCGTCTTTATTAAGCAACGTACATACTTGGCAAATAGTTGTTTAAACTATTCAAGACTTACGTGTTCGAGCCAAACGTTCGTCGTGAGAATTTGATCCTTCAAATTCTGTAAATTTTTAATGTTATTGCGTTACTTAAAAATTGTATTTGATAAATGTTCGTTGGTGTTCAAAAACCACGTTTCTTTTTTACATGAAATCGATTGTATGAAAGGATCACGTACGAGATCTATGAGTTGGGACAGACGGAGTCCTAGTTTAACGACTACGGTGTCATTGTTATTAGAAACGGGGCGAATCAGTCGATTGTAATTCGACAGCAAATCGTCGTACAGCCTCTTTGCATCGGGATTGCTGCAGCATATCCTTGCAGAGAGGATCAAGATGATTGCCTGCAGTATCATTTCGAGTGAATGTTTCTTGGCTAGTTTCGGTACTCGAGTCCAATTGGCATCCTGTTTGTTATATAAAAGTTACAAACAATTATAATCCGGGAATTAATCGTATAACAAATACTCGTCGCTGACTTAAACTCAATGATCTATCTGCAGATTATATATGTGTAGCTCGATTATATATGTAAAATACATGTATATATGCATAGCTGCTTCGCGAAATTATAAACCTGTTGCGCTAATTGCTGTTTGTTTGTATTATTTTTCTATGAAAATTAGCTTCAGTTAATAAATTAGGTGTTTTAATATTTGATACGTTACTTCGGGTCAACGTTCTAATAATAGGGACAGTCACACTTTGCAATATTTACAATCGCGTTGTCAGTGTAAGTCTCATTTTGAAATAATCACGCGTTTCAGTCGCGTAAGTTCTTAATTGGCTATAAATTGACACCATAAATTTACTTCCAGTTTCTCAGAATAATCGGACGTGAAACAGGCTTAAGACAAAGTGTCTCTTGAAATTAATTTAAACCACAAAGTAACATAAATAGTTTCGCAAAGATACGTTAAATTTACAGCAAATAATTCACATTATCTTGTCCGTTAATCGAGTACAAAAAATTAGAAACAAAGAAGCCTATAAAAGTGTATCTATCGATCTATAAAAATCGATGCTTCTCCATCTACCAATGTTTACGAGAAAGTTGAACGAAAAATTACGTACTTGCGATTGCCGTTTGTTTCAGCCTCCTCGAGCGCTCTTCTTAAAAGATTTTCTCTCGTGTTTCACGATTTTCATAATCTAGCGCGGTTTCTTCGAATTATTGGGTGAGTGCGATGACCGGCAATCAGGAATGCGACGAGGAGCCGATCGGTCTCGCATTACTGACGCGTCCCGTTTCATTCGCGAAAAACCGGACGAGCGCAGAACAGAAATGACATTCTGTACGGCCAATGGACCACTGGATGATGTTACGTGCATCTCAGATTTTCTGGGATCAATACACCATTGCGCATGCACCAGTGTGGCAGAGGGTGCTTGCGCGTTTTCACCGACGCCTGACGCGCAAGTTCTGTTCGTTGCACTCGACAGTAGAAAAAGAGGCGCACGTCCGCCGCTTCTGCACGATCTCTCCGCCTCCTCGATGCTCCTACGCCCTTTCGAATCGCTCCTTCTTCGTTCTCTGCTTCGAAATTTTTCTACCTTTTTTACGCCCGTTTCCACCTATCGACGTTCACCGGGTCAATCGGTAAATAATCGCAGCGCGAAATCAATGTTATCAATCTTCGAAACGAATTCGATTTTTCGAACACGAGGAAAGCGGTTTGATCGCTGGAAATACGTAAATTGTTCCGACTATATTATCAAAGCGGTATTTTAGCCTCTGGAAGTCTGTTAGTGAATCGAACGACAGAATAGAATTGACCCGGTATCCACCTCTTGTCAACGAGCCAAAGAAAAATTCTTTCCCGGTTTGCCAATTTACCTAATTTAGTTTACAAAGGTAGACGAACGATGGAAAAGAATTTGGGTCTAGGTTAAGATGATGCTTGGAAGGTTTTTAATTTTTATTCGTTGGTTTTCTTATAAAAAAATGGATTTTATCGGTATCTATTTACTATAGCGACCGATGTTCCATTAAAGTTTTAATTTTTTAAATTTAATTCTATGAACATTTTTTTACCGCCGGCTCTTCTTTCAATGTTCGTGCATATAATGATAAATGAGATTATTATTCCGGGTTTCGTTGTTGCGAAGCACTAGCAAGCGTGCTAGGGGACCACTTTCGAGTGGCAGAGACGAGGTAACTGCCCTCGTCTCCTCATACGGATGCACGCGTATGCTAATGCATTTTATAGAGTTCGTCCTTAAGTATTTTTTTAATATTGATAAGACAGTAAGATATCGGACGCTTAAAGATCAAATATTTACATCGCTGTGCTGACGTAAAATTCGCGACTGTTACTTTTTAAACAGACCACGTTTAACAGAAACTGGATGATAAAATTGTGCATGCTTTTAAGAATGATAATAAACATTCTGCTCGTAACGAGAATCAATTTTGCTCTGTGAGAGAGAGCAGGTATCCTGAATTGCAGCGTAAAACGCGTCAGCAGATACGTACGCTGGTGTTACATCGAAATCCTTTTATTTTTCAGTCGGCTGCGCGTTTACATTTCGTCGTGAGGCTCGCGCACGGCAAGTAGTGGAAATGCTCGTATGTTTACGAGAATTCGTTAGGGCAGGGGCCGCTTTCATCGGCCGATACCATTTTTCTTGGTAGACAGAAATGAACCATTATACGTTCGTACATTAGAGCATCTTATCTTTACACGCGAGCCGTTTTCTTGCGCTTACTGCGCTTATATCTCCCGGTAGGTTCATCCCCGATGCGCTCGCACCAACTCGATGATAAACGTGACTGTTTTTCCGGGATCCTTCGTCATGAAGCACCGGCTGGAAGGCAGAACGAACGGTGCTACTTTTCAGCATGGAAAGAGGATAGCTTCCTCGTAGAAGTTGTATGTAGACGCGTGCACGTGTGCGGCCACGTACAGTCGTGTAGTTGCACGATCGTATCGTGTAAGCTCACAGAAACACGCGTGGCATGTTGCACGTGTATTGGAGGCAGGTCGTCTGGATGTGTTGAGGAATATGTTCTGTACCGAGGTGCATTGAAATGCGTTGCAGATCCCTTCGCATCTCTCTTTCTTGCTCTTTCTACTCGTTTTCCACCCTTACTTAGCTACTTGAAGTGTTAATGCCAAGATCCTGTAACAGTAAACCAAGGGAAATTTATGACGTTGTATTTTTGGTCGGCGATAGAACTCTGCGGCTAGAAGGTAAAAGAAAGGAAACGGGGACGATTTAAAAGCGCCGACCGTTCGAAATGTTCTGCGTACGTATTCGGTCGTATGCCACCGAACGTACACCTGACCAGGCAGAATGCATTTCAGATTTTTTGGAGGCAAGTTATTTCGCGCGGTTTCGACGTCTGTGCACGATAGCCGATGATCCGGAATTTATTTTGGCTGGCTGTAAGAACCGAAGGGTAGCTCGCGTTAGAAGAAACTCGCCGAGATGGAAGCTCCTCAGCCCGGGATGGAGGACTAATAATTATTCGCCGGTGGGAAAAAAGTCTGCTCTCGCGCCATGACACGTTTCTCGTGAAACATGCATTTGGTTAAAAGCATCGGTATGGATGTGTACGTACACGCGCCCAAACATAGGATCTTATCCGAAGGCGTTCCGAAGTATTTTACGCTATATGCTTCGCGCTTTCTTACAACTGTTTTAGAGTGGAATAAGAATGTCTAAGAGATGTTGTTTCTTGAGTAAGATACAATCCCTTTTCTTCTTCTTTTTCTTCTTCTTCCTCTTTCTAGGAAATATCATGGAATAATGCAGTATATAATTCATACAATCTTCTTTTTCCGTAGTTTGCTTTTTATTATGTTTCTCAGTTTTATTAATGAACCATTCCTGTGTTCATTTAATAATACGGTTCGGTTTATATTAATATCAATTACCCTTAATATGCAACGTATTTTTTCTACTTGCTGTTCTTTCGTCGTCCTCCACTCTAGCTTTTACTGCTCGTATTCTTGCTACCTTTCGTTGATCACGTACGGGTACAGGTAGAAGTAACAATTCGTTGAGTTCCCCTTTTGTTCGTTATTCGTATCGAATGTTGTAAAATGTAAGAGGGTGTTTGAAATTTCTGCGAGTTACGCGAAGTAGATTATACCGGAGAAACGAAAGAGGATTAAAGAGACTTCCTCCTTATTCAAGAGGTTTAGAGAGAGGGAGGCGGAAAGGTGGGAAGAAGCGCGAGAACAAGGATATCATAGCGATGAAGTAAAAGGGGATGCAATGCACACAATTTGAACATAGTTCAGAGAGAAGGGATCGAAAGGCAGGTAGCTAGTGTATGGGCAAGTCTCGAAATTGGTTGGTTCTTGGAACATACCAGTAATTAATGTGGTGTCACGCATCAAGCAACCTTCTATCCTTTACCCTGTTACATGTTCCCTCGCTTTCCTACTACGGGAAAATTCTCAGGGCCGCGAGATAAGCTGAAATCCCATTATAGTTCGTTGTTAGATTCTCCTGTCGCACTGTGAACAGTTGGTCGTTGCTTTCTCTCTCTCTCTTTCTCACTTCCTCTCTTCTTCCTTCTCTTTACCACCACCTTCCTTCGCTTCCCTCCCTTTGCCACGTCCCTAAACCTAGGATAATGGTCAAGGCGTGTTGAAGTTTAAATGAGTGTTTGCGCGCGCTCTGTAAATTATGGTGACCCCTTTCGGAACACCCGGTATACATATAGCAACACCATTCAGAAGCTACACTCTCGTCGTTACGCCTCATGCTCGGCTGATCATTCTATATTCCCGTAGTCCGCGTTAGTGTTGTGATAACACTTTTAATTCTTAGCTGCCCCCGTGAACTTAGTTTGAACCAGTTATTCCTTTATCTCGCTCTCTCACTCTCTCTCTTTCTCTCACACACACACACTGTCTATCTATATGTATTTCTATCTCTTTCTGTAGGAATTGTTAGCCGCATTGCTCAAGAAACGACATTTGTTCTTGTAATTTGCCGGCTTGCGCCGAAGCCAGGGGTTTCTGGCATCGTTGCAATCCGCGTTGTTCGTTCACCGGCAGGAATTCTCTTTGGAATTCCTTTCAGAGATTGTTACGGACGAGTACGCGTATCGCTGCACACAGAACACGGGTTTCAAAGGTTAATAACAGCCGCGTATTCGTTAACTATTAAAATACATATTATTTAGTCGTTTTAATTTACGTTATCCATAGAAGATTATCTACTTTAATTTCATCGGTGATTTTCAGGTCGCTCTACATAAACCGGTCTCGTAGGATTCCCTCTCGATAATTAACGCTTGACCTGTTAGTACATAAATCGCGAAAGTATAACGAACGTGTATATCGTCTCGACCCCGTGCATCGTCGTATCCGAGAATAAAGATTAAATGACTCAGTGCGAAATTACTCATCTATCGCGCGACACGTATCTCGTTCTTCTTGTGATTTGCAGCAGATAAATATTGCCAGTGACCGAAGAATGATTCGCGGCCGGGGAGATAGAAACTGACATAAATTTCCATGAACCTTTAGCTTGGTATTATTCCCATCGCTGTACACGGTGCAGCTATGTCGCAGAACTTTCGAAGAACCGCGTATTTTTTCGAGTTTCGTATCTCGAGCGACCATTGTACGATTCGTACCGGTGTCAAACCGAGTCGTTGTTGTTGCCATTTTCCAAGATGTTCCTATATAACTTGCACTAGTCGGTACTTTATTGTACATAATACGTACTACGCCAGTTACAACTTCACGAGCACGGCTCGGCCCCCCTCGCCTTTTACCGCATTATTTGGGACCGATGCGACACGATGCGTCTTCGCGTCACCGAATACGGTGCAATGTTGGAGCAATAGACAAGTAGCAGAGTAATGGTATCATAGTTGATCGGGAAGAGTTCTTCCTTCAAATTTCGAGGGTTTTCGTTTCAAACGCCGACTCGTGCAGAACGAGAAAAATGAATGTGCCAGACGGGGAACCAACTCGGTTCACCTTCTGTCTTTTCTCTCTCATAGCCTACCTTCAGCCGGTAGTCGTCGACTTTTCCCCTTCTTGTCCATTCGAGTTCCCGCGAGAATATCTCGGTCCGTCTGTCACATCGTTCGCTGGAATTCTGATCTTCCAGTAACGTTGAAACAAGATGTTGAGTCTCACGAGGCCTGGCGGTCGGTAGAAGACAAAGCGAAGACTGGGAGTAGAGAAAAAAACTTGCAGCCCCAGGAAACATTATTATAGAGGGAGACAAGAAGCAGGGGAGATTCGTAGCCGCGTTGGGAATAATGTGGTGCAACTACGTGGAATGAGGTAGTGGGGCGCACGACCAGCTGCTTTGTAAATCCGACTACTGCGTTGGAATGTATATCATGGAATAACAAATTTATTCTTTGCCTGGAATAATTCTTCCATTTCTTTCGCGATATCTTCTTTCAACGTTATCGTATTGCGCGAGTAATTGTATACGTGGATAAAGCAGGCGAGAGATCGTTATTTACACGGTGCATCTAATTTGAGGGTTATCGATCGTCCTTTGCCGATATAGCTAAACCGAATAGCGAACGATCGTGGAGCCATAAACCAGGACGAATTTGAATCTCGAAAAAACTTACGGACTAGCCACTCTACTGAAGTAAACGTTTATCCTCGGTTAATTTCGTTTACTTTTTCCTCTCCTTAGATCTCTTCGATATTTCCCTGGTTTTGTGAATTATTTCAGCATTCGTTTCATTTTTCTAACAAAATTTATTCGTTCGATTTCGATTTCGACTTGTAGCCATTTATGTTAGATTTTAATTTCTGCTTTCTACTTTCTTCGCTTCCAAACAATTATTCTGCATCATACATTATACATCTCACCTGACAGCGTAACGTTTTCATCGAATAAGGTAATTAAATAACGTATAATCTGTAAAATTTAGTTGCGAAATTTCGTTCGTTTTACATAGCATCTGAAACATAAAATAGTCTCTTTCGACCAATTCATCGCCTCACAATTTTAATTGACAAAGTGGTCTCACGGTGTTATATCATTTCGGTAGTATTTGGATATTCGCGATAACATTATATAATAACATATAAACTGAAATGCGTGAGTTATGGAGTAATGCTGGACGAACAATCGACGAATAGAAATTTCTGCTAAGCTGCTATTTTCCAATGACAGCGACTACCTTTTAATTAATTCTAATAGGGATTATTCGTTATTGTGGTGGAATTAATGTACGAGCTCCGACCATACGCGATTTCCTGGCGTTTGGATTTGTTATAAACTTATATATTACAAATTAAACGGGGGAGTGTAGGGCGTATTCGTGTGCTCGTTAGTGGTTGCAAATACGTCTGCCTGATGCTGCCAGGCAAATTCGAAAACAGTCACGGTTCTATTATCTGGCAGTGGTGTACAAGAGCCGCAACAACCGCAATGAGGAATCAATATTCAAAAGGAATTTATTTGTGTAAGTGGGCCACGACGGTATACGGCTTGCAATATTATACATTAGCGTCACATTGTGCCGTTCTTTAATCCACAAGTTTCGCCTAAATTTAGTAACACTGTTATCGTAACTTGCCATCGCGCCACTTCCAACTGTACGTTTGTTAATTATATCGCGTACCGCTAATGAAATACGTAGTAATAAGTATCGTATCTAAGAAAAATTATTTAGAAGATCAGTTTAACTTATGAATTACACCAGGTTGTGCATATATTATTATTATTATTATTATTATTATTATTATTATTATTATTATTATTACTACTATTATTACTATTATTATTATTATTATTATTATTATTATTATTATTATTATTATTATTATTATTATTATTATTATTATTATTATTATTATTATTATTATTATTATTATTATTATTATTATTATTATTATTATTATTATATGACAAAACTAAATTATGTACTGCATTGTTACTAATCTATTCATATGTATTAGTTTGTCCGAAAAGTGTCCTTCTTTCGCAAACGTGTTTATTACAACAGTGCACCTTTATATAAACGTGAAACCAGGTCTGTGAACTGTCGCGGTGCTTATCTCAACATAACAAAATGGATCGTACGTAATTTGACAAAATAATATAAAAGAAAAATCGTTGTGCGTCTATTATTTCCTCATAAAACGAAAGAAACTTTTCGGACAACCTAATATATGTATGTGCACTGAATGATACGCCAAGAGATAGTTTCTTGCAGTCTTATACAATTGTCCAGAGGTGGTTAAGTGACTATACTTTCGGATAAGGATATCGAATGCGTGAGCAAATCCTAGGATGTCGATATTCGAAGGCAGGTTATCTGTCTTTTGGATTGAGAACACCTTTGGGAAATACGTCCAGTAGCTGGCACGTGGCGTGTAGTAGTGGGTTGTTTCAATTTTCGCAAGGCATTAGGAGGTTACGGTGCGCCTTAATGTTCTGTACTCTTTTAAAAACGCATCGGCATTAGTGGGATATACGGGCTTTTTCACAAGCGAAATTTCACAAGATACTCGTACCGGTGGAAAAAGAAAAAGGAGAAGGGAAATATGTATATTCGGTTCTCGGTTGCTGCAATTGAAATTGTGAAGTGGAATCGATCTATTCTAAAGAGACTCTTGAAGTCCGTAAATTCACGGCAGAACTAAAGAAGATCCGTAACCATCCAAAAAGAAAAAGAAGAAGGGAATCAAATGCATATTTTCTCTTCGTTGAAAGAAACAAAAACTCTCGTCTACGGTTGTCTTTCCCCGGGAAATCAAAAGAATATTTTACGATTCTTATTCCTATTTCCATTCGGAAAGTAGTAAACGCGGCACTTACTTCCATTTTTATAATATTATCGAAAACAATAATCGCGTATCCTGTCATGAAATCGTCAATTGGTGGTAATGGGGTCATAGAGTGAAATTGCTCTGTTCTAGGGGGATTCCTAGGATGCGTAAATTGACGACATAACTAGAGGAGATCGTTTAGATTATCCTCTGACACCTTCAAATATAACGAATCAATTTATGGACCGTAGACGCACATGCCAGTCGGTCACCGATCGGCTATCCGACGCATGAATTATTGATATCGCCATGTGCATCGGTAATGCTCGTTTCGTCGAGCCTGTATGAGCGTTACGCTCGCGTGCACGTACTCGCGAATGCCTATTGGATACGCGAACAGTTTCGAATTCCGTCGAATTTTCGTTACTACAGCCTAGTCAGCCTCGAATAGGGCGTGTTCGCGTTGTCCAAAGGCAATGCAGAACGCGGCAACCCTCGAGGAATTCCGGCGTCTGCGCCCCGAAACAAGAACTTCACGCATACCCGTTTATTTTGGAGAATCCCTGTAGATCGGAGGTTCCCGGAAATACCTTACACATACCCCATCAGACCAGCGTACAACGGACTACCGCATATCTGAGGTTGTCTCGCGTACCTAGCTGCATTTACGTGTACGCGCTTGTCACATATTTTCCTCGATTTGACCCGTTTCGCTCCTATTAACGGTAGCCTCTGCGATCCACGATTACGCGAATATTTCGCTGGAAAATTTGAAACGTATCGAGAACCGATCGCCGCCTGCCTGCTCGCATTTATGCTTCCCTTATATCACGGCGAAACTCTCGTTAACTATTTCTCCACCCTCTCGCTATTTACTTTTAGCTATTATATCCATCGTGCAACGCAATTACGGGATCGTTCAGTTTCGATGGATTTGGTGTCGGACTTAAATGACTCTTGCCCCTTCCGAAACTCACCGCTGTATATAATATACAATGTATATTATGACCACGGGAGATCGAACGGGTCAAGCAAAAGCAGTGGAAAGCCGCCGTTTTATTCTCGGGGCGGGTGAAACGCGTGGAAGAGATCTCGAGTCCTCGCGTAAACAGATCTCAGTCAATATCCAGCCACTTGACGCGTTCTCGTCGCTTGCTCAACAAGTTACAACGGTACATTTCGATTTGTATCGTTTCATTTCGGTCTTAGCTCACCACCGACGCGGCATTAATGCACTTTCCTTTTGCGCTCTTAATAATTCAATAAAACGTTTCGTTTTCTATCTTCTCGTTTCTTTTTTCCCTTGTTGCGCGGTACAAGATCTCGTGCTTCTGGCAGCGGTTAATCCGCGCAAATTGCCGCTGCGTATCGTTTCATTACTCTGCCTCGCGTGTACAACAAAGCCCCGTAGATTTCATATTATTCCAAGCTGTGATATCACGATGCAGTTTTCCCAGCTTTCGACAAAGGGGCTTAAAATCGAAAGAATTACACCCGAACGAAATCGTAACGTTATCCCTTAATTCGACGTTAACGCGACTATCGAAATCTGTCAGTTTTCATCTATCGCGTCTACGGTGGATGCTTAGAAACTTTATTTATCAGCGTCGCCTTTCACGGACGATTACGCGTTCTGCTACGATCATCGATAACGATATCCATTCATACGGCTGACCCATTAACGTCTTTGCCCTTTAGCGGCGGAGATCTCGGAAAATCCTCTCGCCGCTTCACGAAACGTAACAATTTTGAGCTCGTCAACGGCGAAGGACTCGAGGATAGAAGGGCGCAGAGACGCGAGAAACGAGCAAAAATACGGCGAAGAAAGGAAGACAGAGACTGCGGAGGCTATGTCCGATATGTCCGCATCGGATAAGGCTTCGTTTCTATTGTACAATTTTAACAGGAATAAAGGGAGGGATAGCTCACGAGAGAGAAAAAGGGGAACAGAGAAACGAAGGGAAATAATGGGGAAAAGGAGGGAAAAGAGAACGACGAGAGTAACGTAAAGCATTCTCTCTTTTTTCCTAACTACCCCGAGCCCCTTTGCTGCTTCTGCACTCCGTTCAGCACCCTCTGACGAGTCGACCTCGCACCGCCAGTGTCAGTATCGACTGGGATACCTCGTGGAGAGAACAGCAACGAGGAAGGACAGAGGGTAGGCGAGATGCTGAACACATACAAGTGGAGCGAAAAGCACGGGGCAGATAGGGAAGGGAGTTGAGAGGGAGAGAGGGAGAGAGGGAGAGAGAGAGAGAGAGAGAGAGAGAGAGAGAGACAGGACCGTTCGTCGATGCTCGGCGAGGGTCGTGCACAGTGCCGTGCATCGGACGTATCTATTTCGAGAAAATTCTCGGCAGAGATCCTTCTCTATCCGATCCTTCAGGATCCTAAAATTTATACAGATTAAATAGGATACAATCGATGTTTATGGTGTTTGCATCTTCTTCTTTCCCACCACTGGCTATTTATATAAGAATAACGATAACAATAATGTTTCTCATCGCTACGAGAGAGAGAGAGGGAGAGAGAAATAGAGCTTAAGGGAAGCTATCTAGAATCGAGATTCCATTCTATCAAAAGTTTCGATTGGATAAGCTTTTGATTCGCTATGAATCTGGATAGCGAACAGGACGAAAGGACGGAAGAACGGAGTAGCTTACAAGTCTGTCCGCGCGTCGCCGCCTCGAGGTTTCCACATGGTCTCGCGTTCTCTCGGGGTAGGCTCGTGGAAGCTCGGAATAGTTCGGAGCTTTTCGTAGCCGGTCCTGTCGGTGCTGCCACATGGCCGCGCGTCGTGTTTTGCGGGCTTCGCAAGCTTTCAGGGGCGGCACCTGGCTGGTGGGGGATCACGGTCGTTGTACACGATCGCGCGAGAGAGGACGAAAGCGAGCACGAGCGAGAGAGGATAGCAGCGAGCGGCGGTGGTTACGCGCAGGGGTGGCGGCGGTTCGGGTACGTTCGGTCGACTTCGCAAGTCATCGCCAGCGTCTCGCGTCGGGGCTTCCACATGGGTTGGTATTGGCTCCCGGGGCGCAGGGTGGCTTGTGCGGTGGGGCTCTAACCGGAGAGAGACTCTAAGCGTCGAGTATAGCGAGCGAGGCGGCGAACGAGCGAAAGAGAAGAAGCGGCGGGCACGGCAGGAGGGAGAAGAACGAGCGAAGAGGGTCGAATGCGCGAACGAGAGCAAGCAAGAGAGAGAGATACGGCTCGCCACAACACCCCCCCGTCCCACTTCTCCTCCTCCTCTTTCCACCCTCGGAACGGGCAGAGCGTCAGTGCTAAGGTGGGTTGCTCGGTCGGAACATTGCCAGAGAGAGAGAGACACGTCCTGGGAGTGCCTGCTGCACCGACACGACTCCCTGGTGCAGGACCCGCAGCGGTGCAAGGATCGAGAGAACGCGCGCATCGAGTGAGTGAGTGAAGTGACTGACTCTACTGTGACTGATCGACACGCGCCTAACCACGTACACGCGCGTAAGCACGCACGCCAGCAAGATCTAAAGGGAAACGGAGCAACGGCCACATATACAGACGTACGTGCGGTGACGGGAGCGAGAACGGGAACGGGAACGGGATCGGGAACAGGAACACGGCGAGCCAGCTGCCAGCATTCGTATTCGAGGAAACGGAAGGAACGGAGGCAGCGCAGCTTCGCGGTGAGGAGACGCTAGATTTCGGTGGCTAAGCTGCTGCTGCTGCTGATACTACTACTACTACTACTACTACTACTGCTGCTGTTGCTGCTGCTGCTGCTACTCTTGCTGCTGCTGCTGCTGCCGTTACTGTTGTTAGCAGTGTGTGGTGAGAGTACGGTGGCGTGGAACGCGGTGGGATTCTTCACGAACGAGCAAAGTCGAAAGCACGACGAGAACAAGAATCATGAAAGAGTCGGAGCGGTGTTGGAGGCTAGTCGAAACGATCGACACGGCTGAAATAGCAGCCTTCCGTTTGGTTGGCTAGACGCGGTGCACGTATGTACGTATATATCGCGGAGAAACGGACAGAAAAGGTGGAAGAGAGGGAGAGGAAGGAGGAAGAGAAAGGTGTGTCGAGGAGACGAAAGTCGGTAGGAGGTCAGCGTGGCTTCAGGGTGGCGGTGGCCGATAGTGATGGTAGTGGTGGTGGTAGTGGTGTAGTGGTGGGTGCTCCGAGCGGTGAATGATCGTCGTCAGCCTCGTGGAAGAGGCGGTCGCCGCTTATGCGGGCTGCCGCGCGTGCTGTATCATCGCCAGCGAATGATTCGAGTCCGCGGGCGGTAGAAAGTTGGTCGGATAGAAAGAAAAGAAAGAGGAAAAGGAGGAAGGAGCAGGGTGTCGTGGTCGCGGTGGTTCGCAGCGATCCGGTGGATCCTCGAATCGGGATCGTGGTTGTCGCATCGCATCGTAAGGTGCAAGTTCGTGTCGAAGGGATACGAGGAGAAGCAGGCAGAAGAGGAGGCGGAGGAGGCCGAAATCCGCAGTCGTGGAGCTGGCGGCTGGTAGGAGCCGTTAGATCCCGCCGGTTATGGCAAGTTGGATCGTACCGTCGGATTTCTGCCGTAGAACCATGACGAACGCATCGTCGCCCAAAAGAACGAACAGGTTGCGAACGAACGGCTCGAGCGTGATCAGGACGACGGTCTCAACGACTCGCAGCACGCTGACGATTACGACGAGTACGACCAAGACGACGAGGAAGAACGTGGCAGAAGTATCGCAGAGGAAAACAACGCAGTCGATGAAAACAACGACGAGCCTGATGGGGAAGGGAAAGCTTATTATCGCTAGCGGCTTGCAGTCGATGTTGATGATGATTCTAGCTCGTACGCTCATGCTGGCAGTAGTTGTAGTAGACGGCGGTGCTGTAGTAGCTGGCTCGTACGGTCTCGGGCCATCGAAGGCCTGGTAGCGCGTAGGTAACGCGTGTCGTACGGTGTCTCGTTACTCGTTAGTATCAGTGCTGTTGTTGTGCCGTCCGGATCTCTTCTCGGGGCTATTATCGTCTATCTTACCTATCGGTGGTGCTGCGTGGTCCTCTGGTGGGTGTTGGTGTGTTGGTGTGCCGTCTACCGATCCTTCGTGTGACGGGTTAGCAGGTCTGCTAGTGCCGGCCGGCCGGTTCCTCGTTTCGATAGCCGCGTACCCGCAGTGCGGTCGACTCTCGGCTAGCTACGAGGGCTGGTATTCGCGCGCGTCTCGGTGACGGTCCCCCGGTGACTGGCCACGACCACGACCACGACGACAACCGCGGTTACGTCTTTGGCTTGACGCGCGACGCGTTTACGACGACGAGTACCTACGACGCGACGACGGTCACGGCGGCGGCGGCGACGGCACCGGCGACAGCAGCTACTACGACCACGACGTCGAGTACGTGGGGGATATGTGCGGGTGCGCCACGGCCACGCGACGAGGACTGGGGACTGCTGCGGGTAAATCGGCACGGCGCACCAAGTCCTCGTGCTCCCTACACAGCAAGCCTGGGATACGGTAGCTCGTCCTTCACCGTTACTCCTCATCGACGCCCGCGGGCAATGTGCCCACCCGCCGGCAGAGCAACGTGAGTCTACTTTATTTTACATTCCTCTCTTTAGACGTTCCACTTGCACCGTGTCACGTTGGACTCGTTAAGCCTCGCGTGTTTAACCGACTCTACACGTCATCGCCCATCTTCTTCAGGTCCGTGTTTTTCGATCATTTCTACTCTCCTTTTAAACTCGGATTTTTAGTCATCTTCTTAATAATGGTTTTGTTTAGTTCGTCTTGGAAACATTCAATCCAAGAGTACAGCCTTTCTCGCGAACGTTTTAAATTTACCATGTTTTTGTTCGCGTATGGAATGACGCTGACTATGTATATTTACGTACGTGTTTACGTTCTTCGTACAACATATTTTCGTTATTGTTTCTTCCGATCAAACTTTCAGCTTTTGTTTTGTTTTTTATTTTCATAGGTAGAAATATATGATCGTCCTCGCTGGAACATGTCAATGAACCCCTTACAATGTCCAAAGCGAAGCAATTGCCCTTAATGTAACAATAGCAAAACGCCAGAAGCGTTCCATTTCCACGAATAAATGAAAAAGTCGCGACGACGGAAATTTCGCGACAATTGTACGGTCGTGAGATGTTCAGAACGCATGTGTGATTTAATTTAATTAGTCGATGTGAATAATTAAGAGTGTTATTGTTGTCACGTGTTCGCCCTCGCGAGTAAAACAAAAGCGTATAATTAAATTCTTCTCCCCCTCGACTTTGATAGGGTGGAACGTTAAAACGTAACTTTTCTCGTTTGATAGACAAATAATCGCATTCTTCGGGACTCTCCCTTTTAGACCGTTCCGGTTACCGCTCCGCCTGTGCAATCGCTTTTGTAACTCCAATCTTAAAATCTAACAGAACTTTGTGCACGGATCAAGGTAACATTCCTTCTTGCCATTCCAAAGAAAAATCAAAATTAGCGTTTCGCGTAGGTACTTGCTGTTCGCTAAGGAGCTTCCTCTGCCGTTCTTCTAATTAAAGATCGACGTATACGCTAACGACTCGAAAGCGAAAGCGTAAAAATATCGTATCACTATAGGCGAAGAAAGAAAGACATTTTCTGTTTCGTTGGAAAGAAATTAATTCGGAAAACGAATTGATTGACGACTGATCGACTCGAAATCCTAGTTAAATACAGAGTGGAAATATTTTTTCTTATTTGCAGCGCGTCTTTACCCAAGACGACGAATAAATTGCTTCCTCTCTCGAACTTTTACCAAGGAAAGCCATCCGAAAGCTCCTATGGAATCGCGCGAAAACGTCGGAGTGCTTTCAAGGGGTGCCGTGGTCCTGGGCGTAGTCCTCCAGTTTCTCTCTCCCTCTCTCTCCCTCTTCCTCTTTTTCTCCCACCATCCACCCCTTCTCTCTTACTGTCTTTCTCTCGTGCATCCTTTTCCCTCTGGGTATATCGTTCCTTTCGGATATTTTATTGATACTTTACGTTCTGTCAACTTCTAAATGGAAAGGATCCGAGCGAAATTTTTTAAACGAGAAACCATCGTTCCCACTGCTTCGTTGCGGCTCCGTTCTCCTAGTTGCGACGTTGCGCGGTGAAAACGACGCGACACGGCTGCACACAGCCGTCGAACAGATAGTTTTTGAACGTGCGAATCCGTCACGATTAAAATTTCCGTTTGCTTTGCTGACAATATTTGCGATGTATTCGTGTGACGTGAATTGACGCGCGATCTGTGGAACAGTATTTTTCATTGGTCCATTGACAGCACGTTCCTCTGCAATGTAAACCGTGTTTTAACTTGGCGAACGGGATCGCGCGCGTGTCCCGTTGTAACTGCTAAATTAACCCGGCCATACTTCGGTGAACGTGCTTTAATCCTCTCATTTGTTCGTGTTATCGTAAGATAACATTTTGAATCACGATCGTCGATAACGGTGTTTATTGCGACTGATTTACCGATCGCGCTACCAATCACCCGTCATTCTCCTAATATCGATCTTTCCATGCGAATCATTAACTGCTACCGTAAACAAATTCCCCTACCGTCGTGTGTTGTTTTCAAAAACAACACGCTGCTGCCATTGACAAATTCTATCGCCGTTTGTCTGCTCATCGAAATTTCTATACCTTATCCGCGGAATGTCCATCAAATCTACCGTGCAAACGTTCCACCGAACATTTATGCGACCAATAAATACGAGCTGATGGCGCGCCCGAATGTTTCGTTCGGATGTCCATGAATCTCATTGCTCGTGAAACAAATCCATTCTCTTTTTCCATTTTATTTTATTGCTCTTTCTCCTTGATATAGTGGTTTTCGATACTACGCGTCAGAATTATGTATATACGAGCAAGATGCGTCGTATCCGGTTAGGAAACAACAATGACTCGAATTCTATGGTGATTTTGAAATTTTCGCGATAGCCTGAGTTAAAGGGATCGAAAGCGTTCGATCAGCGTTTTGGGGTGGAGGGGCGTTTCATCGTCACCGCGACGTTTCCGGATAAAGCCTGACACTTCCTGGCGTGTCAGGCGAACTCAGGTCTCTATAGATATGCAGGAATAGCGAATGGTCAAAACCTGCTGACGTGGTGGCACTTCCGCAGCGCCCCGATTCGATGTCATTTTATCGGCGAATCCTTGATTAAAGCACTCTATCCTAGCGCGTTACCATTCAATTTTCGATGAAACATCGGTTTTTCAGAAGCCGGTATTATCGTATATCCGCGACGAAAGATATTCGTTTATCGTTTTTTTCATTTTCTTTTTTTTTTTCCAGTATAAATCTTCAACCGTAGATTTTATTCGTTCAATACGTTACATTGCTTGGTCCATTGTTTTTCTATTCTTCATGGCATATCTTACAAACGGAGAAGCGGTCAAAATGATTAATCCTACACAATTAAGTGGAACGTAAAGGATGTATTTGGAAGAAAATGATTAATGAATAGCATTCGTATCTCTAACATATTGGCAAATTACAAGTAAAATTTGAGTTTATTCAGTTACAAAATGATTAAGCGTTTCGTAAGAAAGCAACTTTTTCAGAGAACGACGATGGGAATTATAAAATGTCGATACAAGAAACACCATTAAGGGCGAGAGGACTGTCATCGTCAGTCAATCGTCTCGCCTAGGCACGACGTGAACGTGATTTAGCGACCGGGATATATTGATATTATTCAAATTTATGATCTACCCGTCATGGTTCCATACAGGGACGAAATTTACATTCGAATTAACATCTGCCTGCACCTCTGCGGTGTTCAGATTTCCCGTTGGCTCGTCACGTTCGCCAAGGTTCTTTGCGTGACGTGAAACTTCCTTTCTTCTTTTGACCCGATGCCAGGTATTTCGCGGGGAAAACGCTGAACTATCCGGCTGCGCTTGGAATTAATTCTTCAAACTTTCCACCTTTTACCGCGCGAATATTAATTCCACCCTATATACCAGGTCGATGTACAAAAAGTCATCCATTCGTGTTTCTTCACCATGGAATCGTGTTAGAGAGAAGGATCTTCCCTCGCGAATAACCGAAATACGCTGAAGCACGCGCTTCATTCAATTTCACAGCTTTTCGTAACGGGGTTACTTTCTTTCTCGATAAGTCGACAATTTTTAGCCAACGTTAATTGTTATCGTAACGAATTTCTAGATGTCAACGTGTAGGATAAAACGCGCTAATAATAATTTTATTGTCGTATTAGTAGGAAGAAAGGCAGAAACGCAGAATTAGAAAGCCCTATCGGTTGACCAGGTTCCGTGAACGTGGAACGTGTCAATTTTCATTCGTATGTTTTAACATGAAATCGAAGATAGCAGATATTCCGTAGGTTGGCAGCCACCGTTAAGTTATATGGAGCGTTTAATCAGGTTACCGGCTGGCAACCAGCAGATAAAAATCGAGCCAGTACGGGACGAGCAAGAAGAAAGGAAAAAAGAATCGATTCGCGACTCGTGGCCTACTCCGGCTAATCTACGTCGAATTTACGATGATTTTTTAATCGGCTTCGAATTTTCTACGATCGTGCTGTTTGCTCACGCAGGCGACCAACCTGTAACGCCTACTTTTATCGCTTGCTCTTCCATTCGATTTTCTATTTCACTAGATTAACACTGCCGTATTATCGTATAATCCGGAACGACTACGATTCTATCCTCTTTTCTCCTTTTTTCCCCTCGAGCATCCCCGGGTTGAAACCTTTCGAATTTCCGTTTCATCGTCCGTATAATTCGCGGTTCCACAAAGTTGACGTTGAATTTCTCATCCGGATAGAATCGCGAAATTAGTATTCTTAAGGATGAATTTCGTTTGTTTCTTTCACCTTCTTACTTATAAATATGGCGGGAAAGACAGGACTACTGTACAGGATTTATATAGTAAAAGACCTAAGTAACGAGTTCCTATGTATTTCAATTCGATCGAGGAAGCAACATTATGCCGAATTACGCTCACTATCTTTATACATAGAACGAGCTGTAGAATTAGCGCACGGATCGGACAGAACAAAGGTGCAATGAAATCCGAATTTGACGCGATTGATATTAATGGAGTCCAGCTCGATCGCCAATCAATTTGCCCTTCCTCTCGGATCTTTTTGAAACGTATTCGCGACGTAATTCTGTTCCGCAAATCTTATCGGCACGTCGTCAATATTTTCCCGTGTGATAATATAATTTCTCATTATAATTGCAAGATTTTGTCGCAACTAATATCGCGAGACGTTCGTTAAACCTGAGTCGTGTATCGTGCCGTGCTTCTTTGAAACGAGGAAACGATCCTGCGTGATAATATGGGTGATTTAATAACGGGAAACGAGGCTGCCAATAATTAATAATCGAGGCGTATTTTTATCGGTTTTCTTTTTTTTTTTTTTTTAACTTAGAAGGTAGCGACTGGTGCAGCTAGGGATACAGGTTAAAGCGACCGAGTTGGTCGGTCACTGTGAAGTGGTGGTGTTACCACGTAACCAAGTGAACCGCACCCACCGCACTGCTCCATTTTCTTACTCGAACGTAATTGAGTGATAGAGTGCGATGCTGGAATACGCGGCGGCTCTAACTCAACCGAGATATTCCGATGGATTTTTGTCCTGCAGACAGAGGAACAGGGTTTCGTTAATTTTTTCCATGCCCTGAAACGAAACAAACAGACCAACAGACTGACGCTTGTTACCTACAGTTTTTTTTTTTTTTTTTTAATCACGTGGATCAGGTTGTAGAAAATTTGTCTGGCTCCCTACTATTTCGCTTATTTTCCGTTCAAAACCGTTTGTTTCTCGTGCAACTTGTTCGATACCACGTTGAATGTTCAGCCATAAACTGGTCGTACATGCTTTAAATTTGTAATCTCACGATTTGTTTTGAAGTGACGAGGTTTCAATAACGTAGAAATTTTCATCGCGGTAACGAAACATTTGATGCCGTTTGCGAATCGTGTTGGCGTTTAGTTTAACACAATCCGCGTCAAAATCACAACCATTTGAAACTGGGCGTGGCTGTAGGTATCGATAAACTTTCGTTTTCGATCTCACCTGGTTCCCGTTTCCCGAAAATCTTGTTATATGTACGTACTCTGTCCTCTCAACCCATCGGGATGGAATGGACTTTAACGGCTGTGTAAGCGTACACCATTTTTCCAATCAATTATTTTAATAACAATATTTTCCAGGTACCTTTCCAATGATTAAATTTCACCGCGTTCACATTCGTACGTATGTACGTGTATGTACGGCTGTATGTGTCTATATAGTTTAACGTGTTGACGTTATAATTAGCGAGATACGCGACCAAGATTATTAAACGTCCGCGAAAATATTTAATTCTCGATTTAAACGTGCACATGCCAAACGTAGTTATTTTCGGTATCGAGTGTTACGCACGCCGCATTTCACTCATGTTGGACGATCGAAATGGCCGAAGGCAACCAAACGTTTCCGCCGGAAGTAACAGCGCAGGCCAGCCAAAGTGTTTCGCGCGCAACTACCAGCAGATTCCTCGAAATTCGTACGAACTCGCAACGTGGCTGGTCGGTGTATGTCGTGAATCGCGAACTTGGGACTCGCTCGTGAGATCGCTGTACCGTCCAATAAAAAAAAAGTCGCGAAAACACGAGAGAAATGGCGAGCTCTTGGAACTCCGCCGCGAAATCATCAAATTGCTTGTTTAACGAGTCGAGTATGTGTACATAGCGCTTCGTTTCCTTGCCTCCTTTTATCGATCGCTCTCGAGCGATGCACTCGAACCGCTATCTGAATGCGGGTATTCAAATTCGCGTTGCTCGCGCAAGACTCGCGATACCACGGGCTAAACTTTCACATTATCCGTTACTTCCGTCTGTATCGTCGAAAATCATGGCAATATTTTCTATACGAATTGCCAGTGTACTTTTAATTATTTCGACCTTCGGTTCCTCTTAAAAAAGATTGAGCTTATTCGGTAGGGCTTGCACGAATTTACGAGTTCGGATCCAATTTTCCATTGTCCCGAGGGAAAGAATAGCCGCGGCTACGTGCTATTCACGCGAACTTCCCGTTCGTTCGTCGAACGTGACGCGAAGCGGTGGCAACTTTCAGACAACACACCGTTACATTCTTCGTTTTCTTCCTGTTGTGTAAATGCCGTCTCGAGACTCGCTTCGATAGAAGGTTTAAGGTTTCCAGATAGGTAACAGACACGGAATTATTCACCAGAGCGAAGATTAACTGTTTACGAGTGCGCAATGTATCTATTTTTGCTTTAAATTTGCTTTTACTTTAGGGAAAGCATATGGTTGTTTAATTCAGACGAAACAAGTGACGTACCGTACGTTAAAGTTTTCTTGGAAATTTCTACAGACAATGACAATTTTCATATATGATTCTGTGGTATTTTTAAATACATGTAGTTAACTTTTCTCATTTCTATTTGTTGCAATGTACTGCTCATGGTAAGTTCATAGTTTTCGTTCCAACTTTTACATATTACATATTACTCTGTCCATGATATTATATAAGCGTTTTATAGAATTATGATAATTACGTTTCTCATAGCGCATTTAGTAGTTTATTTTCAGATGTAAATCGTTAAAAAGTTCCCCATAACGAAATGTGGCGAATTACATGCAAACCGTTTAGTTTGCTGAAACGTCCTACCGCGATCTACAGTTGCTAATCATTTTCTATTCTGATGGGAGAAAAAATATAGATTCGTAAATATTGCATACTATCCTTCACATGCAAGTTTTAGTCGATTCGTATTATCGACAAGGAATGTTAATAACGAACGAATGTCAATTTAAATAATTTAATAAATACACGAATTAATGGCTAACTAACGATCGGAAGAAACATTTACTATTTCCTTAAGGAATCAACAGATGTAAATATCATGTGAAATTTAAATTGTTTATTTAAAATATTATTAAATGATATATTAAAAGTACAGTACAATTTTTTTTATTACTACTGAAATTGATCACGTATTACAACAAACTTCACTCTAACGACCGTATATCTGGTCATGTTACATTGTTCTCCTGTTGGTTGTTTTGGATCTATAGCCTGATACTTGTCTTCGCGAATTGGTTAAAAGCGCGAGAATTGGATTTGGGAGCTTGCAAAGAAAAGCGAAAACTCGCGATTGAAATTCTTGCAATCAGCAGGAAAGATCATGGTATCGTTTATGCCGAGCAAACGGTAACATGCTCAGAGATCTGCGACATGTTTTAGCGTCTGATGGAGAAGGTTAATCCTCGCGTAGAAAAACGGGAGTACGGAGCAGGCTGCATTTTTCATTTTGAGGTCAGTACCGATTTAGTGGTGACTGCAGGTTAAAGCTGCTTTCGAAGCTAGTATCGTTGGTTGCGATACATTGCGCTGTGAAATTGCGTGGTTTTCTCTGCCATTTAAATTTCACCGTGCGAAACGTTTGTTTTAAACGGTTGCGTGCCATTTTTCGGCTGTCTCTGTGGCCTACTTTTTACTGAATTCTAATTTGTTTCATTTAGAGCGAATATAAATTAATTCTTCTATCGCCACGTGCTTAGCTTGCGATTGGCATACGTTTAACAGTTTCTTTTTTGCGTTTATCCTAACATTTAAGGACGAGAGATCATTAGATACTTTGTCGTCTCTTTAACCGATCGAAGAATCGACGCTTCACCAAATTTAGTGAAACTACTCTCGTCTTTTAAGAAATGTGACAAAAGAAATTGATTCTTTGGCATCTTGCAGTGTCTTTTCCCCTTTAATTGTACGCGACAAACGTGCAAAAATAAAGACGAACGACTGTTCGCAGGATTTGGAGAGAACATTCTTGAAACGTTTGTCTTGCAGGAAATGAAAAAAAGGTAGTTTGATTTTTCCATCTCCTGCGGTATCTTCACCCCTAATACAATAGTTGCATACCTACAAGAATTCGATGTAAAACGCAGGATATCGGCGGTAGACAAACGAACGACGATCAAAGAATCTATAAAGACGGGGTTGATCGCGGTTGTATCGAGGACGTTGATTTTCATCCGGTCGTGGAAAGTATGCACAGACTGCATTTTTCATTTCGAGGCTATTGCCGGCGCAGTCGCGAATGCAGGTTAAAGCGACCGAGTTGGCCCCTCGCTATGAAGTGGCAGTGTTGCACTCCGAGGCCAAGAGAACCCGTATCCACGGCACTGCTCCATTTTTCTCTCCTTTCGCCGGTTCTCTGCCACCGGCCACCCGCGCACACCGATGGACATCACTTTGTAATGCAAATGTTTCGCAATAATAATTTCATCCATGCATCCTCCGTAACATGGCCACTCCACGGCGAGTATTAAGCGTCGTATGTGTTGTTAGCCAGTTGGCGAAAAAGAAGGAGAAAGAAAATAAATGGGCAGGGGTAGGGAGCACGTATCACCGCGGTGACCGAGTCCGGGGAAAGCAAGGAAATTAGAAAATAAGAATTTCAGAACAGCCTGTGGCGAGCCTCTCTCTCCTGCAAACCACTCGGTCACGCTGCTGACTGGTGCATATTCGTGAATGATGCACGAGGGACGCGCTAAAAGTAAGATACACTCGTCCGGCGAAATTGTGCGATTGTTATTTTTTAATGAGCTTGTCCAGTGGTGACTTTAAACCGTGAACTACTTCTTCGCATGGTTACATGAAGCATTTAAACAGTTGTTAACAGAGAAGTTTCAGCTTGACGATCGTCCACGAGATTTCTCCACCATTAGTCAGACATCGTCTGATTTCCTCTGGATATTTTTTGTATCAACGAGAGATAAGAATTATGGAATTAATCAAAGGTAGTTCGATTATGGACTCGTTGACAGGTGTTCGTTCGTAATGTGCGGAAGCTGTGCTTTGCCTTGGAGAATCTCCGGTGGAAATAACGTCACCGTACTTGCGTGGCTGATTTGTTATTTAAATAGAAGCTTCACCGTGATACTTTACACAGTTTTTACCGACCTGGATATCGCGTTATCTCTGACACCACTTTTTCTCAGAATCAACGTGACCGAATTCGTATTTGATATTCGGCGATTTTACTAAACGTTAATAGTTCGTGCGAAGCCTCGGCGAAAATTAGCGAATTAAAATTGACGCACCATTGTAGTAATTTAGCAGTGTTTGCCTCCCGAGCAAATTCACTTTGTAAATAATCGAATGTTTGCGCAAGTATGTTCGTCTTCAAAATTCATTCCTCTCGATTTCCAATTTCGCTAATTTCAGCCGGTGGATATTTTGAAAATTGAGTTTCTCGAAAACAGAACCGCGCGTACACGGCAAAAGTTTTCACATGTTATTTTCAATTTATTTGCTGTTGCGGAAAGTCATCGCTGTACCACCTGTTACAGGACACCCCCGTAGATCGATAGACAGGAAAAACGAGATATTCTCGATTATTGTTTATCATCGAGCGATCGCGCTTCAATAAAACGAGTCGACCGATATTATTGGGTGTTGCACGTAGAAAGTTGTTGCTTTATTAAAATGGGCCGGTGCAACCGTCGGAGTATTAACGCGCAAATATTGACAACGCTATAAAAAGAACATGGAGTTCCATTTTTAATAATAAATGCTACCTTCGCTGCTAATTTCTCCGGTTACACGAGTATCACGCATTTATATTCATCTAATCGGGAAGATTGAGCGTGGCTGTACTTTCATTCAGAATTTTCAATCGTGTTATCGTTGCAACGCACGTGCATAGATCTCTGCTCGTCCGTCTTTCGCTTCTCGTTGATTTTACCCTCTGCTTCCCGTATTACTGATCCCCGTGGTTAAACACTAAATCATGAGCGCGTGTTCAAACGCTTTAAAGGATCCTTTGCCTCCTGAAATTGTCGAGAATATGTTTCTGATTCCATTTCAACCCTTACTATCTCCCTTTCGTTCTTCAATCGTTTACTCTGTTGCATGCACGAGACTCTTTATCCTTGTCAATATGAAACGATTCGTTATCGTTAATCGTGATTAGAATGTGATAATTTAGAATTTATGAACGATAAATGGATTTAACAGCATTGATTTCCGATTGAATTGTATGTTATGCGTATATTTCGTCGACTTGCGTTCATCAAACTCACTTTTCACTAGCGGTGTTTCAGTTTTCTGACAGATATTTATAAACGAAACACGGAGAATAATTAAAGAGAGATGCGAGGACGCGTCACGACCTTCTAATTGTTAGTACACCAAGGTCCGCGGGTATGAAAACTTTCGGTCGTTGAATTCAGTTACCGCGTGGTTTTAATGGCGGGCCACGGTAGACGATAACCGCTTATGGTTTCGCCGTGACGATGGCGTGGTCCGAATCGCTTAACGATTCGAAACTTTATACGCGTCTAGATTGTTATTCCACGCCCCGGAATCGACGGGGTTCATTGGACGCTCGAAGAAAGCTTTCCGGTTGAGCGATGACAGAGGGACGGAAAAAGGGGGCAGAAAAGAGGAGAAAACGAGCTGCAAAAAATTGTGCTCGTTAAGTACGACGACCTCCATTTGTCTCGCTATAAAGAGATTTTATGGCCATCGAGCGGGCTGTTTCAGGCCTTGAATTATTTTTAATAAACGATCAAAAATCGATACCTGATCGATCTCCAATGGACCGTTTCTTTATTCCGTAAAGTGTGGGTCTACATTTGTGTTACAAGCGATAGCGGAGAAGATTAGATGGGCCAAAATAGAAGGAAAATCAAGAATAAATTAATCGCGTTGCAATTTAATTTGAAAAGTTGCCAAGTGTACGTGTATCACGCTGTTGAACTTGATTTTCTCGTAGATGAAGTTTCCAATGCAATTACGTTATTCTTGATTTTCGTTTCATTGTGAACCGTAGTCTGTGCGATTTCATTAGTATCGCGAATTTAGGCCGACGCTGTGTATCAAATATTTTTCGATGCAAGGTTCATCGCGTTTAATTCCGCGGTCTGGTCAGAATTTCATCGTATACGAACGAACAAACGCCTTGCGGAGGAATGTCGGTTTCAATTTCCCTCCTGTAATTGCAATTTATAACAAAACTCGTGGGCTCGATCGCGAACAAAACGCGGATGATTGCACGGTTTTTCCATTGTCCAGCAGAGTAGCGGCCTGGAAGGGCGAGGGAATAGAAAACTTGAGGCGCGTAGCCAGATAAACGGACAGCGCCGAAAATAAAAGAAGGAAAAAAGATTAGCTATTTTCGGGGGTTGATATGGAGGAGAGGGGTAAGATTCGAGGGGTTGGAAATAGAAGGCCGTCGAAGGATACGGAAAAAGGGAATTAGCCAGCGCAGTGGCCCACAAATCCGGCGCTCAACGTCCGCGCCATAGGAAGAAAGTAAGTACTTTAAACGCGGCAGAGTAAACGCAGCCGTATAATAGCGCGAGCGAATAACCTCGATAAACACAGGCTGACGTAGAATTCTTCGTGGAAATCGAAATGCGACGAGATTTTAAGAAATAATACGAACATTCAATGTTTAACTATTTATCTTACCATCTTTTTTGCGATTACACTCGTTAAATCTAACTATTTATATCACTGAATACTCTGAAAATCATGGAAGATACTATGCGCAGATATTATTCTAATAGAAATGAAATTTGGAATTAAAATAGTAGATACTAGGACAGCTGATGATATTTAGGTGAAATAGAACGAGTCTCACGACTTTTCTTTTTTACTTGTTTCATTATAACTTTATTACTCTATTCGCGTCATTGTAATTTCATTCATTCGCTTTTATGGCGCGAAGTAAAATTTATTAGAGTTCTCCAATAAATGTAACGGGTAGCTGTTCTAATACTTATAGCAACGTAGTTGTGTAATTTTGCTAAACGTATTAGGTCATCCGAAAAATTTCTTTCGTTTTATAAGGAAATAATGGATGCACAAGATTTTCCGTTTTATATTATTTTATCGAATTACGTATGATTCATTTTGTTCTATCAAAATAAAGATCACAACGTTCGACAGATTAGGTTTCATGTTTGTATGAAGATGCATCGTTGTAAAAGACGGGTCTGTAAAAGAAAGACACTTTTCGGACAACCTAATATTATAGTTATAGCAACGTCGGTAATGTAATTACCGTTTATAGTAATTTAACCGTAATCGTATATTCAGTCATCGCAAGACAGAGTGATAATCTGAATAATCGCGATTGAATTTCGTCTAATAAAAAGACCTGTATCTTTTAGACGTTAAAAATCGTGTTCCTTCGAATGGCAGCGGATTGACATCGGGCGAAACAGGATAGTTCGATCGGTGTATCTTATTCTCGATTACCCGCATGTTTGCATTGAGGGCACAATAGCCCTCGAAGGTTGATCATCGGGCTTGAAACATTGAAGAAACTTTTCACAAGGACTTTTCCATGAGCCTGTTAAAGTTTCGAAAGTCCAGTGTGTAAGGAAACTCCATTTACCAACTGGATCTCGCTCCAAGTTACCATTCAAATAGTTTTTCTCTTGTTTCTTTAAGAGTTCCACGACTCCGGAGTCATCTTTCATCTCTCTCCACGGGACACGTCCCTCGTGCTTCGTCTTCTTGACAAAAATCTCCAGAGAATTTCTGCAACCGTGTACATCTTGGTAGCTAATTTGCATTAAAGGGAGCAACGCTTCCACCGTGTGCAGCCTTTTTATTTACATTTCGCGGTATCACGATCAAGTCCCAAGTTATTAGCGTTAACCATCGCTTCACGTACCAGTGCCTTCTTAAAGAAGAATATTTTTCTCTCTAAAATAAATTGGTACTGCGAGACGTCCAAATGCGGTTAAACCAGGATCAAATCTCAGCGTACGCCAGGCTTGAAAAGCGATTGTGCAAAATCATTTCTCTGTAAAACTATCGATAACAACGGGTTTCGGGTCGTCGAACGATGAGAATTTTGCGATGTCGCGCGAGCCACGCCCGTCATTAACGTCGGAATTAGCGTCACATCCATGGCAAGCTTTCCAAATTTTGAACAACAATTTTCCAGTGAATCGTTCGTTGGCCGACCGCGTATTTGCTGCTCGTCACTCATTCCAAATACGATACCGGATCCTCGCGGATGTGTGATACGAACGAGCGTGGTCGAATTCGTTGTGAATGGGCAAAAACACTCTGCTAGATTAAAAAATATGGCACCGGTCCAATAAAACGGCTACACTTTCGGCTTCTTTTCTTCCATTTGGCAGGTTCCAACGGTCGTAAAAATTCGTCAGGGTTGGTTGGAAGGGACGTCAGATCCCGAAAATTCTTGTCATTTTTCCGCCCAGTGAATTCGTTGTCACGCGGAAGCATTCTTTTCGATATCGACTCGGCAACCACGATATCTTCTCTCATAAATCGCCGTCGATCTTTAAACCCGTCATCTATTTTCGGAGCTCGTCGCGAAACTTCCCCGCGATGTCGCCGACACCATGCTTTTTCTTAGGAAATTACCTTTCCCTCCGATAAAAAGCGGATGCTCTGTTTGGATAAATTCCATGACGGATATCGACGGATATGTCAGCTTTGACAGAGACACAGTTACTTTCTAATCGAGTTCTTTGGACTTTTTTCATCCATTTCAAGATCTATCTTTCCCTCCGTATCTCATCTATAACGGAAGAAATTCACTAAGTGAGCATACATCCAGAGTAGTCTGAATTCGTGTAAAACAATTAGAAAAATCAGCGATCTCGAGGAAACTTGCAAAAGTTCATGTACTTTTGCTTTGTCCTTTCTTCTACTCTTGAATGTTCTTCCTTTTCATCTTCTTTCCGACCATTTTGTCATTCAGCTTCAATGGTTTGAATTTTTGTGCCAGTTAATCACCGTGGCACCCAGTCTTGCGCGGGTTTCACGCGATGGAATGAACGGGAACCATTCGAGAGAATAAGAAAGTGGCAGACTTTCCTGATGAACTATAGAAATGTCGGCTGTCGGATGATTCTCTGCTGCTCATTTTATAAGAATCGCGATCCTCGTTCATCCCCTCTGATTTCTTCATGCACACGTACTCGCTTATTTTATAGTAAGACACAGCGTTGTACGAATTTCTTTATTCAGATTGTTCGGGCTATTTTCAAACAAAAAAGTAGCATTCTCATCTCAATTCCGAACAAGTCAGACGGACAGAATATTCTCGCAAAACTCTTAAATATTCGTTTATCGTATCTAGTACACTCGATCACTGCCCAGCTAACGCGTTGAACTATTAATCAAAGATAAAATATACAATTACGTGACATAGAAATAGAATCCTGCAAGACGTCCACAATTTTACGAATGTTTCTATCCGAAGAATATTAAATAAATTACGTTTTGTCTTAGAAAAGTGAAGTTTCTGCATACGTAGTACTAACCCACATAATATCAGTCGCTTGTTCTATTGTATTATGTTATACTAGATGATCATCACAATACTAGATGAAAGTCTTTTAATCAGCGAGAAGAACCGCGCAAAATCATCTCTCTCCGGTCAAATACGTTTGCTCGTTGTTGTATTCGTCGATCATATCGCGAGGCTTCAGGCTTCGATTTTTCCTGCCTCCTTTCAAAACGCAACGAAACAAAAATGTAACCCAAAAGTCATACTCACTTCTCTATTCTCCGTGTAGTACGCATGTTTTAATGGTCTCTGCATTCATATTTATTTCCTCTTTCGCTTTGGATGTATCGCGTTACGGACCTGTCGAGCGTGACACGGTTCGGTTTTTCTTTTTGATAGCGCATACGCGTCACACCCTAGATTTTATTTTTGTCATCACGCGATTTTGTTCTTTCATTCTCGGAAATTTTGCATTACTTTTTGAAAAAATCGTTGTCCCCCATGGTTACCGAAATACATCTGCTTTGCATACCGCGAACGAATGCACTGAGGAAATAGCGCGCAACGGTGAAATCGGATTCGCGCAATCAGCATATCGCGTTGTGCTACGTGAAATAGGACGCACCATCTATTTTAGAAAATATCGCGGATAGATTATTTCCTCGCCTCCTCGCGAGTCGTGTCGCCTACGGTGCACTGGTTCCATGTTCCGATCGACGCCCCCTTGTAAAATTAGTCAAATTTTGAATAATTGTTGGTGTACAATTATTATGATATCGCAGATATGTCGTGAAAGTTGAAGTCATCGAGAAGGCACGGTTTGCTCGCATGAAAGCGATCATTTTTTTTGTATTTGTTGTACCTTAGTCGGTGAAATTCTGTGCTCGCGGAAGGTAAGAGAGCTACTACGTTCCTGTACGCGTAGGGTCGGTCAACTTCTCGTAAAATCGAATTTCACGATTAAGGACCGGTGATTGTTTTCGATCACAATCGCGAGCCTGGTTGTCTCCGACTGTGCATTTTTCAGTGCACTTTAGCGGATGAAAGTCTGGGTCTTTGGAGGCAAGTGCAGCAAGGAAAAGTGGTTTTCCTTCGACTACCTTTGTTATGCTGTCGTACTCCAAGCATGGTTTCTTTGTTACGTGAAAGCTTCTGTAATCTAGTTAAATATTTCTTTTCAGCCATGGTACGAATTTGAATCGGTTCTACCATTTTCACGGTTGTCCCCAACGACGGCGTTCGTTGGCGATTCATTTGTGTTTGAGAACTTTTCCCGGCGTTCCTTTAAGCAACTAAAACACTGAATTTGAAGTTGAAACTAGTAGCACTACGCAGGATGTCCTAGTAATATTGGCACAGCCAGGAAGCAAGTGATTCTAATATGAGAAAAACCGAGACGAAGATATTGACTAAAACTTTTTCGTGCAAAGTTTTGTCTTCGAAATATTTTCCGGCATAAATATCGTAAAAAAGCGACGTAATTTTCAAGATCTACGTTAATAATACGGAAATTATTCGAAACGTAGTCCATGGTATTGCGTATGCAATTTCAATTATTAGATTGTCGTATAACTTCCGATCGTCAAAATATATACATCTACAAATCTGAGTTACAACATCCTCTTAACCTAATCTTACGTCACGTCCCTCCTATAAAAATCTTCGTATATATCACAAAAGGGGATATTCGCGTCCCTCCTGCGGGGTTCTAACATGATCGCCAGCACATTATGCATACACGATACAACTAAATTGGATGAACGAGGATGATTCATGCCCCAACTAGAGGGTTTCCGGGAAATCGTAGTTCGCTGGTCGAGAGTCTCGGCGTTTTCTTAGCGAATAGCAGCCACTGGTGGACAAAAAGCGCCTAGCTTGGGAAATTTATCAATGGAAGTAAGCCGCGCCGCTGGGGCCTCGTAAATACTCTACCACTCGCGTCACTTGGCTGAAACTCCCTGTAGGTGTGTTACCCGCCGGGATCGTTCATAATTCACATCCGATTTGAACAAAGTTTTCGAACTAGCGCGATTTGCTTAATACACAGCTGTCCTCCTTTTCACTGTTTCTTCCTATCTGCTCTGCCACGTGTATTTTTTCCCTCTCTCGGTTCCTGTTCTTCCTTGTTCGCATACAAACACACGCATATCTCGGCGGTTAATTCAGTCCCCATTGGAAAACTTTTTAATTCCATCATCGGCTATTTCGCTGCTTTCTGCCACGTTGTCTCTACTGCAACTTGGCGTCGAACGGATCGATGCGCCAGGCGTGGTACACGAATAAAGGGTGCGTAAACCTTTCGTATATTTTCGTGCAAATGGATTTCTCCATTTCGATCTGTCGATCGTTTGCTCGCAGATTGGTCGTAAACGTTGAATCGTGTTAGTATTAGATGATATAAGCGATGAAATTTGTATACCAAAGTGCGCCAGTAAAATCAGATTAAACGGCGTTTGCTGTTCGGCTGTTTGTAGATAGTCGACATAGTTGTTATTTATGATAAGAATGATAGATTACGGATTGTTGAAGTATTCCGCTGCCATCGGTGGTCCGCGGAGTAACTTGAAATTTCGAATTGACAGAGATGGAATCGTTTGTTTCGACGACGCTTCTTGTCGGCTTCTTATTAAAGTCCTGGCCATGTATGCAGTCGTATAAATTTACCAGACCAAGAAACTATCTTAGAGTCTTGAACGGACGCTGTTGAGAAATTTCGATACTTCGTCAACATCACGGAACGACCGGTTAATCGTTATCAATATCCGCACTAACGTACAATTAATAGAACCCCCCCCCCCCCCCGGATTATGCGTTTGCCTGCTTCGATTAATCACGCCTCGCATTAAATCCAGTTTTACATAATCTGCTTAGCCTCCGCTACGTTTCTCGTAGCGCCGAACTTCCAATTACTTTTTTACACGGAACGCGTTAAATGCCGCGCGAATCGATCGCGCCGAAGATTTTATCGCTCTACTCTTTTAACGAACATATTCCCCTCGTCTTTTAATTAAATTCCTCGAATCGGCGAGGCAAGTTTTCGCGTTCATGGCAGCTCGCACGTACTCCTCACTCGCTTTTGCGCTACAAGTCTCATTTGCTCCTTGATCGCAATTTCGTGTGCAAATCTGGCGAATTATCGGGGCAGCGAATCGAACCGGGCGCTGGTCTTGGAAATTTCCGTCCCTCGTAACGCAGCCGTGATAGGACGAGAACAATAGCTGTCCGCGGGATAATTAATTATCAAAATTGTGTATCCAGTGTATGAGTTGCCTCCTACCAACCACGCTGGCAGCTTACTTGCCGCAAACTTTTACTTACTTAAACCACCCCTTTGCAACACGCCCTTTCCACCGACTTTACCCACTGGTTGTTGGATGATTTTAATTCATGGCTGTACTTGTGCCATTCCTGTCCCACCCCCGCAAGGAATATTAACGGCTCGCTGAAAAGGGGGTAGAATATTTGTAAAACTATGCATAGCCCAGGGATACTTGATGGGGGCATGCCAGCGTGCGGGTGGAAATATGACGAGCTTCCAGGGAAAATACCCCAGGCTGCAGCAGCCGAGGTGAACTAAAAGCGCTTCAAACTGCATGCACACCTCTGTGCGCATATCCTGTACGTGCGCGCACACATGCACACGCGTCGTGTTCCGCGAAATACCAAAGACAAGAATTGCGAGACAGCGGTGTGGTTTCTTTTTTCTTTTTTTTTTTTTTATAATACTAAAGGATTAAAGTACCTCGGCTAATTAATGTGGCCTCTTTCGTCGGCGGTTTAAAGTGGCGTAGAGGCAAACGAAATAGGAGATAAGCGATGTTGGAAGATTGATGGGATAAGATGCGGTAAACTGCGCCCCTCGGTATGTAGAAGCTCGATGTCGGAGTTCTATCCTTCGTTATCCATCTTAGGAGATCAGGTTTATTGGAGGGGGTGTCTGACAAGTAAATGTTTAAACTTACATGACTCTCTGTCACTTCGTATTATAGCAGCGACTCTGACAATAAACGTTACGAACGAGTTACTAATAGTATTTTGATGTTTTCAGGGATTAAAATTACTCTTACTTACTTTTACTTACTTACTTTACTCTTACTTTTTGCATATGTATATATACATATATAGGCGTGTACTTATAAATATCGAATTAAACATGTAGCCCTGTAGATACCATTGTATCATGTAGATAAAATAACGTAAAGGGATACAGTGATCGCAGATATTCTTGCAGCTTTTGGAACTATTGGGCTGGTAACTAAGTGATTGCGGATTTTGTCATTAGGCGATAATGATAAAATCCGCAATCACTTAGTCGCCAGCTCAATACGATTGAATTAAACAGAAAGCAAATATTCTTGCGTATCGACAGGTCTCGAAAGATTAAGCTCTTGCGGATATTTATTTTATAAAGGATTTAAGTATGTAAGAATCCTTCTAACTCACTGCGCGAAAATATACAAAGTTTTGAATTGCTAATAATCGTTGTAATATTTAAATACTCGAATATTTAAAGAGTGAGATAAATTTTTAGTTAAATTAGATAAATCTTCAATTTTCTGTCTCTACAGTTTTCTTCGTAAAAATACGATTTTGCATAAACGTCCGCGATCTGTTCTCGGCTCTTTCACGTCCCAAAAGATTGTTTTCACGATTCCAGAGAATTGTTAATCGACAAAAGTTACACAGTTTTTAGTCGAAGAACTCCGGATAGGAGAAAATTGAATCGAAATGAAGTTCCATCGAGCAACAGTACGGTTTGAACACGCAAGATTGAAGGAAGATTTTTGGGAAGAATTGCCATGGAGACCGGCGTCCATCGAGACTTTCTATAATTTAACAGCGATTTGAAGTTTGATCGCACGCTAGAATACTTGTTCGACGTAGCAGTGCTCCTCTTTAACCCCCTTGACACGTTTTCGCAGTCGATTCGAGGCAACGGCCACTCGCTGCACGTGGAAGCCGGCTTCCGAGCTTTTTACCCCGGGACAAATTCTGCGGTTTCCCCAGTAAGATTCTACCTACAAAAGCTACGCTCCTTTTGACAAACTTCCAATCCAATCGACAAACGAATCGATCGACCCGGCCGGTTCCTGGGGATATTCAATGGCCTGTCTCGATTCAGTCCTTTTGTCGTTTTCTTTCGTTTACCCAGCGCCGCGATTCAAGCGTACAATACTTTAGCAGAATAAACTTCGTCGCTCCTATTACGTGAAATTTCCAATCTAATTGCACGTTATGTTTCTCCGTTCGAGTACAGTGATCGATATTCCTTCAATTTGGTCGTCGTATCCATTCGTAGTGGATGGGAAATTCGTGTCTCGTGTTATGACTTTTCGTTTACGTCATCGTATATTTTTCTAGGTTTATTTTTTATTAAAAATGAAAAAAAAGAGGGAAAAGGAGAAAACGGGCACGAGGTAGTTCGCCCTCGTTGCAAAATCTGACCTGGTTGTTCATTTCGTCGGCGCGAAGCGCTCCTTGCAGATTTACTGCGCGAATCTCGCGGCCGCCGGAAGTGACGTTTGCACATGCACGCGCGATTTATTTTCCAACGAGAGAACGAGCAGCCCCGGCCCCCTCGTCGCTCGCTGGCGTCCCGCCCTTCGTCACGCTGAATCGACCAGCCGCGCGCTTTGAACACCACCCTCTCCACGGTTTCGTCTTGATTTCTTGCTTGAGGTAAGCCTTCGTCGTGAGTCATCCTGATCGCGCGCTTTGATGCTGGTCACGCGGAAGTGCAAATCCTCCCGGAACTATTTTGCGGACGGGAAAACATCCAACCCAGATTTTGTTTGTCTTTACGATACGCCGTGCCACGTTTGAAGACGGTCGACGAAGAAGGTGATGTTGCGCTGTTCAGGTTCGTTAAGCGGGCAAATAGAATACGCTTCCGGGGACCACTAAGAGAAAACGAGCGTTGAAATCATGCCAGAAGAGTAATTTTATCTCGTTTGGAATTGGAACGAGGCAAAGAAACGTACAAAGCGGTAGAACCGAAGAATCTGGCCACTTTTAACGGTGTAGTAAAGCGACGTAAAATTCGCAGAGTCAAGAGGAATTCACGATCGTTGAATTGTCGTGCTATGTCCACTTGGAACGTTCTGCAATGTTATACATATTCCTGCTGCCCCTCCGTTGATCGATCAGTATCGGATAAAGTCGGGATTAATAAATGTACTTGCCAAAAGCAACAGAAAACAAAGTTACCATATCGGCAAACTAGCCGAAAAGTTCATTTCTATTCGAAATTTTCCAACGCTCAGTGGAATAAACCGGAAATATTAGTTGTGAAAAATCCGGCTGGAATGTTAAATTTGTTTAGAACGATTGATCACGCGCTACCGCACACGTGCGCCTCCGTTTAATGCAATTTTGCGTCAGATCGTAGTGTCGAATTCTTCGATTTGTTTTCCCAACGAATCCACTGTGCTATCGTCTGCAACGGATATTTATTCGCTTGGAAATCAATGTATATTCATGTAGCAGATCAAACGATCGTGTTTCCGCGGCGATTTTCGCAATTGTTCACTTTACTACGAATTACCACGGTCTCTCCTCTTATTGTTTGTCGAATCTCTGTTTACGATTCGCGAGATCGTAGACGTTTTCCAGTCATAGACGTACGTAGGTGCAGTGGCAGTGGCCAACACGACCCCATTCAAGCTCATTTGCCTCTCCCACCCGTCCATTTAGGTTAATCAAGGTCTCTCGGTTCGGCCACTTGGTAATTCGCTTAATTAGGCGGTGGCTACAGGTTAATGACGTGGGCGTCACCGTGGCGTCGGGATTTAGAGAAGGAGGTGAGGCGTGTACAGGGAACAAAACAGAAAGAAAACTGTCGGCGGAAACGCGAGCACGCGTCTAAAATCCTAGAAGCTTTGTGTCATGTTTACCCGACAGAAAAAAAAGAAGGATATAAAGAGAAAGGAAAAGATGGTGTAGGGGAGGATGAAGAGAAGCATATAAGCAGCGACAGAGGGAGGAAGCGCGCACGAAGAGGATAAAGAGGAACTACGACACGACGTGGACGCGCTAGACAAAGGAACGATGGAAAAGAAGAAGCAGAAACATCCAGCCTGTATTATTTTCCAGGATGATGAGGGCGACTGCTAACAACCGAGCTGGTTGCTTTTTAGGAGCTGCTGCAGGCTGCCTGAGACAGGATGAGAGGACGAGACGTACAATTAGTACCAGCTCCTCCCTTCCCCTCGCTCCTCCCCCGTTCCTCTGTCTGTCAACGATCGTCAACTAGCTGCTTTCGACGCGGCACTGCATCGACCTATCGACGGATCTTCCACCGGTCCATACAGTCGAAGGGTTAAGGACTCTGAATCACCAAGCCGATATCGCTTCCTGTAGGTTAACTGCTGTCTCGTCGTTAGGACGCAGGGGAATTAGTTTGACCCGAGCTCTCGGCCTTCGAGTTTCCGTGTGGCAATGGAAATGAAGGGACGGAATCGGGCACAGTGTTGTTCAGCGGTTGGCACTTGCGAAATGATTTGCGTGGAAGACGGGTCATCGTCTTTGAGGATCGACCTACGAACTGCTATTGGTTCAAGCGAAACTAGCGGCGCACGATTTCCAAACGCAATTCCACTTTGTTCCATTTGTTGGAACGTATTCGTGGCAAAGATTCGTCGGATTTTACTAGGATTCGGCACGGTCGAATTCACGAGCGAATCACAGAGCAAATATATGTAGGATAAAAGCAGCGAAATCGGACTCGGAAGAGTCAAGATGGATAATTCTTTCAACGTTTACTTCACCATCGCGCCTTCCTCACGCTTGCTTGAATTTCTAAGTAAAGGCTGAGGGAAGAAGGAAGGAAGAACAGCTTTGTGGACCCTGTCTACCCTTATCGCGGATTCCAGGCCATTGTCCAGGTCTACCGTGTATATAACTTGCACACCCTTTTTCGTTATGTTTTCTCCTTCTCTCTCTGGAACAAATAGCTAACGTCGGGGGATGCGTTTAGGAGGTTTAATGGTGGGGTGGAAATTACTACTACAAATAACTTCCAGTTAGCTCGTGAAATGTCCTATTCGGTACGTGTATCATCACAGGCATTAGGTACCGCGTACATGAGCTGTAATTGAATCTTCCGCCCCATAATTGAACGATGGAACAAGAACGACTAATAATGAAGATTATCGTTCGGTGGCGCGTGCGGATTATTTTGTGGCTGCGAAAGCGATGGAAATTTGAAGCGGCCACGAAAAGGAAGGCAGCGGGATTTTTGCCGTTACCGACAGCTGACCCAGTGACACGCATCAGATTCGTTTCGCTCTGCTTGAAAACTCGACACAAAAATGCACCCGAAGATGCCATTGACGCGTCGTGAAAGTTTTATCGATTGTCGCGATTCCTCGTCGAAAAAAGCTCGTTTCTCTTGTGTCCGCGAATCTATCTTCCCTTTAACTTCCCACCATACCTTACTCTCTTGGGAAACGACCAATGATTAAATCTTATCATTTGCCTGCACTTCTATAAACATCCATTCTACGCATACCAATGGAACTCGTTGCATGAAAAGGGATGTGATTACACTCGAAACATTCGGGGGTGAAAGATTTGAACCTTTGGTAGTTGGATATCTCGGAATTATCAAAATGAAAACTTACAGGTGTCGGCTGTATCCATTTGGAAGATAAATTTCAACGTTTCGCCAGCGTTGCAGGTAGGTTCATGCAGGGTCGAACGACACATCGATATAACTCTACATGTGTATTCTGTGTTACTAATAATAACGAGTCAGTAAGCTAGCTACAACGTCGGCGGAACGTCGAAATTTATCTTCTAAAAGTACACGACCTATAGCCTGGAAATATCGAAAGGGAGTATGAAAAGTCGTAGCTTAAGTAGAAATATCGATTTCCAGAAAACTTGATCGGCTCAATGAAATGCCATTTTATTTTGGACAGTTCTGTCGATCGGACTGGAAACTAAAGATATATTCTTCGGTGGCGAACAGTTTCTAGCGGACCGCACGTTCTTCTGAATCGTTAAAATCGCAGAACGCGTCAAAACTTCGAGTAAATTCCTGGAAATCTCGAGCTAGAAGGATGTATTGTCTCTGATCACGGCCCTGATCAAACAGAGAAAGTTTCTCGTTATTCAGAAGTTCATTGGTTCCTCCTAACGAAACGTTTCTCTTTGTTTCGGTGTCGGGCTGAGTGCAGATTCTTCGGATACTCGATGTACCATTATAATTTCTACGCGTCGCAGTGGAAATCCGAGGGAGAAGCCAGGAGATGGGTTTGTGAAAACTCGAGCAACGTGACCCGATTCGCGAAGGCGCGTGAAAATCGTTCCCGTACGAATCACAGGGAGGCCAGGCTGCGACATTTCATCCGACGAGGACTTGACTTTTCGTCCTAATTTCGCATTAATCGATTTCCACTCGCGTACGTTGCATGCATGCGTTGATTGCAGTTAAAACGTGCACCCCGCGAGGCGTCAGCCTCGTCTCTTCTGTTTTCCACCTGCGTTCACCTGGCTTTCTATCTCTCCCCTCTTTCTCTCTCGCCCCTCTCCTCCAGCTTTATTGTAGTCTTTTTATCGCCGCCCCCTTGTTCCTTCCTTTTCGAATCGTAGTAAATCGAAGTCGGTCACAGCTGCGGCCAACGGCCGAAGGTTTTATCTTCCTCGACTTCCTAATGAAACTCGATTCCACCGTAGCGCACTGCAGCTCCACTAAATAATACTTAGCGGCCGGGTTTTTCTTCCGGCCGGAATTGAAATCGAGGAAAACCGTAGAAATAGGTCGCGAGGAATTTCCACTTTAGCCGAGCCGACTGCGAGTTTCGTTCGCACCGCGATCATTCTTTGTCCATTTCTAGGAATATTTAGCGGATACGTGACTGTTTGTGCCGAGCAGAAATATCGGTGAATTTCGTCGCGGTTCATTCATTCGTTTTAAGCAAGGTAATCGTTCGCGCTTATTTTCATATTGATTTCTCTGTATACGACCGACCGTTTTTAAGCTTTTTATTTCAATTGGCCCACGGCTGATAGGATCCGTAGTGGCACTTTTCACGAATACAGAGACGGTCTGAATTTAAAAGCCTGAAATGGCGTGTTAAAACTCATTAGAGTTGAAACTTGAGGAATAGATAGTCAGATTTGTTTAGAATAATATTGTTGTTGATACGAGTTCGAGTCAATTGGGAATTTCTTTTCATGCAAGAAGCGTGTTTCAAACGGGATAATCGAAAATGTAAACGTTTACGCGATATTATAACTATCAGTTTATAGGAGCGATCGAACTGGCCGCGTTGGGTTGCTTTCTCGGTCCACTAGGCAGGCAAGCGGTGTCGTTTGCAAAGTCCTTTCAAACTTGGTCCGCGATTCGTGTCTCGATTCACGCAGAAATGGCTTGCTAGCCGTTCGTAATGGGCAAAGTTAATCTGGAATTGTCTCTTTTCTTGCTGTCTAGCTGAACGATGGAGAACGATGTAGGAAACGAGCGATCCGCAATTTAGATGAGCGGAAAAAGTTTAGCAAATGCAAAAAGTTCGTGGAAAATATGGCGTTGTTCGCGCATCACGTGCACCAAATACTCAGCCATAGCACGTAATTGTATTTAATTGTAGCGACGTATATACAAGTACACAAAGTACGTATAACAGAATATTTCAAACTTGAAGAAGATACAGTACTGATCATAGCAATCTGTGCTGACAAACATAGCTCGAAATATCGTTACTTTCAAAGTTATTGAAGTTTTCATTAGCTTGCGTATAACGCACGTATAAAAGCGAGTGGAGGAAAACTCTTCATGCGCGTGAAAGTTACAGCGATAAAGTGACCAAGTACATTCTTCTGCTACTATTACACAATGGTGTTATACTCGATAAGTTATACACTCGAGTAGCCATGCAACAAAGTCTTTTATATCGTTACAGGCGTACAGTTGAAAACGTCTTGTAATTCGGAAACCAGCAAGATTTGAACCCATATTTATATTAATACGTACATATTTTTCTCGTTTTCGTGGATACTGCTTCTTTCGAGTTTGGCTCAAGCTCCTCCAAACATCCTGCGTAGTTAAGCGAAAATATCGAGATGAGTATCGAATGAAGGGGTAGATCGAGTCTAACTTCGATACGACTAGCAATAGGAATGGATGGGTCAGTGAGATTTTCAGGTGTTCCCTTAATCTCGAACATCAATATTAGCAGGAAGCTTTAGACATAAGGCTTGATTAGTCGGGTATTCCACGTTTGCATCTTTTGGTTACAGTGGACTTCCCTATGGAGCATATCGTGGATATTGAGACGGTATTATCAACTATGAATTGCACGATAGTTTCCATGCTCATCTCGGACCTCTCCCATTTGCACGATATCTCTGAATAATTTAACCGTTTATTTGTAACTGATAACGTCAATATTGGCGAAATATTTGCGTATCAACAACGGTAATCCGTAAATGAATGAAATCAATATTAATTAATATTAATAGTCTTGTAGTATCTAGTAAATGATAAAACACAATACTGTTTTCTATTCCTTTAAACATCTCCAAATTTGCGAACATATCGTCTACGTGACGAAATGACCCCTATAGCAGTTAAGGGTTAAATGTCGAAGCGACATCTTCGTGTAGCGTTTTCCATTTTCGTTATTCTCATTCTTCGCGCAGTTGCTGCAGCAATTTCTGCACTGCAATCTTTGTCCATCACCTCGAAGTTCCTTAACAGTTTCGAATCGCCGAGGAAATGCGTCTTCGTACGACTTTAGTCAGTTTTGTTTTTAGGTCCCGCCCCCAGAAGATAACTTGAGTTGTTTCTTGTCGATCGACAAACATAATAGAGAGGTTAGGATCGTTTTGTGGCATCGAAGGAAGCCATCAACGACTGCAGCTAGCGCCACTTATCGCGAAATAGGTTTTCGATCAGGCGAAATAGCTTGCTGATATTTCTTTGATGTTTTATCAGGATTCTGAAGATTCCACACACATATTCATGGCTCGTAAACTTCACATCCGTTTCATCGAAGAAACGCAAAAATATTGGAGACACTCTGCTCGTGCAAAATTTTGACAGAAAGTGGCTGAAACTAATCGGCTGTTTCGGATATTTTCAAATATACGTTTTTAAAATGGGCGAATGATTACAGATCACAATATCTGTAACAGCGAGTACGTGTCAATTTTTATCCGCAACGAGTATACGTTTTCCCATTCGTATTTCTCCATATAATCGAATGAATTGATAAAACTTTCGCATGACAAAATTCGCTCGTCAGTATCGGGCGTTAGTTTCAACAACTTCCTACGGAATATCCTGTACAAGCTCAACGAGCTTCGAAACATAGAGGAAACGCAGGTGCAACTGGTCGTTGGAATAAAACAACGAATCATCAATTTCCAAGTTTCTGCTTTCGAATTAACCGTTCAATAAAAATCTCGTTTAGCGCGAGGCAGCATTTTTTCCGTCATTCATCTTCGCCGCTTATTGTATTTCCGAGCCGGCAAGTCTGAAATGAAATTCTTGCCAGGAGGTTTCCTTCCGTGTTTTCTCTACCGTCCAACTTCCACGAGTTCATGTCGCTAACAGCGAAACGATCCATCTCGCGAAATCATTTTCCGCAATACATTTGTCGAATACGTGATACTCGATAGTGTCCAAAGTGATTCGACGCGAATGTTGAAAATGTATCGTCGCACGAACCAGCCATTGTTTCGCGTTTCGACGAGCACGCGACACTCACGCGTATTATATTATGCTAGCGAAGCAAGATAAGAAAAGTGGAAGTCACAGCACACGGTGGAGAAACACGTTAAAAACGTTCAGCGCGATCGTCGAGGATCATTGAAATCGCAACTGCTTTCAGCCCAGTGACGATGAACGTTACGCGTCGATTACTCGTTCCCGGCTTGCCAAACGTTTGTCTTGGCGCCTGTGTGAGAACGTACGAACGACGAAACGTTTCCCCGATTTTCTATTCTTCTCTTAAGTATCGCGTTTTTCTTGTAACGTTTACATCGTGCCTTCTATCGCGCGAAGATTGTTGCCTTTACGAGCAACGTACTGAATATAAACTTAAGAACGCCACAGGTTCTTCCTTTGCGAGTGGAAACGTATTGCCTGTGAAGATGCAGGAGATGTAGTTTGCTTCTGAGTATCAATAAAATAAAATTCCCTTCGCGAGATGGTAAATATTATCATCGAGGTTGCCGAGGTTTCTTCGGTCTTTGACTATCGGCGACGATAAAAGCGTGTCGGCGCAGGCAAGAGGGCAATATCGACGACACGGTATTATTTCTGACGACATTTTTCTGCTAGAAATCACCGATAACCGCACCGATCCGGAATTGAAACACATGAACAATTTAGGGGGCACTAAACTGATTCTGTAACGCAGCGCTGATAACGATACCGTTGTTCCGCATGCCCGGACTGATATAGTGTGTCCGAGAAGCTTTGTGTAACGTGGTAACGGTTACGTTTGACGAGCAGTTGCAGAGAAGCGAAGAGAATACGCGACCACCTGCCTAAGTACCGTGGCTGTGTTTCTGCGTTGCCTTTAGGAAGGCACAATTACGTTTTCAGAAAACTCGGCAACGATATTACTAACCGTTTGCTGAAATTCTTTCTCTGGAAATTAGCTTGGGCCTTGAGTATGTCGTGGTATCGGTTAATTGCATTGTCCCTTACCGCCAACGACGCAGCTGTAATTTTCTCCAAGTGTTTTCGTCCAAATGAAAGGATAGTTTAAGAAAGTATGTGGTACAACGTGGCCCGCGTCGTTTCCCTCTCTTACGTTAATCTGTGTTCCACGAAATTAGATATTTCAGCTATGCACCCCTTTTACAGATCTACGTTATTCCATTGTGATGTTCCATGCGACTCGATAACTTTCGTCGCGGTTTCTGAGTATGTTAACGTTTCTCAATTCTCTTGTATTGTATTTAGTGCAACTTAATGGCGTGCGTGGATTTTGTTGATTGAAATTGTGAGACGACAGATGAGACAATTCGATGTTAAATTTTGTGTTTAAGCAACCAAAATGTTTACGGTTGATGAGCAGACCGAGAAAAATGAAATTTCTTCTATCGTCTTTGTTCTTCGCTCAATTCAAATTTATTTTAATATCGTACTAGTCAGTAAACGAACCTAATCTCATGTAAATTTCTGCACAGGCAGAAACGTAAGCACAAATGTTTATTATGTAGAAAATAATATTTAATATACAGCATAAGCATAGACAATACAAAATAGCACGCTATTTATTTTACTTGCGTTCAGAAGCTCTATGAAAATTCGTTTCTCATGTGATTTTTATCGTTTCGTAACATCGTCCAACGCAAAGTCCAACTTTGTTCTCAGAATGTGAAGTTGTTACGTATTTTCATTTACGTTTATCTCTTGCAGATAGAGTTGTCGACAAGCGATTCCCTCATTTTCAACTCGATTAGAATCTTAATATTACTCGTTTACGATTGCCCTGTTTCACGAAATTACCGTCTGTCGACGACTGCCATATTCAAAGTGTTGAAATCATTCGCAGTAACAGTATAACTGAACACTCGCGTTGAAAGAAGGTTCGTGTCCACGCGTTATAGGAAAACGCGTCGCGAGATGTTTGTTGTGTTTGAAAGTAATTTTCGTGGTGGTCAGAGGGCGAATGGCATTACCAGCTAAGTATACTATCAAGAATTTTCTACTCGCCGGTAGTTACAACGTTGACGGCGTGGCTAGATAGGCGTTGTTGCATGTACTTTATAGCCGCGAGCGACAGATTTAGTTTGCGCAATAATGTTGCTTTTACGCGATGTCATCGAGAAGCTCGCGGCACAAGGATGTATCCTAAATTTAATATAAACTCGCGCTATTGTTCGCCGCGAACTTTTATGCGTGACAATCGGCCCAACGATTTATTAAAGCAATGTTATACGCCACTCTCGGCGGTTAACAAGAAGAAAAATTCGCGGATAATGCGGCCGGAATCGACGTTTCCGTTTGTTACCGGTTTCCACTTGCAGTAAAAAGCCGAACTGCTTTCTCGCGATTATTTCGTTCAGTTTTTGCGTGTTATTTACATTCTCGTCTGTTTCCTACGCTTTCAGCCTGTTTATTTACATTTTTATTCCTATTTATTATCATTTGCTCAGTCACATCTTTCGCTCGTTCATTTATTCACAGTTTTCGGTGATACGGTTATGCGATACAACAACTGAAAATTATAGACTATGAGTGAGAAAGTGTGCGATGCTGTGCAAAAGTGCCGAGTCATTTACGATAACGAGCTTGTATTTATATCTTTTAGTGTTACGCAGGTTTTTCACATATGTGGAACGATTTATAGTAAGGTACGACAAGGAAGAAAGCGAAAAAGAAAGACTTTTTCGTAAATTAAACAGTTTCGACGAATCGTTGGTCCTTGAAGACTGTATATGGTTGAGGAGATGTAACACTTGTATCGCGCTCGTCATTCAAGTGGCTTCAAAGTTCGAACAGTTTCCGTTAGTCGAAATAAACGCGCCACGGGTTGCGATCCGTGCGAGTTTGTTGAATAATTGAAGCATCGGTGAAAGGAGGAAACAGCAAATGTGATCCTTAGCTTTGTTACAGTGACGCAAGGCAAATTAATAAAGCGGCTACTTTAAACGACGATGCTTCGATATGCGATGAAAATAGAGCGCGACAGCATCTCTGATCATTTTAATGAGCTGCCGGCGACGGGAACTGTCTAGACATCGTGGCCAAAGATAGTAATGAAGTACCGCTTCTTTTGATCTGTCGATCCTGTCGAACGTAAAGTTTGCTCATTTAAGACGGTTCGATACCAAACGGTATATAAAATTCACATGGATTGGGAAAAGCGGTGACTGATTTAGCGTTGCGATTGGCATTTTCTCAAATTCATGAATCGATTTCTCATCAGTAGTACGTGAGGATTCTGGAAAATATTTTTAAAATCCGCTCGAAAATATCGCGGAAAATCAACTCTGTACGGCAAATGATAAAAAATAAACTTCCACTAAGTTGAATTTTACATTATACTTGAAGCAGTAATTTTTCTTCTTGATCTCCCGATTAGCTCGACGTAACGAGTAGTCGAGCGAAAAGAAAAGACGAAGGAACTCTCCATTAATTTCACCATGAGTGATCCTTTTACATTCGCGCCTGTTTCATCACGAGATTACGCTGTGAGGATTAATTTCAATTTAACACACTTTCGTCTCCGGTTCAGTTGTTCGCTCTTCACCATCGTTATCGCGCGTATTCGCTCGTTAGGCGCGTCGACAGAATTACTAGCTGACCACGATGGCTGACTGAACCGCGAGAGTCGCTAATTCCTCGCTATTCGCAGCTTCTGTCGCCATATAGGCTGCTTTATATAACGAATACCGTACAGCCTACGTTCAGAACACTCGATTCTTTTAATCTAACGAATTCGTCGTACTCGTTTAACGGATGAGCCATAAATCCTTACCGATCGAATATTATTCTTTTTCCATTTCTATGACTGGTGCGGGAACTTCAATTTCACAATTCCGAACAGTAGTTGTAAAACGGCCTGTTGTACAAATTTCTGTCAGTCGAGCTCTTCCCGTTTCTCCATTTCTCGCAGGGTTTTCTACTTTTTCATCTGTTTCCAAGGCAGCGCCATCGTCCGTTCTCTTGCTTCGCGCACCAGCTCCCGCTTTGCATAATTTCTATCGTTACAAGTGGAACACAGAGGTGCACGTATCTGCCACACGTTGGCGCATTTTGCCCCAGCTACGTGTATATTGTACGCGCACCTTCGTTCTCCGGCGTTTCGTTGTGGCGGAGTAAATTGGCACGAAGACGGAGAGAACGCGTTGGTACGCGATTCGCACGCGGCTGTCCTTCAACATTCGCATACTTATTAGCGAGCAAATACGAGTTAACGTGCCGACCGCTTTGCTTATTCGTTTTCACGACGTTTGACGTATGTTTGAGAAACATAACAAAGTTCGTGAGAAACGATACTATTCGATAACGTAGCATCCGTTCACGTTCTCCGTGAAATACGCTTGGAACGTAGGCGACGAAACTTTATTCGTAACGACGCCTGTTTCCTATATCTTAGTAGCGTGAAAGATATTTTAACACCCAAGTCTTCTTCGGATTACTCAATTTAGGTGAAACGTACGCGAAATTGTATATTCAACGCTCCACGTATATACGTAATTTTTTGGTTTATAAAACATAATGATATAGACATAAACGAATTAAAAGTATCACGTATGAAGTATAATTAAACACAAAGTGGTTTTACCGTGAAAACAACCAATTACATCACCGCTGTCTTTTTACTGAAATTTATATACTTAAATTTTAACCTGAGAACTGCTTAAACAACAGATATTCTAATTATGTATATACATGCACGTTTCTTGCAATTATTATGATATAGGTGTTAAGGAACACTTAGATTTTGAAAATTTATGGTCTAAAACGCGAAGGATGTACTCGGACTGATTGTAGGAGTGTAGAAGAGCGCAGATGTAGAGGAGATGACAATTTGGTTTCCACTAAATTCCAATTAACTACTAATAGGATTCGTCGTATAATTTGTAATGAAATTTACAGGGATCCGAACAGTGCAAACATTGGATTCATTTTCTCTGGTTTAATCGATACAGCTGCTGTCCTAAAAAAGAATTTAGGTTGTCCGAAGGTATTGCGCGCGGAATTTGGTGGGAGCTCATCTATCATTTCCGTTTACCGATTTGCGAAACTTCGGTTCATGGTGTAACACGCGAGACAGGATTTGTAGTTATTTAATTTATCGGAAATTAATTAGATTCGCCTAGCTTGCCCGACGTTGCCCCATATCTATCTCTGATCCTCGATTTAAACTGTATTTCAAGCGATTAAACTTGAATCCTCAGTCTAGCGTAAACGCTTGTACTTCGTAATTTATCATACCGATAGAATAGTTGCTTTCTAAAAAGTCCAGACCTATCGAGATTCGAACGGAATGTTCTCGGAACATTGTCACAGTCGTACAATGTTTGTTTAATTAAATCGTTATTTTATTCATCCGTAATATCTTTTCCATTTTCCACAATTTAAGGGGCGATTCTTGACGTCGAAATAAGACGAAATTCAGGAATAAAATTTAATGTTCAATGTACAATTTCATTTGCAAAACGTCACGCGGGATTGTTTATATCTCCGAATACCGTGGACTTCTTCTCTACGACTAGTAAAAGGTAAGCTGCTGCCCATGTGACGTTCGAATTGAGGATCACTGTGCGCCCCGCTGCTTAGGCTGACCTCCTTTCATTCGTGTAAGGAGGTTTGCTCGCGCGCAGGAGTATTTTGGCCGATGTTTAATTGTCAATAGCTAAAGACCGAAAACGCAATTTTTTATTCTTGATTTTCGTCTTATTTCGGTGCTAAGAATCGCCCCTTAAATTTTTGAAAATCTGTAGCCGAGCATTCTGTATATAAGAGTTTTAGGGTTAAAAAATGATGCACCTTGTTGTATGCAATGGTATCTTTACAGGTAGAGGTTTAAATATCATGTAAGTTTCAATACGCAGCTCAGTGCTTTTATCAAAATTCGCTATTTTCGTGCAGCGATGATTACAATTAAATAGCTCTTTCTTTTTGCATTCCTGATTTGCTCGTTTATCGAAGCATTTGCCGCACGATAGTTAGAATGCACCGTAATGGTGACTAGACCATCGTGAAATAAAGCAATAGAAACGAAGCGAGGTAGACCGATGCGACGCCACCACTAGCTGACCGCAGTAATTTAACAAACTGCAAGGAGAGAGCCAATGGTAACCTAGCGAGTGCAGTTTGTAATGGAAACCACTGGACAATGAGACATGTGGTCTGTTGGAAATTCAATATGTAATCATCGAAGCGAACCAAGAACGCCGGTTTCCAATTGTTCCAAGTATTATTCGAGGTTTGCGCTCCATCGAGGAGAAATATCGAATGTATTTTTCTTATAACCTATTCGCGAAGACGTAAGAGTTGTTTCGCCCTATTCGTGGTTCAACGAACTACGGTTTAAACGCGAAACGAAATATTCCATAGATGGGAAATTCTGCTGGCTGTTATTTTCCGCGATACACTACAAAATACTCGTGCAAAGGATTTCCCTGGGAAGCCATTAATTTGCATCCTAATCGAGAAAATCATTACTTTCACCGGGGTATGTCCCATTTACAAAGTAAACAGATTAACCCTGCCATGAATATTTAGTTTTAATGTTAATCTTTAATTAATATTAATGCGCTGTGTTATCAAATATTAGGATTGCTCAAACTTTCAGATCAAATTACGCTAGTTATGCACGCACTATGTATCTAGCCCAGGAACGCTCGTGAATTTCTTTTCCCATTTCCTTTTAATTCCTTTTACCCAGCTTAAACCGCTTCAACTTTCTTCACGCTTTTCAGAGTATACTTTTTTCCTTCCAACATTATCATGTCGTAAATGTTCGTTACACTGATTGTACGTTGATCTCGTTCGCCGCGCTGGAAAACGTTTAATAGTCGGAGTCGATGATTGTTCGTGAAAAACTTTCACCTGCCTGGTATGCGACAATCGACGTGTTAATTAAAATCCCCTTCTCTACTACTTTGTTACTTAGTCGATGGGTTCACAGTTTTTTTTTATCCAATCCGAACAATTCGCCATTACCCTATCTATATCTATCGCCTTTGTTTAATCTCGTCATCGATCGCACGATTCATTCACGATTGCATAAAGTCGACGCTCTTCAAGAAGAATTACATATCTGATCAATAACGAAATAAACATCTTAACTGGTTCTGTAGGGTTCTCGAGTAACTCAGATATTACAAATGTTGTCATAATTGCACTCTCAAGTGACCAAGTCTCTTAATAATCACAGATCCGATCCAAATTTATAATTATATGATTCATAATTATAAATTAGATTTCTAGTTTTTTTTATTGAAGTATCTCATAATCTCCACGAATGGTCAATGCGTTTTCATTTCACAGTACCGATCAAGAGTTAATAATGGAGCTGATATGTTTCCTAGATCTGAAACTTCGCTTGCACGATCCGTAATTCACCTTATCTTCAAGTAACTTACACGGTTATACGTGAACATCGACGATATCGTTGAGTCGCACTACTGGAGCTTCTGAGAAACGACGATTTATACCACTGTTCTAGCTGTTTTACTATGTTCATTCTTTTCGAAGCGATTTTATCGTAATTATTTAAGAGTTCACTACATATTCCTAGGGAATCTGGCTGACTGTAGGGTGGCAACTTTTGTTATACGTTTCATCCATGTACGAACGTGGTCTGGATACCTGAAATGAATCCGCTATCTCGTCGGCGGCTCGGCATACGTCTTCTTAAAGGCAAATTGCTCGGAGATCGCGTCACTGTACGGTGTTCCAGTTATAAATAACGTGGGTACGTGAGTAACCTGCCGAAAAAGGTAGTTTTGCGCGGGCAATCTCTTCGTTTTCTTTCTTCCTTTTATCTCTTCTTATTATTCCTTCACAAGTCAGTGCTCGTTGCCCCGACTCTATTCACTCCACATGCGAACCAGGCGAGTCCACAAATTGCCTGCAATCGCCATATCGCGAGTTTGTGCCACGATATCGAGCTTCAAACCGGAATGAACGAAACTTTTAGCCAGTAGCGTATATTCGGCCATACAGCTAAATCGAACAACGCACGACCGTGAAACTATAAATCAGCCACAAACTCGAAGTTCTAAAAATCTTACATGCTAGCCGTCCCAATAAAACTTCATTTACGCCAAAATTTATTCTTCTTTCCTTGCTTCGAGCACGCTTGCAAGAATATCAGCTCTAATGGAAATGAGAAAAGACACAAATTATTAACATATATACGTGTAACATTCAGATTGTACAAAAACGGTGAAAAATATCGAAAGTTTTGAGTGATCTTAATTCGATGGCCAGCAACTGTACATTGGACCAAACGTAAAATAGTAAATCATCCATCATCTCGTCATATTAATTGATAAAGCTAATAGCTTTCACGATATTAAGTTACCGTGAGCGGATTGAGCAATTCGTGAAATGTTAGCATACAAACCGCGACGCGAGTTACCGAATCATATGTGAACAGTGTACACATACGCGCTGGACAAACAGTATGCGCGCTAGTGAATTTGCTCGCGTGGCCAATCGAAGGCAGGCGGAGAAAATATTGTAATGGACGTGAACGGTGCCAATAAATCGGCTCGTGAATCGTCGACTAATGACGAGTTGGTCTTGTAATAGTACCACGATATTACACTGTCTCGTCGATAACGAGCAATATTTCAATGTATCGGCCGTTATTGCCACCTGAAGTGACGGCCGTGATTGTAAATCACTAAACGCGATTACGTGGCTCGTACGATTCCTGCTGGTATGCCAGGTATCGTTAATAAAGATTCTTTCGAGCGATACGACGAACACGAAGCATCGTTTTCCCCTCGTAAAATTCGGTAAAGTCTTGTTAAGGTCCTCGAACTTTTATGTCCCAATCTCGATCTCATTTCAATGGACAAGGAGATTCTTCGTGTTCTAACAAAATTACATTAACAATTCTACTGCTGGAACGCAGTTAGAGGAACGAGGCCTAAGCTCGTGTGTACTATATTTCCTGCATTTTATATATTTTTGTGTGTTACATTTTGTTATGAGCGCACAAATCTGATAGTTTATTAATCCTGAAATATTTATCGAGAAATTCAGGATTAGGAGAAAAATAACTCAAAGAGAACGCAGCAGAGTTAAAGCTGCAATTACCCGAAGCTTCGTTGCTGTGTACTAGAACTCGCCTTATTTTCTCTGGGTAATTGGCTGCGTATCGCCTGCAAATTGTTACAAAAGAGAGTTGATTCTCGACACATAAAAATGCAAGTGGCGAGATAATTTAGCAGAAGCGGAACGCGAGCTTGCGAAGCACGCGGATACCGTTCTCCATTGTCGAGTATTTTTCACGTACGTTCCATTTCGTCTCTGTGTATAACCAGATATTCGGACGAAACAGATTCGAAAATAGACAAAATTAACAAGATTGCCAGACGTGTATACGAGCATTACGATTCGACTAATTTTCTTGGAACGTTTTTCTAACGCGAACGTGCCAAGTTGGATGAACCGGATTAAATTGTTATCAAGGAATGCTGGAAAGTACATGGACAAACGAACGGTAGGTATATCGCGGAGGATCGAATCGGATTCGCTAGAAAAACTTTGGAAATGAACTCCACCAAGTGGGGATTTATCGTGACGGTCTGTTCCCGAAAATTACTAGGGCCGAACTGGTCGATGGGAAGAGAAACGAGCTAAGGGATTTTCCACGAGGGTTGGACGGTAAGAGCGTTTTCTGGTGATTAGAGTTCGACCAACCGAAGCAACCGGCTCAACTCCAATAAAAAACAAGAAGAGTTTGGCTGAGCTGTCGGTTGGATACATGCGCATACGTACAGGGTGTCTTCGTTGGTCGTATGCTAACTAAAATCTTCGATTCTTCGAATTAAACAAAATATTGAGAACGTCGACCATTACGGCCTACGAATAATACTTACTGCAAACAATTCTGAAAACAACGCGCTGTATTTTAAAGCTACAGAGAGACACGATTGTCACAGCAGCGTAGGCGGAAGCGTCTGATCAAAGTCGGTCCGTTTCCACTTAAACTCTGCTGTTCGTTTCACAGATGCTTTATATTCTTGTATATTCTTATTTATGTATATTCTTCCGTACTATTATATGTGAAACGTAGCGAGGTGAGTGTAAAGGATTAACGGACAGAGGATTTGTCTGGCATCGCTAAATACTGAAATAACGTTTCGCGGAATCAAGATCCGACGAGGATAAACGGCGACGTTTTCATCGATACTCGTAACGTTCGTTTCAATCGGCGTCTTTCCGCCGTTGTGAAAAACTGCAGGAAATATTTCACGACCAGAGACACCCAGTAGATCCAAGTAACCGTGGTGGATTTATCGATAGGTTGAGCTCACATTAAGACTCGTTCGCCGGCATGGGAAAAGAGTAAAATACGACAGCCGGCGTGTATCGATCGGCCGAGGAATCCAGCAGGCAATCAACCGTGTGCCGTAGAAACGGCACAGTTGTTAATTGTTGCTGCGGCCTGTCTGCGGAATGGGCATCGGCAACCGTTCTAAGATTTATTCTCGGTTCGGCCACGTATCGGGCTCGTTTCGCGTAATCTTTTAATCCGTTTAAACCGTTCGAGACCAGTTCAACCCGATTCGTCGGATACACTGCGATTTTCGTTCAAGATTCTCACGGGTTACGTACGAACGCAGTTTCAGTTTCAGTTTCAGTCGAACGGTAAATTCAAGCTGGACGAAATTCAAACTGAATCTCGTTTCGCCATTCAAGTTATATTTATAATTCACGCAGCGTTTGTCGCAAACGGAGTCGAAAGGAGTAGCTCGCCGCTAAATGCGATTTTCAAAGTCTTTGACTTTCGTTCCCTTTTTGATTAAATTCGACAGAAATTACGTCAGCGAGCATCGCATGAAAAGTAACCGCTGGTGAACGTGAATGCCGCGAAATAATTATTCACCGGCTGTTATAAGACGTTGTATAGAAAAAAAATTCACAGGCGAACATTCAGAACTCGATGTTTCGCTAGACGTTTTCAACGCTTTACTTTGCGTGCGTTAAACGTTTTGCTTGGGCGAAACTCTCTCCTTCCCGTAGTCGTTAATTCTTCCTCGATACAGTTTCCTGTGCACGTTCATTCGGTCGCTGTACTTGCCTCGTCCCTGTCTTTCCGGTGTGGAAACTACGACATACTGAAAATCTGCCTCGCTCACGAGTTCTGCATCTGCTATACAGAAGTTTTCCTTAATACGACTATTTTACGGACTAGTGCCTTTCAATTAAACGCCGTGGCCTGTCTCTGAATGTTTGCTCTTTTCACGCGGTCGAAAGACGCGCATCTCCTTGGGCGGACTTCTTTCATTCGTTGCCCTCGCGTCCTGTTCAAAAATACCGATGCCACTGAGTAGACAATTGAGACTTGCGTCGAAGTGCCCGTGTCGTAAACCGGCCGCGATCCATTAACCACGCGGATCCTCCTTGCGGCGCGTGAAAGGAGACGAAGCTTAGGGAACAAGAAGCTTTTGAATCGAGCTCTTGTATGATCACAGTCGCTTGTTCAACGGACTCTTTCAGGCTCGCTCGCTAATTTGCCGTATTAAAAAAAAAGAAAGGGAAAAGAACAGAGAGAAAAAGATAGAGGGAGAAACGATGGAAGAAAGAAAGCGAAGGAAAAGAAAGAGAAGGTAGAGAAGCCGTGTGTCATTAAGCTACGCTGCTTAATTGGGTTAATGAGGCGATGGACTCGGCGCACAAAATGATAGGCAGCCGTTATTCGAAAGACCCGCTGCTCCGGAAAATTCATTAAGTAAAGTCTCCGCCCACGATGCTGTAAACGCGATGTGTTCCTCCCTGCTACGTTCTTTTCACCCGAATTCCATCAATTCGTGAGCTAAAGATCGTAACTGAGATCATCGGTCAATTTTTAGGCGAAGGAGAGGAACGACAGGTATCCTCGACGTTTGCACACGATACTCGAATGAGTTTCACGGTGGCATTAAAATCTTAGGAAGAACAAGACATCGATAAGATGGAAAATAGAGTGTGGAAGTTGGCATGACGCAACGAATACGATTTTACCATATCCAGGTTTCGAGCCTCGGTTTAAATAACGTACCGCATAGAAGCTTGTATTTTTGAACGAGAAGTGGCGCTTCTTTCGAATTTGATTCGAAGAATGAAATTTCACATCGGAACGTTTGCTTTTGAGAGCGAGAAAGCATGGAAAAAATATGTTCGTAGGAAACAAAAGTCGAGTATGATTTTCTCTTTCTCATAGAAGAAACTGTACTTGTGTCGGGAAAATACGCTTCTGGCGTACATTTGACAAGGCTGAAAATCCTCTGCTAGCGTATTCGAGCGCGTTCGACGATACAGCGCGCGTGTACGCGCGCAGACGTTGAGGACCGTTGAAATATCTTTCGCCGGATATGCTGCGCGTCAGTTGCAAAGCCGATATTTCAGTGGTGCCGCATATAAACACGAGTAAAAGGACCATTTCACGCCCCCGCCCTCCCGACTGCACCACGGATCCACCGAATTTTGATTCCTATCGCCTAAAGTCACTTGCAGCGGTCTTTAAATCTCGACGCTGCAGGATTTTTCACCGTTTCACCGTGCGAATCGTTTGGAAATTCCTGCTTCTCTCCTGATACTCGTTCGCTCTTTTCAAACGACCGCATTTCCTCGGTGTCTAGATCTTTCCTAATTTCCTAGAATTTTAGATAACTCGAAAGAAACGGACTGTGTTTAAAAAGACGACGCTCGACGAAAAGATATTCGAACGTTTGTCAGATATCGTGGCAACCGTTGACCAGCGTCGCTGCGTTTGACAGCAGACGGCCTGAACATTGAACGTTCTCGAGCTCGTTGTCAGGTTGCATTGTGTTTGATGTACGATTGGACAATTTGCGCGAATAATTAAGGTGCTTGTAGCGTAGATCGATTTTGTTACCATTTCTTTGAAACTTTGATCATCCTTTCCTCCTTATTATTTCCTGTATTATCCGTGTACGATTCAATCTTTAAAGAGCCATAACTTTATCGTACTGGACGTATACATTTTCCAAGTTGAAAGTTTCAACGCATAATCCCTGTGGAAAGCCGCCGCAGAAATGACTGTTTGATTAATCGCGGAAGAACTATTCTTACGGAGTTGTTGAAAAATGAATACGTTGTGTAAAACGACTAGAAGAATCTTTTTTTTTTTGTCTTTAAAATTCAGCTTCGACCACACGGTTTTCGAATAAAAGCTTTCATTTAGAAAATGTCAAATACATAACGTCGATAATTCCAGCGTTCTTCACCATTTCCGAATCCTTTGATAGCGTGCGCTAAAGTACAGACAGCTAAGAAATTTCTTTATATGGAGAGAATGTGGGACATGCGTGAGGAATATGGTGCCGAGTCCCAGTGTGTTTTACTTCCGAGGGATATTTTCGTGCTAGAAATGCCATAAACGAGTGCATAGATATCTCTGTATAAACGTAATCTGCGCCAACATAAATTAAAAGGAAATTTCAAAAATATATTTATATGTTTTGTTTGACTTTTTCGACTCTGCTAGGATGTACCATAGTATTAGGTTGTCCGGAAAGTGTCTTTCTTTTACAGACATGTCTTTTACAACATCGCATCTGTATACAAACATGAAACTTAATCTGTTGAACGTTGTGATCTTTATTTTGATAGAACAAAATGGATCATACGTAATTCGATAAAATAATATAAAACGAAAAATGTTGTACATTCATTAATTCCTTATAAAACCAAAGAAACTTTTCGGACGACCTTATATATCGACTCGGTGAATTTTTCTTCTTCGCATGCGTGAAACGTTTTCCGGTCCCATTGAGGAAAGCTGCGAAGATTTACAAGTGACAATTTTTGACATTCTACGCACATTCCTAGTTTAATGTTATCGACTTCTTAAAGAAACAAAGTAGAAAAATGTCAGGACGAAAAGGGACGCAAAAATAATTCCGCAACTAGTTGGAACGTGAAGATTTAACACTCTGAAAACGTTGGACAAAGTCGAGCTCATTCCAGAGTCTAGTACGTGCTCGAAAATGGCGGTCTCGGTTTCCGTGGTCACACGAAAGATATAGGGACGACGTCACAGGACGTTTTCCATTGAATCGACATCCCTCTGGAGAAGCCTTTCTCATTGTGATGCGGATGTACGTATATAAAGCGACGTCTTGAATTAGTTTATCCATATGGATTGAGATCGTCGTTGGCGCGGGTCTCGTAGATCACTCGGATTGCTTTCCATTGTGCGTTCTTCGTTCGACCCACGGCCATTCTCTCCAGTTTGCATCTGAATGCCTCCGTTCTCTCTGCTTCTCGGCCATTCTGTCAGCCCTTCTCGTACGCCCGCTATTATTGAATTATCCTACACTTGACACGCGAATGCCGTTTTCAACGATTCACCTGCTTTTCACCCGTCCGCGCTTTTTCCCCCTTTGGAAGATTTTTAATACGAGAACCAGCCGGGCAAAATGGCAATCGTTAACCGCGTCGCTCCCGTCACACGTCTACCAACCAACCAAACAACTTCTACAACGACGATTTTACGAATTCCTTGGAAACTGACCGATCGCTGATCACAGCGGCTATTTCAACTGGACATTATACCGCGTCGTTTACAAACTCGAAACCGAAACAGCCCACTAAACTTTTCAAATGGAAAATCTATCGGAATCGGGTAGACTGATCAAATTTCTGACCTACGTTTGTTACGCTTTTGGTTAAGCTACAATCGATCGGGCTTCAACGTTATTGTACTTCGCTTATGAACAACATGACATACTTAGTAAAGTATCATACGCGAGATTGACCGTTTATCGTTCATCGTCGTAACGCCGACAATTACACGGATAGTTAGTTTCTCGTTTGAACTAAATAGGGAAGCTCGTCAACCGTTGCTTCACCCGCAGCGCGAACGAAACGATGGAAAATGTTGGCGTTAGCAATTCCACGTCATTTGAACAATCGTAAAATAGAGAATCGTGCGAACGTTTCGTAACTGCGCTTTGCCAGCTTTTCGAACTAATTACACCGCTCTTCTTGAGCTTAGTTTTTTTTATCAAACGGCCGAGGAGGATTAAGCCGCGTTTCGCGAGCGTTCATTCGCGACAATTTATGCAAGAACTCGCGGTTGCCAGACTTTTTGCGAGTAAGGTTCGCGTTCCGAGACGGTAAAAAGTGTCGGTCATTAGGAGCAGTGAAAATGCGAGCTAGTGGAAAACCGTGCCAGCTTTGCGTGTTCCTGTTGTTGTTTCCACGACTTCAGCTATCTGCGTCTCGACTGCGAAATTCGACTACGTTGATGATGATGAAGTGTGAGATCATACGAAGTGCTTTCCTGTTTTAACGTTCTCATTTTTATTAAAAAAAGTACATATATGTATATGTGTACACGTATACTAAGAATACCCTGATTTTAGTAAGAAACGCAGTGATCGACTTAGATCGTTAGAAAAACAATTGGCTGATAAAAATTTTAGATCCTGTTGCATGGCGATCCTGAACATACAATGCAAATCGGATGATACATTTTTTCGTTGAAATTTCGTTGCTCAAAATCTGAATCTGATTCGTTTAAATGATATATCGTAAATATTTATGAAAGCAAACAACAATAAATACCATAAATAAATTAATGGTACGACGATATTGCTTGAAAATGACCTGTAAACAGGTAAAAACATAATGATTATACATGTGATACACGATATACGTTAATGTACATAATTAAGAAGCTTTTACATTCTAAACTGAATATAAATTAAAGACTTAAATAATTTTCTAATAATTATTTCAAGTTTCTAATTTACATATTCGCATAACTATATGTCTGTTCGCAAGCTTAAACGTGTCTCGTGTTTTCACAACCGTCGTTGACACACGGATATTGTAAAATAAAACGTTTCCCGAATAAAATCGTAATGCGAGTCGCGAGTTCTTGTCGGGTATCGTATTCTGGTCGATGGGTCGCTCGATCACAAAACTGGAACACTTGGTCGATGTTTCTGTCGCGCACGGACGTTGCTCTTGGCTCGTCGATTAATTCGCGACGCTGCGCTGTCCAGACCGGTCATATTTTTCCGGCTGTAATTTCCAGCTGAATCTTCGCTACTTTCGTCGCTCCTATCGACGATACGGAACTATCATCGATCGTAAACTGGCTGAATCGGCGTGTTCCCTAGTGTATCGGAAGCAGGGTGTATGTATGACTAGCCATGACGATTCATCCATCCTCGATTTATGTGAAAAGCTTTGTTCCCGAAGATTTGCTAGAGATAGACGCAGGAGAAAATTGATTTTTTTTTCATTTAATCCCTTCCCTCGAACGCACGCGCGATCTCATTCGTCTATCTAGTTATGTGTATGTGTATACGTATATGTAGACACGCACACATCTAGACACACGTCCGAACAGAACAAATACGCACGTGGTAGCACATCGTTTTGGTCCTTGCAATCTCCAATCCTCCTACGTTGTCACGCGTCAAGCGGTACACGATCCATAACCTGCAAAGCTCGAGGGAGAACCGCCCCCGTAAATCTGGTCGGTGCTCTAAATTAAGCCGCGTCTCGTCGGTTAAAAAAGAGTACACTGACTACCTTATAAAAACGTTGAAAAGCCTACGGCAGACGTTGATTTTATTGTCGTGTCGTTTACATCCCGCTTCCTTCACCCACACCCTAAGCCTCAACCCCTGCGTTTTTGTGTTCGCCCGTGTCGTTTTAATTAGCCGACCCGGTATCCCTCGATGTCCTGCGGTCAGGGGGAAAGTTCGTTCGCCTTGGGGCAGCGCTCGTTGCCTTGCTTACCTCTTCACGCTCGCTCCTCGTTAATTGTTACAATCGATAGCTCATTGTAATTCCAGCGGAAACTTGGAAGCATACTTTACGGCCGTGTGTCTGTATCATTCATGTTAGAAATTCAACGTTAGAAATTCAAAGGTCCGCTCTCTGATCATTTGGAAAGGCCACTCGTATTTCACGGTCCTCTTTCTACGCTCTTAAGACGTTTATTTTCTTTCCAGTTCTTCGCGCTTTTCCAACAGCCACACCAGCTGAAACGAAATAGAGGGTCGGTCCAATTAATGCGCCAGCCGAACGTGTATATAAAAGCTTAGTTAGCGACTGTACGTGGCGCGAGATTCGATTAGCCCAGTTGCAACGCTCGAGCTGCGTCGTCGGGACACTGAACGATGACGACGTGCATTCATACAGCTCCATTGCCACGTCTGCTTTCAATAAATGCGCGCAAAGTTTCCGTGAATGTAATAAACCGGACGATTACTTGTTGTTATCCGTTACTGCTAGCTTGTCTTCGATCAGCGCTTAAACATTTATTTTTCATCGCTTTAGAAGATATTTCATCTAGACATTCCTAATTCCATCTCTTCCTTTTTATACCTACCGTGTCATACGTGGTTTAAGCTGGAATCGAAATGCTCTATTGGTGATACTTCATCGAGCTGTAACATTTTTCACAGCTCTCGGCAGCACGGAATACTCACGTTATATTACACATTCCAGACTTCGCGTCTGGTGTCGTTCGGATCAAAAATATATCTGTCATATAATCGACGGCACGATCCATCCATTCTGTACCCTTCGATCATCAAGGAAATGAACGTTCCTGAAAATATCGGAAACTGTACTGCAAACTACATCGCGCGTTCCCTTACAAATTGCGAGCGAAATTAATCGGGCAACGATCAAGGCTTGCCAGTCATCCGCGGCGAAATCTTGCGCGACTGCAACTGTGACGAATTACCAATAAACCTGGGTTTCGTGTTTTTCCCTGATACATTTCATTCGTTCGACGAATAAACCGGTTGTCACATATTTTTCCATTCACCCTCTTGTTCACCACGATCGATACACAAACACATGGAAGCAAATCCTCGTAATTATTTCGTAGTCCCGACAAGATACAGGGGATAACGATGGCTGACTGATCCAGATTGATGAACGTGTCAACCAGGGCTCATTATTGATTCCATTATATCCGTTTCCTTATGTCGCAGACGGCCCGATAGCGCCAACTACTCGATCGACTACAACCTGGTATCGTTTACCCTGGTTGCTCATACAGTGTACGAACGAGTGTCGTCGCAATGGTCGATTTTTCCTTCGCGTTTATACAACGGATTGCTTGTTAAACAACATATCTGCTAGGTCACTCTGTGCTCAAGCAAGGTATGAAGTTGTCTTTGGGCTTTGCTGCAGCTGGAGCAAGAGTTTACACAAAGTATTAGGTCGATAGCAGGCAGATTTCATTTTCCTTTCTGTAGCTGTTGCACGAAGAGCGCGTGCACCTCGTAGATCGGTAAAAAAATAATCTACTCTTTTAGCGTAAATAATACGAGTTATTAATCAATTTGGGTTAATTTGTACGCGACACACATCTTAATCAACGAATTCTATAAAATATTTAAACGCAGGTACGTTTCGTATTTCTTCCACGTCAATAAGAACTGATCTGCTCCTACGAAGAATTAATCCCTCTTTCGATAGCAGAGAAAGGATGAAAATCGGCCTCTGACTTCTAAATTATTCCTCGCGTGCGCATTTACCATTTGGACAGCTAAGCAGGCATAAATCACTCAAAGTGTGTCGCTAGAGAATCGTGGAATGACAACGATCCCCTACTAAATTCCCGTAAGTATATATCGAGTCGTGAACCCGATACCAGCCACCCTCGTCCTCCCAAGAGATTGACAGGGGACGATAAACTCGAAAAATACAGTACGCTACGGGGTTCGTTACAAGAACCGGGCTAACGAAGGGATCGTCAGGGGCGAAGAAGGTGCAACGATAGGGAACGAAGGAAAAGCCAGGGATGTACGGAATTCCGGTGTAATTAACTCGGTGGCCAGAGGCTGGCTGGAAACGAATGGGATTGATAATGACCACAGGGTCGTCTTATCTGGCGACCCGACACAGCCCAGATAGGTAGAAAGGGTCCCGTGAGGTTTCTGACCGACTTGGGTCGTCTTGGCCCAGCGCCATTTTTCATTTTCTAATACGTGGAAATAGTTCATCAGTCGGTCGACCGATAAAAACCAGCAACCGTCGATAAAAGTTTTTCGGCCTGTGGCTCGCTATTGACCTTGCCGTTAGTTCATCCTAAAAATATCCGGACGATGGAATTATTATTATTCGTTTAATCTGTCGTGTGTCGTTCGAAGGTGTTAGAATTTCATTGGAAAGTTTCGCTTGTATATTTGTAGATTTATTTTGAGATTTTTATAAATTGTAGATAGTTGATATTACGCGCGGCTGCCTTTGTATATGTACACATTAACATAATTTATTTATATCGAAGATTTGATCGATAAATTATTCTAATAAATTATTAACAAAGTGGCTGTATCGGCTAATGCATCAATTCGAATGAAACGATTTTTCGTATATCTGGTTAGTTAAGCGATACCGATAACGATATCCTGACAATTTTATCGGTGTGCAATCGTGCGGTTTCGTTTCACTTTTCCATCAGGCGCCCACTCGCTACGTCTAATTACTGTCGCTTCGCGGACACGCAAAATGCAAATGACTGCGGGAGAATCAATGAATCGACGCATTTGGGTGCATTAGTCAAACGTTGATACGTAATGTCAGCACGCGCGTTTCCTATGTTGCGTTAAAATAGAAGCCGATGATTAAATGCGACGCTCGGCTTTGTAAATTTTCGACAGAACGCGGAAATACGCACGTTGATTTCGCGTGCCACAGCCGCTAGCCGAACGAACTTTTCCACGAATAAAACAGATTCTTTGACGCTGTATAAAAATCGACATCGAAAGAAAAATAAAAGAAGAAAGAAAGACAGTAGTTTTTCATTAACAACACGACGTACAAGTATGTTGAGAGAGGAATGTTTGTCAACGTTTACGAATCTCAAAGAAGTTATTTAGCCAGTGACTGGTTTGTGAATACGTCATGTCGACGAAGGAAACATATCACAAATGCATAATTTCGTACGTTAAAGTTCTTCACCGATGCGTTGAGCGAATTCTCAACGAGCCGATCGATACCACGCCACTATAAAATCGTAAATACAAGGCTGGTTCTTGCGGATGTGCAGTTTGAACGGGCACCGATTGTAATTTTATGGCAGACATCAATGAAACCGTTCGTATCCGGGGGATGGTATTCTCTGGATGGCGCGCGGTGAAACATATAAATTTCATTTACATAGCGATAGCGAGTATACCTTTTTACGTAATTCATCGATTAACCTAATGGCGAAGGAAGCGACGGACGAAATCAAAATCATTTATCAATCTGTCACGAGAAAAGATAATGTCCATCGATATTCCGAGTTCTTGTTACTTTTTTTTCACGTTGCGAACATTTTGACTGGCACGGCGATAACGTACCAACACTTTGGCCGCGATTGACAAAAATTGAAAGCTGATGCTCTCAACGTGCTCGCGTTAGGTTCGAGCTCATTTATATTCAGAATCAACGAAGGAACGTGGAGAAATGTAAATCGCCGGATAATGCGGGAAAGTAGCTTTCCCAGGCATATAGGTACGCTGATAATGGCCGCAGGTAGGTCAGCAACGAAGCGATAAAAGTTGCTCAAGAGGTTCCCTTCCCTTCCCCTTTCCTTTCAGCGACACAACAATGCCGTTGAAGCCCTCCTTTATGGCCGGTTACGCTCTTCTCCACGGCTAGTAAATGACTTCGTCTGGCAACCAACTTACGCCTTACTATGTACTATGATTCGCTTGAAAAGTTGACGTCAAAGCATTATGAGATGCCGACAAACACGTGTCTTCTGCGCACATACTCGGTGTTCCGTAAAGACCGTACACCCGCTCCACTATGTTTCAGGCTGTTGTCACTAAAACTAATTGTTCATCAGGGAATCGGGAAATTTTCCTCTTTAGCGGTAACTTGTTTTTTTATTTGTAAGACTTTAGAGAAGTCGCGCAGAAAATGAAAGATTTAACAACTGCTATTCGAGTCGAACGTGTATCTATCATATACTCGGTGGAAACGATATAGCGCGGTGATAAATTAAAGGATTAACAAGAGACACCCATTGATGTAGCTGCGCCCAGAACTGTACGCGTTTTGTAAAAGCAATTTGAACCTTGAACTGCAAAAGACATTTGCATATTGATATCCTGTTTACAATATTTCATTAAAAGGTATTAAGTTTCTGTCCTATACAATTTGAATCTGAGCAATCGAAACGTGTAAACTTTATCTCGCCGTTAATTCCACGATCGAGCGACACTAACTCACCAAAGTATTAGGTTGTCCGAAAAGTTTCTTTCGTTTCATGAGGAAATAATAGACGCACAACGCTTTTTGTTTCATATTATTTCGTCGAATCATGCACGATCCATTTTGTTCTGTTGAGATAAACACCGCGACATTTTACAGACTTGGTTTCACGTTTGTATGAAGGTGCATTGTTGTAAAAAACACGTTTGCGAAAGAAAAACACTTTTAGGACAATCTAATATTTTAATATTTATGACAACAAATTTTGTCGAATATATTACGCGTATTACACGAAACTTTTAACGTTATAACGTTTTCAACTACGGTGCAACAAAAATATATGTCTGTATAACTGAAGAAGATGGAGGAAATGAGTAACATTTAATGTTGAAATACTATGATTTCAGGGGTGGACAAGGCGTACGATGCTTAGGGATGCTTGGTCGAACAACGGTGGGAAAGGCTGGTGGCGATGGTGGTCTAGGTTGGGCGGATTGCTGGCGATGGCGACGGCCATTTCCTGTCTTGTTGCTCCGTTTCCGGGTGCCTCGGCCAATCCGGAAGCGAAGCGTCTCTACGATGACCTGCTGTCGAACTACAACCGCCTCATCCGGCCTGTTGGCAACAACAGCGATCGCCTCACTGTCAAAATGGGACTACGCCTCTCCCAGCTCATCGACGTTGTGAGTAAACCCCACTTAACCCATTATCGTAGCGCATGAATAGCGTTAGAAACTATAGAATCGGTGTAGAACGCCGGCGAGATATGTAGAACAAGAGCGGTGGCTTCTGACATCGGGTTGTTCCCCCTCGCCAGGCCTCGATTTCACCCTGCGCGGGTAATTGCGCTTCTACCCTGTCTCGTCACGGTAATTTATTAAGTCCTGCAGTGGAACGTTATTTGTAACGGGAAATTTATTAGGCAAATACTGTACGCCCTATACAAATTAGTGATAATGCATGGAGAGGATATAGCAAGAGCGGGGAAAACGATCGCGAATGCCTGTGGGAACATCCGCCATTCGAAGCGCCAGTTTTCTAAGGAGGCAAAGGACGTTTCGCGATGAATTAGGAGGACGCGAGTTAACCTGTGTCTAGAGGACACGGATTATAATTATCGATGGTCGAAATATTTAATTTGCAAGGTCGCTTCGATGTAATATTTGCTTTTTATTTAAAATTCTCCCCTTGTATACTACATCGAAAAGCAAATCATCGCTGAATCTGAATTTTTCGATATTTCAATTAGAAAAAATTAAGCACTCGTTTTTATAATCTTTGCACATGGACCTTGCAGTCTTGTTGTATTCGCCTATGTTGCAGTATCCTGCACGCACACAATATTCTATATACACGCATACATAATAATTTCTATATACACAATTACTACGTTATTTATCATTATTTATAATTTACTAGAGCAGTACGATGAATTTGATGCGAAGAAAGCACGAGATAATTGTTCTCACAGGCAACTGGCGAACGTTGCATCGCTAAAATTCGCCATTTCCTTTCGCGATTCAGGCGCGTTTACATTGGATCGTGAGATCCACACCGAGCTGCAATATTTGGTCGAAATTCGCCGCATCCATACATAACCGGGTGCTCGGAATATTTGTTTCTGCATTCTCGTCGAACACGATCGTTCGGCAGGGAAGCGTTCGGCTAACTGGAAATTCGTTCGGAGCCAACACGCACCGAACTGGCATGGCGTATGGATTATGCAGCAGATACAGGCACCGATACACCGCGCGTCCACGTACTTGCGGTGATAAGTTGAATTCCGGGAGTTTCTGCCCGGAACCGGAACTAATTTACAAGCGGTTCGATCCATAGCACTTGAGCCATTAATTGCCATAATCTGATCGCAAGCAATCAATCGTGTCTCGGCTCGAGGTTTGCCGGATCTCGAACGGCTACCTACACACTCGAGGTCATCTTCTCGACGGATCAATGTGCTACAATTACGCGATTGTCTATCCCTTCCTTCTTGTCATAGGTGACCATACCCTCCTCCCATTTCGCCTCCGCGGCCGCATTGTCTCCTTGGTTATTACATTCGTGTTACATGCTTATGCAGTTTGGTTCGAATTTCAGCTGTAATTACCCCGATCACGGATGTCTATAGACCAAATACGTGTTCACCTCCGTTCAAACTATAATTAATTTGTTATCGGTTGGCCAGCCGGTTTGGCTGACCGTCGCGTTGGCTGTTATCAATGGAATATCAACACTGTAATTTCACTGCGACCACTTTCCACTGCGGATTTGCTTGGCACGCGCTGGGACTCGGCAAATCTCGTTTCGTACCTGCCCGTGGCTTGCATGCCGTTTCCTTTCTCGGTGTAATCTGCGAGGAGAACGTTCAAAGGATCGTTTGATGACACAAATTTTGCGATTTTTGGTACGTACACTACTGGAAATGTCTTTTGTATATTAACGAAATATCGTAGTAGGACTTTTGTAATTTCGTTGACACGCTTTGATATTCTTCGTCACATACGTGAAAATTGTACGTGTTTCTTGAGACGATCGTAATTTCGATTCAGACCGAATATAGTTCTTGGCCTGGTGGTCCGATCGTATTATGATTCGCAAGGTGAGTGGTTCCGTGTTATAAGAAGGAAGATTAAAAGTGGAACGAACTGAATTTTAAACGCGTGAAAGTAGTTTTAGCTGTAGAAACAGAGGACTAATTTAGAAAAATAAAAAGACAAAGTCGGGATCATTCGGTAGGGTGGAGCGTGGTTCGATTGGAACCACGAGGTCTCGAGTTGGAATCCCCGTACAGCCGAGATTTCTTTCTTTTCCCAATTTTATGGCTGATATTGAGAGCAGAAAGCGAACGACATACACAAAACCCGTGAACGCCGGAAACTTGAAAGAAGCAAATGTACGAGGCAGGTAACAAGAAAGTTGAAAATATGCAATACAAAAGAAACACGCAAGAAAGACGCTTAGACACATCGTACACTGGTTGCGTATGCAATGGAAAAATTGTTTCGTGCGAAGGAAAATTCCGAAGAGGGCGTTGGAAAATATCAAATCGTAGAGAAGAGAAGCGAAAAAAAAATATTTCTAAAAAAGATCTCTAGCGACGAATTAGTTGCAGAAAATGTATTTTGAGTGCATCGTGTCTATTTCGCGTGGAATGCATCATGTACGTACAATGTTTCTGGAGGAAAATGTGCAGGAAGCGTTAATGGACACGCTAAACTGCATGCAAAGCAGCGCAGTCACGGAAAATAAATTCCCCGTCCTAAATAGAAGGAAGATGAAATTTAATTGTCGGCCGCGTGTTATTATAAACTCGAAAGCGACAAAGCTCAGCGATGTCCGCGTTATTCGATTAAATCTCTTTATCGTTGTTTGCGCGGCGCTTGCTGTTTCATGTGGCGTGCCGGCCTATGCAATTGAATTAAAATCGATCGATGAAAATGGCGCACGTTTCGTTCGACTGCGATCACTGCAAAAAGTTTATCGATGCAACGATGAAGCAGAACAGGCAGCTTCCAACTACGTGTCTCGAAGTTAAAGGCGGAGCTAATTTATTTATCGATCTAAGTAATATCTCGAACCTATTCAAAGATCGTTTAAAACCGTATAAAGGATAAACGTCAGTGGCATGTGAATGACGTTCGCGAGTTACGACTTGGCAAGCGTCGAGTGCGGGCCTTCCGCGAGCTTCTCACGAACAGTAATTATCACGTGCAACTGTGTGCATTCGTCGACTCCTTGAACTTGCAACCACAGTGCGAACACAGGATTTCAATGACACTCGACCGGTCCACGCTTTGTTGGCTAATTCTACTTAGAAGCCGTGAATCGACAACGATGCAGCGGCAACAAGCCTAAATTACCCGAGGTGGTCGGGAATGTTCGAACACAAAATAAATTTCTAGCCCACTGGACAGAGAAGGATTTATTCCGAGCGCGAACAACCACGGTACGCGCTGCTTTATACGAATTACCATATCCACGTATCGCGTAATAAATAGACAGAGAAAAATTGTATCAGAATTGAAAAAAAAAGAAGAAAAAGAGGAATATTTTGTTGGTACGTATCGAGGCAATTCGGGTAACATTTTATCGAGACGCGAATTTCGATATCTTTATGTAAAACGGCCGGAATACTCTGATGGAGTTTCCTTTAATGAAAGCCCGAGATCGTTTAAACGAGCGATAATGAATTAATCGCTTTCCAAGCGATAAATAGTTTGTCGGGAAATTTAATACTCTGAAATTATCGGGAATTTACTTTCTCTAGGCAAGCGAGCGTTTTTGTTGAAAAACGTCGAGCCGATTCCGTTTGATTTCCCCCCGGAGAACATAACTTCTGAGTATTTCCGAACAGTTTAATTAGTTCGACAAGAGTCAGAATTACGCGAGGGTGATGTAACGTCGGTTTAAACGATCGAAATTGCAGCGTGCAAGTCGACAAGAATTTTCTACACGCGCGATATCTTTCCCGACGTCGCGAGCTTCATGCAAAATATTCAACGTTGTCGGGTACAAACGGCTCGTTAACCGCGTCTCTCGCCCCCGAGAGGATGGTGAAACCCTGATGAAGGATAACGTGTCGGCTCGATTGCATATTTTAATAGCGATTGCGTCGTAAACCAAGGAAACCGAGGGGAGACCGGCGATAACCGTCACCATTTGTATTCTTCGCTACGAGCGAACGTAAAGAGGCCACGCGTGCGATGCAAAAAAAAAAAAAAAAAGGGAGGATTGCACTCGCGAGTTAACGACCGGTAAACTAGACGACATGCGAAACCCATTTGGTAGAGAGTTGCGAAGCGATTAAAATAACAGAAACATCGATGCTCGATGGTCGTGGGACGCGCGTACTTCCGAGGATACGGTCGACTCTTCTCCTCTGAAACGGAATTCATAGTTCGCCATGCTTATTGAACGTAGCGGCATAAAACTTCCGAGTACGGTCTTCTTGGATCAACGACGACGGCGAATCTCGTCAAATCGATTCTTAGCATGTTTCCTTCTTTCAGCCGGCTAGTTTCTCGTGTCACGCAACAGCCAACGCCCACTTTTCACGGCCGACGAAAGCTTCGCAATCCGATCAATAATCACAGACTAACCGGCCAATTGTTTGGCACGCGTAAGTGGATACACGTTTAACGGTAACGGGAGAGAAGCGGCAGCTTTCCTTTCGATGGCGCACACCTTGAAACAATGAAGGTGTCGACTGCTTGACTGGGCTGGCTTAGTACCCCCTTCGGTTAGGCAGACACTCGAGCGAAAGCTCTTTGATGAGAAGCTGATTTTCGAGTCGAGTGCGATTCCTCGAGTTCGCTTCGTGCACACGCGGCTTTTGTGCGGGAGGCTTCTTGTCGGATTTGCTGGATAAGGACACTTTTAAGTATACAGACACATCTTCCTGCAAACAGACTTGCTTGTATCTCATACGCTATCAAAAGCCACTATCCTTAGAGTACATATCAAATAATTATAATACATAAAAGTACAAGCACGACACAATGGAAAGCAACGGAAAGCAAACAATTCACCGTTCAACAATTAATTCACACGCTTTAGGCAAATTAAGCGCGTTAATCTCAAACACTCGATTCTACTGCGGCCCTGTAAGCAAGAGAAGAAAGAGGCGAAGAAAGAAGAAAATAAAGGGGCGAGTGTTTCATCAGAGGCCGTCTAAAAGATTCAATGATAAGGCAACTTAGAAGCTCTGTAGCTTAAACTGAGTCATAGGTATGTATATTGGATGGACGACTATGGCTATTTTAATATAAATGTCGAAGGATCACAGGAATCTTTAGAATCGTCCCTGGAGTATAACGTGGAGGATCCTCGAGAAGAGTTTGCAAAATCTCTCGAAGGATGCCTTTGCCAAGACTCGGCAAAATAATGCGTATGGAAGTCTAGCAGGGTGCATCGTAAAGGCGAAGAATTTAAAAACGTCAGGTGGAATGAATTGAAGAGGATCTCGTTGAAGGAACGATCGGAGGGGCGAAACGAGCGGCAACGGGTTAACGTATGTGGCAAGTGAGCGGACCTGGTCACAGAGGAATGATGTCCCAGAAGAGCCATAAGAGGAGTAGTGACTCTCACAGCGTAGCAACGTCCAGCCATTATTTACACGGCCTCCTTTTCAAGGGAGCATCTTCTTGAACTCACGGTGGTTCGCCACGGGACAGCGGCCTTCGACTTTATAGAGATTTACGAGCCACGGCCTGGGCGAGATTGACTTTTAGCTAGACAAGTAGCGGCGCCATGAAATCACGGACCTAGCTATTGTTTGTATTGCGAGAGGATTTGCGCAAAGAGCACACGGAACCTTGAGCGAAAGAAGTCTCCGTGTGATCGGGCAAATATTGTCGTTTCATATGGCTCTCGGAATTTAGAAGCCGGGGAAAACGATAATTAAACGCTCGATCGTCCAGTGAAAAGCGAAAAATCCATAGCTCGAGTATGGGTGCTATTTGTTTCACCGATGATCCTGCGGTGGAATTCCATCCATCAACCAATATTTGTAGAATCAGTGGACTCGAGCAAGTGAAATTGTGCAGTTCATACAATAATATATATATATATATGAACTATTTACAAATCAAACTGTTCAACTTTATTTTCTGAAAATTCCTTGATTGCAATTGTATACGCGTTATTAAAGTTCTGATCCTAATTAATCTATCTCGATTGGATCAGTTTGGTTTCGGAAAAACTTCCAACAAATCCAACAATCTTTAGTCCGTCATATCAAACGAAAGATCGCGATTCGATCGCAAAGTCGTAGCAGAGTAGAGTAGAGGTCCGTTGAATAAGAAGCGGCTAATTCTGAAGCAATGGGCGTCAGTGATCGAAGTGATCCAATTAAATCGAGCATTCCGAAACAGGTGTAATTGAAGAGCACGTACGGTACAGAGTGGAAGGGAAAGGTTAAGTCTCGTCGAGTTTAAGCTGCACAGGGAAACGATTTGACGGTTCGAAGGGCACACGACCCTTCGCTGTTCTCTTCGTTTCTTCTAATTAAGCCGAAGCTCTGGCTATCTTGGGCCGGGAACCGAGGAGCTGGGAATGAAGGACGAGAACTAGCTACGGCTCGATTCTTCTCGCGCCATTTTAGACACGAATTGCGCAGCTAACTAGTGATTATGACGGCCAGTTGGCTGGTCGAGAGCATTTTAATTAGATACCTAACGCTGTCGAGCTCGCCGCGTTTAATTGCATGACGTTCGACGTATTTTTGGACCAGAATTTACGACGATTCGTCGTTTCTAAGAAGCGAGCGAGCACCGTTGCTCGATGGATGGTAGTTTAATTAAACGTCGTATAATTGGCCGTATTCAGCGTTTGATTCTGTTTCCTCGGAATTTAGGGAAGAATTGCCAAGTTGATTTCAACGATAATTACCAAGGCAGTCTTTCTTATTTAATATTCATACGGTTTTCAATCGCCAGATAAAAAAGAAAATTCGCGGCTCGAAACTTTTTGGTCTTGTCGATTAGTCGGCACGATCTCGACGATTTTCTAAATTAATCTCCGCATTGATCGGATTACTTGAATAGAATCGGCATGCCTTCGGGTAAACAATTAAGCCGAACCTCTGTTGTCGATCGCGCAACGTTAACGATGCAGCTGCGGAACTTCGGTATTTCGTTCCGCTAAATCGAATGGGCAAATTACGCTTCTCGAAGGAGTTAAATTGAACGAGGTAAACGAAACGCGCCGTTTCCCATTACACGAACTAGTCGGGAGAGGGGCGGATTATACACGGCGGAACGATACAATGCAAATAAGCGAGATCGCGCTATTACGTTTTGCTTCTTTTAGCGACAGTTACAAAATGGACCACCACGACGCGACGATTGAAAAATACACGCTGCCGTTTAAAAATATTGCATATTCAGCTGTAAAAGGGAATACGTACATAGCATAGTTTTTTAAATAAATAATTCGAATTTATAATGTGATAAGTTTGTGAGACGGCAGAATGTATCGCGTATAATTATTAATTTGCCCCTAATTTCTGCGTTTTGATAAAATCCATATATTGTTAGAACAAATCTATCTAAAGTGTCCAAATACTTTTGAGCGGTAGTTTGTTTGCACGTGAAATAATCGATATGGTCTGCAAGAATCTTCGATGATTACTCACCAAAAGAGATTGTTTCGTTAATTTATCTAGAGATTTGTAATTACTTCGGTAATTATCGGAGAAACGTTGTTTAATTTAAAATAACCGATATTCCGCGTGACTAGTAGCTGCTGAACGGTTGCGAAAGGAATTCTCCGGAGGATGCTGTCGAGTAATTTTTTAACAAACTCATTTCGTATTTTTCGTTATTCTGTTTTCAGCACTTCAAAAGGCTAATTTCCATTTTTCACCTTTCCTTTACTTCTGCCTTGCTCTGAAACATTCTCTATGCGTTTTATAATACTCAGGCGAGATTCTCTCATTATTTCAGAATTTTTACAGTAACATTTAATTAATCCATCACGGACCAAGTAAAACGAACTGTGCATCGTCGTTTTTTCTTTTTTTTTTCGATTTTCCAAACGATAGAAGTTTGCTTGTAGTTTTTCACCAGGCATCGGCCCCTGCTTAATTTCTTCTTTTATCACTGTCAATTAGCTCGAGTTTCATCGTGCAATTAGACGACGCGAACAAGTTTCTCGCAATCCTTCTCAGTCGGAAAGCGAAATACATCATCGCGATCTAAAGAGACAGTCGCGGTGCTCGGTTCTTAAGATAGTGTTACAGGGATCGCGTTACTCCGTCGTTATCAGTCGCTTCGCGATAACGAAGACTTTTGCTCATTAGGATCGGGTAGAGAAACTTCCTTCCTAACGATTCGAACCTTCTTACGGTGTGGTTTCCTTGAACACGGTGTCGAATAATGGCGTAATTTAAAAGTCCTTTCGAGAAAATGTATTTCTCAAATGTTATCCTAAGTTTATATTACTTGCCGCTGTCGGATTATATAAATGGATTTGAATTTTGTCGTCCGAGATGTTATAAGTTGGATTAATACTCATCCAGGCGACTTCAACACTAAAACTACCACACCAGTAAAATTGACTGATTTTACAATTTTATTTTAAAATTCCTACTTCATGTTTTCCTACTTTCCGCAATGATGTAATGACTTTCGCAACGATAACTAAAAGAATAATATAATGAATTTTATTTTGTTTTCTATGTATTCAAACTCAAAATAATTTTGGATCAAGGCTACTTATACCAATACCAGTCAAAATGACTGGTACTTGTCAAAGTGTAAAAGAGTCCTACAATCTGTTTATCGAGCCCCAATTAATCAGTTTCCTCGTTTTGTACAACTTCCCACACGTTTTTAAAATTTTTACTGCGTATCATTCAATATGACGAGTTCAATATGATCGATCGCTAAATCGCTAGATGCTAACACTAGAAATACCACACCAGTCAAAATGACTGGTTGTACAATTTTATAAATGTGTCAACCCTCGTTTAGGGATCATGGTCCCAGCTGGATTAATAATACCAAAAATGTACCACATGACATGGAATTCCTTCTGTAAGAAAGTAATAAATCAATAAATATAAAAATATTCTATTATTACGTATTTTTTAAAGACCAATCATTTTGACTGATTCTGGTAGAAATAGCTTCGTGTTAACTATCGGTAGTTCTAGTGTTAATCATCAAAGTATTACTAGTATTGTCGTTTGTCATATATATATCCTTTATCATCAGTAGATTGTGAATATTTATACAAATTTATATTTTTATTTGCGCGACTAAAGCAATAGGAGTTTGCCACAGTTTTGATTCGCATACGAGATATTCTGAAATATGGTAACTTTATTTTTTGAATTTTCTGACGCTTCATGACCGGAAAGAAATATTTTTCTTTATAGAAGACGAGCTATTGATTTATCGATTTTTCTACTTGTGGCTTTTGTATATTCCTATATGCTAATATACATTTGATTTATTTGTACAGTTTTGAATTTCTTATAAACGCATAAAAATCCACTACCATCGTCGTCATCATCAGTAATTTTAACGATCTCGTAACTCATTCTCTTTTCTAATCATTAACCCTTTGCACTCCTATGTCGTGTGTGACTCGATATCAGTTTTTATCTCGGAAGCTCCTTTGTCGAGTCCCACTCGCCATTCTTTCATTTTTTTGTGAAACGTGCGAGAGAAAAGCAGGATTGCATCCTGAAGAATTGTTTCAAGATATATCATACACTTAAAAATTACAAAATACAACAATAGTGTGAATAAAACTGGTATTTAAGTGAATTTGCTTTTTCCTCTATTTATTTAAATTGCCTTATTTTTTAGTTAAAGTAAATTTCAAATAAAAACGCGTTGACAGCTGCTGCTAACGAAATTAAGATAAAATTCGGAGTGCAAAGGGTTAACTTTGCTTTATAGATCGAACGAAAAAGAGATACTTTTTAAGATACAGATTTTTAGATAGTACGTAAAGTTCATCGACGATGTCAATAATCTCGATGCCGTCATGCAAAATTTAATCCATGGTCTTTGAAAATTGTTTCGTCGAAGTTACGTGTATCCAATAAAACTTGAAAATCCTCTTACGTTAGTATCGCTTAAAACGAGCCAAGAACATTCGATCAAAGTTCATGAAAGTTTCCAAAATATTGTTCGGAACCTTGTCATTCCCCGATCGTAGTTTCCAAGTCAATTTTAAGTTTCACGCGGCGACGGGGATAGCGTAAAATTTGCATAAAATAGCCACGCAAAGGAACCGCCATCGAAGTACTTAGATTCACGTCTGCTAATGTCGTATGAGTGATTGCCAATCATTCGACGTCGGTTAGAATCGCGTGAAACGGATTTCATAGCGAGAACATTGCGTGTTTTATATTATCTCGAATCGACCACAGTTGAATTAATTTCAGTTAAAATAATTGCCATTTAAATATAAAATAATTTTCATTTTTTTGTATTAAAGGCCCACTTTCTTTACAGGTTTATAAAAATCAAAATTTTGTCGCTGCTATCGCTTGCTCTTTGAATCCCGCAATTATATTTCTCCTGATTTCCTCCTTATCGTTATACATGCTGCTTACTAAAAGATTATCAGAGGATACTCCCATAGAGCTTAATATTATCTGAACCGTATGCAGCCGAAAATTCACTAGATTGGTGGTTACGAACGCTTTAAAATATTCAATGTATCGATAACGATCTGCAGCAGGAAATTCACGAATATGCTTCTAAATCACCCATAATTAACAGCCAGCATAGTCATTTCCTGCCTTATTACCGACCTGAATAATTCAATTTCCTTCAATCTTCATAGGTGACTGATCTCGGATTAATTGCGATGATTAAACGCGCGATTCGCATAATTTCTGACACTGCATGCGCCGAGACGACCGTTGGACAGATTAGAGAACTCTTTAGCCTGAAATAAAGTTAACGCGTTCCAAACACTTTGCATAACTAACTACTACTATGTACCTCGGTAGACCAGGATAGAAGTACTCGAGCGACGAAATTGTTCCAAGGGAAGACAATCGACAATTTCGGTGAGTGGTCTTCAGTTTTAGTGGAAAATCGATAGACCAGGAAATAATGTTACTTCTTGCTACAGCCTTGCTTGAATAATTATATTTTCCTGTAGGTTTTCACGGCCGACTAACCTCTGAGTAATTATGATAGTTAAGCTGGCAATTCTGGCAATTTCTAGCAGAGAGGATATTACGTTGCAGCCTGGTCGCGTAGTCGAGTGGTTTTCATACTTGAGTCGGGATTTCCTTCAGAAATAAGGAAACCAGGTGGTCGTTTCTCCAGTTTCAGATACTCGTCATCGGGTTAATCATCTTCCTTTAATTTATTTACAGAAAGCTGGATAAAAGGCTATCGATTAAAAGCCTCGAGACCGGATTGATCTGTTCTCGACTAATTAAGTTTCGTTCAGTTTTCACGAGAACGCGATGGCCGATAGGATCGAACCTCGGGGATTATGCTCTGCGTGTAATTAAGTTCCGCATAGCTTTCGCCGAATTTTCGATAATAAAATCCCTAATACGATGATCGTATTAGTAAGTTCACCATTTATACTGGAAAATTTTCGCTTTTCTAGCTAGTGGCTCGGATGATTCATCGCGCATTCAAAATGCTATGAATTAACATTGTTCGCGATAATTATAACTGGCGCAACTTTGCTCTTCAATCAATTAACGAATCCGTAATCGAGGTCCATCCATGGTTCAGCTACTTGCGAAGTTTGAGTAAAAAGTCCAGGATCAGCAGCAAGAAAGTTTGATAGCAACCATCGGTAGAATGGAAGGATGTAGGTCAAATGAATTGGTTAATGATTCTTCTGTCAGTTCCCACATCGATTTCTCGCCAGACGCCTTTAAAACTATCACCTGTTAATGATATTTCCGCGACATCGAGGAACAGACGATCGCCTGCTCCGATAATTTCCATCGAATCAGGTTACATCGGAACAGTGATCGATCGGTGGAAGTTTGGCCAGTTTCTTGGATAAACTGACTCTCCGTTTGAAGAGTCACTTGTCTCGCGATCTCTCGTTCGGAGGCTGGCTCGGACGTCGTCGTGGAACTTGAGCGATTTCGCTTCGAGTGTTCTCTATTCCCCTCGCTTCCTATCCTCTTGTGAATCGAGTTTATACAAATTTCCGTAGCTGGAGTTTTGCGAGTTTCTATAAACTTAACCCCTTAACTAGGGATGACGAGTTCATTTGTCATTGGAAAATGCATCTGCAAGACGAGTTAACTGGTTGCGCAACTTTGAAGACTGTGCTCACCAGATATGTACAGTGTGTGCTTTCGGTAAACGAACTGCCCGGTTGAAAGGTTAAAGATCTCAACGAGTCGGTCCGTTGCGTAAAACAGAACGAAAATCGAGAATTCAAAGTGAACGTGATTTTTGCCTAACGTCATTCGGGAAAGTTGTCACGCCCCGTAATTAGCTCGAAGGATCTTCAGTTATTCAGAACAAGTCATAAACACCACGTAGTCGCAACCGCCAGCGGAATTAAAATTTTTTCAAGGGACAATCTGAAGATTTTTTGTGCGACCGGGTAGCAATGAGGCGGCAGGGCAGAGATCGGTGAAACCGCGTGTTCGATAGTTTAGAAGTTATCGGCGAACGTTCTCGGAGCATCAGTAATTTCCTGTTAGGCGAGCCTCCGTTGAAACCAATCGTCGACACGCGTCGAAAGGGAGACGCGCATCCCACCGGGTCGCATCGAGTCGAGGAAACAAAACGGTTGCTTGTGCTGGCCGCGGCAGCAACAATGCACGATCGATATCTGTTTTCGGCGCGACGCGGCTCAGCTTTCGCGCATAAGGTGCGCGAGTTTACATGCGGCCCCGTACACGCAAATTGATGACAGTACCGACAGATCGACGCGGATTCAACGCGACGAGTAATCGCTTTCTCCCTTGTTACCGGCCACTTCGGGTAATTAAGTTCCCTGTAGTTTTCACAGGCGAATAGCCATGGCCTGGTTGGGATCCAATTGCCGTAACTACCGGCCGCAACTCTTGTATCCACCCTTCGAGTATCCAGCGATTCCGGCCACGCGGAAATTAGCTGCGCGTTATACGGAACCCCTCGCTCTTCTTCATTTTTTCCGCCCCACGGCAACCGAGTTTCGATTCCAACTCCACTGTGTAATTGTTTTAACAATGGAACATAGATGTGCTGTTATTTTCTGTGCAGAGATGAAAAGATGACTGAAACTAGGGTAGCTAGAGATATCATGTAAATTTACCTCGTTACATACATAGTGATGTTATGTAGCCGATTGCTAGCGGTTGAAATTCGTTCACGTTTATTTCTTTTTTTTTTCCCCCTCAAACGATAATGTACGGTAAGCCCATCTTTTCTCCGAAAATTTTCGTTACCGAACAGAAGTGTCATATCTAATAATTGGATATAACATGACGAAGGAAGCGTACGGAATATGTATATCGAAACCAAGTCCTCGAGACCAAATCCTTCCCATTTGCATACAAATTCTGATCGTACCGACTATACTAGCAGGAAGGTAAATTTGGTTATTCATTGTGTAATAAGTCAATCTTCTCTCATATAATCATGAAGATAAGATATATGAATTTTTGTTACTAACCACAGTTACGATTATATTTCAAAAATGTTTAAGTAATCTGGAAATGTTTGTAGAAGTTACAGTATATCTACTATCTATAAATATATATTTAGCAGAAAATTAGCATAGATATATCGTTGCTCTAGTTCTTAACTGTTCTATCTCCACTAGTTCGTAAACTGAGAAAACCGAGTTTAAAATTCATGAAGTTAAATATTATTGTGTGGGGTTGGGACTTGAAATAATATTTGTTGTTTTTCAACTAGATTTTTCATCATATTTTCATAAATTTGTATTCTTTATACCAATGAGACGTATATAGGTTGGTTAATTACATTTTCTTGAAAAATGGAATTAGAACAGTCAAGCACTAGGACGACGATGTAGTGAATGTTAAAAATGACCTCACTAAATATCGAGGCTTATCCATATAATGGATAATCCACTGTGTAGACTTTCGTGACCCCGTGAAATATACATTTGTACTAAATACTCTGTTGTACACTTCTATGTGCATTTTTTAATCCGTTTCAAATTTTACCGACACAACTACGACAATTGCATCTCATTACCGTGGCGATGAAATTTCAAATTGTTTCATGTAACACGCGTAATGTATTCATAATTGGTCTCTACAACTGTTCGAATACTTTCGTAAGCTAATGTAAATACTAAATAGAACGACGTAACTTATCTCACTATTGATCCAGTGGATGTCACCAAAAAGTAAACTACAGAGACTCCAGAAGAGAAGTATGAAAGTTGCAGTCAGATACAATAAATTAGAAGAGAAATAGCTAGGGATACGACTTAACGTTGCAACCGTCAAGGCGAATGGTTCATTTCGTAAGTTAAGTTGTTGCCTCGTACGACCAAGTCAACTGGTGCGCAACAGAACAACTAGAAACTTTGCCGGGTATGTTCGAAGCGTCTTGATCTCGTCCCTGGGAACACGAAGCAATAGAACGATCCAGGTATTACATGACCAACATCCGTACTGGTTGAGCTGCCTCTTCAATTCTACCGGCTTTGTCATCGAGCCTAACGGGAACGTTGCTTCTCTTTATAAGCGTCATTCGATCTAGCGTTGCCTTGTATCCCACTGCTACCGTTCCCTTTCATCCGACGTGCCGGTGACCCACAAGTCGGAGTTATTATCGGTGCCCAAAGGAATAGGCAGAGAATGGAATTGTTTTCTGTGCCATTCGTTCGATGCTGCGTCTCGGAAACACTTGCACAGCTGCGTACGAGAATTCTCCACCGAGATCAGGTTATTCAACTCTATTTAGTCGAGCATACACTGTGCATTTGAAAATCTTTCTTCGATTTATACTTGCATTCTTACAATCGGTTGTTGCTACAGGTTTGTTTATGCGAGTACTTGAGTGGGAAAGATTACGCACGTCGAGACACGCGTCTTATTTGACTTCTGACAATTTTAATAATTCGTCTAAATACCTTTCTTTTCGTATCGTATTCGAATTAAGTGGAAAATATCACGCAAGTTAGATATACGTACTGCTATGTCAATGATATAAAGCACGCAAATTTGTTATGAAGCTATACTCTGCGTACGATTAGTCTCTTTTAAATCGTGTAAGAATCAAGTGGGAAAATTCACGTACACCAGACACTTTTTTTTATTATTTCGCATTTCGGTCTTTATACAAAATTTCGCATTTAACATTGTCTGTGCTACATTATATTCTCTCTTTCGACTAGATCAAACGGAAGAAGCTATAAAAGTCGGACGCACGTACCGAGTTACGCGTTATACGTCATTTTACGATTTCAGTCACACAATGCGCACGGATTTTTCTACTCAATATGGAGAAATCATGATCTGAATATGCTTTCTCTATTTAGAATCGCGACCGACCGAAGTAGAACAAGTTGTGCGGGTCAGACATGCGTACAACGCCACGAATTGTACGCTGTCCTCTACTGCGCGTATACGTAAATCCTGCTGTTTAATTCTAAAAAAAACTGAACTCTAAAGAGACTCTTTCGCTAACGCCAGAGCATCGACGTGATCGCATCGTGGAATCTCGTTCGTTGCACGTTTCATCGATTATCCTCATTGCCGAGCTTTCGTCGACTCGATTAATTACCGAAATGCGATCGCGTGGAGGACAAAAGAGGGCGGATATAGCGAGGTTGCGGGCGTGTGTTAGTCATCAGAGGATTTTATTCGAGAATCGTTCTCACGAGCTTGAGAAGAAAAACGCTTCTTCGGCTGGAGACGCTTGTGGCTCGATACGACGTGGTTGGTTTAACCGACGCTCGGATTTTTCAGTGTTTGCGCAATCGTCGGCAATCCTGAGGGTCGCCTTCACCGGCCCGTAATAATCTCCGCGGATTTACGAGCGGCTCTATTCGAGAATCGCGTTGGTTTGGACGTGCCGCGCATTCCGCATGCCCGTCCGTGGGATTATGTTTCTGGATTCGCGGCCGGCATGATACGCGTGCAAATCCTTTACTTTTGTGCGCTCCTCGCTGTCTCCTGCTTTCTATTCCCCTGCTTTCCTTTCGGCCCAACAAAAAGTGGAATGGAATCGTAATTATCGGTATAACCTTGGCTGCTCGTCGGCTCGTGCACACGCTGAATCGACCACGCCAGGCGAAATTAAGGCTGTAAATAAAATCTTCCACGCGTTCACTCGTTTTCTTCCCTTGGCCTGTTGTGTTTGCGTGACTCCAAGCTCGCCCCCCTCTCTCTCTCTCTCTGCCTCTCCCTATCATGGACCCCTCGCTCGAGTGCAGAGAAAACAGCCACGTTTTCCAGCCACGTTGCGAAAAATTCTGTTAATTCCGTCGAGCGAACTTTCCTTCTCGGTTTGTTAATAAAATGCTTCTCTTAGCTTGAAGCACGCTTCGTGAAGACGTTTATAGAGCAATAAGAACACGTTTATTTGCAATTGCTATGTAACAATCGACGATTAGTAGCGTCGTCGTGTAGGAGAAAAAGACAGACGAATGGAAAGGAGAAAGCAAACTGAACGGTTAGTAATCGTAGATAACAAGAAAAGTTAGGGGAAATGGAGATGTATCCATAAAGATTGCAACTAACTTCGTTCGTTCCGAGTTTAATCATCGCCTGTATCAATTCTATATTTCTAGAGTCTTTGTGTCGTCAAATATTGTGGAAAATATAGAACACATTAGAATAAATCGACGATTAAAAATGCTAACTTACCGCAAATACAAATTTACACCTCTTAACCCGTCGACCGAGGTGGATGAATGAATAATTCATTTTTCAATTTCTATTTCTATTCTATCTTGAAATATGTCGCTTCGTCTTTGTTGCGAATAAATTATGTGGAATTTCATTTGCAAGACTAAAATCGACCAAACTGAAATCGCCAGATCCTTATTAATTATTCTTAATTCTAGGATCGTAAAAGTTCCTGTTGGCAGAATGTCCCGGTTAACAGGTTAACGACTTCTCTCAAATGCGACTTTCTTTCGCAACCTCGTCTCAGCTGCGGCACGTACACTTGGCAATCCTTTCTGCGAACATTTGCGTATCGTCTCTTCCCTCCTTGTACAATACTTACTTCTCAAACGAGATCATTACTCTGCCTTGGAAATGGAAAGAATATTAACCACGGAAGGAAAGAATATCCGAAGTGTACAGAGAACAGAGTCAGATGCGCGGTAATCGTCTGGTTTAAAAAGCGAAGCTGACGTTCGTCGCAACCTCGTCTCGGATACGTTTTCGTAGCCGGCGCTTCTTAACTCACGAGTGATTCAAAGCGGAACCTGTGCTAAATACGCCGCGGTAAAATACACGGTAGTTAGACGTAGGAGAAGGATAGTCGGGTGAAAAAACGAGGAGGAAAAGCGCATTAAAGATAAGGCGCGTATCTCAGCAATGGGCGCGCATCACTCGCGCCGCTTTGTCTGTATATCGGACTGGCGGAGGAAGGGACAGGATATCGATTTTTGCATAAAACCTGCCACGATATCTTGGCATTGACAGCCAAGAATACGAAGTTTCTTCGTGTGCGGCAGTGATCTACCGATTCGTTGGACACCCCGTTCGCCACGAAAACTCAACCAGGTTGATTTCTTTCCTTATCGCGGGTAAGTATCGGAAGAAACGACGCGTCTGGAGGCGTGAAACGACACCGGCCACCTGGATAGCGATCGCGTGACGGAAACGAGGGTGAAAACGCGCTCGTAGATCCCTGGATTTTATGGTGTACGTCTCTGATTATAGTTTTCTTATCGATGCACAGACGCCTGCTCGTTTTATGACCCTTTGCTAGCTTTCTGGTTTCTTTTATCGGCTTTACTCGTGGATCGTATGTGTGTCCCGCGTGTTATTGAAATAACGATCAGGTCAGTGCCACGTCAATGATAATTGAAGATCTGTTCCTACGTTGCGGAATAAGATGATCAATTTTTCGGACAATTTGTGAAGTTACAGATGGCAAAAGATTATTCGATGAAGTATTAGGTTGCCCGAAAAGTTTCTTTCGTTTTATGAGGAAACAATAGACGCACAACGTTTTTTGTTTTATATTATTGTGTCGAATTACGTACGATCCATTTTTTACTGTTGTGATAAACATTGCTACATTTCACAGATTTGGTTTCATCTTTGTATGAAGGTGCATTGTTGTAAAACACGTTTGCGAAAGAAAGACACTTTCCGGACAACCTAGCTCATTCTCTTTACGTATTTCTTAATTCTTCTTTTTCCACGAATTTTCCACGAATAATCTAATTAGCAACGCGTATCGGTAAATGTAACCTCTCGTCTGAATAATATAAAATATTATATAATTATAACGTTACAAAATATTCTTATTGGTTTAATGTTAAAGGCGTGGGCAATATGAGCTCAATTGCTACGTAAAATTCAATTTTATATGTCAAAAAGTATAAATAAAATTCAAATATTCAAATTCAAATAATTCAAATTCAAATATCGAATGGATGATTCATGAAAAATGCGATAATACACGAAAAACGAAGAAACGCAGACAGTAAAATGAAGAAAAAGATCACGTTCGAAGTTTTAATTCGTAAAAAAGTTTCCTTCTCGGAGGAGCATCGCACATGCATGTTCGCCGGCTCTTAAGGTCGATGGAAAGGGGTTAACTGCCCCTTTGAGCGAATCGGTGCACACTGGTGCACCGGTGAACTTCGCATTCCGGCCAGACTCGTGGGTTGCAACAGGGCTTGCTTATATTTGATAAGGAATCTCTTCGAATTGTATCGAGTTGGGCGTTGTTGTTTGCGCTGGTGACTTCCGTTAAATTACCTATGCCTGATTTATATTCCGCGCTAGCTGCGCCGACAGTTTCCGCAAACTAAACTGATGGACGCGGAGCAATGGAATCTCATCTGGCTGATTTTTATTTTTCAAATAAATACATCGATGTTTACCCTTGCTTAAGCAGGAATCACCCAATGTTTAAATATTAAAAAATTACCGAAGCGGAAGATACAGAAGAAAAATCATAGAACGCGTAGCATCAAAATTTAAGCAACGATATAAAATTTCCTTTCCACGTACGAAAGCTCCGCTGCTTTTTAAAGAATTGTATAATTCCTCGGTCCACGATTTACATGCAAACGATTCCAGTGAACGGAGTCGCTGTCGCCAGAATCTTCCCGAGTCGACGGAACGCGCAGACGAAAGACTTCCCGCTTGGCGAAGGCGCAGCCAAACCGAAGAAACTCGTATACGAAGATGCGACGATGCTGAATATGCACGTCGCGGGACATCGTTCAAATTGCTGCCGGCAGCAATAATTGGCCTTGCGCAGCCCGAAATCTTCTGCGGATCGTAACTCTGAGCGTTACTACGAGTAATTGGTCAGCCTTGGCAACGGGAATCCTCTTCGAATACCGACGTTGACAACGTGGCAAGCTTCTCCTCGAGTTCGTCGTTCGCACTGTTGCGAGATTTACCGGCATTGGTCGATCCGTAATAGTTGCAGCAAGTTGTACGCTAGCGTAACCGAATAAAGGGTTGTCTTCAAAGGATGGCCGTGTCGTCCGAATGCACACACTTGGTCGGTCAACGTTCATCTGGAGTTTCGGCTTTCAACATGATTTCCGTGAGGCAGAGCGGGAGAAAGTTTTGCACGCTACGTCCTGTTGATGTAATCTAATTGTTGGATAGTAACTACTAATTTCAGCCTTTATTAAACTGGCATGCTGTAAACTTTCAAGCAAGACGCGAGTCGTGGTCGATGTTTCAGACATCGGAGATGCACGCGACGCAGGCAGGATATTTCAAAAAGTCGTTCGATAAGACGTGCACGTGGCTATAATGAAAAGGAGCAACCTTTTCCACTAAGATTCGCAGGGGTGTGTTGAGTATTGCACGAGGTCGCCGGCACGTACAGTATATTAAACGAGTCCGCTCCATCCTTCGAGCCATGGGACGTAATCTGCATATGTATTTCAAATTCTAAGCTGACGCGTCAAACAACAATCTGCATATGGATCGTGGCATTATTATGGATCTCGGGGATCTGCAGCTTGTCGACCTGTTAAATAATTACGTGCATTGTTTCGAGAAACGTGCGAGTCCGGTGACGAGTCGAGTTACAATTACGCGTGTTATCGATCAACGGGAAACGTCTGTTCGATCGGGTAAACAAGACTCGGAGGAATTCGATCGGGTAAACAAGACTGGGAGGAATTTGCCGGGGAGCAGTGTCGGCAAACAAGAAAATAGAAGGGAAAGAACGGAGGACAAGATACATCGTCGATTCGGAACGACATCGCGACAGCGGCACGTTTCAGAGGAGTAACTTTCTGGGAAATTGCATTTCGAGTTCACAGTGTTTGCGCTATTGTGATTCTTGACGAAACGTCACACGCTGCACGCGTTTCCTTGGAAAGAAATCCCTTTCCAAACGTCTAATTTGAAACAGTTCACCCAGATATCTACGTCTTCGAAATTACGCAGTTACACTAAAGTTCGATACAAGACGAGGTCCTCGAAGAAACTCCCTGAATTGGGCAATGTCGAGCGATTGTCTCGCTTGAGAAGAAAATTCGACTATTCTACGATCTTCGCAATGGAACGTAAGAACCCGCAAAATCTTTTATTCTTAAACCATAACTCTTGTCATGGTTGTCGTTTGATTTAAACGAATACAAATTAATTTTATATCGTTTTGAATTATTTAATTTTCCGAACTGTTAAAATTCTTGTTTTATAAAAATGTAATAATATAATATTGTTATTTAGAGCAAGTAGCTTTTAACGGTGGACAATGATTTTCCCGGAAATATGTCGAGGGCGTGTGCAACAGCGTACTTCCATCAGTTTTCCCTCACTTGAGAAGGACGGCGGAGGGTTAATTTGTTAATGAATTTTAAAAAGTACCGAGCGCCCTGGGAGTGCTCGACTGGGTCTTTCATCATAATACTTTTATTCTATCGCATTACCCCATGCACCGATGGTTTTGTTTACTCGGGGATATTAACCACGTTTGGATGAGGTCGAAAAAAAAAAAAAAAACAAAAAGAAATAATGGGTTCACGAGATCGGGTCATGGGTGTGTATGCTGGGATCCCATTAGTCATTCGGATCGTGCAATCGACTGGAATCGTTCGTGTATCGGCTAGGTTTTTCAGTATCATCTTAGTTTCTTCCTGCTTTTTATATTTCGAAGAAAGGATTTCGGAGGAATGTTTGTTGCGACAGTATTGCGTCCAAAATGATAAAAATAACGCTGTTTTAGAGGAAAATATCGATTGGAGAGTTGTCAGAAGTTGTTTCAAGGGATTGATTTAATTTTACTGAGCGATTAACGATGTAACGATTGCGAAATGCTGTCGTCAAAGTGACAGCAGGATGGCAAGTGTAAAGTGCTTTGTGTTAAAGTTAAACGCGACGATAAACCGTGTAGAGAATCGCGGGAGTGGAAATACTCTCGAAAATAACGCGGAACAGCGTTGGTGGTAACAAGATTTTTAACTGTCGCGGCTCTATGTTCGCTATTTTTACGCTCCATGAATTCCAGGAAAATGGAAAATTCAGCAGAGAAGAGAGGACGCGGAGAAACTTATCTTTAATGAAATTCAAAAACTTCGTTTTAGTCATCGCTGACAAAATGGATGGGCGACACGAACATTTTAAGAGCCGATAGAGAAGAAAATGTAGCGAGCATTTGAAACGTTCGTCGAAATTTTTCTTTCCCTTTTTGTACACATCGTTGTCAAGTGATGAAACAAGAGGATTCAGCCGACCCGTGTCGTTCCATTGTTAAGAATTTCGTTAGCGATTATTGCATACAGCGTGCTACGAAATCACATTTGCCGCGATATCTTTCCGCCACTTTTACGAGCAATCGTTTTATAGCGTGACCTCGTAGTTCCCTGAAAATTGTTTTATAGTGCACGCGCTATGCGCCCTGTAAGAACACCAGTTCACAGTAAGCGTTTTATACATGCCGTTTCCTCGCACGACCAACTTTCATCGGATTCAGTTTTTCCCTCTCAGAACCATGCTTTTTCCCTTTGTGGAGCAGCCTCTAAACCATCCAGTAAATAAGCTGCGTATCCGAGTCCGTGAAACACTCTCAACTTGGCTACCGCGAGATATCAAATGGCGGTAGTTAATTAAGAAAGGCGAAATTTATTTAACCTCGGCTCGTTTTTTTAAAATGTAATTTACATTTGCAAGAACCGTAACTTAATATGATGCAAATCGCAAAATTCCGCGAATTTTGTCCAATATGAAAGGCGAAATTTTGGAACAAACGAGAATCGCGAGCCAACAGTTTGTTTTCTTTATCGTGAATTCTCTGCGTGAGTTGTAACCCGGTAATGCTCGTACGTTAACCTTTATTCGTTCTTGTTGGTAATGGTCCCTAACACGCTTCGAGTGTGCTGGAAAATTTGCCGGGTAGAAATAAAAGAGTAAAGACAGAAAGAGAGCTGACCGGTGGAAGGGGCCACGAACGATAGACGCGGAGAGGCGAAGGAAGCTCGCGAAAGGAAAGAAAGAGGGGGACAGAGCAAGGCAGACGTTTCCACGTTACTTTTGTCGGGAGAATATGGAGGCGTATCGATGCGCGAGAGCGTCGCCGCTGCAATCCGACCGAGGGTCATCGAACCGTGGTTGCTGCTGCTACTGCTGTTACTACTGCACTCCCAGCTGCAACGACTCCACGGACAGCCAAACGGCAGCAGCTATTGCAGCTGCACGTCGCTTTTACAACTGCGCCCCGCGGTGAAATAATAACGGGCGTGGCGACTAGGTGACGGCCGCGTTTCCATCCTCTGCGTTTACGTCGCTTACCCGTTTCACCCACCACCCTCTCGCGATCCGGCCATCGAATAAATACTTCTGATTAGAGACGATAATGCCTGTTAACTACGATAATGACGCGACTCGCCGCCACCGACGTCGCCGCCGACACGTTATTCCAAAGCGCGCACAACCCTTAAATCAGCGCGAACGGACACTGGCGGGGAGTGGCGCCACGACCGCGCCCCCTATTCGGACCCGGACGTTTCGCCAATTTATGGTAACGATCTCTCTCCGTCTCTGTTCTTCCCTCTCTCTCTCCTCTCTATCGTTGATCTTGTTCCCAACAATATTTTCAATCCGTTGGCTCGATGCTGTCCTAATTAAATCGACGCAGAAAGTTTTGCAGACCGCGTGTTTGCACCGTGATCCTCGCGGTAGCTTTGATCGCGCTGATAGATGAGAGTGGAAAGACACGATCGTCACTGCCACGTGTGTGTTTCTAGTTTTACTCGAACGTATTTTGGGATTGTATGGCCAAGTTGGCGGGTAACGTGCGCGATTTCCAGCGTTACCGCCTGGAGAGTCTTACGATGGATTGTGGGTCGATTGACTAACTCCGTTGTACATCGAGACGCATTCTCGATTTTCCGACTCGTGGCGATTATACATTCACACGTTTGGGTAGGATGAGAAAAATAATTAACTGTACTCATGGTAAATTTTAATTGCCGCTATTACTACGATTGCAATTTCTATCTAAAATCGAGAATTATTGCACGCAGTTCTGATACGTGCAACGCTCGAACGTGCTTCGTCCGACGCGTGGTATTACAGTTACGAATAGCTTACTCTAACGTGTGTAACTATCGAGATAGTAGTTTTAATCGAGTTCCGCGAGTAATCTCGCGATAAATCCACAACGTCGAGCTACGCTGGGTTGCATCAGCACAGAAAAAATGGGGGAAAAATGCAGGCAGGAATTTCTTCCAAGATACAGTTTCGAGGATTCTGTAACTTTTTCTGTGATGGAAACGCTCGCGAAACTAACGGTGTCTACCGCGAAAGAGCGAGGCCGCGTTTCAACATTTCCTCCTTTAAGTTCTCTACCCCTCGACAATAGTCGAACGAACAGAGGAAACTTGGCTGGCGTCGAAACTTTTTTCATTTGCATATTCACGCGCTACGCTGTTGCTGTCAGCCGTGCAAATTGAGAGCAGGAATCGTGGCGATCGGTTATTGTTAACCTCGTTATCTGACGGTAATCCGTTCCAGGGATCAGCGATCGATACGTACCGTATTTTCCAGCGGCCGTCATGCTCGGTTATTGATACGACTCTCCCAGTTGCCTCAATCTGCTCCGCCAATGTCTCCGTCAGGGACTTTTCAAAATGACGGCTCGATCTCCCTGCTTCATCTTCTATCCCACAGGATTTATCCGCCATTTTGGTTACTAAGAGTTAATCCTGCCGTTTCTACGCTGAAAGCAATTTTCTACAATAAACACGCGTTTCTAGCAAAGGATGAAAGATCATGAAACTTGTTTCGAATATTTCGGGAGAGAAAATTATTTGCAAAACTTGGAAAGTATCGTTTTTTCAATCCATTACGTGCCAATGTGTTTCTTGTTATTTCTTTTTCCGCCGAAATTCTACGTCTTAACGAAGCTTGGGTAAACAGAGATATTTATAGCAGCGCGATAAACGATATTTCATTATATCATGGAAATTGTTTCCTCTGTAACGAGCTTCTGTAAAGTATCTGGTATTTGCATCTTTACAGCCGCGTTTACCGGCATTTTTCTCTCATCGTCTATCGACCACAGCCGTATTTAAGGATGTTTGTTCGTCGAATTGTTCATCGAAGCGAGAAGTCAATGAAATCCTTATGCATCTTCCCTCCCTTTTCTCGTCGATCATTTTACCATCCACAGTGTTCAAATGGTATGTTTCTAGTTTACTTTCGCCTTGACGGAGCTGCGCGTTCTTTTGTATGTCGTGGCGATGCGGCAGAGGCTAACGCCGAGACCGGCATCATTCCAGCCGATTTCACGCGGCGAACATCCGCGGTCGAGATGCTAAGCGCCGGCAGTAATTAAAGACCGGGTTAATTAGTGGCTGCCGCGCTCGTTCGGGCGTATCACGGTCTATATAACGCGCGCACCCTCTCTGGCGCCATCAAACTTTACCGACACTTTATATTTTTGTATTTCGCTTACCCTCGGTCTTCTATTCGCTTCGATTCTCTCGGTCAATGCGCCCGTATCGATGCGACGAAGATTCGCGAATCGTCACATGTATCTGCATAGCAATTTGCCGATGATGGATTATAGGCTCGTTGTTGGTGCATCGAACGTTCCACTGTTCTCTGTTCATCATAAGATTTAATTTATCAAGGAAATGCAACCCTGATTTTAAATTCGTGAACAGTATAATAGTTACCTTATCGCGTAGACTAAATCGTTTGGAAATTTACAAGATGTCGTATCGTGGATTATATTAGGTTGGTACATATGAAATGTCGTTAATCACTCGTAGATTAATAGCGGTGTGTCTTTTATGCAAGTATATACTTACTCGTGTAGAATAATACGTAGAAGAAGAAGAAGAAGATCGATGACGAGGTGGCGCAGTGCGTAGCGGGGTCTGTTTAACGAGTCCAGGGACTAGGATCTAGAATCTCGACTAGATTCAGCAGAAAGAATGTTTTTCCGATGGATTTTATTCAGTTCTTATTGTCAGTCGAACGAGTGGATCGTAGGTCGAAAAAAGCGCGCTTTCGAAAATATGAAAAATGATAAAATTACTTGGCTGAACAGTGGCGCGAAAAAGTGAAATAACAGAGAGGCGGAAACAAGTTTTCGTAAGCAGCAAAATCTAGTAAAAAGTAAAAAGACAAAAATATCGTGATAAGCGATATACATATTGCTCTTTTTTTTCATAGCAAGTTGCATTCGTGACTGAAGTTTGCTCTGCAACATGTTAATAAATCAACCTATGCGAGGTCCACGAATTACGAAGCAGCATGGTAGGGAGAAATTTACGAATAAATAGAATTTCTAATTGTGCAGGAAACTATACGACGATTTTCGGTAGCGTGCTGTGTGCCGTATTTTCGACCGCGAGACATACGTATAATAAGATTATCGTAGGGTGCACATGGAGACAAAGGGGCAGAAGGGAGGAGAAAGGAAGAGAGAGAGAAGAAAGAGTCGACGTACGTTGAATGCACGGTAACATCCTCTCGTAAATGCGGATAATGTTTGTAGAAACGATCGTTTATCCGAATTAGGTTGCGAGTTTCATGCAGCGTTAATTGATAGCTAATTGGTAGACAATCGGTACGTTTAATTTCCGACAGTTTAGTTTTTTTCTTTTTTTATTATTTAATTTGTACTTTATAATTTGTCCAGCTGGATATTTCGTAAATTTTTCTAACTTAATTGTTAAATAACATGTGGATGGCTATCCCTACCGGGATACCATCTTCGAGTTTGACTATTTTATTTCTTTAGTGAGATCAGTAAGGTGTTTTCTTTTCAGTCTTCTTTCTATGAGAGTTTTGCTCGTTTCAGCAACTAGCTGGTTTGGATGTGTTGCCGTTCTTTTCTTGTATTTTTTTGCGTACCTGTCAATTTCTTCTTTGACCGTTGGTATTTTTAAGTCTTTGCGTATATCCTCGTGTCTGACATAGCATGGGGCGTTGACTATTGTTCTGAGTATCTTCGATTGTAACAACTCTAGTTTATTTATGTAGCCTAACACTGCTGTCCCCCATAGTGGTATTCCATACGTCCAAATTGGTTTTATTATCGTTTTGCAGATTTTTAGTTTATTTTCTATGCTGAGTTTAGAGTTTCGACTAGTTAGTCAGTACATCTGTCTTCTTTTTATCCGTATTTTGTCTATAATTGATTTAGTATGTTGTTTCCATGTAAGTTGTGTGTCTAAGTGGAGTGCTAAGTATTTAACTTGCCATTCAATTGAATATTTGGTGGTTTCCGTTCTTTTAGTGTAAATGTAATATGGTTGAATTTACTGGGGTTTGCTTTTATTTCTTTATCTTGTGGCCATTTTTCTATTTTTGTGATGTGCTCTTGTAGTAATGTGACTGCTGTTTCTGGATTAGTATATCTGACTAGTACAGCCGTGTCGTCCGTGAATGTCAGTATTTTGCTGTTGGTAGATGTTGGTATGTCGGTCGTGTATAATGTGTATAATATTGGTCTTAAGAGACAGTTTAGTGAGCAGGATTGCTTGTTTAATAATAATCTTGGCAACCATTCGATCTCCGTTGCGAAATCCATAAAGAATCTTCGGCTACGAAGCGTTAATTCCAGTTTCGTAGAAAGAAAATGTGATTGTGGGAACAACGCCGGTGCTTTCGTTAACTTCTACGACAAACAGCGAGTAAACGCAAAAGCGAGTGGCAATAGAAACTGGCGTAACAGTTAGGCGAAAGTTTTCATTGTTGGAATTAATTAAAAAGTGACGCGGAATTGTAGCTTTCGATAAATTTCCAACGAGAGGGAAGAGGCATGCGGGGTATCGTAAGCTAGACAAAAAGCTGCGTTTCGCCTTTGAGCTGCGTTTACCAAATCGAATTCTAGCGAAACGCAACTGCAATCGATATTCACGATCCGCGCGATCCAATTCCGCGTCGTACGTGCCTCCGAATAATTACAATCGAACCAGTGAGCCAAAGACACACAGTTTTAGAACGATTCCATCGATACGAGTCTGCCTTTTCGACCAAACGTATTTCCATTCCCCTTTTTCTTCATCGGACAAAGATAAAAGCAGATAAAATTCGGATGCTTCGTTTGAAATTTGTTTCGACGCGAAAAACGACAAAGTAGAAAACAACGGATAGAAAAGGTTACGGACTGGTGAATCTTATTCGGTTAGAAATATTCCAAGATCCGTGACGTTTAGATGCTCGTCGGGGCGGAAATTTCAATTTCGCCCTGGAAAGCTGAACGAAAGCGAGAAGACGAAACGCGAGGACAGGGTGTGTCAGAGACAAAGAAATGCGACGCGGAAACGAATGGCTGCTTGTTAACGAACCAATAATCCGTTTTCGAATGGATCGACAAGATCGATCGGCTCGTAGATCACTTTGTCGCCGACACGAAGTCGTTGTATTTGTTTCTCCGCTATCTTTTTTTTTTTTTATTTTTTCTGCCGAATGGCCACGCGCCCGATTCCCCGAAGCAATTCGTCGATTTATTTGAAGTAGTTGCTGACAGATGCAAACGATATATCGAGAATTGAGAATAGAAGTAGGCTCTGATCGGGCCGTTTCGATTGAATAGCGTTCACTGAACGGCAAGTGCTTTTCCGATATTTTAAATACGTCTACATCCTGCAACATGGCGCAAACTTGCGATTGTTTCTCGCGCTCGTCCACCCAATTCCGTCCACTTTAATCGCGCCAGATTTGTTACGTGACTGGACGTAACGCCGTTCCGTGTGTCGAACGACTCGGCTCGAGGCGAAGCCGATAAACAGCCACCGAGAAATCGAGTACGGATTATTGGATCTTCCCCTGTAGCTTCTCTGTGCTACATGTCTCGTAGCTGCTTGATTTTTATTACGCTCGTTCGGATACTGTCTTTGTGCACCTACCCTCTTCTTTGTATTTGTTAGTACTGTTATTATTATCCTTAAGAACTTATTACGCATTCGCACGATTATGTCACGTCGAAGACACGGGCAGTGATGAAATCAAGAAATCACTGGTCGTTTCCTCGCGTCGTTCGAATGAGTTCGCGTAAGTTTAAACGTTTCACGAGTGTCACGTAGGAGACACAAGAAATCACGAAATTGACAGATCACCGGTGATCTCCTCGCGTCGCAGTTCGAACGTTTCACAAATGACGTAAAGAATTGAACTTTAGATATATTTAGTAGTAACATTTCTTGTACGAATCCAACAGAGTGACCGTTCAGAGTGTTTTAGAACAGAGTGTCGAGAGCTGATTTTAGGAAGGTTTATATACTAGGTTACTAATGAAACTATGAAACTATATAAACTAATATGAAACAAAAAACATTGTGCGTTTATTATTTCCTTATAAAACGAAAGAAACTTTTCGGACAATCTAATACTATGGGCTTGGCTCCTATGGAGGGAGTGTCGCCGGGACCCAGGTCAGAGATGGCCATGTTGTTGCTGTTTTCTGACACGGGAACACTCTCTACGTTGTTGTTTCAATGGCCTGCGGGATGTTTGTTAGCCCCCCTTGGTTTTTGTATCGCTATGAGATATGGTGGCAGAATTTATCATGTGTACCCAAGAGACTGACGGTTAAGAATGTTAGAACAGAGTGTCGAGAGCTGATTTTGAGGGTTTAGCTCTTATGGAGGGGGTGTCGGGGCCCAGGTCAAAGGTGGCCATGCTGTTACTGTCTTCTGACCCTGGGTCACTTTGTTGTTGTTTTTCTATTGGTAATTTATGGCTCTGTGACAATCACGCAGTACGAAAAACAGGAAGACGAACTTTGGCATAGAATAAAGCAAATACGACAAACAGAAATTCAATTAGAAGCTGCTGGATAGAATAGCAGATAAAATGGAGGCAAGTTGAATGCGGAGGAAACTAATCTCTGTAGGTGTGGTATCACGCGATGGCGAATAATTTTCAGGTTAAAAGCCATTCGGATAAATATCGATCTCCGGTAAAGGTATACCACAAGAGATTCCACGAAACGGATTGCTTCTTCAGCGTGTTTATCGGCATAGGAAACACGAAACGCGCCATGGTAATTGGGATAATACGCAAACATCTACAGAAAGAAAGAGAGAGAGAGAGAGAGAGAGAGAGAGAGAGAGATAGGGAGAGAGGTAGAGAGACAGACCAAAGTAACAAGCGCGCCTCGAAGCGGTCGGTAGACCTCGTTGCCGCTTAGGGGTTTGATAAAACAGATAACAAAGCACAGCCAGGTGTACGGTGGATACTCGACGGAACGGTGGATCGAACTGGGCCGCGTAAACGACGGACGAACTTGGCGATTCCGCGAGTTTCGAGGACGCTCGCGAAACTTCACCTTGCCCCTGCTAAATAGATCCTCTTTAGGAGAGGCGGATGAGAGGGCGCGAAGCAGGCTCAGCCGTGCCGAAGCGAACTAATATATCCTCTTAGAACTGGTGGTGTTCTACGGGCTAATTGGATTTGTGTCCGTTGCCATAAATTTCACGATAATCCTCCTTCTTACGTTCATGGAAATTGTGACTGGGATCGTGTTCCGGCCGGTAAAGCTCCATCGAATCTTCCATTTTGCAGTACAGACGCCGATGCCAAAGGCTCCATTAGCTGTTCGTCAAAACCTTGTCTACCAGTTTTCAAAGGAATTTCAGCCGAATTTCCTTATCGATGCGGATGGTAACAGGTCTCGTTCCATAGATAGCTTTATTAATAAAAACTAGACTTTCTTGTGTAAAGTATGTTGAAGTAGGTCTCGCTTCTAGGAATACTCCATATCTTCTCTAGTTTTTGGCACAATGATTCTCTTTACAGCGGCTTCTTTCGCCTTTATTATAGTACCGACATACAGACAATGTCGACGATAAAGCGAAAATGCCGACAAGTCGAAAAAGTCGGAAAACTTCAATAGACCTAACGGCCATCAACATATTAGGTTGTTAGTTTCTTTCGTTTTATGAGGAAATAATAGACGCACAACGTTTTTTGTTTTATATTATTTTGTCGAATTATGTACGTTCCATTTTGTTCTATTGAGATAAACTCCGCGACATTTCACAGACTTGGGTTCACGTTTGTACGAAGGTGCACTGTTGTAAAAAACACGTTTGCGAAAGAAAGATACTTTTCGGACAGCTTAATATTTCGACACCGCAGACGTTGATTGTTCAGTTAGCCACCGGAGAGTGAAGAGTCGTTAATCGAGAGTTGTGATAGCACACTATTGTTGTGTTAAGTTCAAGTTAAATAATCATCGTTTTCGGTGTAATCCACTGTAATAAATCCATTTATCAATAAATTACTATATAGGATAGAAACTATAGCGGCACATGCGTCACAGGACGTTTCGATTCGAAGATGCCTCACGTAGTTGTTTTGCCACAGAGGATTAACACTGTACGACGCACATAATGTAATAAAAAAACTCTGGACAAAGCAGTTTCGCTGTTACGTGCAACCGACAACCAGCGATAAGTTCAAACCTTCCGGTACCCCCCCCCCCCCCCCCCCCCAAACCAGTATAAATAGACGACCACGTTCTCCAGACATCGTCAGTCGCGCGAATCAGTATCAGTATCGAGTCATCGAGATCATCAGTCGAGCGAATAAGTATAACGAATCAGTCTAGCGAATTAGCATAACAATTAGTATCAGTATTGCAATATCGCGCAATCTTATAACGGTACGCTACAAAATATACAATCTACACTTTAAAATAACTGTAAATATAGTTAACGAAATCAACTCGTCTCGTTATTAATTTAACCAACAACACGTCTTACCGTCCACCACAAAACCATTGGAAATCCTAATTTCTAACATTTCTGGATAAAGGAATTCTATAATACATTCATGCACGCGTTTGCTCTCTCTATTCTAAGATATAAAACCTCGACGAGGCGGTAGAGTGATAGACGAGTAGTCGGCCTAGGGTTCGTATTTGCGTATGGGAAACGCGTGTGCACGTCCGAGTCGGAGGAAGTTTCCAACTCCGCCTTAGACGTAAATGGCTTAGGAGAGTTAAGCGGAGCCAGCGGAAGCATAAGGGAAGATTAGCTGCAGTTCTCTGTAACTGTCCGATTAATATTGTCGTTAGTCACTGAAAGATCGTGTTATATAACGAAAGAATGCGAAGCACGAGAGCAATCTCAGATTGTTTCCAAAAAATGGTACCGTATTTCTTACAATTGAATGTTACACCAGATTTATAATATGGTTAGAAGAGTAAAAGTTGTATAGTTTCTTTGCTATCTGTCAACACATAGATGGGACACAATTATACAACTCAGAGAAATTTATTCGATACACGAGAACGATAGGCGAGCGTAACGGTACTTAAAATGTATATTCGTTTCTCTTAATTCACACCGATTGGTGGTACTCCGTAACGTGGAACGAGATTGCGAAACTTCCGATAGACCAAACAAAAAGTAAAACGAAAGGGAAAAGTAGTTTCGATAGCGCGGAGCGGCGTTCGATCGTTCAGATCCGGTCTTGTAAATGAGAAATCGTAGGTATTCCCTGTAACAACTGGCAAATTGCTTTTCTCTGTGGCCCGCGTCCTTTCTCGTGGCCGACGCGGCGCTTTGACGCCGCTAAATTTTCAAACGCGACGCCGCGACGTCGTTTCAGCGGCTAGTCGATTCGCTGGAATCGATTGGAAGTTCACCGACGGTCGTTACCGCGCTATTCCGGGAATCGACTATGACGAGACATCTTCGTGGAATTTGCTGATCCACGAAACGGCCGTCATAGAATTCAACGAAAAATCCAACGAGAAACTTTTGGCCAAATGTCGCCTTTATTTTCTTCTATCTTAGTTCCGCTTTCTTCTTTCGCTCTGTATCTACGGACGACAGCATGTGATATTTTTGATAAGTTGGCGATCATAACGTGGTTCGCGATACCAATCTCCATCGCGGCATCCAGAAAGTAGTTAAAGTTCACTTGCTTTTCCTACGTTGGCTTCTTTGTTCCTTCTGCCGAGGTTTAATTGGATTTGCCGTCTTCCAGGAGCGGGGCTCTTTTCGCTGCGGCGAATGAAATTTTACTTTCACACAAAGAGCCTGCACTTTACGTCGATTGACTGATTCCATTGGTTCATTCTCCAGCGGAAAATTACCGATTTCTTTACCTCTGTATCCATCTCCCGGGTGACCGTTTTAACGATTCCTATATTCATTCTGAGAACCTTTTCCTTTAGCTCGACATTTTCTCAGAAGTAGAATGCTAAACTCTTTATTTTCGTAATATCAGATATATATATATATATATATATATATATATATATATATATATATATATATGCGATATATATATTTTGCGATTATTATATATATATATATATATATATATATATATATATCGCAAAATATATATATCGCAAAATATATATATCGCAAAATATATATATCGCAAAATATCGTGTATCGCAAAAGTTTCATAACTCAGAACGTTACCTTGCCGTTAACGCGACGTTAAATTTGGTCTTGGTCGATAATAGCGAGTTTGTTATTCCAGATTATCGATCAAAATCGATTCAAAGTGGTGGAAATTTGTTTTTTTCTCCTTATTGATTATCCCTGGCGGCTGGGACGTGGGTAGAGCTGTGAAAGCTACTCGAAGAGGTAGAAAAGTCGTGTCACCAAAACTAGCACGTTGCAGAGATCGAGAATCAATATTTCTCGAAGTAGATTTATTTAACGAGTTCAGCTTTCTATCTAAAGAGTCGTTAGCGTGCCAGAGTACAGATATTTCACAGGGCTGGAAATAAAAATAATCCGTCATTACCATTTGTCGTTATCTTCTTGAACGTGTTCCGTGGTCGACGAAGGCGAATGCTCGATCCTCGGTTTCCAGTTAAAACTTCCGTCGCAGCTGGTCATCGTGAATCGATCCTTTTATCTGCTCTTTTTCAAGCCGATCTTCCCACTCCAACGAGGAAAGTGTCGCCTTCCATCGCGACTAAATCGGACTTGGTACGCGGGCACAGAAACACCCAGAGACAAAAAGGCGAGAGAGGAGAACGGCTTGGTCGCGGAGAATGAGAGATCGTCAAAGCATCGAGTTGATTCGGTGGCCGAATGCAATTAAAACTTTTCTACTAGCGCCAGTTAATTTGTCTTTGTTGCCCTGACCCGGCGGAAGCTCTGCCTTTTGTTACGAAACCCCGTTCGCACGCCATTCCGGCACAGCTTTGCTTCGCCGATGCCTTTTGCGACGTGCAAACAACGCCTTTTTCCTCGCGCTCTGGTAATTGTTGGCTTTTCGGTCGCAATCGATCGACCAAAGGAATGCGGGTCCCTTTGATCGGTTGCTTATTTTTGTTTAACACCGAGAGTGCTTGCAAACGTTAACCATTAGCTAGTTTTTACGTTAAACATTAGCTAGTTTATCGCTATTCGCTTTACTTAACAAAAGTAATCGTTTTTATTAAAATTGTCGCGTACGTATGGAAATAAAAATGTGACGGAACATACATCTCCATCGAAGTTGACGTTTCGTCGATTTCGTAAAAAATATAACGACTGAGCCATATTTTTTGACTAGTCGACTGGAATATTTTATGCGTGATAGATAACAATTCGAAACACGTAATGAAGTTTCGGAAAAACGATTTGTCAGAGTTATGGAGAAATTGTAGACGAGCGAATAAATGTTGCTTCGATTCTTTATCACAGAGAATGCGTTAAATATATCGGATTTTTATAATCCAAGCTTTCGAATAAAATAATAATCCTCGCAAGGATACCTTAATTCCTCCTTCGTTAAATTAATCGTATCTTTTAGAATCGTTCTAGTACTCATAAACGGTGGTGTATAATCAAATCGTGCGAGTTCAGTAGACTACTTCGTCGATGATCAGATACACGGACTCGCATGACGAGAGGTTCTCTTCGCTTCGATGAAACGTCGAAGAAACGACAAAAAAAAAAAAAAAAAAAAAAGAAAGAAAAAGGAAAAGCGAAGGAATACGGAGCATGGCAAACAAACGAAAAGAGAAGAAAAGGCAAGAATCAGCATTGAAATAGGTTAGGAATAAACTGCGGCGAAATGAAAATTGGACGGAATACCTCTGAGCATTCGGATGCTGTGAATTTAGTAAAAAGTAGGAGGATGGGAAGGACACGATTGCGCGCTGAGTGGAGCCACGCGTTAGGGGGTTAATTGGGAGTGAGCAATTAAGTGTCACGAAGGCCGTTCTCGGATGACATATTTCCGCGATATTTACGCAGAGGAAACCTCTAGCACGCGGGCCGGCTGTTCAGTGTCACCGTGCGATTCACCAAGTGCAATAGAAGTTCCTTGACGCGAGATAAGTTGCCTGACACGTAATACTTTTTCCTGGGATGTTCGTCGAGTGGCAGTTCACGGGATCGGAAACGCCAAGAATTTCCGTTCTCCGCGATCTGAACTTGCATCGAATCACGCATACTCGCGTGTAAATCGTGACACAAGGATTAGTTGTGTCGCCGCAAAATTTCATTTGTAATTTCTTTGGACTATTATAAGTTCATATTATTGAATTTACTATTGAATTTACATTACTGTTGGTACGAAAAGGAATTTCAAGAACTCGCTCGATATTTGTTTCTTTACTATCCCTTTTTCGCTTAGAGTTTATACTTTTATGAAATTTAAAGGAATTGAAATATTTGATATATATATGTCGGATTAGCACTGGGAGTAGGGTTGTGAGCGTCGAATGAATCTTCAGTCGAATGAATCATGGGGGATTAGCCATTGATGCGGTACACACAGGTGTAGTTTATTACAATAATAGAGTTGTTACAGCCTTGACAACTGATCACGGCGATTAGGCACTCGCGAAGCTAGTGACAATGGCTTCAGATTCGTTAACGAATCCACGGTCCACGGGATGACAAGTATCAACGTAATACACGATTCGGCTAACTTTCTCGATAACTCAATCAGCAATTCGTCCAACGACTAACTAACTAACTAACTCGTAATCCAAATGAAACTGCCCTTATATATTCCTGTCCTCACTTCTCGGGTCAATCTTTGTTTTTAAGGAGGGCCATATAATCATTCCATACCTCTGTCAGGTACACGTCCCTCCCGTGACCGTGGCTACGTCTAGTGACCCCCTATGTTACCTTGAACCCGAACCCATCGTCATAAACCAGGTTGGAACATTAAAATTATTTCTTATTTTTTTTATTGCTTAAACATGGCTATCATAAAAGTCTTGACTATGATATTGGGGGTTTCCCAGCATCCCAGACGGGAAATCCCGCTGTCCTTCCATCTCCGACATATATAACTCATTTTATTAATTTTACAAATGCTTTTTGTGGTTTTAATGTGAACGATAGGCTTCTGCAATGTGTCACAAAACAGAATTCAACGATATTAATTGAAAAAATTGCTGATGTCTCAATAGGAAAGAAGAAACATTCATATTTCTATGGAATTTCGAGATACGATTAAAAGCCACAACATGAAAAAAAGACATAACCGTCGGATATAAAAACATTTTGATGCTCCTTCTAATAAACTGGATTTATCGATTATCAAGTCGATCTGATCACAAAATTTTAAACAATTAACGTTCGTCTTGTGTATTTGTGTTCTGCTGGTCAGTTTTTGCAATTAAGTTGCTATCCACGGCGTTGGATGTGCTGTTCGTAAAGTTTACGATGTTCCCGTACTGTTTTATAGATTCTTCCGTAGTCGTGGGATCGTAAAAAGGCTTTGAAAAGTTGAAGAGTAGATTTCATGGAAAGCGTTCTGCTTCGGCGAAGTATTATCGATTATTTAAAAAAATGTTGAACACAGTTTGCAGAAGTACGTGGAGGAATAGTTTGAAAAACGCGTGCACCAGCAGCAAGACTTTCTTTCTTCAGCGAGTCAAATATCAAATATTCTTTATGAATTTTGTTTTCTGAAAACCTATTGTAACGAATTATTGGGTTGGCAATTAAGTGTCATTAGAGGTAATAACAAAATCCGCAATCACCTAGTTGCCAATCCAATATATCGTTTCTTGTACGCTTATCAAAGACGCGAAAGTTTCTCAGAAACACGAAATAAATTTTTTCCACGGAAATAGAAGTACGTCGCTATCTCAACGATTTGAAAATCATTGCATCGGACATTGGAAATTAAAGTTATTCTTTAGTATCCAAGAGGAAGAGCCTAGAAGCAGGTACAATAGAACGAATATTTGAGCGAGCTGGTTTCTTTGGTATACGCGAATTTTTCCACGAATGACGAATAGAGATATTTTTTTCCTTCGGCCTGGAATAAATTCACGGCTCGGGGAACGAGTATGGAGACAGCCAGCGAGTCCTGAATATGCGAACGAGATGGCGGGCGTCATGGCGTCGCCGTGGAAAAGGCTGAAAGGAGGGCCGAACAAAAAGCTCCTTCGCGCCAGCTGGCCAGCCTTTTTTATCAGCAGTCTGGGTGCCGTTCTTGCCGGCGAGATGTTCAAAAATCGCTTAGCCCTGGTAGATAGGCGGTCGATAAGGGAAACCACGGACTGATTTACGATGGAACTTCCGTTCTGCCCTCTTGCTACCCAGATTTTCGTTCCTTTGTTGGTGTCATTTTAAGACACGTTTCTTGCCTTCTGCTAAAAGCAGTGGGTTAATTCGAGCTTTAGAGACATTCGCTTCTTCGGCAAGTGTTTCCTTAAGAAACAGAGTTATTCCCTTTGTAACCAGAGCGTATCTCTTCTCATTCTGCCTTAATAAAGATCGAGCGACGGTTTTATAGGCGTGGAGGGAATCCGTCTGACGTATGGCGCACTTTTTGCTCTTACTCATCTTCTCCTAATTTCCAGACAACAGCCAGGGAACGCCCTCCGCGGCCTTGTCCCTCGTGATAGCTTCTTTTTATCCTTCGTGTAATATCACAGGGGAACTCGTTTGTGTCTAACTAATAGAATTTTTCTCCACGGTCGTTCAGAAAATATTTGCCCCATTACGCAGATACTTTAGGCAGGCTGGTTCTGTTTTCCGTTTCCCCATTTCTTTTTTTTTTTTTGTCTGATTCTACCAGAAACTTCTCATTTTCCGCGTTTCTTATTTCGCCTATGAAACAACAGTTGAAGGACTGGTTAGAAGGGGGATAGAAAGGAAAGCAAAGGTAAAGAGAGGATATTGAAAATCATAAAGTTGCTGGGTATTTCTTGTTTGCTTGTGAAAGAAATTTCAGTTTTCGCGTAGGAAAGAGCTCTCGAAACGATCTATTGGCCGTGTTTCGTGTGCCATTTTAAGCAGGAAAGTGGTGTCGATGAAATTCCTCGGGACAAATTGCCACAAGAGCTGGTAGGTTTCCACGTCGGCTGAACATCAAGGATGCCTCTGCTCTCTCCTCCTTTTATCTAGACGATGCGTTCCTCGTCCGCGATTCGTATCACGATTCCGTTTTCAAGACACAACGACGTGCCCTGGTGACGTTACAAGGAATTCTCATAGCGCTCTTCCGCCGGTGATCCTTGCGAAAGCGACGAACTTACGCTCGCTGTTCCAGGCGATAAGGCTCGATTTGTCAAAGGGACGAGATCCCCCTTCGAATGTAAATAAATCCATGTCCAATTTTGTGCTCACGCTTTCGTATCTCGTCGCTTCGAAGCCATTGTCGCCGTCGAATTGTCACGGGTCTCACTTTATTACACGGATCAAGAGACGTCTTTGCAATAATATTCAAAATACAGTGAACCCCTGTACAACGTACGATATGTTCTATGTTATAGAAAACGATACTATACGAACATATGGGTTACATCTGATAAGTTTTTATATCTTTCCTAACTGTTAGTTTTCCCATGCATACGTAAAAATCTGCGTAGGCTCCCTCGAACTTCGTAGAGTTGATTTATTTAGCGAATACCATACATTTTGGTGGCTAAATATTAGGTTGCCCGAAAAATGTGTCCTTTCTTTTACAGACCTGTCTTTTACAACAACGCATAATTATACAAACACGAAACCTAATCTGTCGAACGTTGTGATCTTTATCTTGATAGAACAAAATGGATCATACGTGATTCGATAAAATAGTATAAAACAGAAAATGTTGTGCATCCACTATTTCCTTATAAAACGAAAGAAACTTTTCGGACGATCTAATATATTAGTGCAAACCAGAATTGGGAGAACAAGAATTTATACGGGTAAATAGTAAAGAACCGAACGAACGCTTATATCAAAGTATCGATAGTCAGTGAGAAACGATTGGGAGAGTGCTCGATTAAAATTCTGTTTCTATTTGATTAAAATCGTGCGATATCGAAGTTCTGTTGTTTCTTATTCAACAGTTATTTTGCCATATCAGCCAAGACTAATCCGTAATTGCTAAGATTAACACGTATACTTTTGAAAGATATAGAAAGACAGTTCCAAATTGACATCGTATGATCCTGGACCAGGATCTAATCCCTCACACACATATATTCCATAAAACATGAGGTATAATTTTCATTTTAATCCTCGAAACATACGAACTTTAGCTTTTGTTCGATGCAAGGGTTCTTTTATATCTCCTGCGCAGAGTATAAAAACCAATCGTATTTCACGATCGACGTACGCTTTCATTCGCTAATAACGGCAGGAAAAAGCTAGCAACCGGAAAAGGTACCACGCCCTTTCTGCATATTTCCTCCCGGTGACCAAGTCCGCCGGTTTACTTCGTACCGAGGAATGCATTATGCACATCCCGGTGCATAATTTCTGTATTCGGGCAAGAAGAAAGTCGAGCATCCGTCGCTTGGAAATTTTCCACGGCCTCCAGGGCTCGAGCGCTTGCAGAGAAAGTAAGGACCCCGGCAAGATGATTCTGCCTGTTGTCGTTTTCCTCTTGCGTCTCTGCCTCCAAAATTTCTCCGAGGTGTCGTTAAACGGCTGAAATTGGCCACACGCGTGCTCCTGAAATCGACCCGAACGTACCGCGTAAACTGGCAAATAGATAGCGGCGATACGACATCGAAACGAGAGAAAGAGGGGTCGCGTGAGTGGGTGGGTCGAGTCGTGGAACGGTAGATAAGGGACTGAAAAGCGAGAAAACGCGGTTAAGAGAGGCTCTCGACGACGGCTGAGACGGGGAAAGTGAAACTTGAAATTACACGCGACAGAGGGAGGAAGAAGAAGGTGGGGGAAAAGAAGATAGGGTGTAACGGGCGGAAAATGGATCGCAACCGGGGGTGGCCCCGGGAAAACACAGTTTCCTCGTATTCTTCTATTCGTACGTCCCCGGAGTAAGCTCGATGCAGACCCCTCTGTTTTCTTTCGACATCCAATTTCCATAACATTAGACCGGCTACACGTAAACTGACGCGGCTGTTTTCTGCAGCGCTTCGTTTAGGATCGTCAGCCAATGAACGGGGCCAGGCAATGCGTTTACACGTCAGACCTTTCAGATAACCTGGGCGTATCGAGGCAACCTAGGCTCGACTCTTTACGCCGTCACGTATCGTTTCAGAAGTAGCACGATACTTTTAGGGGATAACGGCGTGACAATAAGGAACGATCGCATTTTCCTTTTTTCCAGTCTTCTACTCGACATCCAGCGAAATCGTTTAAATTACTTGAAACGTAAGATGATTTCTACTTTTTAAGAAAGAAGATACCTTCAAACGCTGTTGTACATTAATAGATCTTGTCCGAATATCACTGGATATTGGTTTGAGTTTGAGAAAAATAGCTTTCTCGTTGAATTATCAGAATTGGTTGAGATATCGTGACTATTTGTTTCACTACATCATAAAGTATCTATAGCATAATCTTATATATCCGAACAAGTTAGGGGACGAAAATTCGGATAGTCGAGAAATTCTGATGATAGAGCTCCATTAGTTACTCTCTCCAGCTCTTCTTCTTTTTATCTGATTCGGATAATAGGAGCCTATGTTTGGAAAACTGAAGCTGAACAGTTCAACTGTTCCTTTCTTATTGTTGAAGTAATTACTTCAAGAAAAACTCTACGCCTTTTCTTTTGTATATCCGTGACCTGGAGACCGCTGTTACGAAGAGAATAGAATTTAGTGAAAAAATTGAAGATAAGGAGAGGTCCATAATACTGTGCCCTTGAATAGAAATTTTGTCTTGGGTTACAAGGTCTAGAAACAAAGGAGCTATAAGTAGGTTTCTATTGCTGTTTCTTGTACCCTTCAGCTAGAGCTACACATTAAGGTTCACTTTTTGCTAATGTCCTTTGCTATAAATATAGGAACGTGCTCTCTATCATGCTTCCTATTTTACTGTAACACTGTAAGAGTGAGGATCTGGATCTGCACACACTATACTTATACCTATACTTACTTCAATATATTTTTCTATTATAAATTCACCAACTTGTTCCTCCATCAGTCAACCTCGACACTTATCACGTGTAATTTACTCAAATTAGAAACAAACGTTTGAACACATTCTCTATAAAAATACACGTTTCTATATACTAAGAACGAATTATATATTCTAATAACGAAGTTCTACTATAATTAATGCTCGACACCTGAGTTTTGTTTCATTCGAACACTCGCAAAGTAGTTGGAGATTATTACTTGACCCATCGTCTGTTCGCGCCGCAACAGTGTTTGACAAGTGAAACGAACAGCAAAATAAGATGATTCGTTGTCAGACGTACTTTACGTTGCAACGTACAAAGATCTGCGTGAATTTTACCTTATGTCTGCCTGTCTCTTGGTTTTTATGCTTCTCAGGTTTCTGAAAAACACTTCTAGCGTCTTTAAACAAATTGTTATCCATATTTCACCGCATAACAAAAGCTGAGGCGGCAGCTAAGCAAACTAGCGCGTCCACGACACGTTGGAAATACTTAAGTCTCATATTTCTACGTTAATAACGCAAATTTTCTTAACGTTTTAAATAGCACGCGAGATAAACCGTGCCCGCGGCAACACGGCGAATTCATTTACGTTGCATAATTGCAGCACACAGACAGTGGCCGTATCTCGGCCCCGCTCAGAATAACAATTTCCGCTGTAATTTGAAGCAGGACGCTCGCGTATAAAAACGATTTATACGATCGCGATCGCATCTGACGGCTGTGTTCAAACCGGCATTCCCATCGTGAAATTTCAAATATTCCCTATATCCGGATCGCCAATTCCAAAACGGAACGAAACGAGAAAGAGTTGACTTTTCATCAATTTGTCGGGAAATTTACATAGAAAAAATGTCGAATAATTGTTCACATCCGAATTACCGCGTGTAATTGCGCCAGGCGTTCGTAGCACCAATCTCTTCTAATCCACGTGACAGCGTCCCCATTGGAACCATAATTCTCGTCCCTTTGTGAAAACGGTCGTAGGTTTTGTTACGCGACGGCTTATCTTCGTTTCCTCTCTTATTTTTCTTCCTATACTGCAGTTTTCCGGGAAAACAGGGGTAGAGAGGAGGCAGAAGCGCGGCCGGATCACGCTGGCAAATCCTCGCTGGCGGTGTCTTCGCTAAAACCTCGCGCTCCGCTCGAAGGAAAACGGAACGTTTGTCGAAAACAGGAATCTAATTGCCGGATCAAGGGATTTGCTCGGCGCATTCTTAACGACGCCCGCCTTTCCAAGAGAGAAAGATCGAGCGTCGATCACCAAGGATCGTTGAGCCCTTTGATCCTTCTGTTCGACTGAAATTGCTTTCCTGCTACGTATTTTTGACGTGAGATGGAGAATAAGTAATTGGCGATGGTACGTGTTCAGTGATCAATAAAAATAAATAAAATTGAAATAGTAGATGTAACAGTAGCGATACAGGGTATTCTTTAACTCTGCTGTTCCAATGAAATTACCTTTCTATTACAAACTTTTGATATATTAGGTTGTCGGAAAAATGTCTTTCTTTCACAAACGTGTTTTTTACAACAGTGCATCTTCATACAAACGTGAAGCCAAGTCTGTGAAATGTCGCGGTGTTTATCTCAACAGAACAAAATGGATCGTATGTAATTCGACAAAATAATATAAAACAAAAAACGTTATTATTATTTCCTCATAAAAGGAAAGAAATTTTTCGGACAACCAATACTACCGGAAATAACTAGTTGGCAATACATATGTGTTTAACGACGAATAGTAAAATAGAAATGATAAAAGTAATAGTGTTTAATACAATAAATAGCGTCGTGTATTTTCCTCGCAATACTCTTAAACTACCTGAACATTATATTTCCGGCAAAAAATGTACGATACTATTTAAAAAACACCTGTGCTTCACTCTTTAATTAATTAATAGGTTCAAGATCAAACAGATTGATCTCAGAATAGCGTTAATCGACTCGGGAAACTTCTTTGCGAATGCTTTGGAAATCTCATTATCGCGATGAGCCAGTATCTATTCCGCTTAAATAAATCAGCATCTAATTATTTTTGAGCTTATTCCAAACTGCAGTTGACGTTGTCGATCATAGTAAGAAAGATTTACGAAAAATTTCGAAGCTCTGAGCGGCGAGAAATTGAATCTGCGTATACATCGGAGGTAAGATGATTTGTTGGGTTGCTCGATGGCCAGGAGGCTCGTTTCTCCTCTCTTCGTTGCACGCCTATCGTTCCAATATCTGCAAAACCCAATAAATCCGTCCTCCGGTAACTAGAAACCCTCAAGACCGTAGAATGCTTCTGGACATCCGATCTTCAAGTGTCTTCTTTCTGCTTTCTTTTTCAGAACCTGAAGAACCAGATCATGACGACGAACGTTTGGGTGGAACAAGTGAGTACCACTTTCAATATACATCTAATTTTAATTTCGCAATTTTAAGTATCATTCTCGGATGATTCTCTTTTCATTCCCTCGAACATTATGTCTTGGTAATATACTGTCTACATGCTAATTAACCATGGTTCGCGCAGCCGTGTATTAATTGAAACTCGCCGAGTTAATATTCGCTTTTAAAAAGTCGGCTCGTTAAATTAACCGTGCCGGGGGCGCGCAACAGTGGCCAAAAGTACAAACTATGGGAAGCAAAGAAGAAAAAAGAAAAGAAAGAAAAGGAACTAAATTTTGTTTGACGGTTGAACGCGCAGGTTTCAGGAAACTCGTGGCTGGTTTCGTTCGCGCCACTGGAATTAAATATATGGCCGCGTTTCCATTTCCGTGGCGTTGTCCCCGAGCGAAAACGCCGCGACTCAACTTAACGAACCGTACCGTCGCCGATTCGCGAAACGATTCCCAGGAGCCGGCGGAATAGGTCGTAGGACCTTATGCCAGCGAAATCCGTGCAAGTCGGTCGTTCACGGTGGAAAACGATCGCCAGAAAGATGAGAACGAAACGTGATTTTCCTCTGCCGTTACTATAGCCGGACGAGAGAACGGGTAAACAGGGAGAAATTCGGAATCGCTGCGAAAGAGGAGGACGCGCGTCGCTTTGACCATCAGCTGCTATATCTCTCCTTTCTGCTAGGTTTGGAATTTCAAAGCAGACGAATTTCATTTCGTGCTTGTTGACTACATTCGAAATCGGAATCGCGAAACGGTAGTCGATCCTTATTGACATACCACTTCTTGCCAGTCTTCTCTCCCTCTTAGGCCTCTTCCCGTTCCATGCGATTCAATGTCTGCAGACACTTTTATCTATGCCATTTCTCCGCTTTCTTCTTCTATTTTCCCTTCGCATTTTGTTTCACGAATTCAGCGACGATAAGAGAGAGAATTCGCGTGTCTAGCGAATAGCATCATTATTCTATGCTGGTAGCAGTGTTACACTTCCATCGCCTTTATGCGATTTTTATTTCAATCTCAGATACGATGTTAAAAAATTCAATCGCGCGATTTGTGACACGGTTTCAACATGTGCTGTTTCCGGAGCTTGCTAACTATTACGATACCTGATACAGTTTTTAGATAATTAGTCGCTTCGAATTTCGCATACGTACAAAATGAGCATTCCAAGTACGCGGCAACAAACTGCGACGTTATTTGCAAAATTGATTAAAACGGTATATATAAACAAAGAAGATACTCGACTTGTCATATATGAGTGGTGATATCGAACATACAAATTATCTACAGTCCAATGTTCTGGATAAGGTCTAACGATTTGTCTAGTTTACTTACTCTGCTTTTCTTTAAATGTCAGGGTATCTATGAAAGCAAGTGTACATTCGAATTTTTACATATCCGACTGACCTTCAGAACCATCCACGAACACTGTCACACAAAACAAGAAGTCGACGTTGAAGTTGAATCGAGAATTGTAATTGGGATTCCTTTTTATTCTCGGACAACACAGCAGAGAGTTGAGCGACGAATCGCGACCCGTAGTGTTTCGGGAGCAAAAGAGGGTGCAAGAAATTAGGTGCAAGTCTGGAGGAATTTTTTTCAAAGCGTCTGCTGGAATCGGCGAGCAACTGGCTGGCAGCCTGTTGGTTTTTCGTCGGTATTCTTTCCTTTTGGCGCGGCCACTAGTCGTTTGTCCGCGTCAATAGATCTCGCGCCTCTTTTTCTTGCATCTGGCCGGTGGAAAGACAGGGAAGGGACACGTACGTAACACACCGACAGGGAAAAGTGTGCCGTCGGCCAGGATCATCTGCCAAGCGAAGTGGCTGTTCTTTATCAGTCGCGAGAAATTGTTTGCCGTTGTTGGAGATCGCAAGGCAAGTCGAACCTCCCCGTTGCTTATTTTGGAAGTTCACCGATGCCGGAATAAACAATCGTGTGTATGCTACTGGGGTGGCGCGCTGCAACGGTTTAGTCCCCTCATTGTTTTCTCGATCGTTGATGATGGACAACCTCTGTTTCTTTGTCTAGACGAAGTATCTTCTACTATGAGTTTGTTCATTAATTCTGAATGTAAATATTCAGCATCAAGACAATACATTAGCGTATAGTACATAGTTCAATGATGCATTTAATTAGTTTTAAATGAAATATACACCCGAAACTAAATGAGGAGGGGAAGCATTGACAGAGAAATGAAACTGGATGAAGGTAAATGGCAACTTTAGAATATTAGAAACAGCTATTCTCGAAAGATTGTTGCTGATGAAGAAATGGACGAGTGTGCAATGACTGGGTCGCGGTACGAAACACTGGGCTTCTATTATGCATCATAAATCAGTAATTTTATTTATTGATAAAATATCTATCCTACGTTATACTTGATTTTGTCTGTTTTAATTTAATGTACAATTGGAGAAATGGATAGATTACATGAAAGTTTGTTAAACATGCTTGTGTTATATTTAGTTCACGAGTAATTGTTATTTATGTCATTGGGAGCAGAAGATGTGAAAGTATTTGATAGTAAAGAAGTAGCGAGTTGAGAGATTGAAATTTATTAATTAGCATCTGCTGGTATTGAGAAGGTTTGTAGCACATCGGATTTTAATATGATTTTCTATCTATATGATATTCTATCTATACAAAGCGCGCGACAGTACAGATTATTATCGTACAAATTGCAATTCATACAATATGACACCCATTGACGTAATACTATATATTATTGTTAATTAAAATGTGATGTCTAATTTCCTAAAGGGAACAGGGTACAGCATATAGAAAATTGTTAAACACATTTAATCGCCTTGTATTGATTCTCAAATAATTTTATTAATTATGTGTTCAAAATCAGAAAAGATTACAAGTTATGAGAATAAATTGAAATTCATTAAGAGAAAAATAGAATTTTTAAATAACTCTATCCAGTTTATATACGAGCGTAGAGATAACTTTGAAGTATCTTTCAATAGAAATAAATCGAATGTTATTAGTTATTGAAGTGTACGTGAATGTTACATGTATACATATAGCGAAAGTTAAGTTCGTACTTGAGCTCAAGTAGCTATATTTCAACATTGAACTCATCAAAAGAAGTAAAGTACAGAAAAGAACTAAACCATGCGACTTATCAATCATAGCACGCATGATTGAATGACGAGATCTCGTTACCTTTGATTTGATTACGTTTGCTCCTTCAAATCTACGAACATGGTTCGATCCCGTGACTCTGAGCGAATACGAAGAGTTAAATTCCATGGATAATCACTTAATAGATACACTTTACATTGGCAAGGATTTTATATGAAGTAGTTAAACGAAAAAATAAGTATTGTATTTAAAATAAAAAATAGAATTAAATAGAAATAAAGTACCATTTAAAAGATTCCAAAGATGTAGTTAATATTAGATAAAATAAAATAAATCATTAATTTAATTGTTACGAATTGATGTTTTTATTGTTTTAAATTAATAATGGCATTGTTTCGAATCAATGGTATCATTAAGAGTATAATCGTTTTAAATTAATGGCATGACCATCAAAAAGTAATGGAATGTTAATGGTTTTAAATTAGCAGTGTATTTTTATAAATTAATGAAACAACTGTTATATATTAACAGCACAATTGTTATAAATATAAATTAACAGTGGGATTGTTTTAAGTTAAAAGTATAATTGTTTGAAATTAATGACATATTGTTTTAAATCAACAGTGGAATTGTTTTCAATTAGTGTTAATTACGTCAAAAATGTTAATGGTATAATTGTTTGAAATTAATGACATATTGTTTTAAATCAACAGTGTAATTGTTTTCAATTAGTGGTACACGTATTTTATATTAACGGTATATTTTTCTCCAATCTGCACTTGAAATGGTTGATCGAGAGTTAATAACTTTTGCCGATATCATGAAAAATGATTTTTTTGTTACAACACAATCAAATTTATCAATTTTATAATTTTTATTATAAATTGACGGCTGTCTTTTCATTTTTACAATCCATCCCAGTACTTTATAACAATCTATACATTTTCTTAATTTCATTTTTAGCATAGACCATTGTTCAACAATTAATTATTAAATATATAAATCAAATATATTTGCACACGCGCAATCTATGTTTTACTTTCTAATATAAAATTACCTTGAAGTATTGTTCTACTTCATTTCATCAATTATTCGTTTAATTACCTACGTTACTCTACTCAATAATGTAATTTGATAAAAAAACTCTCTATTTGTATTTAATGTACGGCAGCATTCTGTTTATTTGAACGTGTCGTGCGAAAAATACTTACGTTCTCATTACTTACAATTTCTAATTCGTATAATAGTAAATAGTTCACGTTCAGATAGGCGAATTCATTTACCAGAAGTTTGTTTAATCGGGCACCAACTCAAGTCTTGTTCGAGCAAATGGAGCGCATTTAAACGGACTAATTGCAATCATCGCGACATATAAATCGTAGAGAGCGCCGATTTTTTCCAAGTCGACATTTCACAACGTGAGACTCGAAGGCACATTTAACGACACGTCTATCCTTAGTCAATGGGATATGCATCTCGAACCTTATACGTTTCATTTGGCGGAACGACTGTTCGTTAGAACGTGCATTCATTGTAACTATAACTTAAGATCGCTCAGCAATTAAATTACGATCGTGGAGGATACAATTTCCCAGCATAACGTGAACAGAATTGTGAATAGCTATAGCATCACAGCGTTAATCGGGCTAGTATCGATTTTTAATAACTTTCCTGAAGTGAATCACTTTTTCTGGCGGAGTTCAGACGAAACGCAGGCAAAGGCAATTCCAATGAAGTGCAAGAATTAATTGAAATTCGTTGGATGGTCAAAGGGATGCTGAAACGAAAAGTGGAAAGTTTTGTTCCATTGAATACGCCTTTCTCCGTGAGCATATCGCGGTTCTTATGAAAATCGGCTTCCGATACACTTTGCCAGCCTCGTGCTCTATTTTATCAAGGTCGTTGCATCTCGATTCTCAGGCCCGTTTGTTCCGGCAACGTTTGGCGGTCAAAGGGGATGCTACATCGTGAAAATTGCCCCGATGATATTTACATAGGGATACCATTTCGACAAGTTTTCCGTTTCTTGGCCCTTTGTGACTCTGTATTTGCAGTTCGTTTATGTTTCTACGATGGAAAGCGCGGTTAGAAGATTCAATTTCTGATTACTCGCGATACCTTGAAACGAACGATTCGAGAAAAAACAGCAGAAAGAAGAATTTTTAATTCGACGGAAAACTTCCTCCACGTTTCTCTTTGTTCGTTTTATCGTTGCCCGTGGAACGACTGTGAATTTAATAATAGAATGGGTAGCTCGGCCAACTAAGTGTTCATGCTGCTTGTGTTGCTGACTCGCGTAGCGGTTATTTAATAATTGGAATACAGACGAAATGGGACTTTGCTAAAATTACGTAGCGAGAATTCGTTTTCTTTCGCTTCTCCGTATCGGTGAAGGCTTTTCAAACGGGTACGCCAGAGTTCTGATATTTATTTCTTGTTTGGTTAGCTCTTGAAATGATCGTTCAACGATAATGTAACATAAAGGGAAAATAACAAATTCACTGGAGATCGACGACGTATCGTATCCTGATATTGTTCAAATAATCGTCGCGATACTACGTCGTACGAAAGTGAAATAATAGAAAAGTATATACAAAAACTGAATATTAACTGTTGAGAATTGTGGGTCTTAGTCGCCGAAATAAATGTATAGGAACACTCACATTACATGTAGGAATGATATTAAAATAGTTTCATATTTATTGAATGTGTGATTTACAAGATATTCGTAGATACACATTGCACGTGTCTCATGTACGGAATCATGCGTACGGAACAGTTGCATTCTTCTGTTTTACGAGACGCTGCGCGCGCACATACTCCCATACACATTCATACTCATACATGTGTGTCACTACTACATAACTAATCCAGTGTAAGACACAAAATTACACATATCTCAATATCAACATTGGTTCAAAGTCAATTTTTCAAAGGAGACAGCTGGATTACGTGTCATACAACAATTCTTATCTCTAATTCTCCTCAATTTCGTTTCTGTAATCCGAAAGGAACCCTTCGATATGACGTTTAACCCGGCGGTTGGTTAAACACGAATAACCATCGACTCTTGCAACTCCTGAAGAAGCAGACAGCCGAATATCTGTAAAATTGGCCGCATTTATTCTAGCATCTCGGCATTGTTGGTAGTAGCTGGTGTATCTAGCACTTGCAAGTGCTTTCACGACCGATTGTAGGGCTGAGCACCAACAGTGAGACCACAAACAGTCTTGTTCCACTCGCTCGATTAAAATCCCACCCTTCTCTCTGTCTCCTCGAACCAGCGTGGTTTCTTATCGCGGAGAAAAGTTCCGCTGTTCATAACACGTAGTATTTTGGTCTACGAAAACTTTCGAAGAATAACGAATGAGCAAAGAATCCGAATCGTTCGATGCTTAACAGTAAGAATCGAACTTAATTGCAGATATCGTTACCGCATAAATTCCATTACTTTTCTATTCGCGTAACCGAGTCGCCATTCGAACTAAAAACGCTGCAAGAACTGCGATCCAAGTCGCATAATTTCGACGGTGAAAGGATATTTAAAGGCAATTTCGAATAATCTCGTTTCGAGAGTTTATTCTTTCATGAAAATTAATGTCACTTATACTGGCAATCCTCCAGTTTCTTAACGAAAACAGTGCCGTAGATTTGCCCTGAGCTTAAGATCGCTTAATCCGCCGATCGCGCTATTATTTCGCATTCTTTTAGACAAATCGATCGAAACACGCCTAGTGCAAGGAAAATCTTGTTGCGTATAATATAACCGCGGTAAAAGCCGATGGAACGTGTTGTGCCAGCGTGAGCCAGTTTCTTCGTGCTGTTGGCATCGTCAGACGGCGGAATAAGCTGGCAATCTTCGTACATCGGCTGCTGCGACTGTGAATTCCCTCTCTTTTCGCAAATCCATCGAAAATTCAGCAGACTAGGGGAACAGGCTCGTGACGTCGCCGCGGAAATACGAAAATTTCTAGATATCCATGAATTTAAAGGGTTACACGACAGCTCGACGGCCTTGTCGTTCTAAATCGAGCGCAATTTTAGTTTCCCGCCCCACGGAGAGCTACTAGCTTTCTCCTTCGAGGCCGATGACTTTCCGATATAACGCGACAGCATTCGCTGAAAACGATAAGGCCACCGCCAACCAAACAGTTTAACTTAGGTTCTGGTCCGTATCGAATCTCGTTTACGTTCGCAGTTGCTATTTTTAAACAGAGATATTGTGAACAGTAATTAACGCATCCCTTGCCATATCGATTTTTAGGATTCTTTGTTCATCGATCATCTTTTTGTTCATATTGCCGCCCTTTATTAAAACATTTCAACGCATCCGAGAAGGCTTAAGTTTTATTATTTTCTTTAAAATATCTACTCATTACGTATTTCATAACAGCCATGTATAATTATCATAGATAAGTATACTTGGTTGATAATGTTTCATTAACGTAGCGATTAATGACATGCATCATATACTTTAACATAAGGAAATACATGTATGAATAATTGTTACTTTCCTAATGTTTCCTAATGTTGTCTTGTTTTAATTTCAATCTAAGATCTACAAGTTAACAATCGCTATAAATAAACTAATTGCTATTTAGGGGTGTAACACGTTAACAAAATACAATGTAACAGTAAATTGATAAAATAAGATTTAAAATACATAGACGCGTAATACTATAGAACTATGTATAACGTTCGAAATGCGTCGTAAAAACATCATTATCTATATTCAATGGTTGGTGTGTAATTTTATAAAATATTTCACGCTTAGTTTAGTAATAAAAGTAACCAACCGAACGGAAAGTTCGTAGGCGTATCTACACGCCCAGCGTGGAACGTATTAAATCCACCCTTTGAGTGAGACGTCGAGCCATTACTTTCCGTCGAATATAACCGAGCGCTGTTCGTCTATCTTCGCGTTACAAAGTTTATTATAGCAGATTCTGGACTCGTAAGAAATTCACCGGCGTTGAATCAACGCGTACAAAACATTCTGAAAACGGTTGACAGTCTCGATTTCACTGAACGAGGTTAAGGAGGAATAAAATACGACCCCGTGGTAGCCCGAAAGCGATATCCATTTCTAGCATGGAAGACTAACAAGCGGTATTTGTCAAGCAGTTTCAAAAGCGATATCCAAAGTAGTTTGCCTCGCGGCGACGGCGTCAAATTGGCATCGTTTTTTCCCAGTGTCGCCGCGACCGGTCGCGATTTTACGAGCTCGTACGGTCCTCCTTGTATCGGCGTGCTTCTCCTCGCGTAATTTATCGCCGCGCCGAGGAGAAAAGGAAATTTTTATGGGCCAGCGAGTCGTACTTTTCAGACGAACGGTCTTACTGGCCAGATTTTTATTAATCTACTTTTCTTGTCTCAAAGAAACCGATTGGAATTTAAGAGCCGACGACTCAAAGGGACGGATCTGAGCCAACGACTTTTACAATTGCGGCACGTTTACAGATTCGATAAAGTTTTAACAGCTGTCGTAAATAGTTTGTGCGCGTATTGGTCTCGGAAACAGTTTAGCAGCGATTGAACAGGATCTAAGTCGGACAATTGGCACATCAAGTTGGACATTTATGAGGAATATGCAAAAGTACGCAGAACGCACGTAAAAATACATAAACATACATGTAAAACGTATACAAAATACGAAAGGAGAGTGCTTGTTGTACAATCACAAACAAGACATTCCTCTGCTTGATACTTCCGGCGCAGGTACTAATTTGTTTAAAGCGTCGCGGTGCATCCGAAAGGTGGTTATAACGTCTGATCTATCGCCACTTTGCGACGCAGCAGAAATTTCGATAGGAGGAAGAGCGACCGCTTCCGACGAGGCTAACAAACGGGCCTCGTGAAACAACGATGGGGCCGTAGTTTCCTGAGGAAATTTCGGTCGTTCAATTTAATGAGTACATCGCGTGGCAGCCGCGGTGGACAAAGTGTTAATTGCTTTAGCGCAATTGAATCGACTCCGCGCCGTGCACGCTGTAATCGAGCGAATATATTCCGCCAATGATGGCCCTCCGTTTGTCCGAGTAAAGGGTTTATTGGCCTGACAATCATTTTCAGGTTGCGTTATTTTTCAATCGCAGCGTGTCATCGATACGTATTTCACTCGTTTCATTTCTTTTGTTCTCTTCTACGAGTAGAATATTGTCATAACCTGCATGGTTTTTAAAAAGAAATATTAAAAAAAAAAGAAAAACGGGGAAATAAATAAATAAATGGTTACGGGTTATTTGTGTTTTTTTAAAAGTCTCGAAATGGTTCGCTGGCATTCGCAACGGTAATTGATTTAAACGGAGTTAGGCGAATCGTGCGCGGAATTTTTGCCGAATAGGACGAAACTTGGCTAATTGCAGGCGGAATAATTCATGCCCGTGGGAATCGATACGTCTCCGGGATCGTTCTGCACATGTGTGTACCTTTACGAGCCTCCTAATTCCTTCTCGTGTATTTCAAGCGAGGACCAAACCGATTTTATCGAATCCTCCAACTTTCTTGGAAAATTAGCCTAAGAAACATGTCAATCTACATAATAAGAATCTGTATAGTTTGCGACCATTGGTCGATGAAACGCCTTGAACGTTCCGCTTCGTTAACAGAATATCAATGGAGCAGGTTTCGATGCGTTGAAATGTTATTAAAAATCAAACGAATCGCCCGAAGTCATCGGAGAACGCATCGGCGAATTTTAACTCGTCGACCGTGCAGCTCGTTCGCGCAAATGCAATTATTTACAATCATCGAATTCATCGACCAACGGGATGGCAAACTGGACGCCGACTCACCGTACGTACCTCGTAACGATCGATATCGTTTCGGTGGAACGCGCGGTTGGGAATCAACGATCGTTTGTTACGACTTCCGTCGATCGTTACGCGTGATGTTGAAGGATTAGAATTACGCATGAAACGTACGTTACTGCTTTTTACTAACGTGGCAAATTATCGATTCTATAACATTTCGTCGTCTATGTTTCGTTTACGTTTGTCGATGGTATTTGTAGCAACGTAGAGAAAAATCACAGCAAGAACGGTCGCCTATCGTTGGTATTCGATTTCAAAGGTTCCTAGATACCCAGAAAACGACGAACTAGCGTCAGTATGCTGTCAACCATAACTCGAGATACCTCGAGGCAACTGCAGTTCGCATGTTTCGAGATTTTTTGGAGGAAAATACAGGAAATATAAGACCTGTCGTCTCGAGCAGACCTCTTGCCAGAAAATTCCTTACAATCCAACAACTAAATCCGCAATTTCTTCGTTTCTATCATACGAAGTATTCGCGAAGTTAGTCAGGGAAGGAAAATGTTTCTTTATTCCACTTATAACTTGCTTCTTGGTCTTCGGATCGGCAAAGAATCAACCGCGATCTGCTATCCATCGCAATGCATCGTGTTCGCATAGTAATTCGCTACATTTATTTAATATTTTAATATTTTTCACGTAAATGATATTTCGGTATTTTTGGTGTTAAGGTCGTATATTATTTTAGCGTATTGAGATGCCAATAGTTGTAGCGTATAAGCGTAGAAATGGAGTCAGCGATAAGGAAAACCCGATTTATTTCATTTATTGACACGCATAACCCGACAACGACATGAATATTGAACGCGGCGAAAACTCGATAGAAACGCGGAATGGACGAATGGAGGTCAGTTTTGTTTAATGTCACGTGAAACTGTGTGAAAGTTGTTACGAATGCGCTGGTTTATCGAAACGATTATTTTAAAGAGGGACAGCTGATGGAGAGCTCGTGAGAATTTCACACGTTTCATCTTGTCATGGCGTTTAATCGTTGAAAGTCTAATTGCAGACGTAAATTTTAAATGGGAATGACCCAGTATTTGCAAGGAGAGGTTTCTATCTGAAGGATTCTCAAGAAGATCAGGTGGAGAGCTTATACAGTGTAATTATTTGAAGTACAGCGAACGATAATTCGATTCGAAGTGCAAGTATGGTCAATGGAGGCAAGTTTGGACGACGTGCGAAGCTGTATTGCTATTTTCCAGAGTAGCAAGTTTCTTGGCTTCAAACGGAATTATTAGTTCACCAAACGGCAGAGTCTAACGTAATCAGGATTTGTCCAAAGTTTCGTACAGCTTCTATTATATAGTTATTGACGTATTTCGACCTCATCTTCGAGATGAATCGAACACACAGACCTACCTACGCTTTGCCTTAATTACGATCCAAAATAGTTTAATTAATTTTCACATAATTTTGGTTTAATCTCCTGTTAAGGGTTTCAGTTACGTACATATCGCATGATCTGAACTATTACTATTTTTCATAGACAAACGTTTAACTTGTTAATTATAATCGGAATTGGTAGAAAGTAATTAAAAATGTCGAAGCATTGTGCGATTATCGAGATTGATCGCCTGTTTAAAATATGCTCGCTGTATTCATTTTCTCCACTCTGTATCCGTTACCATGGTAGAAGAACGAAAATAAACGAGACTTATTTTTGCGTTGTTTCTGCTTGCAGGAGTGGAACGATTACAAGCTGAAGTGGAACCCGGATGATTATGGCGGTGTCGACACCCTCCACGTGCCGTCGGAGCATATATGGTTGCCGGACATTGTTCTTTACAACAAGTAAGTCGATCTAATTACGTCTGGTCACGCGACTTTTTCACCGGATTAAATCCGATAGCGGTGAAATTGATACTCTTGCAAGAGATAGAATTTCGATATTGGTTTATTTCGAGATATAACAATGGAAAAATACTAGAGACGTCTCGAGGGTTTTAACGGCTGGACAACAAAATTAAGCGCATTAAATGGCGCTGGCCGTTTCGACAAGACCAGGCGTCGCGTTCACTGATAAAAACCGATAAAATATACGACCGTGACCGAGCAGAGCAATTTGCCACAAGACGTCTTGCACGAAACCGGGTGCAAGCCACGCTGCGGATGCAATTTGTTCGTCCAAACGATTTTATTTTTATAACCGGAAAGGGCTAGCTTAAACAGCTGTTCGATACATTCGATGTCGCGTACGATATTACACGTGCTCGATGTTCCGGCTTTAACCATCCTTTAATTTCCTTTCGCTGCAATTTATAAACGTGCTCGAGGCACGATAAAACACGTCGATAAAGACGATACGTTCACGTATAACGATACTCCAATTTTACCGGATACTCAAATTAAAAAGTATCGCGAGATAAGAATATAATATATTTATTTATTTACTTATTTATCTTAATCAAGTTATTGCTAATGATGATCACAGGAGAAGTACACGACAGGCATGTTTGATAAGAACTTATCGACCGACTATATAATTCACAACAAATACATAACAATATGAAAGAGAAGCAATCGATAAAAAAGCATGAAAAATATTCGCTGAAATTACAACTAAGCTTCGGATACTTTGTACAGTTAATCATCCATAACACGAAAACTGAAATACGTAGGACATGTTTTTATGTGACGTTTATTTGCTTACTTTTTAGTATGTAGATTCACCCTCTGAAGTATAGACATATATTTATGACTCATGCTTTATAATAGTCTAAGAAATACCGCACGAATTATCATCTAGAAGGGGAGAGACAGTTATCCAAAAGGGCTGAGGATATTTCAGCCGGTTTTTCGCGTTAATCTGGCCCACGTTGATCCTCTTTTGCCCATTCTTTTCGGACGTTCGTCCCAATGTATTGGGATACGGTCACGGTACGCTGCAGCGTCCTTCATCTTGGTCCAGTCATACTTCATAGGATTTTAGTGGAAAGTGCGGAGCACGGTATCTCGTAAACCGCGGTGGAATATTCCGCGCCAGTACGTGACGTTTTCAGCCGAGAGTTCGCTAAGGCCATTTTGAAAATCCACGACCGAAACGGGACACACACGAGCTCCACGTATCCTGACCGAGGCGAGCTAACGCTGAGAAATAGGATGTACTTCGCCCCAAGGACGACACTTTTACGAGGAAGTAGGGTCGAGTCGTCATGACGCCATTCTTGTAGCCTAAATGGCTCCCGGCCGACTTCGTGCTCGGCTATCGTATATCGAATTCTTCCTTGTATCAGTAGGATAAGAAATCGAGTGCTCTTAAGCCAATTCAGGGAAAATTAAGATAGTCTCGATCGTTTCTATCGGTGTATTTATTGGTTATCTGTATCAACGTATCTGGATTATGGCGTATAGCGACGAGCGTGTAAGTAGGAAGATTCTTACTCGGCGGGCTAAAATTCTTATGAATTTCTTTAAACGGTGCAAATGATTTCGAAAAATCTAGCAATTGACGATAGGATAAAATTTAATAAAACGTAATGCGTATTGCCTCCTCGAATTCGAGCTTTAGAGAAGCAACGTTTTATATGCATTAACTTAGCACGTTGCCATACCTAGAAAGGAAAATTTTTATTCAAATTCAAATCCCGCTCATGCTCATTTAACAAATGTAGTCGTATATTTTGCTTATATAAGCAGATCACGCGAAATCTCGTCTGAAAAGCTTACGAAATGTTAGCGCGAGCGATGATACAAGTGATGGAATGGAAGCTAGTTTAGTTACAACTAGTTGTTCCAAGTAGAAATTGAATTCCACTTCAACACAACGTTCTCAAACTTTGCTATACGTTCAAAGTAATTTGTACGAAGGAATCCACTTCTTTCGTACTTTTCCAAGAATTTAATTGCTTCTACGCTAGTTACGGGATACTAGTGTCGTCGATGAAACTCGAGTTAACTTGGTTTGAACGAAGATGGCACGGTGCTCGGCCACACATTCGAGACATTTTCTATTTATCGATGTCCGCGTGTCTCTCACGATTCAATTGTCAAGCTCGAATAAACTGTTTGACTTTTCGAAACCGTTTCGTTACCGATGCTTCTCAGCTAAAGAAGGTTAACTCTTCTGAAGTTGAAAGCAAACTGCGTGAGCAGAAATTTTGCGCCTGTTTTCCAGCTCGAAGGCGCAACGTGCTTGACTCGTGCTCGGCCGAAGAGCCCGATCGTTTCCTCTTTGCTGAAACGTACGATCAAACTTTTTCCCCCTGTTTGCGCCGACGAGTGCGCCTCTCATTATATCAGCCGCGCAGCGTTTTCTCCTACGCGAGGTCTCACGGCTGCTGGGAGACGTGTCGGTGTTTCCACGAGTTTTATTTTCAATTACGCACTGGAGTGGCTTTGGCACGGCCACGCGTTCAATGCTAAATCATAAAGAACGTTCTCGAAAGTCGAAACTCTCGACATACATTACGCTATTTCAATTACTCGAACAGCGGCAGAGAAGAACAGGGGTGGAGGGGATGAATCGATTGTCCCGACGGCGCAGCGCTTCGAAAGGCTCAAAAAGTATCGGGGCTTTGTGCAGCCTGACAGCATGCAAATGTATCCTACGAGCGAGTTTGTCGTCCGCCTCTTCGATCTTCTCTGCCACCAAGGTGGGAGTAATTTGTATGGAATATTCGAATCTTATTAATAATTTACCGTCGTCGTTGAAGATGGGGTCAGACGGAAGGGGAGCGGCTTGTTTGAAACGAATGTCAAAGAAAACGTGGTCGTGAAGAGTTGAAAGGGATTCCTCGGTGATCTCGTGATATCGAGATACGTCGCATAATGCGGATATTGTTACAAGATGAATTTTGATGGTGTTCGCTCCATTTGACGTTTCCAAGACCTGGTGACCGTGTTTCTTTCGCTCCCTCCCCTCGCCCCTCTTTGACCATTTTATCGAATTTTAACTTCAACCCCTCTGTCGAAGGCAATTCGCTGTTTAATAACTTGGTCACGGCTTTATTGTCTAGATGGAACGAGGGATGGAAGTTTGTTGATTGCTTTCAGCCGCTTTTAGAAGAGGGAACGGTGAAAAAGGATGAATTATCGAGCGTGAAGAATATAAGACACGAAAGTTTCAGCCTGAATTTGCGAGACACCGAGTCTCGAACAATCCACTCGTACTTGCAAGTTCTCGGATGGAAGTTCGAGGTCAACATCCATTGCCGACCAGCGTGAGAAGGTTGCCTTAGGCCTAGACGATGTATCAATTAAATCGGAGTCAAGTTGCTCCAGTAAATTTGACTGTGAGTCGTGTGACCTTTCTCATTTCTCTAGTTTCCTCTGCGATAAGTTTTACGGCGTTATCTTTGCATCGACTTAATCGTCGATGAGGCGGCGCCTCCAAATTCTCATTGTTATACTGTTTCTTATGAATGTGCGCGTGGTTGCGCTACCCTTCGGCTAAACACGTTCTTCTAAAACGACGAATAAAAAAATTTTCACCCAAAGAGCCGCGCACTCGACGTGCATAGCACTCGTTCCCGTGTACCCAGACTCTTCAGACTCTACGAGAAGCTTGAAGATGCGCGATATCGGAACGGCTAATAATCTCGTTCAATTTCAAGGGTTAAATATCAAGAAACTTTACAGGTACATCTATACAAATGCAGGTCTCGATTATTGAAGTAAGACCAGGTGTAAAAATGTCATTATCTTAGCTACGACTTTTCCAGGAAGCTTGCCAATTGTGTTTGGTTTACCAAATTATCATTGAAAATGTAGGCAATCATTTATACGTAGTGTTTTATTACTAAATCGAGAGTTTACGAGCGGTTCTATAATTTTGAGAAAAGGAACACGAGGTTTGTGTGAATTATGGGAACGGCGGAGTGGTGGTAGGAACGAAGCACGTAGCGGCAAGTGCCGTTTTGACGAATAGTTTCGCGATGTTTAAAGAATTCTCAAGCGGTGGTAGTGGGCGCGAATTATTCGCCAAGTTTCCTGCAAACTTTGAACGATTCTTAAATGGAACGACTAAAAAGTCGCTTGTAGGAAACGAGGAGAATAAATGTCTTCGTTAAATGGATGTTTAACGTGGGTTGTTAGCAGAGGAACAGTGCTTTTGGCCACACGTGTGAATCGTAATCCTATATTAAAGATGATAAGCTAGGTATTCATCTGCTCGTGTAATGTCTTTTGGCTTTTAAAAAATCCCTCCTGATGTAACGAAAGCTTTCACGATCTCCGGTTTGGCATACGTTCCTTTAAAATATGCACACAATTTAAAGCGATGAACAGCGCAATAACGTAAGGGTCCGTATCGTTGGAGAACGTTGAAGTTACAATTTAGAACTTATGAAGGCAATTTATATGCGCACATGTAAATTAGATACCATTGGATGGAGACATTTATTAGCGGCAGAGAGTTTTTCATGAAAAGAAAGTTTGGTGAAAAGTTCCGCCGAAAAAGGCTCTTTCAGGGGACTGAAAAAGTTGTGGAAGGGAGTGGGGTGGCGAAGTTTTGCCGCGGAAAATCGATAAGTCGCGACGAGGCTGAGGGTGTACGTTGGTGAGATCGAGGGGCCAGGACAGATCGTCGGATGAAATTTAATTAAGAAACGACCGATCTATAACGCGTTTCACTGCAGTCGACGTTGTCATAAATAAAACCGCAGGTCATTGTACGAGTTGCATTCAATATTAACACCTTGATAAATCTGAATTCGATATTCCGGCTCGCTGTCGATGGGCGTACCGCGCGACTTCGCGGCTCCGTTTATAATTGAACTTATCGATTATGGGACATACCATGTAATATACAGCACTGTGCTAAAGCCCTGGACCATCCGCGCTATCTTATAACGATAGATAAAATACACAGCGTTTGACGATAGTATTTGCACACTTTTTCCAGGTTGGAAAATCAGTTGTAAATACTGTAATAAATAAAATTCACAACGTTGAGAATGAAAAGAAATGAAAAATATGAGTCGGTATTTTGAAAGGTTGCAAAGAGAATTGTTAAAAATAAGAGATATGTTTATTAAAAATATACGCAGTAGCGTCTCTGCCAAAGTATTGTTACTGGTGAGAGAGCGAAAGAATTCACGTAAGATATTAGTTATTTCAAATTAATCAAGAAATTTTTTACGTAATTACTAACTTGAATTAAATATTTGATGTAAGAACGACGCAATGAAAGCAATACCACGTGTCTTTATATTCATTCGTAAAGATACGTAACTTGATATAATATAATGCTACATTTTTGTACGGCGTTCCATAACGTGAGATTCATATATTATAGAAAAGGAATAAGTTGCAAGAATTTCGAGTCTCGGAGTATCAAATAGATATCCATAAATTTCATGAAACTATCGGTTTCTTCTCGTGGAACGTCTCCGAGGTACGGTTCCCTCATAAATATTCAGTTTCCATCGCTTTAATTGAAGTACATACGGCAAAGTTGCGGCGTTATATTAGAAGATTCGTGTTCCTGGAAGATACACGTGCCAGCGAACGTAATATCCGCGGTAACTAAGTGAAAGTCTGACCCGAGGTGTTGGAACAAGAAATCCGGTCTCGTTTATCAAACTTAATTTCTTCGCGCCGTTAAATACGATTTTCATTCGGGGCCAAGATAACCCCGATGAACAGAAGCATCCGCGATATCCGGCTTGTGTCCGTCGAAGCAGCACAATAACAGTAATAATATTCGTGGTTAATCGAGAACCAGCGGATTTAATCGAAAAACCTGGAAATACGCGACCGTATTGGATATACCCGAGTAGCTGGAAAATGAAAATAAAACGAACATGACTAGGATGTCGATCGGTACGTAATAATTTTATCCACCTGTTAGAAATAATTAATATTAGGTGGAGATCGCGATGTGCGCGTATGACTCTTTTCTTACTTTTCATTACTTTCTAGATTAAAATTCCAATTTAAGCTGTTACATTAATTTTCATTAATTGTAGGGAAAGATCCTAAGCCTGGTCGCTGGCAATTGCGATATTCATCCAGAAGTAACGATAGATGAAGCAACTAACGGTAGTTGTTAGATCGTTCGGAACTCGAGATGATTAACAATTCAACATCATGAAAATATCGACGTTGAATTGATAATGATGGTACAACGCCGCTGTCGTTTAATCGTGTCGAAGAAGATCGATGAATATTTATGGAACGAACTGATCCACGTGGTTAATTGCGCATTAGAGAATCGAAAAGGTGGAGATCGGTGCCGAGGAGACGTGGAAAGGGATGGAAAGACAGACACAGTGGAACTAGTTTCACGGGGAAGGGGATCATGCACCGAGAGAAAAGTTGAAATTACATGGAAACTATTTCTCTGGCGGCTCCATCTCGGCCCTGTATCGAGGAAAAACGATTTTCGTTGAAAGTGATCCAATAGCGGGCGAAAAAGCGCAGACCCGCGGCTCTTGTATTGGCTCGAAACAGATAGGACAGGATCCAATAAACTCGACGAAGCGTCGGGGCGCAATCAACGATGCAAATGCTCGGTCCGTATAAAGAAAGCCGCATAAAGGGAGGGCAAAGTGTTTTTTCGTATGCGGCCCTTTTTCACGTGCCGTATCACGCTCTCGTTCAATCGTCCTTCTCGTTCTCTTTCGTCGGGTTCCTCGCGAGTACGGAACTTTCGATCAGGCATCCCGTATGGAAATGACACAGGCGTGAATGTAATCAGCGCTAGCTGCTAGATCTAGGTTGCAGTGGAATACGAGGGCTTCGTTTTGCATAGAATAAGCGCGCACGTGAAATCCTTCCGCCAGCGGTATAATTAATTGTCCGATAGTCTCTCGCTACAGAAGGATTTTGGCCAGAATGAAAATGGATGAAATATTCAAGACGAATCGTTCTGAAGCTTGGAAAGGATTTAACATCAAATGCGATTATGATTGATAAAAAACAAAGAACAACAAATGGAACAAGTAAATATACTAACTATATGGAATAGACACAAATGTCAAGTATATTATGTTACGTAGCGACGAAAAACATATTAAACTGATACGAACGAAATTAGAACGAAAGATGTATGGAAAAATACACAATAGAAGAAAAGTGTAATAAGAAATCACGAAATATCCTTCTGTGAGAAATTACGAATTAATTATTTTCACTACTTTTGTGCTTTTGGTATTAACACATTGCGTACGGCGCTCTGCGCGCTCAACGCGCTCTCAGGGCCTGCATGTTTTTGAACGCTCCAGAAGCATGCTTGCCAAGCAGTAGGATGCGTATATATAGATTTTTAATTTACATTCGATATTATATTTTTTATTCAATGTCTAATTTTATGTCTAATCGCATCACTTAATTCAAGAATGTTACTGCTATCACCGAATTCATTTTCGTCGCAAGTGTTGTTTGGTGCATCAGATAAATCATCAAACAGCAATTCACTTTGACTTTCATTTTCTTTAGATCTATGTGTCATTTTGCTACTTTTCATAAAAATATATTTCATAAAATAATTGTTGTTATAACTTATCAGTAACAGATTGAAAAAGTAAATGATTTTTAAAAAGCTGTTTCCTTATAAATTAAAACATGAACTTTGAAATAACAAAATGTACAACAATAAAACACTTTATAATGTACGCTAGACGATCGGCACAGATCTACCGATGTACTGGCTATACTAACTGATTGTTTCTACATGCTCGCAATATCAACATTCAGTTGTTTTGCTAATCAATTGTCACAAGAATGCGCAAAGCTTCATTACCCTGGTAATGTAACAAAAACATTTATCTCTGGTTGCTTAAGTCACTGGTTCAGTCGAAAAAACATGAAAACGAGATATCTCGTGACCCGTACGTAATGTGTTAAATAATTCATATTCGTATTGATTGTTTAAAATTGCCAACCCATCGGTTTAGCTTGTAAACGCAGTAATCAGAAGGTGGTCGAGAAACGGACGAGTGTTGCCAGGACAAGAAAACGATACAAAGGCAACAGAGACCGATACCAGGTGTCGAGGTACACTCGGCGTAATCAACGGGAGTAAATAGGTGTCGGTCGTCAGAGGGAAGCGGGCAAAAGGGTTCGGTACAATGACCCGCCGGCGTACGTGCGGGCGGACAGCGCGAAATGCAAAGTTAAAATATGCAGGGAACGTACGTGAGCCGGAATCTCGTTACTCCATTATCGCCGGATTACTGCGCCTGCAGCTCGTCCCAGACGCGGTAATCCGGTCGCAGCGCGCGCCACGAACGCGCGTTAACGAAGTAACACGGCCTCAAAGTAACCACGTCGGACCTACTCGCGAGATACAACTTTCCTCGCCTCACCCATATTCTGCCAATTCCCAGTTCCACCAGTCACGCGTTTAACCTTTAAAACCTCATCCGTAGTTCCTACCACGAAGTCTGTAACAGACGGATTTTCAATTAACACTGAACGCATCCCCATGTGCCTCGAATAAGTTCGTAGCTTGATTACCGGTGTATCAATGATCCAAAGCGAAATCTAAAGTGATACAGTCGAAATTTTCGAAGCTGTTAGAAACGCCGAAAGGAATATTAATGGTGTTTGCAGCTACATGGCAAATAGATAGCACGAAGTTCGGATATGTATTGAGATATGGATAGACTGTAGATTCAGTCGGGACTAGAATAAATGGACAGGTAGTGAAAATGAATAGCAACGAAGTTTCGTTAAATGCTGCTTGCTTACACAAGAACGTAAATATTAATTTCAATTATTTACCAAATTATCTATGTACTATAAGCATATATAAGAAACGATACTTTATTATATAACATTAGTATCTACTAGATCGAGCATACTTCGTTCATATCTACTTCCACTATCTGTCCACTTATTTTTATGCCTGATTGTACGTTGAGTTACAGGCAAGTTTTTTGATTCTTGAAATAATAAGCAAGTCGACGAGTGCTGCGTTTAATCATAAATTTATCCAGTTCTAATTTTCTGTTGTTTTGCGCAAATCGTGTTTCATCAAATCGTGTTATTGTTATCATATCCATGCAAAAAGGAGAAAAGAAAATGGACTCGTCGACTTTCTGCAGAGTATTAGGTTGTCCGGAAAGTGTCTTTCTTTCGCAAACGTGTTTTTTTACAACAATGCAACTTCATACAAACGTGAAACCAAGTGTGTGAAATGTCGCGGTGTTTATCTCAACAGAATAAAATGGATTGTACGTAATTCGACAAAATAATATAAAACAAAAAACGTTGTGCGTCTATTGTTTCCTCATAAAACGAAAGAAACTTTACGGACAACTTAATACATTTTCAAGCCACCAGGCGCGTGACAACGATATCAATAAACAGTGAAACAATACTGTTGCTCGTAATGTCATAGGATATGTTTTCAGAATTACACTGCCATTCCTTTCTCCCTGGAATTTACCACGGTGAAGTCGTCCTGTCCACGGGACGACACGGCGGCGTTAAGTTTATGATTCATAAGGTGCGCGATGACTCGAGGCACGCGACAATCCCCTAAACACCGACGGCTTATCGTACACAGTGATACATTTAACGTTTGAGACATAAGACAAGCGCGTAGTTGGAGCTGTGTTAAATTAAGAGGAAATTGAACTGTTCGCGAGACTATCAAATTTCTGACTTAATGCTCGTAAGTCACGCGTCAGCCCCGTTACGGACTTCCGCTTTCACTGTGTAAATTAACTAAACTTACGATTTCGTAGGATCGCTCCTAAGCCCGCGCATTCTCGTTGTTTCCTCTTCCCTCGTTCGAATTAATCGATCGATGCTTTATCATCTGTGATTTATCGCCTTTCTTCTGAATCCAATTGAAATTGAGATATTTTGTATGTTCTCCCTGTGCTAATTTAATATAAATGTCGCAGGATTGTTAAGAAAATACAATTTTTAGGATATTTGAAACATCGGAAAAAAGGAAAATCCAAAATTCAGTAATTTATACATTGTTTCTATGAGATGCAAAAATTAGTTAAAATAGCAAATACTTTGCAAAAGTCCACTGCAGAAATCAGGAATACGATATCGACAATGTTAGGAAATATCGTGCTAGAAATATTTTAATTTTTTCGAAGTTTATAAAATTAGAGGAAGCAGATCGAGGATAAACAATGATGACAAAAATAGTAAACAAACTCTTTCAATTCTGTTCCATGAACATACTGTTAAAAAACAAAATTCATTAATGTGTAAAGAAACAAAGTTATAAATGAAATGTTATTTAATCGTAATAGTTAGCTGGATTTTAATGGATTAATAAAATACACAAGAAATAAAATCTATGTAGAATACTTTAGATATTTCTAAATATTTCCTACAAATACATAGTCGCTCGTAAGTAATAATTTTTCTCCTAAAACTTTTTATTTGAAACTTTCCCAATCGCGTCATTTTTCTAGCAAATCAACCACATTTACATAAATCCACCGGAAGATACACTACGTAATTACATCTTTATCTAAGAAAAAGCTGTGCCAGTGCACCTGATATTTCTCACGGTTTCACCTTCCATTTTCACGCCACTAACCCAACCTCCAACTACCCGAAGACAATGTTCCCACTCGATCTTGCTCACAGTAGATGATCCCGAGAGGAGAAGAACAATCCCGAAACAAGTGCAACGTGCTCGTTGCTGTACAAAATGGAATTATCTTCGTCGTCGAGCGGGAAAACACGCGCTTGTTCGACTATCGTCGCGGTTGTTACTTGTATCGTCGAGCGCTCTCCTTCGTCGGTGCATTCGTCAACCACCCGATGGCGTGTTCCCGTCGTCGACGTCGACGTCGTGTGCTCGACCCGACATCCAGCCGCATTATAGCGGCCTAGCTGCCGGCTGACCTAAAATATGCCAAGTACACGTGGCCCTGTTAGGATTCCGAGCCTGCAGCCTGACTGCCACCTCTGCTGTTCCCCAGAAACCAGCCTCCGGTGCCAAGTAAACGCGTCGTTGCGTTATACATTTTCTCGCATAAACACGAGCGTCTCGTCGTCGTAAATTGGATGCCAGCTGATACACGTTGATTGCTAATTGGTGTGTTTCGGTTTCTAAGTACGAAACTCCGTTATCGAAGGCGGTTGAGAGCTGCAAGGGGTTATTTCGCTGCTGGCTGAAGTTTCGCGTGGGGTGGAACACGATGCAGATGTGGCAGAAATTACGGAAGGGCAAGGGAAACGAGTGCTTAGCCGGGCTCGCAGCGAACTCAGCTAATTCTCTTTGAGTAATTTCGGATAGAGGCGACGACTGCGTTGTTTGAACGTTGTTGTTGAGTTGCAGCTCGAGATAGAAACTCATTGTTGTGTCTTCTTCGAGTGATTATGTAATTAGGAAAGACTGTGTAAAATGCGAGATGAGATGCGCCACGGTGCGTAGGTCAAAAGGTTTTTCCGAGGGGAGAAAGAATTTCGCAGGTCTCTCGTTGGTTTCTAAATTTCGCGAGAAATAGAATTTCTCTTGGCGAAGGAAGCGTTTCACGATGCAGGGAATTGCGTTTTCTGCGCGATGCAATTCTCGCCACTTGCCCCTAGGTATTTCCTCGAGTCGGTGAACGAAAATAGAGTGGCAGCCGCGAGGAAACAAACCGCTATTGTCACAGATCGCTGACCATTCTCGCGAAATCCACGATAATCTTTTTTACTCGGCTCGCCGGTGAACCAACTGCAGTCGAGGCCATCACGTACAACCGGCTCGTTTGTCTTCTTTCGACGAGCCACTCGTTTCTGTATTCTCAGTTTCAATTCGCTTTCAAACGTTCTTGCGCTCCTTCACCCTATTTGCCTCGCCGTGCCGTGGTATCGGCGAAGCACCGCCATTTCTAAAAAAAAAAAAAAAAAAAAAAAAGGAAAAGGAATAATAAAATTGTCTGTGTTCGAAGATTTTGAAAGTGGAACAACCAATACAATACGTCGCCTCTCTTTATACATTTCCGTCTTTTTCTTTTCCCTTTAAAACATCATAAAGCGAGTATACGAAATTATATAGAACTGTATTTTCCGTTTGTGATTTTGATGACCTATCTTTCGTTGGTTTAGATTTGGTTGAACGGTATTGAACATTTCGGCCGATGCGGTTCCGCGTTTTTCAATTTCGCACGCTACAGTCGGCCGAACGAAATTACACGAATCCACGTTATTTCCATAAAACGGTGGCGCAGGCAATAGAAATTTCTCGGGTCCCTACTGAATATTTAAAAATTGCCAACGACCACCCTTTCCGCTGGTTACGACTGTTGCGGGTTGGCCAGCGAACCGCATTGTGCCCCGAATTCAATAGTTTTATACGTATTATTATAGAAACTCAAATTATACCTACCTGCAATCAGCAATTATTTCAATTGGTTTTCAAATAATAAACCATTCCGATATGAATAAGAAGGATATAATAACATGATAATAATAAAAATAACGCCGAAAAATAAAATTTCTGTGTATTTTGCATTCGCGTAATTTTTAACAGAGAAATACTGCGCACTAAATTCTTGAACGCTAATATTCGCTTACTCCCAGGGATCACTGATCCAAGATTCGCTACTGAACGATTTATTTCCTTCAATAATTCTTGTTTCTACGTTAGAAGGGGAGCTGCTACGTGCTTCCTGACATCGTTCATTGGGATTTATATCGACTCTGTTCTTGCGAAGATGTACGAAGCCGACCGGAAGGGTACGTGTTGCAATCGCCAGTCGTTGAACCCATCCGCAACCGGAGCACCAGGAGAGAATTTTTACCTGACCCTATGCTTCGAGGCTGTCTTTAAATGTATTAAGGCTGATCTTCTGTATTCCATACTTCGTATTAATCTTTGCGATGATTTATATCGTTCCTAGGTTTTTTATATGCTTACAACGACTAACTGTTGTTGGTCGTTCTTCGAGCAACGTATATGCTTCATCGAAACGTAAATTCTTTCTATTAAATCATAGTTTGCGTGTTTATGGGAAATGCACAGATGCACGTAGTATGTAAAAATGTACGTAATACTCGTTATAATACTTTGCAGACGAGATAAATGTTCATTTAATTCGTATTTTTCTATAAATATCCGCAGTCTAGTCATTTTGTAATCGCATAACGCACGTATAACAGAAGGAGGAAGAAACAAAATTTAATTGGCATTAGAGCTGGACATATACTGATAATCTGCGAAACATGAACTTATCACCACGTTAGGAGTCAAAATCAAAGATTGCGTCTGTAGGTGAAGGAAAGACGATCTTCCGAAATTAAGGAACGATAATTTTAAATCGTATGAAGATTACTATCGATAAAGATTTACGTATACTCTTTGTAAGTTTTTCGTATGGCTGCGGATGAACTTCAGAAACTCGTAAGAAAAAGCCGCTTTAATAGAACGTAAGTTTCATCGCAAAGAATCGTCATCTCCTTCGGTCCCATTCTACGTATTTTACGTCGCTGCGAACATCGAATTTATCGACTTCGTCCGATTTTAATTGGCTAGAATCAGCCTGCTCGGCGGAGGGAGGACAAAAACGGGTTGCAGAATATCACGTTGTACTACTGAAACTTATATCGATCCGTCGACCGTGCCCATCTCTCGTGGCGCGTTCCAGTAGCGTACAAAGTCAGCGCGCACAACTCAGCTAGAAATTTCATCGATTTCGCGAATTCTTTCGATATCAATGTAAGAAAAATGAATCTTGAATACGGTACTCGCGTGCAGAATTTTTTCCCGCCATCTAAAAGACTCACAGCTTCTGCTGAACATAGAGAAAAAACAAGGTTGTTTGTTTTAAATTTGTAAACAGCGGAAATGGGTTCTTAATTACTTTTGTTCTCCAGATAATGAGATTACACAAGCGTGTCATAAGCGGGCAATGTAAAACGCTGAGGTTTAATTTCCCGTTTATGAGGCTGCTCATTTTAAAAAGAAAATTAAGATTTTATTTCGTCGATAAATTCCTACACGCAGCCGTTTCACATATACATTTAGATGCTCCTCGTAAACCATTAATTTTCATTCGAACATATACTGCTTAGAACTTTGATAAATTCACTTCGACGTTGAGGTACAAAGAGACGTCTAAGTAAGGAATAGTTTGCCACGTTACTGGGAACGTTTCAGCCTGCGGCTCCAGCCCAAGAGTCACGCTCAATGGCAAACTGAATCTCAAGGTTTAAGGAAAGATGCACGAGGCTAACCCCCTGAAGCAACGAAGTTCTCCAACTCCGTTCCTTTTTCCTGATTCCAACGAGAAACATCGACTCTGTGACAAATCATCTCTTCTTCTTTAATCGTAATGAAAAAAGATTGTGATCTATAAAAGATAGATAGATTAGAATTACATTAGCACATTCCACCTGACCAAAATATCCAAATTTAATAATTATTATAATATTAAATGGGCGAAACGAATCTCTGTTCATTTAGATTGTATTCATAAAAATATGAATTCAGCTGTTTCCTTCGACTTTTCGCTTAATCACCATGAAACAAAATATTCGATGCTCGTGGTAAGAGTTACACACCTTTCGCTAGGTGACTTCAGCAACAAGCAAAATTGGAGGTTCCGGCTATCTTCTCGTGAAACGAGTAATCGATTTCAGCGATACGGTCAAAGCGCGAATGAACACTTTAAGCACACGAGGAAGGGAGCATAGACTTCCCAAGTTTTTCTAGGCAGGAAGGCCGTGTTTTGAAGATTCACACAGATATATCTACCTAATAGAAGGATGAGATAGATCGAACTATCCGGTGGCGCAGACGCTGTTCCAGTAACAAATGGAATATGCCGAGGCAAGGGGTGGCGAAAAATTGAATGTCCTCGCCGGCGTTCACCAATGGGGAGGACAATGTAGTTTTTTCGATGAATGTTCGATGTCGGTCGAGTAGACAACCACGCTTAAAAGGGACGTCTAGTTTGAAGATTTACGCGGCGTCTACTAGCAAGAACTAACACACGCTGTCCACGAAAAAAAGATATGATTAATCGAAAATCCCCAACTTCTTTGGCACGACTTCCACCGTTCAATGTCCTGTTCTTTCTCCGAGCCACGGGTTCATGTTTGACGTTCCTCAGATTAGTTACAATATCGTTCTATCTCTTAACCAGATTTTCCCGATGTAGAAGGTATAACGCCAAGTTCGCCAACCGATAGTCACGTGCAAGCAAACGTCGCAAACTTGGTTCCATGGGAAATTCCGTTAGGTGCAGATATCCGTGTTGAGAATTGTGGATCTTAGTTGCCGAAATAAATGTATAGGAACACACAAATTACATGTAGAAATGATATTAACACTTTGACTGCCACGCCGAAATCACATGTTTCGCTCAGAACGCCATGGGAGTATTTTTATTATTAAAAGCATATAATAGCAAAATAATAATAAATTGATGATGTAAGACAACACTCTTCCCCAATGGACCGTTTATCTTATTGGTGGTCACGGGTAGCCACCATGGCGCTTTGGTAATGGTTGATAGCGACATATTATAACAAACCATTTCAACAAACCATTCGCATTTGTTATGTCGTCGTAAGCGAAACTTCCAGAATATATTGTTGAAACGTGTAGAACATATTAGTAAACAGCATTATGATTATTTCTATGATTTCGACAAAACATTCGGCTGAAATGATAAAGGTCGGCAAAAAAGATTATGTTTGATGTTATGTATGTGATAAACCAATTGTAGTGGTAGATCACAACAGAGGAAACTGTGCCGTAGATTTAGCAGATCAAATGATAGCATATTCTACACCACATAGAAGAACCCTCAAGCGGTATATAAAATTAGCTTTAGGGTTATTGTTAAATACATCAATTTCAAACGCGATAATACTCTATAAACAAGCAACAAAAACAAAAATCAAGATATCAGATTTTAGAATGGCACTCGCAATGCATCTTACACAGTGCCATTCACCAGAGCAGTCAAATATACTTATTCGAAAAAAAATGCGACACGAAATGCGGAAGAAAGAAGGGCAAGCGTACCTGGCACGAAAATTTTGCGGAGAGTGCTATAAAAAAATTGTTAAACAGTTAGGATCAAAAATTGCTAAAATTCGGACCAAACAGGTAACCACCTATTGTCCAGATTGTATAGATGAACCACATTTATGTTTAGTGTTTTAACACAGTGCACCGTTAGATACAAGGTTTGTTCTCATTTTTCTTTTGTCGATGTTCTAATAAAGATGTTTAATTGTTCAATGTGACACTTTTTATTTCAAAGTATCTTCTACTTATCGGTTATATTCGAAATGCCCTAACTGTCAATTTTCATAAAATTTTTACAATTGTAAGAAGTTCAAGCGCTCCGGTCACCAATGACCACCGTGGCGTCGCACGGCAAACCGTGTCCGGTCATACATGAGCAACGTGGCAGTTAAAGTGTTAAAATAGTTTCAAACTTATTTAATATGTGATTTACAAGATATTCGTCGACACATATTTGCACGCATCTCAGCACTCTCTTTGTCTTACCATCTTCTTTACCACACTACCAACGGAACAGTTGCCTTCATCTGTTTTACGACACGCTGTGCACGCACATACTTCTACACACTCATACTCATATGTGTGCGTCACTACCACGCGACTAATCTAGTGTAACACACAAAATTACACATATCTCAATAATCCGTTTGCACAAACATTTGCCTTGTTTATCTACGAAAACACAGCTGCGATCAAAAATACAGATATCCATCTCCACCACGTTTCGGCCGAGCAATTTGCAAGATAGAACATACTATCAATCGACGATCGGGTTCAAACAAGCTTCAACAAGCTTCCAACAAGATACTGAAACACGTTTGCAGACTCGCGGAATAAGACAATTGATATGAATTCTTATAGGAAGAAGAGAAGAACGCAAACGGAACTAGTTCATTTGATTCGACATCGTGTTCACTTTGCACCATCTTGAGTTTTTTACAATCTACTTAACCAGTCTCCGCCAAGTGTCGGAAACATGTAGAATATCCGCGTCACGGTTCGAAATCACGAAATCTCCTCGCAAGCTGCAGCTTCGTAATTACCCAACGTCCACTTAAGGCAACGAGTCCCTCTGGCAACGAATAGACGAACAAAGGTCTGGGCTGTGTAGATTCCAGGCCGGAGACGCGGTGCGTTTAGAACGTCAGATTCGTGCCCTCGCCATGGAATTATTGCCACGCGAACGTATTGTTCTCTTTGGGGGCGCGTAGCGGCCGCTCGGGAGCATTGACTTCCGGTCGGACTGCAGGCAATTTTGCACGGATAAACCCCCGCCACGGTGACCTGTCCTCGCTAATTTTCGGTGTATCGAGCCGTGCTTATGCGAATTAGAACACCCTCATTCGCCATTCAGCCCTATAATCAACGATATAGTCGCGACGCAGCTTCGCTGGAGTTGCAACACCCGATCGAAACGTCGATAGATTTGCGAAGGGACGTTAGGTCGACGATGGTTTGTGAATTCTGTGAGCCTGGCCAACTATTTATCGATGACGACGTACAATGCGATATCGGATCACCCTGCGGCAAGAAATCATAGCCGTGCAGGTAACCGGGGACAGTGGTATCGAAATATCGCAGGTTCCTTTGTCAGATAATCCCTACAACTGTTCCATCTTGATAGAGAGACCACGATTTCATAGATAGAAACGACCGAAATATTGACACTGTTTAAAGACGAGCAGAGTAAGGGTAGCATTGACATGAAAGGTACGATTATTATCGAACGACAGAGCGCGAAAGATCTACACTAACGCAACCAGGTTCGCGTAACCTGATTACAGGGATGAAACGGGACAGAGGGAAGGAAACTTTATCCGATACTGAAGTTTCGTAGCAAACAAAGCCCGCGCAGCGATCAAGAGGTCCCGGTTTAATGCTAAACGTTGCAAATCCGCTTGCATGTGTCTTCAAAGCGGATTACAACCGGAATCGGCAGTGCGAAACTATTCTCTACGCTCGGCGCGATTTCGAATGCGCAATGACGTTCGCTGCTGGTAATCACTTGCAAGTAGAATGACGAAGTTACCACTGTGACTTTTATCCCTGTCACAATAGTCTGCTTTTCATTCGTTAGTCGTAGACAAGTATGTAATCCTAGCTGAATTTAACTCCATATTCGATGCATCGTGCACTCTCTGACCTCTTAAATGAAAACAACCCGTTGCACCATATTTTTTGCTCGACGAATTTAATATTCATCCAACGCTTGTAAATTTTGCGTTTCATTGTCAGTTTCTTCGTTTTGCATCTCCGTTCTATTTATGGTTTTACTTATTCTTTATTTACGCATATCGTCGGAATAAACTGCAAAAATGTTTATCTATTTACAGCTACAAAACGAATTTACCACGATGAATAAAATATATGTCTGTTGCAAAGAACATAATTTAAAATCCTCTGTTTTACTTATTTTCAACCAAACCGATATTCCCTGCAACATTACACAATCTAAACACGATAATCACAGGGTTTCTTCCACTTGCAATTAACGATCTACTGAGAAATTAAAAGGTTGACAGATTGACCAACGTCAGTCCCGGAGAAAACTGCAAGATTGCAAACGTGTATCGAAACAATTCGTTTACACGCTTTCGTCGGCCATATATATTTTTCAGTTAGGATAAAAAGCCGAGCTCGCTACAACGAAGTTTTATTTCTCGTTGCACGTGTGCAACCCCAATTCCCAGTAGCGTTCATTCATCCTCAAAGCTATCTGCTTCGAGGCACGCGCACCTGCCACCGACCTACCGCGCTTCTACCGCACCCATATTAAGATTCAAACGCGATTTTCTGACTTTCAATATTCTACTCGCTACTGCAACGACCGTCCCTTTCTCCCCCGTGAATTTATTGAACTGTCTACTTTGTTACAACGTCGAGGGAATCGCATTCCATATTTCATCGCGATTTTTCATCATCGTATCTCTGTACTGTCCTTCTTGGTTGAAAAAAGCTTGGTTCGTTTATCAAGGAAACTTTCAATAAAACATGGAATATTAGCATGCACGACTTTTACCGAGTGTCTTATCCAAAATCGATATGTGTCACCAATTGTTTGCATAATCAACGAACTACTAACATTTTCTTACCGTTCGCAAGCTTCTAAAATTTATTCTTATCGATATATCTACGTACATGTTTTTTCGTTCTAATTTTGTGGCAGACGTTTTGTTGAAGCATTAAAAATCTGTTCGTTAAATGAAAAAATGGAATATATTTCTTGAACACATTAATTCAATGAACTTATCAGCCGATCTAATTTAATAATTGCGAAGATTAATGTACGTGCAAGATGTCGTGGCCAGTCAACGATTTGTTAAATGAGGTTCTTTAATAGTTTGGCAAAGTTCCCCGGCTACGTTTAAGATCATTATTAAATATCATTATTACGAAGGAAGAATGAATAAAAATGACAAATGGAATACGCTGCTCTGCGATCTAACTCGAAATATAACTCGATTATAACCGAAGTTTGAATATCGAAATAGCGTGCCAAAATGTAAGAAATATTCGCGTTCGAGTTATTTTAGATTGGCCATAAAACGATAAACATCGACGTGATTTCTACGAAGAATTCTACGTGAAGTAATCGACAGAACGGGCAATAATAAGGTAGAACGCCGGAGTGAAAATAGCGCAACAAGTGCAATTGCAGCAACGACAGCTGCAGCTACAACAGCCGCACGTATTATATTAGAAATCCGGTCGCATTATCTCGTCGAATTTATTCCTTCAGAGTTCTATTACATCGGTGTAGACCGTACACTCTACAACCTATGCCTCTTTACTTATTTTCTATTGTTTATCTCGAGGATTTTCCTATCTCTTACCTCTGATACCGTTGAAACCTCTTTCTTTCGTTCTCTGTTTCCTCTATTCTTCGAATAAAAATTTATTCTTTATAAGAGAAAAAATAAATAAAGAAAAGAAAGAAAGAAAAAGGAACGAAAGAATAAAATTAGAATAGAATTTTATAGATTGCTTCGGATAAGATTGCAAGTAGCTGTAGAATTGAGTGATTAATTAACGCGAGGATACGTGATATAGCGAATTCCATATTGAAACTGCTCCTAACGAAGCCGGTGAAAAACGGAACATAAATCAGGATGGACATTAATTTTGTTTTCAGCGCCGATGGCAACTACGAGGTGACCATTATGACCAAAGCAATTTTGCACCATACGGGGTTGGTCGTGTGGAAACCGCCAGCGATCTATAAATCATTTTGCGAGATCAACGTGGAGTACTTCCCCTTTGACGAGCAGACTTGCTTCATGAAGTTTGGTTCTTGGACTTACGACGGGTACACGGTGAGTAAGATTCAACCAACGATTCGCCCTCATTTCACCCTCGATTAATCATCGTCTAAGTATTTAACCAAAGAACCAACCATAATATCATAATT